>NC_140361.1:1552500-2232500 GCF_054491055.1 Hypomesus nipponensis
AAGTTCCTCCCTCACCAGACCTCCAGCCCCACCCAGCCTGTCTACCGTCTCCTGGTCTGTCAGCCCCTGCTGGGGGCTGTCCTCCCCTGACTCCCGGACCCCTCCTTCCCTCCCTCCCTCCCTCCCTCCCTCCCTCCCTCCCTCCCTCCCTCCCTCCCTCCCTCCCTCCCTCCCTCCCTCCCTCCCTCCCTCCCTCCCTCCCTCCCTCCCTCCCTCCCTCCCTCCCTCCCTACCTCCCTCCCTCCCTCCCTCCCTCCCTCCTGACAGACAGACAAACAGGAAGGCTGTCTGGCACCAGGTCATTAAAACAGGGCTGATTGCAGCTGTGGAGAGTTAGTCTTCGACGGTCACCCATCTGCCTGTGGTGGAGGAGTACATCCAGACTGTCATGGGGAGGAGCAGGAGGGGTGCTCTGCTGGAGAGTGGGGCGAGGGGGGGGGTATGGGGAGCAGCCAGCGTTAAATTGAACAGGAGAGAGTCAGGACGGGGGAAATGTACTGGAGAGGAGGACACAGTCGCAAATTTTACAGACTGCTAATCGTATAAGTGACCAGGCGGTGTTGTTGTGTAGGCTTGTGTTAGTTACTGCACCTGGGGAATACTAACTCCCGAGTACGTATTATGTTTGTCTTCTTCTTTGTCTGATTCATGGGGTTCAACCAAACAAAGTTCCTTCAGCAGCAGCTTGAGGTTGAGGGCTCAGGCTTATGCGGCGATGCTTTGATTTGAAAGAAAATGTCAATGTAACACAGTCAAATAGATGGTGGTTAGGTGGGTCTATATTTGAATGCTGCCTTAATCTCATTTGTAGAAGTGAGAAGCCTGGCGCTGTGTCCCTACCAGGGCTAATGCACTCAGGCTCCACTGGGAGCCCACAGACAACACAATTTACCTCCATTTTACTGGTTTATATCTTCCTATCGTCCAATATTTGACAATTCTCAGACCAGCTGGATGAACAAATCGAATATCCATGTGTGTGTGTGTGTGTGTGTGTGTATGTTTGTGCATGTGCATGTGTGTGCGTGTGTGTGTGTTTGAATATAGATGATTTTGATTTCTCATGCTCCGAGAAAGGACTTGTGTGTTTCAGGCTTCAAAAAGGGTTCATTCTGGAGACAACATCCAGACTGCCCTCTCCTTCACCCCTCAACACGTTCAAGGGTTAGCCTCCGCCGTCCATCATTTGGTAATTTATCTACAGTATCCGTTTTGGGTCATTTTGGGGGCACAACCTTTGGGCTGGCCCGGAGACAGCCTTGACGGAAGATGGATGTTATTAGATCAAACCCTTCCATAGGCTGTTAGTTAGTCCCAACGTTCAGTCTGTATTTAACTTGAATATTTGGAATCCAGAGTTAAAGAATGGGAGCATTTGTCTGTTTAAATTACTATTTGGTAGCATAAAGCTCATGAGCTTTAAAGGATGAGTTTTAGTAATATCCTTAGAAAAAACCCGGCGCAGACCCTGAACATTCGTCTCCTCAGAAAGGAAATGCTGATGTGGCCATGTGGAGAAGACAGACAGCTGGAGCCCGCTGTACGCTGTACAGGCGAAGCATTTCCCAGTAACTCCAAACGCTGCATGAAGTTTCCCCTTGTCCTCTCTGGCTCCCCTCCTGGAAGCGGACAGTACTGCAGCTCCCTGAGCTGGACACAGGGATCAGAGGAAGTGTGTGCTTCCCTCAGCTGAATTACTCCACTATGAGGACATGCTGACTCGTAGTTACTCCACTATGAGGACATGCTGACCTGTAGTTACTCCACTATGAGGACAGGCTGACTCGTAGTTACTCCACTATGAGGACATGCTGACCCGTAGTTACTCCACTATGAGGACATGCTGTGACCCGTAGTTACTCCACTATGAGGACAGGCTGACTCGTAGTTACTCCACAATGAGGACATGCTGACCCGTAGTTACTCCACTATGAGGACATTCTGACCCGTAGTTACTCCACTATGAGGACAGGCTGACCCGTAGTTACTCCACTATGAGGACATGCTGACCCGTAGTTACTCCCCTATGAGGACATGCTGACTCGTAGTTACTCCACTATGAGGACAGGCTGACCCGTAGTTACTCCACTATGAGGACATGCTGACCCGTAGTTACTCCACAATGAGGACATGCTGACCCGTAGTTAGTCCACTATGAGGACATGCTGACCCGTAGTTACTCCACTATGAGGACAGGCTGACCCGTAGTTAGTCCACTATGAAGACATGCTGACCCGTAGTTACTCCACTATGAGGACAGGCTTACCCGTAGTTACTCCACTATGAGGACATGCTGACCCGTAGTTACTCCACTATGAGGACATGCTGACCCGTAGTTACTCCACTATGAGGACATGCTGACCCGTAGTTACTCCACTATGAGGACATGCTGACCCGTAGTTACTCCACTATGAGGACATGCTGACCCGTAGTTACTCCACTATGAGGACATGCTGTGACCCGTAGTTACTCCACTATGAGGACATGCTGACCCGTAGTTAGTCCACGACTCCACTACTGGGACGTGCTGGGAGTGGAAGCCCAGTGAGGCTGGAGGTCAAACTGTATATCTGGGTTTATCTTTATGTATCTGGCAGATGAACCGTGTGTATCTGTAGGATGAACTGTGTTTATCTTTGCCCACAAGGTCACATATTTTTCTCTGTTTAGTTTTCTTTTTTCCATTTCTCAATTTTTTTTCGGAGGCACCATCATTAGTGTTCTGTGGTTTGATTAAGAGGTCTGCGGGGTGTGAGGGGCTGGGAGAATGTGTTTACTACAACAAATTTTTCGCACTATACAATGTTATGTTTGTGGCCTTGATTGAGCCCAGTAGGCATATTGCAGTCGCAGCCTCTCCTCTTTACAAACCCCCAGGGGTTAATTAACAAGTGCAGGTAACTAGATAGCAGGCTGGCTTGCATGAATGTGCCGCTTCTGAATCTTTTTCTTCCGCTGTTGTTTACAACAAGAGCGGTTTTCTTCTGCTTTCCAAGACATCTGGTAACTGGAAAATCTTTGTGTTTTTTTGGTTTTGTGTGTGTTTGTGGTTTTTGGTGCATGTGGTGGGTCCACAGTGCTGTAGTTGCTTTGTGCTGAGATCTGCGTTTGAGATGGTCCCTAACTACGGCTAGCAACACACAGGATGGAGGTGAGGACTGTTGTGTGTCGACTGACCCTGCATCCGCTGTCTTGACTTTCAATATCGGATTATTTTGATTTCCCCCCCCACAGGGGGACCCAGCATGTGAGTAAACATTTGACTACAGTGACCCTATGTAACGGTCAGCAATCTTATCTCTCATCATAGCCCAATGCACTAACACTGTGTCTTAACCCCTCGATCGCAAATCCAAAAAACTCATTTATAAACGCGTCACTGGCAGGAAGGGCTTCCGCTCTGCCCACCCCGCTGCCCCCCCACCCCCACCCCCGATGTGATGTCGAATGGCGCTGTGCTTGAGAAAAACTTGGCCAGGGGGTCTAATATCCTCCAGGAACGTCACTGCTGCTGACTGGAACACAAATGTGGGTGCCACATCCAGGCACAGACACCCGAGGGCTTGCTTCTCGCTCGGGAACAGATTGCACAAATGAAAGGGTGCCAATGCGTTTGGTTTGTCATTTCAATTTAATCTCTTTTGTATTTTAGACTAATTTAATTGGTGATCTGTGGATGATACATTGGAGATTAACTTGATTTTAAAAATCGGAAATCGGATATAGATTTTAATCAAGGGCCTAATAAATCATGTAATGCAGGGTTAATTAGAAAAACCATGTGTTTTCTGACTGATGCACAGCCCAGCGCACAAAAAGGGAGTGTTTTTAGTAACAGTGGATTATAAAATCATGTTCTCTTGTCATTCTCCATCCAAGTAAAGGATATACAATTAAGGTGCACTCTAGAGTGGTGTTGTATAATATGTCATCGCTCCAATTAGCTGTTGAATAAGGCAGAACTTCCCACATTTTAGAAGCTCCCTGGGAGGATTTACTTCCCTCTAAGAGAAGTGTTCTTAAAGCTCTCACCTCGGCTGAAGTGGTTTGGAAATCTGACCCATTATTAGCTAGCGTGGTAAGATGTAAGTCTAATGAGCATACAATGCTACTTTGAGATTCTCTATAGTGCTGAGGCTCGGGGAAAAGGGGAACATGATTCATCTTGTTTGGAAGGGGAGCCTTTATTAGGGTAGAGTGGGATGGGGGAGGGGAGGGCGGGCGGGCGGGCGGGGGTGGCCAAGACGAGCTTCTCCACCCAGTGTTTCTGTAATTGCTTTCGGCTGCACCTTGAGAATTTGATGAGTCGAGTCAGGAGTTTTGTTTGAGTGACTGAGCGAAAAGCGTCTCTTGAGATGAGAGCGGGTAATCGCTGCATCACCGTCTAGAAGTGGAGTCCAAGCGCTGTTTGGAGGGTGTTAAGGATATGGACCCACTGTGTTTTTATTTGTGTTATCGCTTTCTATTGCATTAACTTGAGACTGCTTAAACGCTCAAGCCATAGTAAACCGGATTTAACTGAACTGCTTGTATCAAGTTAAATACACACATTAACTACATGTTATGTTTCGTTTTTTTACAAGGGCTGTGTGGAAAATGTAGTGGTGTTTTCTTTGGAGTTAAATAGTGCTAATTGATGTGATCAAACACAAGCTGAGAGGTGATGCACACATTTACACATTTACAAATGTAAAAATAGCTGTAAATATTGTGCTCTGACTTTTTTTTTTACAGGTTTCCTGTTTATTCAATGAACAGACATTTCCATGTACAGTTTAAATACTGGCTTTAGGATCTGTTGGCACTGGAGAGATGGATTTGACTCCTGGGCTTAGTTTAAATAAACCAGGCTTTGACCGTGCTTTTATCAGAGTCAGTATCACACTGCACAGAATCTGCCCAGAAGCCACAGGTTTCAATATAAATATTTCTTTTTTCGGCTTTATCTTTTATGTATGCTGCATGAAGTTTTAATGAGGGGGTCTCTACACAGACATGGGCAACCTAATATTTTGAGTGCGGATATTTTACTTCATTCATAAATTCATGAACGCTCAATTAAGCTGTACACAAGGAGAATTTAAAAAGGTTTGGTTGCTTTTGTTCTTACTCTCAACCAAATATTTGGGAGTAGTATTTTCTAATTATTCTGCCTTTCTGGAAGTGATTGAATGTTCAGTTCAGTGAGTGTGACAGATACTAGGCCAGTCTTAGAAGGCCCTAACACTTGCCCCTCAAATGAAAGTGAATCTTGTGGCTGTATTGCAAAAAACATAGACTCATATCTATTCTTATCGGTTGATGATTGGAATTTGGTTGACATCTCTTCTGTAATCTGTTAAAAAGCATTATTGAAGAGCCCCAGAGGAATAAGGATGAAAGGAAGTTGAGGGGTTGGGGGGAGAGAGGAAAAAGCAAGTGATTTTAAGTGTCTTACTTTCAGGGGCACACTAATAGCTTATCTTCACAACCACAGTGGAATTCCCCTATATGACTTCAATTCGCGAACAGAGGGGTTATTACACGGATATTACAACACATTGTAGGCTTTATATGCCATGTTAAAGTCCACTGTTTGTCCTTGGTGAAGGAACTCATTTGGAATTGCAGTCCCATAATGCCCTGTTTTCTATACTGCCTGATTAACAACATGAGGCATTGCTTGAGCTGCGCTCTGTATTTCTGTCAAATCATTACCATAATTTCCTCCTTCTCCCTGCACAAAAACGGACCACATGAAAGCTCGTTCTGCTCTCCACAAAACAGCCAAATCCCTTTATGTTGAAGCTTTGTTTCGTCTACAGATTGTCTGTGTGTCTCCTGACTGGGTGATCACACCAGCTCTCTGATTATGGCTGTTCCTGTTTTCTTCAACTCGCATAGTGTTGGTTCACTTAAATTACATCCTATTTCCATAATCCCTCCATCCCCCCCCAAAAAAATTGAAAAAAAACTCCCTGCTTTCTCAACTTTAAGCACGCTATTGAGCGGTAAAAATATCCCGACCGTATGAAAAGACATAGAAAGCCCCATCTTCCTATTATCAGAGGATGAAGGCTCCTGTATCTGTCTTCCAGGGGGATGTGTGCGGTTCCTCTGCAGGACCCGTGGGTGTCCTGGACGTCTCCATGGAGCCCCTGGGATTCATTGCACAAGAAACCCGTCCAATTAATTGTCACACGAAAAGAGGACTATAAACTCACAAACCACCTTTTGCGGGAAAGGAACCCTTTCTTATTTTCTCTCCAGTCAGTGTAAAGGATAGAAGTTTCCTTCCCCACTCTGTCACCGCCCCTTGTCCCCTCCTGAACCTGACTCCCTGCGCCACTTGGCAGCAGGTATTTGGAGATCCCTTGTCAGGGTCCTGGACAACTCATTAAATTCTCCCCCCTGGTGACAACTTGATTTTCTCAGCTGAAACGATTCAATCCTCCTCACCTGTTAGACGGTGACACTCAGTCTGTTAAGGCTGCTGGAAGACCTTAAGGGAGGCACTATGGTACCTGGCACAGTTTTGTCAAGTCAATTTAGTCAGATCGCATTCTAATAGAGTGCCAATGGGGCGTGCACACACACACAGTGTGTGCAGACAGACAGACAGAGACAGACAGAGACAGGGAAGAATTAGGGTTGCGGGAGCTGCAAAGGTTAACAAGACAAATATGTCAAAAGAATAAATGAATAATACACGTGATCGTTCAGAGAGCGTCCGACAGTTGTGGGTGAAGGAGGAACTCTGAAGACTACTTCAGCGATCGTGGTTCCACATTCTGGGTTGTTGTCCAAAACAGCAGTCTTGTTACAGATGTTCTCAGGACCTTCTCTAACGTTAGAAGCGACACAATCATCCAACGTAGCACATGAACGGCTCCACTTAATTGTGTGCAGTCTTACCTATGTGGACCATCTGGACATTTAATTAGGCCTTAATGCCCTCTGGCTTTGTACCGTAGTCTCTCCCTCCCCCTGCTGGAAGCCTTCCCTTCGCCCCACTGGCACTCAGTCGAGCTGCCATGAAGCCCTGCCGGGTGCCGTAGACCTACCGGCGCATGGCGGACGTTTGGTTTAGTGGCTTAAGCCAACCTCAAGGTGCTCAGGATGAAATCCGAGGATCAGGGACACCGCTAAGTCCAAATAGCATTCAGAACAATTAACTCGTCCCTTGAAGCTTGTCACCCTCAGGTCGCAGAATGGAATGTGGTAGCCTACGACAATCAATGGAGAGCTTGCAGGTTATAGTTTTAAAATGAGCCAACATACCAATCATCATGTGCTAGCAGATACTAACGCACAGAGGGGTTCTACCCAGGGCTTACGGTTCAGTCATTGGAGAGGGAGGAAGCAAAATCATTCTTTTTTTATATACTGATACACCGATTATGGTGACGTGGATTCTATCACAATCTTGCCTGCTTCCGTCCTATGTAGTGTGCCATGGTGTTTGGCTTCAGGCGATGGACTTTGTAGAAGCACTCAAGAGAAGGGAGAAAGCGGAGTTGGTTCACAGTTTGAAAATTATATTATTTGGCAGAGAATTTGAGAGAACTGAAGAGACTGTTAGATGAAGTAAGCTTTGGCTACGAGGCACAGAGCTGTGAGGTCAGGCTAACATTTTGATGCAGCTGGTGTTCAGGTGATAAAGGACACCTCTGTGCTTTGTGAGTTTTTCAACTGCAGATTAGCTTGAAAAATTTGATATACCTTGCAGAATTTGCATATGTTTACCCTAACGGAATGTGTTTCCGGATTCCTGCAAGTATATGGAGTATCTTTCACGTGTTCAAACAGTTGTGCATACAGAGCAGTTGTATTTGTCCACCTTTATTGTGATAAAGAACAGAAGTCATAGCAATCAGTTTGTAAAGGCTGTCTGGTGAAAGTAATATTTTCATGACGGAAATTCCTTTCACGGTCACAAGCAAAGCAGGCTGAAAGACTGACTATAGATCGACAGTAAATGTATTTATATCATGGTTTGGATAAATACTTTATTCAGATTGGTTGTTGGAGCGTTTATTATCAATTGCCCGGATTTGCTCTTTCACTGACATTTATAAAATATTATCTGATGTACATCTTCACAATTATCGACACCAAAAGCACAAAGTTGTGCACAAGCAATCTCCACATTTTCTCCAAAATTTTTAGACCATGACCCTTTATACCTTGCCTTGTGTTTTTCTGGGTTTAGTGAAGAACAAATTCTGTCTTAAACTTGATCTGTTTACATGTGTAATTCAATAACTTAAGTAGACTCAGTCAATAGGGCAGAGCTTTGGAGTAATCGGTTATATGCCATGAAAAATGGCTTTGTTAAGGATTGTTTGTGAAGTGGTGTGTTGACAGGGTGGGTGTTCAGGTGCTTATCTCAAACAGGTAAACAGTCTCCCAGAACCCATCTCAATTGTGCAGGAAGAAGCTAACTTGTTTCATGTGAGGATATGCTCACACTGTGAAGCCACAGTCAGTTCAGTCCTTAAAGACCAACGATACCATTGCAGATACCCATGTGTCCTCTATTAGCAATGTGTCACAACATTTTCATTGTTGTTGAGCAAGAATATAACAGATCAGAATATTATATAGGCTATCCATAACTGAAAACAATAATATACGATGGGTTTGGTAGTTTAAGATGGATTAACTGAGTTATACCAAAGGCTTATAAAAGATGTATGGTTGGTGACTTTGTTGTGGTCTAAAAAGGGATTCTTAACTGGATATTTGTGCTGGCTATCAATTTAGAGATGGCTTTTACAACTGAAAGCACGCAATTCACAGTTAAATATTTCCACTTGTCAATAGTAATTACTGACATGTCAAAGTTTCAGCTACAACTATAATAATACATGTAATGTTAGAATGTGGCTTAAGAAATGCCCATTCACATGAGCATGTTCCTTCGATGACTGTTACAGTATTTTTCTTTAGTTTTACTTTAGTTTATATAATGTGGACTCAGCTGTGACATGTACCTGTTCACACACCACAGTACTTGTTTTTAATTATTTACACGTTTAATATATTTTTCCACACGTAACTACGGCTTTGCAATCAGATTTAAATAAAGGTGTGTGAAAAGGAAACACCCACGGGCAACCTTGTGAATTATTCAGAATCGCAAAGCAGAGAACAACTTGGGATAATTAATCAGGCAACTAAATATAGATGAAGGGTGTGTTTAGTTCCACATGTCTGAAGTCTTTCATTGTAGGCGGAACATGAAAGCAACAACTGACATGAGGAAGAGAAGAACCAGATTGTTGATTAGGAAGAAGCCACTGAAATGACTTAATATGTGCAAAGTATGTCACTGGCTGGGTTTCCTCCAGTTGGAGATTAACATTTATTTCAAGTAGAAATCAGACCATGTTATTCAACCCAGCTCATGCATTACGTTATTGATCAGCATATTAATGATGGCATCGAGCGATTACTGTTGGTACTTTTCAAGAGCAGACTTTTTTTGAGGGATTCTCTTGTTTCCCATCTGATTGAGAAAATAAAGAAAGTGTGGCAATATTGCTTAAACTATAACAGACTAGAGGCCAGCAAGGCAGACGTTTTGAACATGATCTTCGTTTGACCATAAGTGTTCATGACCCCAGTATCCACGTTTTCCTGGCAGAGCATATCAACAGCCTGGTAACAGTGACCCATTCAAAACAGGGCAGTCACAAAGCCTTCATCCAGAAACACTCAAGACTGGCCATGGACCCTACAACCACAAAGCACATCTTCTAAGGTCATAACTCTAGTCGAGTGGAATTACCGGCCTATCTCCATTCCTCTTGAAAGGATTCGCTTTAAAAAGTGTCTCGATATCGTCCGCTTGCCTTAACTTGTGTAATTTGTGTCGGTTTAATAGCGTACATTTCTAGGGTGACCAGGCAGGCATGGATTAAAACAATATCTGAAACTATTTCAGTCATTTGATTGGAACTAGGGAGTCAGATGGCTGAGTGAGGGATTCGGGCTTGTAATCAGAAGGTTGCTGGGTTGATTCCCCGCCGTGCTAAATGACATTGTGTCCTTGGGCAAGGCACTTCACCCTACTTGCCTCGGGGGGAATGTCCCTGTACTTACTGTAAGTCGCTCTGGATAAGAGCGTCTGCTAAATGACTAAATGTAAATGTAACTGCAATACCAGCTTTCAGATTGTGCTTTTCAATGTATCTTTAACCAACACACAGCATTCAAGCACAGTAGGGTTTGACATTACGAAACAGAGAGAGAAATTGAGAAATAAGGCATGCGAGCCGTCATATTAAAATATGAATAGAAACTGATAACGCTGTGTGGAAGATATGTTAATTAATTCCATGACAGACTTTTGAAAGGCATGATCGATATTAGTAATTTAGATGGCCGCATGCGTTGTCGTTTTGTTCCTCACCCCCATAAAAAGACAATTACTGTGTGTTGAAAACTGTATTAATACACAATAGTGTGTCGCATTAGAAATGTAATTTCATTTAATTCCTCACTTGATGGATGTCATTGAGTCAATCAATAGAGCGTTCTCTTACGCTCAGCTTGTGATAAGTTTAATGAAAAAATGTTTGGCCGTATAGTACAGGTACTGTGATCAGGCCTTGGACCGGAATGAGAGGAGGGAATCATAGAAAATTATCTTTCTCTTTGCACTGATCATTTTGAGAACAGAGTGCAAGAGACTAAAATAAACAGGCTGACATTCAAGTCTCCTCAAGGCTTTTAGCGTGAGTCACAACCCTGGTCCGTCAGAAGAGACATATTTGAATGGGTTTTAATGGCGTCAAACTAGAGGTCAGAGGTCAAGTCTCTTGATTGCAGATCCGTCTGTGAGAGAATAGCAGAGAGGAGAGAGAAGTAGAGGGAGAGACAGAAAGACAGACCTAGAGGAGTAATCATATTGCGTGGCAGTTGAGGAGAGAGAGAGACCTAGAGGAGTAATCATGTTGCGTGGCAGTTGAGGAGAGAGAGAGACCTAGAGGAGTAATCATGTTGCGTGGCAGTTGAGGAGAGAGAGAGAGAGAGAGAGAGATGTGTGGACTGGTTCTGGTTCCCTCGTCTAGAATCAGAACCCGGGACACCATTAAAAGACGAAGGAGGGTGACGTACTTGATGGCCTTCGTCATTCCTGCGGATCTTATGAGCGCAGTGGGCTCTTTGCTTGTCCTTGTGTCTGGTAGTTGGTGAAAGTCCATAATTCAGGTTTATATACCGTGTTGTTTTGAGAGGGTTTCTTTTCAGAAGGTCTGTGTGGGCGGGGGGGGGGGAGTTGACGGTGCAGAAGGATGTTTAGTAGTCGTATTGTGTATTAAGAGATGTGTGACTTGTAGTTAGGGTTAAATGAATGGATTTGGCAATCGTATATCACTGCTCTGCAACAATTTAAAGTTGCTTGTTGCGACGATGTGGAACAAGCTGAAAATGTGGAACAAGCATAATTGTTTTACAAATGTCAAATTACCTTCCATAAAAGGCTATATGGCTATATGAAGTTATTTATTTATTTATTAGTTTATTTGACAGGGACAATGCAGTTAAACATAGCTACAGAGCAAAGTTTGCAGCTGATGTGATGCACAAAGAGATTATAGCAAGAGCTCATTTTCAACTCCCGTCCCTGGATGGGCCTTTCTACAATAGCACATAATAAAAATAATATACAATTTTAAAAATACAGATTAGAAAAATACTGGTTAAGCAACCCATTTGCCGCACCACCACATGGAGTATTTCTATCTAATGGATGTATTGATTGTTGCGTCGTACACTGTGGTTACTGTTGAACTGGAGTCTACTGTGCTGCTATGTGACTATGCACCAGTGCTCTCTACATCAAACATGCACCAGTAGTGAGATGTAAAATGCAGAGCTGTCTGTGGGTGGGTGTGTGTGTGTGTTTTCATGTGTTTGTGTGTGTTTGTGTGTGTTTGTTGATGTGTGTGTGTTGGTGTGTGTGTGGGGGGGTGACTCGACCCCCCCGGCTGTGCAGACGAGCCCTGACTCACAGCAGATGTGGGGAGCCCAAACCTGGAGACGCGCTGCAGAGTCAATCTGAAGAGTCGATCTGCAGAGACACGCTGCAGAGTCGATCTGAAGAGTCGATCTGCATAGACGCGCTGCAGAGTCGATCTGAAGAGTCAATCTGCAGAGACGCGCTGCAGAAACACGCTGCAGAGTCGATCTGAATAGTCAATCTGCATAGACGCGCTGCAGAGTCGATCTGAAGAGTCAATCTGCAGAGACGCGCTGCAGAAACACGCTGCAGAGTCGATCTGAATAGTCAATCTGAAGAGTCGATCTGCGGAGACGCGCTGCAGAGACACGCTGCAGAGTCGATCTGAAGAGTCGATCTGCAGAGTTGATCTGCAGCCCACACATAAGGCTTCTAGACCTCTTCACAACACATGCTAATCAGCCTGTACTGTACCGCATCCCCTGTGAAACCCCCTGCTAGTCCTTTCAGTTGAAGAGGTTACCACAACCACAGCCTCATCCACTGGGGACTAGGCGGCCCTGTTTCTTCCATTGTGCTGCTGTTGATCAGTGGATGGGTGATTCCTGATATCTCTGACTTGTGGATTGTTGATATTATTCTGCTGTAAAGTCTCCCTGCGTCGTCTGCGTTGGATTATTAACAGGGACGGTTGTTTGCGAAACAGCGGTTGACATTTCACGGATGAAGTAAATCTTTGTTGGCTAATAGTCTCAAATTGAATTATTGTACGCTCCATGGAATACGCTTTTATGAGGATAATGTATATTTGATCTTCTCTTGCTTTCTGCTTTTATCCTCATATACGCCTAAACTTTTTAGCTGCCTTCTGGACATGTATTTGGTGTGTTTATCCCATTAAATGCTGCTTTACGTGGTTCATTTACTTGATGAATTATATTAGATTGTGCGGATGTGTGTAAAAGGTTCTTGTCTATATTTCATTCTGGCAAGAGAAGAGTCCTCGTGGGAGGGTCCTCTCTCCTTATGTTAAACAAACAGTGTGATTAACGTGCTTATTTCACCTGATGACTTTAACTGTACGTTAGAGGCCGAAAATGATCTAATAACCTGAAGCATTTTTAGACAACAGACTTTTCTATTTTGGGATGTAGTACCGATTACTGCCACAAGAGGTTTCTCTGTAATGATTGAACAAACTGAATGCAACGTGGTTTCTCTATGAACAATAAACAATAAGCAACACTTTGTATTAAATAAATAAGTTCCTATGTACCTACATGTTTTTACTCTAGGTATTCCTATGTAGTTACACTGTGCTTATCCTAGCCTTAATGGAGAGTGTTTCCCAATATTCTAATAATATAATGTCAAGTTTACCGACAGGAAACTGTCATCATATCATATAAACAAAAACATGTTGTTGTAGCCATCCAAGGTTAAACCGTCAGTTTAGTCTCCCTTTCTGTTGTCTCAGAGAATGCAGCTAACAGCTTTGTATTCTGTTGCCATTACTGAGATGAATGTGTACTATATCCTTGGGGTTCTTTGCACCTTTTAGACTGCTTGGCCTTGTTAATGTAAGATTAACTACCTGTCCTGAATGCCCTAGTCATGGCAGGGTAACAGATTCTTCCCTGGGAGCAATTTGACCTGCTTAAGTGGTGCAATAAAGCACTATAAAGTTGCATCAATATCAATATTAACATGCATTCATGTTGATAAGGTATACGTTTTATAGGGAGGCTATTAGACATTAACTATGACAAATAGCGTTGTATAGAAAAACACTTTCTTCTAAATTCTTCCCGTCTGCAGAATCTATACAAAGATGTGGGTGTTTCTCTGAAGCTCGTGGGTTTGTGTGGGTGTTTTCTTAAGGGAGACAGTATGGAGCTAATTGAAATGTCTGTTATTCTGTGTCACCACCTTGCCAGCGCTGTCCGCACTTTGCAGACATGGTAATCCTCACACGTTTAATTACAAACTATTCAACCAGGCTTACAAGCTCATGTTCCTTTTCGAAAGTTTATTCTTATTAATTAATAACTGTTCAACATAGGATTAACACTGTAAAATGTGATGTTAAATAATTTCCACGGGGTTCGCTGGTAGATTAGAGAAGGAGTCTAGTCTGACTGGTTGGTGATGTTGGTATTATTCAACCAGAGGTTATCAGCGGTAGAAAAAGAGCAGTTGCTTCCATTTCCAAAAGTTTATCTCTAATTAACACTGATTAATTGCACTTTGACTTAGCTGGGTGAGTAAAGTGGAAAGCCAATTTGTGCATAGCAGGCTATTATTTCTCAAGGCTCCAGAATCAGCCAAATAAACTGTGTGTGTTCAAGCCTCCCTGCGTCAGGCTCACCTTGATGTTGCGGGTCCTTAAATAACACGTCTACTTACACTTGTACTCACTGGTAAATATCCATGTTGTGTTGGAACAGCGTGCGTTGAAATGAACTCGAGGTCAGGAGAAAAGGAGGAAAAACAAACATTTCCATGATGTCGTTTATATACCGTGGCCTGTTTCTCCTCAGTGCTTTGACTGCTCTCCTCATAGAGTTATGGTCAAACAGAGCTGGGGTTAGGTAAGGTTTCCAAAGCAAGGGTAGACTTACTAATACATTTTTATTGTTTGACTTGATTAGACTAGTGTTGCACTTTGCCACTTAATGTAACCCTTTGTCAGTGAAGGTGTCATGCTTTGTAGAGCCCTAACACATGTCACCTTTTATAAATGTTATGAATGTAATGGATGAGCCAGACCGTGCCCAGACTCACATCCTCTTTGGTTACTTGCAGATGCTGCCTTAAAAAGGTGGGCTCTCTTGCTGTGAAGTAACCTGCAAGTTAATTACATTTCTCAGCAAGGATAGCACAATTAGAAGATATAAGGCACATGATCATTAAATGATTAAACAACCTTCCTACATAATTACCCCTCAAAGGATTATTTAGTCTATATAGACAATTACGTTTTTTGGTTCGGTGTGTTTCTTATATAGACTGTGTGTTGGGTGTGTTTCATATATAGACTGTGTGTTGGGTGTGTTTCATATATAGACTGTGTGTTGGGTGTGTTTCTTATATAGACTGTGTGTTGGGTGTGTTTCATATATAGACTGTGTGTTGGGTGTGTTTCTTATATAGACTGTGTGTTGGGTGTGTTTCATATATAGACTGTGTGTTGGGTGTGTTTCATATATACCCTCTGTGTTGGGTGTGTTTCTTTGACTGAAAGAAAGATAATGACTCAGGACTCAAACTTGTTAAACAATTCCTGTTTTATAATATTTATAGTGCTGTCAGTTTAACGCGTTATTAACGGCGTTAACGCAAACCCAAATTAACGGCGTCAATTATTTTATCGCGCGATTAACGCTCTTTTTGGCCTAGCAAACTTTGTAGTTTTTTTCACATGCTGTTGCAAAAACTACCGACGTTAGAAAAACTACAACACCACACCGGATCTAGCTAGACCGGAAACAAAACAACAGGCACGCCAAACACTCGTTTGGCTTGCGAGCTGGCTAAAGAGTAGTAGCAGAGCCCGTTTACGGATATTAGACATTCTCTGGTAGTCGGCTAACGTTACGTTTTGAGTGGATGACGAGCGCGAGATGCCGAAATGGATGCCAATAAGATTCTGAATGGAAAGTTTGCTTTTAAAAAGTTGCCAAATGGTTCTATTGACAAGACCAGTGATTTGTGTGTTTTGTCGTTGTAAACTGAGATATCATCGCAGCACGTCCAGTCTGAAATACCACTTGATGGCCAAGCACACAGCTGATGCGAATTCTCTGCCCCCTCGTCAAAGCCAGGCGATTGCAATGTTGTTTTCAATAAAAAAAAATATTTGCACAAAGCAATCCGAACCACTTTTCTATGTTGATAAGAGCATTAAAATTTGAAAAAAAAATTGGGACAAAAAGAAATCAGGGACATTTAGAATAGATAAAAATGTGCGATTAATTGTGATTAATCGCGAGTTAACTATGACATTAATGCGATTAATCGCATTTAAATATTTTAATCGTTTGACAGCACTAAATATTTATAATCATTTCATTTTTTATACAGTTCTTGGGTTCTTCAAAGCATCATGGTATATTTCAGGCATCTTGTTAGATGTTTGTTTTTAATCCTGTATGTTCTACAATATCATAAGAAAGTACACAATGACTGTTTACTCCAACATTATTATTATCTTTGGACTAGAAAGTTCTTGAAACCACTCGGATTACAAGTCGACACACAGATACTTACGGTATATATGAAACTGCAACACCCACACAGTATGTCACCCATCCTCCGTAAGGATGATCCTATTCAATATGTTTACTCTGATCTGCATCCTTACAATAACACCATTTGATACCAGCAACCCCCAACAAAGTCATGTGACACAGCAGTGGCAGTTGGTTTTCCTGGTATGTGATGGTTCCAAGTCCCTTTTCTCCTCAGACCTTCCCTCTGATTCCAGAGATCAAAATGTGCCACTCGACGTGCTCTTTCAGGCCATTGATAATTGCTAAGTAAACAAAGCGCCTGGCCCTTCACTCCAGCTCAGGGACTCTTTCCAGAGTGAAGAGGCATCACATTTCCGGGGATGCCGGTCGCCCTGGGGCCTCAACACACAGAAGAGGAGACCACTTCCAGTGGACAGGGCCAAGGGCAATTTCACAAATGGGTTTTTCTTGGGTTGATTGCACAGGAGTCAAGTTGTTATCTAAATCCTTCAACTACTTGGACAATTTTTTTTTGCCATTCAGAGAGAGTTCAGGTAGTTGAAACCGCCCTCTGATGATGTTGTAGCATGTAACCTTCCCTTCATATGCATTCTGGAGTGCACTTTGATGCAGAGCGTTACATATATTATTTGCTGAACCCACATGAGAAAGGGTTTTTAGATGGATGAATTTCAGGAACTATTAGTGGGTTAACTCTGTGGTGTTACTGTATATATTTATTAATGTGTTGATAACATTGTATTATTGTCGACCAGACGATTATTTTCAAGTGCAGTGTTTTCACTCTGTGCGTCTGCCATGAACACAGCATCTGTGTTTGTATTTGAAAGGGTGCAGGCCCTCTTAAGAAAGATAAGGACGCTGGGAAGGGGAAGGCTGTGTGAGTTTGTTTTTGTGTCTATCCATGAGTTAGAGTGTGTTTGGGAGTGTGCGCGTGTGTGTTTTTGTATCTATCAGGGAGTTTGAGTGTATTTGGGAGCAAGTGTGTGCGTGCATGTGGCAGAAAGAGATAGAAAGTGAGAAAGTGGGGAAAGGGAATATATGCGATGACCCATGAAAGATCGGTCAACTGCCTGGGGAGCGATTGCAATCTCCTATTGCTGCTCTCTCACCTCTGGATTTCAATCTGATAAAAGCACTTTTAGCATTCACATACCCAGACGCCCGGTGAATAGGGACGCCTGGCATTATCAGATGGTCACTGTAGAAAGATGATCCCACGTTCTGATGTCACACACAGAACCTCTGAGAGAGATCACTCAGCAGGGTTCCCCCAGAGGTCACCCCGCAACAGAGAGAAAGGCTCTTGAAGAAGAGAATGATCAACAACAAAAAAAGTAGAGTCTGGCCTCTTAGTCTACAGCTCATGTCAGGCGACATGGGGTTATGGTTTGCGCAGATGAACCCGAATACGAATACTCATTTCCCCTCTCGACAAGCTCTCCTCACCCGAGGTCACGTTGAAAAGGATCATTGGATCGAAAGGATGTATCTCTGCGTTAGTGCTGTCATACGTGTTAATGAAAGACTCTTTTTTGTGTCCTTTTTCTGGAATCGATTTTTCTCTTTGGCTGCTAAGACTTGACCCTGATAACAGGGCTTGTTTGAATAGTAACCGCACGGCTTGGCAGCTTTTTGCAGCCTTCATTTGTAGGACACATAGCTTGAGGAAGTGTATATATTGACAGTCGTTATACCATCGACATTATTGTGCTGTCGCCTACAGTAGCTAACTACTGCCAAATCATACAAGTAGCACTGTTGACATGCC
This sequence comes from Hypomesus nipponensis, assembly GCF_054491055.1. Classification (NCBI taxonomy): domain Eukaryota; kingdom Metazoa; phylum Chordata; class Actinopteri; order Osmeriformes; family Osmeridae; genus Hypomesus; species Hypomesus nipponensis. The sequence continues at coordinate 1,570,472 of NC_140361.1, forward strand.
TGTCAACAAGGGTTTGCTTGATTAAAGAAAACCACTTGCTAACCAGTAGCAAGACTATAAACCATTTTTCATTAACCATGGAAGGAATTTTAACAGGACGCTATAATCAAAACAACTTTACCAGGAACAATATGTTTACAGTGTGTGTGTGTGTGTGTGTGTGTGTGTGTGTGTGTGTGCGTGCGTGCGCGTGCGTGCGCGTGCGTGTGTGTGCGTGTGTGTGTGCATACGTTCCAACGGTCACATTTTCACCTCCTGTTATAAGTACCACATGTCCACTCACATGAGCACTCTCCTCATGACTGACACCAGGCGTGTCACATGACTGGTGTCACATTGACTGGTGTCACACGTGTGTCACATTCCCCAACCCAGAGGCACCTCTGCCAGGGTGACCCATACTTTACCAGACTGAACCAGGGACCTTCATCACAACATACACTTCTTCTTACAGACTGAACCAGGGACCTTCATCACAACAAACACTTCTTCTTACAGACTGAACCAGGGACCTTCATCACAACAAACACTTCTTCTTACAGACTGAACCAGGGACCTTCATCACAACAAACACTTCTTCTTACAGACTGAACCAGGGACCTTCATCACAACAAACACTTCTTCTTACAGACTGAACCAGGGACCTTCATCACAACAAACACTTCTTCTTACAGACTGAACCAGGGATCTTCATCACAACAAACACTTCTTCTTACAGACTGAACCAGGGACCTTCATCACAACAAACACTTCTTCTTATCTGTAACTTACTCAGGAACGCATGTTTCTTACACGTGAAATATCTACATATCCATCCATCATACACAGTACATGGTGTGTACATGATGTAATAACCTTGAAACGATGACCAGCCGACCATGAAACGTCCCTCCTCCCTCTCCCTCAGTCTAACTGATCGTGGTCCTCATCTTCTTTGTTATGATGACTCGGTCATTTCAAAGCAGTATTCATTTGAATAGAACAGGGTATTCAAGAACATAAATGTTAATTAATACCGTGAATCCCGTATCATTCTTCCCATATCGCTGTGTTCTTTGTAAATACCAACACAGCCCTCCCTAGCCAGATAATAATTGCTTGATTACCATTCATTTATTTGCTAACGTAAATTCCTCATACCATGTAGACATTTCCAAAGATGCCAGGGACAATCTGGAAGGCACATAGGGGCTGTCAGCTGCTGAAAATGTCTGTTCTGACTTTTCCAACTCTCCCATTCCAACTCTATATTTGGAGAATTTCAACCCCACTCGGTGTCCTAAAATCAACCCAGCATGTTTTCACCACAGATGACACTTTTTCAGTCTGATTGATTTGATTTGTCAATTTGTTTTGACGTCATGGGATGGATTTTTAAATTGGATTTTTTAAATGTATCAACCTGAGACCAGACTTTAATTTGTTAGCTTTGTGCAGCCTGTGCTCTAATCTGTGTAATTATAAGACAATTCTGGGCATTAGGTGATGGCCTCCTACAATTCCTACTTGTTGACAGTGTTCAGTCTTAACTTGTGACACACCAGTTGTACACAAGCGAGAAAAGGTTCGTCTGTTACAGTAAACAACTATTTATCAATATAATCTGTCATGTTTTTGAAAAAAAAAATTCTGATAACATGCTGATGTAGGAACAAATAAATGGATAAGTATGAAAGACACTGTCCATATAAGTTACATCTTTGATTACAAAAAGAGTGAAATTGTTTAGACCAAAATTCCGAACACTTACCAAACCTCATTACTCCTCAATACTCCTGTTAACAGAGTGCTATAAATTTAGTGAAGTGCGTCAGAGACAAGCCCCCTCTAATCCGTCAGCCTACTGGTACAGTTTCAGCATGACTGATTACGTATTCTAAATGTACTGAAAAAAAAAAAAAATACCTGTCAGATAATGTCCGAATATGGACGTTGGAAATAAATCCCACATACCAGGTCCTTAAAATCCAATCCAAAACGCTCTAAATGTTAAATGTTCTTGGAGGGCTTTTGGTAAATAATCACACACTTTTTAAAATTTGATTCTTGGAAGAATAGGTAGACATGATGTGCTTTTTGTTGTTTGAGATGTGAGGTTCTTGCTGCACTGTCATGCAAAACACAGACTGTGCCTTGGCACTAACTACTGTAAGAGAAACTAGTCCTTGAATATCTGCTGCATTTACCAAATACACGTTATATGGCGCTGTCAATAAAAAATCAGCTACATTTGAGAATGTTTATATTTCATGCTCCAACTCACAATCATACAAACCCTGGACGAAAATGTCCAGAAATAAATAAAAGCAAATACAGCCTCCGATGTACGGAAGTCTGTCTTTCATATTCATGCCATGAAGTAATAAGCTCTCTCTCTCTCTTGTTGTTCTCTTTTGCAGAACCGTGACAGAATGGTCGACTGTATGAGCAAAGTCATGCTGCACACTGCCCTATCATGCTGGCAGCCTTTCCTGGGGCTGGCCCTGTTGGCCGTCTTCGTGAGCTCAGCCCTGGGGTGTCCGGCCCGGTGCGACTGCTCGGCCCAGAGCAAGGCAGTCCTGTGTCACCGCAAGCGCCTGCCAGGCATCCCTGACGGTATCCCGATCGAGACCCGGATCCTGGACTTGAGCAAGAACAAACTGCAGGCCATCAACCCTGACGACTTTGCTGCCTTCCCTGGACTGGAGGACCTGGACCTGAGTGGGAATATCATCAGCTATGTGGAGCCGGGAGCCTTCAACGCCCTATTCAGCATGCACTCCCTCAGCCTCAAGAGCAACCGCATCAAGCTGATCCCCCTGGGCGTGTTCACGGGCCTGTCGAACCTCACGCGCCTGGACGTCAGCGACAACAAGATCGTCATCCTGCTGGATTACATGTTCCAGGACCTGCACAATCTGAAGTTCCTGGAGGTGGGCGACAATGACCTGGTCTACATCTCCCACCGGGCCTTCAGTGGGCTGCTTGGTCTGGAGAGACTCACCCTGGAGAGATGCAACCTGACGGTCGTTCCCACTGAGGCACTGTCTCACCTGCACAACCTGGTCAGCCTCCACCTGCGGCACCTGAGCATCAGCACCTTGCACCCCTTCTCCTTCAAGAAGCTGTTCCGGTTGCAGCACCTGGAGATCGACCACTGGCCGTCTCTGGACCTGGTGCCTGCCAACACGCTGCACGGTCTCAACCTGACCACCCTGTACATCACCAACACCAACCTGTCCAGCTTTCCCTACCAGGCCCTCAGACACCTCCCCTACCTGACGCACCTCAACCTGTCCTACAACCGGATCCGGCACATTGAGGGGGGCTTGCTGAACGACCTGGTGCGTCTGCAGGAGCTGCACTTGGTCGGGGCCCAGCTCTCCACCGTCGAACCGTACGCCTTCCAGGGTCTCCGCTGGCTCCGAGTTCTGAACGTCTCCCACAACCGCTTGGACACGCTGGAGCGGGGCGTCTTCCAGGCGCCAGAGGCCCTGCAGGCGCTGCTGATTGACGACAACCCCCTGGTCTGCGACTGCCGCCTCATGTGGATCTTGCAGAAGAGGCACTCCATCGCGTTTGGCGAGGCGCAGCCGGAGTGCAGCAACCCGGAGGGCATCCGCGGCAGACCTTTCAAGGAGTTCAAGGAGACCCTGCTGTCCTACTACATGACGTGCACCAAGCCAAAGATCCGGGAGAACAAGACCCAGGCGGTCACCGTAGACGAGGGTCAGCCGGCGAAGCTGTACTGCAGCGCGGAGGGAACCCCGAGGCCGGCCGTATCATGGTTGTCCCCTCGTCGACGCCATCTCACCAACAAGAGCCACGGTAGAGTCACGGTCCACAACAATGGGACCCTGGAGATCAAGGCTGCAGAGATCCATGACGGCGGCGTCTACCTGTGCATGGCGTCCAACTCTGCCGGGAACGACTCGCTGATGGTTTCCCTGGCGGTGAAAAGCCTCGGATCTCTCTACGCAAACAGGACCCAGTACTACACAGATCCTAGCAATACCACTGCCAATGGGACTGCCAACGTGACATTCGGCTTGGACTTAAAGACGATTTTAGTGTCGACGGCGATGGGTTGTTTCACTTTCCTCGGAGTTGTCTTGTTCTGTTTCCTGCTGCTGTTTGTCTGGAGCCGGGGGAAAGGGAAGCATAAAAACAACATCGACATCGAATACGTCCCTCGTTCCAAGTCCAACGGCACTAACGTGGACAGTGCTGAGGTGCAGGCTGGTCCTCGGCACTTTAACATGAAAATGATCTAAGAAGACGTGTATGCGTGTGCGTCTGGAACTCTTGGGAACGTCTGAAAGATTATGTATTTTTATTAAAAGAATGGACCTCTGAGTTGCCCACCACTGCAGGGATGACGTTACCGGACATGGGAACAGAAGGTTGTGGAGCCGTAAGAGGAAGCAGATCTCTGACTCTGAATCGATGCGTTATATACACTGCGGACAATGTTTGGATGTTGTGTGTAAAATGCCAGGACATCTGTTCTCACACAGTTGCCATTGAGCTGTTTTAGCTCGGAAACTCACAAATGATCTGAATCACTATCCAGGGGACCTGAGAAGAATAGGGATCAATAATCTGCTTTTCAACATTTGTATGCCCAAAAAGAGCCCTTTGGTGTGAGGTTGTAATTTAAAGACACTAAAAGAACCGTGTACAGTACAAATTTGTATCTAAAGTATTACTCTTTGTTTAGTCTTGCACCATACTTATTCACCAAACAGATTAATAAATCCGAGCATAACTCTCTCTGCCCATGATCTTGCATACGTGTACGTAATGCTTCATTATGTGCATATACGTATGTGCGTATTCATCAAGAACTGTTCATAGCAATACTCATGGGATACAACGTCAGTGAAAATCTAAATGGCCCCACCTGTTAAGCAATTACTGTACCTTTTACTAATGAGTGTCCATGCATACAGGGAAGGGCTTTCATGTGATTGCAAGTTCACACTAGAGTGGAGGTGCTCCAGTTACCCTAATTGACAGAGAGATATGAAAATATATGATTATTTATTGTCAAACGTGAAATAAAAAATTGATTTTAATTTTACGAAAACTGTTCAATAGGTTAACATAAGGGAACAATCTAACACTATTCAGGAACTATATGAACACTTTTGATGACCTTAAAGCTGAAATTCCAGTCAGAAAATCTACATGGACCACGTTTTTGTTCTAATCTTGTCTCTTTTTATTTCTTTTACGGTAACCTTTGCCTGAAGGCACGATACATGAGTCCATTTTACTACAGTGACGTTAACATCCTTTTTTCCCCAGTAAGACATTTGGACTATGTTGTGGTAGTTTCTCATTTTGTTGTTGAATCATTTAGATTGTGAAAGTTCAAAGTAAAAGAAAAAAAAAATGTATGTGAAATAAATGAAGATTTATTTGTACAATTTAGCTTGTCTGCACATGAGTTACCACCAACTTCACTTCATTTTTAAGACAATGGGAAGACATTCATGTTATAATGCAGCTGACAGGTTATTGAAAAAGATGTATTTTAATGTACCCTTAAAGATTTAAATGTTATAATACCCCACGCCATTCACATATTCAAAAGCATCAATTTCCTACTTCAGAAATAATTAATGCCTTAAATGCATGAATACTGACTGCATTGACAGCTAAAGCATATCATATGACTGTTATCAGATGAAACTGAATACTTTTCTTGCCTTTCAAGAGGCAAGACTTTTAGTTGCCATTAGCATTACTGACATTGGTAACAGCCCCACTTCCTCAAGTATGGATACACCTACTCAAAATGTGCTAGGTTGAATCCATATGACACCAGGTAAGTAGAAAATATAAAAAAGGTGGTAAATGTCAAATGCTACCTTTGAATATTGCACTTCTAAAATGCATCAAGGTGTGAATTCTTAGCAGACAGGAAATATGCTAATCATTAAAATCGTTGCCAATATCAAAGGATAAGCGCAAGGGCAAAATGTCTGATCTCCAACTCCTAAGTAAGCATTCTTTTGCAGATACTATGAATCAAGAGGATGAAGTGATCTGAAGCTAAATCTCCTGGAATGTGGTTCACCTTCTGACACAACTTAAATGAACACATTGGGTCTACCTCACATCACTGAGTGGAGAGGGCCAATCCTAAGAGTGTTAAGTAGATAAAGAATTCAATGCCTTGAGAGACACATGACTCATTGTCGGCTAAGTAACTTCAAATGTTGATGTAAATATTTAAATGTACATTACTGTAAATAATGTACATTATCTATAATTGTATTTTTATACATTTTACTGAGCTGCATTGAAGCAATTTTTATGTTCTCCTTTACTGTCACACAACTTTTATGATGTAACCTTTGAGGTGTTAAACTAGAATTATTGTTACAATAACTGCCAAAATCGATAGCTTCTCATTTATTAGCTATTTATACTGCAACGTAAAGGTACAGCACTTTGTATGAACATAAGGAAGACCTTCAGAGTTAACTCAGGTCTTCTCCAGATCAGAAACCATAGGCAGTAGAACCTTCCTGAACACACAAAAATACGTTTGTAGGTCAGTGCCGTCTGTTTTGGCAGAAAAGTCAGATCCACCAGATGAAACTAGTCGTCCTCACTAAGGCCCTGACGTGACCGCCTTTCTCCCTTCTCTCCCTTGTCACTTTCAGAGACATAAAAGTGTCAACAGATAATTATTGTATGAAGACGTCTTCTCTAAAATGGTGCCTGCAGAACTGTGTCACTGCACCCCTGTGTCGCGCTGTCCTGAGTGCAGGCATCCACACCAAGTGTTGCCCTGAGAAATCCAACGATCTGAGCATAACACCGCAGAAACAGAACTGTACAGAAACACTGCAGAAACAGAACTGGACAGAAACACTGCAGAAACAGCAGAAACAGAACTGGACCTACAATTCTCTCCACATCTCTTTTGTTATGTTTCTTGCATCGTAAAAGCAGCGCTGTACGTACTACCTCACTATAAAGAAACCACACAATTCCTCCTGTATGCCAGAAACTCCCTGTGGTTGAGTACTTGTTAACTATTTTTTCATGTGCATTTGTGCCTGAATCATATCATTTGTGAACACTGTGATCGATAAACTACATTTTCCCCGCCTGGATCATTCTGAAGGTCTTCAGCCAAGAACAGAAACTCCATCAACCAGCATCCACAAACTCCAGGACATGCCCTTCATGCTGCAACATTTCCCTACAGATCTGCCTTTTTATACTTAAATTTGCACATTTGCAATTTAATTTCACAGGTGTGCCATCCGGACGAACTGCCTTGAAGCGACCCAATTCAAATCTTCAGAAGGAACGTTGAAAGACAGGACACAGACAGCGTGCCGTTAGAATAACCCTTTGTTGCCTTCATGCGTGTTAAACAAGCCCAACCATATGAATTACCCCTGTGGGCATACCAGAATGGATCCAGGAATAATCTTCTCTGGGTGAAGGCAAATGGATGCATGTACGGAAGAAGAGAGGGAGAAGTGCGAGGAGGTGTTTGCAGGCCTTGACATCAAATGCTTGAGTGGAGCTGGCAGTTTCAGCCGTCAAGGCAGATGTGAGCGGTGCTGTATGCTTTCATTAGGTTTAGCTTTCATACTCTCCCCAGCGATGCTGCAGTCTGCCAAATGAGTTCCCTGGCGATCCGACTCCTGTTCCACTCCTCCATCCCACAAATGGTTGCAGCGTTGCAAAATGTGAGTCTGTGTGTGTGTGTAAGTGTAATCCTCTTTGATGCACATGCATGCTCTTCAGCACACAAATATGAGCATGAGATACACATAGTTCGGCGCTGACTCATTAACAGCATTAACAGACAAAAACAGAAATCCTGTGTACACACCAATATCTCAAATCAAATCAGAAAAGCCTGTTGCGGTTTTCTATCACTTCATTTTTAATTTCTCATCAACTGATTTACTGGGGGGCGAAGAAAAAGATTATGTACACAGCCCTTGTCCGTATTCACTGTATTTAAGTTCTTCAGTTATTCAAAGCAGTGTGATAACCATACACAGGTCTAGCACAATTCTTCAAGCATAGAAAATAATGTCACAAGGATAGTGGCAGTGTGGGGAAAACATAATTAGCCATAAACTTCCACCATCCACGGTGACTGATATCTTCTCTCGAAGCCAACAGTCAATATTTCTTTGTTAGTGTGAGGTGCTAGTCTATAATTAGGTCCTTGCCCTTTCTGTAAAAGACCATAATAAACATAAAACTGGGCCTATGGAAATTGAAGTCCTCACTGCAAATCATTTGTTTAGCGGAGTCAGGTGGCTGAGCAGTTAGGGAATCGGGCTAGTAATCAGAAGGTTGCCAGTTTGATTCCTGACTGTGCGAAATGATGTTGTGTCCTTGGGCAAGGCACTTCACCCTACTTGCCTCAGGGGGAATGTCCCTGTACTTACTGTAAGTCGCTCTGGATAAGAGCGTCTGCTAAATGACTGAATGTAAATGAAATGTATGGACCATTGGATATGAGATAATGGACACCAGACACAGTTTTAGTATTTATGTAAGTAAAACATCTATATTTTTCAGGAAAATAAACAGCAGTTTTATTTCACTTACATACAGTCAGTAAATGACTATTAAAAAAAACTTTTGTCACCCTATCAGAATTAGAAGTTCCACCCGCTGTCGGAAACTCCATAGACATAATAAAGAGTAGACGCCGCATCAACCGCTACTGCCTACTGGCGCTGACGAAACGTGGGGCCGCCATCTTGGAACGGTCACCCGCTCCACTCAGTCTTATCTGTTTGGCAGGCACAATGAGCTGTGAACACATTGAATTAATCATACCTCACTGAATAGCCTACTGCACTGATTTTCACCCAGGTTTTTTTTTTTTTTTTTGCTGCAAAGGTCATACACAAAATGTTCACAAAATACAACCAATAGTATGGTAATGTATTAGGTAAATCTTAATTGTGAAAAGTAATACCCCGAGCCCTGTTTGCGATGGTCCGCCGCCGATTTGAGCAGGAATATGCATCACAGTGCTCTAAATCTTGTTTATTCTGCTGCTACGCAATTATGACTAGCATAAGCCCGGTCCAAGATGGCGGCCCAATTTCTTGCGCCCAGCAGCCAATGCGGCGTCTACTCTTTATGATGTCTACAGTAGGGTTGCCAACCGTCTCGAATTGTCTGGGACATCCCGAATTCTGGGTGATTTTGATTTGTCCCGTCAGGGACAGCTCCAGTCCCGTATTCCAATCACAGCCTCGCCAGCCAATAATAGCCTACTGTATACGTGCCAAAACTCACGCAAACGTTGCTATAGGACACGGTTGTTGCTTGTTGGTGACAATATGTGTGAACTGGCCACTGGTTAGATGAGCGTTTTTGTGTGTCAAAATGAGAAACTTGTAATAATTGTCTTGACTATTACTATGAACAAAACATCCAAGCGAGTACAGCAGTGGTTTGCCCAAATTACACTGAAATTAGTAGGTGTATGGTATGGCTAATGAAAGCTTGCGATTTCCGTTATTGTTGGTCAGCTACTGGCATGCGCACCTGGAAGAAAGTGTCCCTCATTTGGGGTTGAGGAAGTTGGCAACCAGAATCTACAGGGAACGCGATTACAAGCTAGTAAACTAGCTAACGTTAGCTTTTCGTTAACTTCACAATGGAAGCAGCGAGTATCGTTCCAGCTAGTTAAGACGACATTACAAATTACAGGACATTTTAGGAGGACATTTTAAATTAAAAGCAAAGGATCAGTTGCATGACCCAGCCATCAACCAATTCATCCAAAAGGACATGAGAATGGACTTTGTTTTCAAGTAAAGATCATCAAAGGTAGGCTATGTTACCTAAAAACTTTTCGCTGCAGTGCCAACTGATTTTATTCCCGGCCGCTGCTGCGACTGTTGTGTAGCCCTAGCCTAGCCTATATGTTCTAGTGTTGTGCAGAATGACCGCTCAATTTGTAGGCTAAATATACCAACGCAACGTCATGAACAATTACCGTAAATAGTGCCGCAAGGGCTGGCTCAAATAGTGAGTAATGATGACCAACACAATTTCATGTAGGCCTAATGCTGTGTGCGCGCTGTATCAGTTTTTTTTTCTGACGAGTAGCTAATTGAGGTCAGAGGGCCAAGGTTTAAGAGTCATGGTTCGTATGTATGCAGAGGTAGAGCTATACTGAACCAGAAATAGTATTTGTAGCACCTTCAAGTTAAAAACTAAAGATGACTGTAGAGATTACGGGGAAAAAATCGCTTTGTCAAACACAGAACATGGTCTTTGTGAATTCAATTTATAATAAATGTCACTAGGGAACCTGGGAAATATATATATATATATATATTTGTTGCTTTCATCTTTAGCTTTTTAAATCCAACGGCACAGACACCCAGGAGCACCTGGATCCACGTGCAGTAAGCGACTGTCCCGTGTAGGAGGGGAGATTTGAGAAGACACCTGCGCCCCAGGTAAACCACAGGAGGGGCATGTCATCACAACACTAAGTGTAGATCAAAGGCGTACCAGTGGGCTTTGTTATATTCAGTCAAGTTGTCCCTTGATGTTGTCAAAAGTCTTATTTTCCGTCGTGCTCCGTTCTGAGCGTGGGAGGGGAGGAGAGAGAGACCCGCAGAGACGCAGACACTAATCTGAGTTTTGGCTGTCATAGTTTTTACTACACGTTGTCGCTAAATCTTCATTTGATGACATAATAATCCATACAAATTCTTTTTTTCACTCACACATCTGTTTAGTTGAACTGTTCTGAACTTCTGACTGTGGGAAAATCCTTTGAGGTGAATTTCAGAGTAGCAGAATAAGTATTTATTTATTTATTTTCTTGTGATTTATTCTATAATATTAATTCACTTGTTGTGTGTCTACTTCAATAACCCCCCAAAATTTGACAAAAGGATAGGTGTGTACTTATGATTGTATATGATGCTCTGATATTACACATTCTATCAAAGTGCTTCCATAGAACTCTCGCTCACAGCATCATTTCAACTCTTGAAATGTACTTGCCATCAACTCTTAATTTTCCTATAGACAGTTTTCCTTAAATGTGACAGTAGTTTGTATCAGTGAGGAAAATGAAAAGTGTAGGGTGCTTTTACAGGAAGCCTAACAACGAAGAAGCAGGGCTGCACTCATCATGCAAAGCCATCCATCCATCTGTGTATCCATATATATTACCTTTCACTGAATACAAATGGGGGGTTGGGTGTATGAGAGCGGAGGACTGCAGTCAGGGCTATTTCTAAAGAGCTTGTCTTCAAACAGTGTTTTTCCAGGTCTAAAGCCTGTACATTTTGCACTAATGCAACGAGGGACTGAAACAGAGCTTTGAAGCCACAGGATGAAAACCCTAACAAGATATAATTTTGTCATCATTAACGTAATCATATACTTTACCTTATGCCAGATCGCTATTATCAGCACCAAACAATGTTCCTAGTGTCATTCTGAATTGTGAAGGTGTTACCTGTGAACAGACTCAGTCCTTGGGTGGCACTACATTGAAGCAGAAGTGTGGATGAAAACAGTCTACATGAGCCTATTCTTAAGTGTGGGTTTTAAAACATTTAAAGGCATGTCATTCTCTTAACTGAATTCAAACACAATTTGTTATGGCCTTAGTGTTTAATAGGACAGCTGTATGCCCCCCAGCCACTGTGAACATTCAGGATGCAGCCAGCATATTCCGCTCTGAGATGTAGTGCATAGTGAACTAAGATTTATGGGAAGCAGTTAAACTTAACCATGTCAAGTTATGAATGTTGGGCTGTAAACCCAAGCGATTTAATCCATGGGTTTTTATCAGGGTGGAGCAGTTCATTCATTAAAGGGGATGATTTATGATGTCAGATCCCCTTTAGAAGAAGCTACCCCTTATTTTACCAAGGTGATTTGACCCGAGGATAGAGAGGCGCTGTGTCTCCTTTAAGACAAGGAGCATCCTGCTGTATATTCCACTGCCATGCACAGAAAACACCTTCTATTTCTAGAATTACATAACACATTTTGGGACAGGATAACCCTAGCCAAAAGCAGATTCAAAATATATCTCATTCAATATGACAGTAGGTTACTAAGCCATGTCAAGATCCATTTTTGATGGGATTATTTTAATAACATAAATAAATATTTTGTCTTATTATTTGTTATTCAACTTGTATATAGCACACGAAAACATGGTGTACCTGGAAAATGTTCTGGATAAAACAATACTGCTCTTCATCACTGGGTAATTTCTCACTGGCAGACAGTTCACCCATATGTTGATTATGCACACCATCAGCCTACATTGAAGTCACACCCCCAGGAACAGATCTCTGACACAGTCCTAAACAGCATGTTGAGACAGCGTGTTTGTTAACTGTAGAGATATCTCTCACGGTTGCTTCCCCATCAATAGAGCTCTAGAGAAGTTATATTGATATCGGTCTGATGACGATGCAGCAAAAGCAATTTTGCACTGCTTAGGTTTAGTCAAAAGAACCATTAAACTGTCCTACAGTGAATAGGAATTTGTTTCTTTCTATCTGTTGTGCTGTGAAATGTCTGTTTAATGCCACACTGTGATGTCTGCCAATACCAATGCAACATAATGGATAATAATGCACTGTTGCATTGGACTACATAATTGTGTCCAAAACCAATTTCAGCAATATAACTTTGCACCTTACATAAGAGCTATCAAATAAAAAAACTTTTCAAAAGTACTTCACAACTTTGAATGTTAGTTACAGCAGTTGTATACCGTTTAAGGTAGCATGCATTACTGTATTTTCCTGACTGTTTCCGTGGCTTAAACTCATTTATTTTGGATTTCCTTTTGGACCCATTCATCTTAATTCTTACTCACCAGATCTTGAGGTACTCATTTTCGTAGAATCACAACAGCACTATTCATTTCTTCCAATCTTTTCTTAGGTTCTCCATTTTCTTAATCAGGCCAGATTAAAGAAACCTCCTGAGGGGTTTGGAGTGCATATGAGTTATTCATAAACATCAGAACTGCATTTGACACCTACAGCTTCTGTTAAAATAGGATAGGGACACTTATGCAATGTAGCTGAGTAGGTTACTGCATGAAGACAGATTGGATGGCTATCTACCATCTGAATGTGCCGTCTTAAGGCTCTTGGTGATTTGTAAAAGCAAACATTATCCTTTGTCATGTGACGCAGTGCAGCATGAATATATTTGGAAAGGAAGAGGGAGGATATAGAGGACAATATATTACAGTTTTTGTACATTCAGTTAAAGGTTTTTTGTGATTACTTCACACAGTAAGGCAGCCTCAGGGCATAGAGAGGGTGGTAGCTGGCTTCAGAATCCTTAAAGATGATACTTCATTGAACTGCTCGGCACAATTAAATACAAAATGCCAAAATCATACACTGACAATGAACATCAACATGCAAGAAATATATATTAACGAGGAAAAATGTCATTTAGAGCAAAGATCCTCAAAAGAGAGTGTGGTTCGTATGATGATTCATGAACAACCTCCCCGTCCAGAGTATCTCTCATGTTTTTTGGGGTGTTCGTTTTCTTCTACCTATCAGGAGGCCCTAAGCTTCCGTCTGGTCTTCCTGACATTTAGCTGACGTGCATCTTGCCACTGGGTCACTTTGCCTTGACATCAATACCGTTGGAAACAATTATATTGTCTGGTTACAACTTGGTTCTTGCAAGAGTTTCCTATTTCCAACAAGTCAGAGGAGGATAAAATTGGCTTTTGTAATATCATAATTTCCCACACGCTGTCAACATGTCGTCCGGATAATTATTTGACATTTATGACTGAATGTGTGACATTTGCTTTCTGCACTTCTCGCACTGAAGTTTACTGTGAAGCAAGCTGGCCTTACCCAGATGCTCTCCAGACATGTTGCTGAGAGTCTGAGGACCTTGAAGGTGTTGAAGGAGAGTCCTTCTCACATCCTCTGATAAGTCTGGATACTTCCTGCTCCTTCATAGTGTGCCCGTGCTGTAATCACATGGTATAAGGCATTCTTCTCCTTGTGGGACAAGTGTTTGATTGGATCCCACCATGGTCGGTAGTTCAGACAGTGATAAGTGACGTATGGGAAATTACTAGAGTGCTCTCCGTGGTGCTGAAGGCAGGAGTCACAACCTCAGGCTGCCATGACAACGGGGCATTGTGCATGTCGCTGTCCATGGTGCGAGTCTGTATTCAAACACAGTCGCTCCATGTTATCATTCAAAACTTATATGAAAGCATGGAAACCTTGAATGCAACATTACGGGTTGAATTGCTCCAGTTATTACGTGACATTTTTCAATGCTATGGCCTGTAATTACTGTACAAAGTCAATTTTGGAATATACGTAGCAGTTCTAATGGGGCCATGAGTTCAAAAAGCAATCGGGAGGCTGTGCTCAGCTGTCTGTTCAATAACTATGACATTCCTTCTTGTTCCAGCAGGTCCCAATAACCCTAACCTCCCTCTCTATGACAAGTCAACATTACAAGACCAAAGCGCCCTGGAGTGTTGATATATAGATCACAGGAGATTAAATAAATCTGTTCTTCCGGGGTTTATGGTGAGTTTCTGACAGAAACTAGTCATCCGTTGTCAGATAAAAAATGAAAACAGGGTTTGTATTAAGAGAGACGTTGATTGATTTAGATTAGAAACAGATGAAGATGGAGGCAGATTATTGATTTGTCCTTGTGCTGTCAAGGTCATTCAAATTACAATGTCATTAAAGTGGTTTAATGAGTCCACTGTAGTGTGGTCAGATAAGATGGTCTTGAAAGGTAAGTCAGGGGAGATAGCACTTATTTGTCTGTGTATGTATCACATGGTATACAGAAGACAGAGTAGTATTGTAGTAAACAATAAAACACACAAGATAATAGGAAATGTGTTTAGAAGAGCCTTATCTTACAACCACTGTAAATTACAAATGACATAATGTCACCAAGTCAGACGTTGCATGTAGATTTTCTTTAGGTCAGTAAACCTATAAATCCCATAAATTGGTTTATGTATAGTAAATGTGTGTAGATTTCAAAATCCATTTAAACAGATCCATCCAGGTATAATTAGATTGGATGATCAACTCCACCAGCAGTTTACAGCTGCATCTGGGCAAGAGGTGTTTTTGTTTAAACAGTTTTTTTATTGTTTCTTTGTATTTTGTTCTAATGAGACTATGTAAAGAAATTGACAAAGGTTAATGATGAATTATTTCTCTCTTTCAATTAAGACTTTTATATTAAAATTGACTTTTATATTGAGCTGGGATTGAGATTGTCGTATACAGGCTACATAACAAATAATTGTTTTCTTGGGCATACAATGTTTTCATTCTTTAGACTCTTCTCACAGGAGCCACATCATCTAAATTATCTTACCACACTCATCATCTGCTCTCTGTTTCCTTCTGGGTTTATCATTTGTTTTATTGTCAGTGCATCTTGTCTTCTCTGTCACTGTCAGTCACTCACAGTAACAAAGAACGTGTGTTCTTAGGTAAAAGTTTAAAGGAACTATTTACTGTCATGTCCTTTTTCGTCAGTTTAGATGAAGGTGGGGAATTACTGTACTTTATGACGTTCCTAAAAACAACCACGACAGCACTTAAACAAACTACTTGTCAAAGAATGAAATTTGAACTGACATCTTTGACAACAGAGCCATTGCTCAGACAATTATATCAGCTGATAAGGAAACAAAGTCACATCAAATGAAAATATTTTTTTTCTTCGGGTTGACTAACCAGAAAATGCAATTCAGCTCCAGATTTGTCACTGTGAAATCTGGACTAATCATTCTGGAAAGCAATACAAGTGATACGCCAATATTTCTATTGTTAGAGGAAGCAGAGCAAGACAATGCCAGTCATAACATGCTGGCGGGTGTTTTTGTTGTTGTCGGACAGGTTTGAAGTATCCTTTGTCTGTGAAAGTTACTTTGACCATCATCCTTCAAGTCAACAAATCGGATGCTGTGACAAGACGCATTCAAAAGTAATTGTCACATTAACTGTCGTCTGGGCCCTGACTCCGGAGCTAGTATGTGAGCTTTCTGACTAGCAGGTGTGGCTAGCCATGGGACGAAGCGAACCAGCGAGGCCACACCTTGTCTGTGATCTCCCGACGGTCCCGTTTGCCCGGCAGCTAACCCTCTGCTGCCAGCAGGGTTCGTCTAAACCCTGAGGCCTGGCCAGTCGATGAACTCTGCATAAAGCCAGACATCCTGACACAAACAGATTTCAAGGAGGTGGAGAATCGGAGGAGGCCGGCTTCTGTGTGCTGCAGGGCTCTTGCGACTGCACCCACAGGCTACAGATGAAGAGAGCGGCATCTTCCATCGCACAGTCCGATTAGCCAATAAGATGAAGCCTCTCGTTGCGTCTGAATCTTGGGGAGTGGAATTAGTGGCAACTCACTTCCTGTTATCCGCTTTGGAAGACTGTTATTGTTGCTTCCGAATTATTAAGCAGCTTATCTGGGTATGCATTCACTTGTGTGTTATTGTTTGGGGGGTATTCTGTGTTGCCTGCAGTAAGCGCACAGTGTTCGAGGTACGAAAATACAAGACGCTCAGTATTGTTTTCCACTCCAGAGAAAATGTCAGAATAGAGGGTTTGAACAATTATAAATGTTCAATTCACACCAAGCTCAATTTGCTAAATATATTGACCACAAATTCAATTGAAAACATTTGCAGAATTAATCACAGCTGTACTGTGTCAGCATTTTATTGGTCACAAAAAACAGCAGCTTGTTTTTTTAACCTCAATTTTTTCCTTTGTGCCTTGAGTATACTGCAACGAGGACTCAATAAGCTTGTGTGATGCAGGTGCAGCAAAGCATGCTCTCTCTTCTCAATCCTTTTAGGGAACAGTCTTACTCGAATGCCAACAACCTGAGATGCGATCAACAGACATCTCCGCCTTACATTAGATAAATTACCGACAAACAATACAAAGAATCACCTCAAGCTGACTAACGACTTCCTATGATCCTCTCTGGTCGTCTCCCGCGTATTCTGTAGGGGCGGAGGAGGAGAGGTGGGGGCTGAGGAGGAGAGGTGGGGGCTGAGGAGGAGAGGTGGGGGTGGAGGAGGAGAGGTGGGGGTGGAGGAGGAGAGGTGGGGGCGGAGGAGGAGAGGTGGGGGCTGAGGAGGAGAGGTGGGGGTGGAGGAGGAGAGGTGGGGGCGGAGGAGGAGAGGTGGGGGCTGAGGAGGAGAGGTGGGGGCTGAGGAGGAGAGGTGGGGGCTGAGGAGGAGAGGTGGGGGTGGAGAGTGATTGGGTGCATGTGTCTGCTGTTCTCTTCTCAGTCTTATTGCTCTCTCCTCTGACATCGCAATATTATCTCAAGCTGCAGGCCTGTGAGCACATCTTGTAAATAATACACAACGCTGGACAGAAGCCTGTGAGGCCAGGGCGAAGCTCAGTCTTATTTGGCTTTCATTGTGCTGTGAGTTCATTACTCCTCATCTCCTGCGGCAGCCAGTTACATTTATTTTCACCACATTGTTTTATTTTTGCCATAAAAGCCAGATTAGCATTGAGGAAAATGCCCTGTTTTTGTTTGGGTACACCATTATTACGTTTGCCCTCAGCCGCCACCCATCAACCTCTGCTCCACCTCGAGGTTCAGTAAACAGTCAGAGTGTGTCTGTGTGTGTGTGTGTGTGTGTGTGTGTGTGTGTGTGTGTGTCAATGAATGGGTAGAAAACAAAACATTTGTTTTCGTCTTCCATTGTACTTGTATAGCACAAAAACAGGGTTTATAGTAAACCGTTGCCTTTTGGAAAGTTGCGCTAGTTTACAAGATCAGAATTTAGTTTATGAACAGCATCAACAGTAAAACCACAAAAAATAAAACATAAATGATGATAGAAATATGGTGTTTCTTTATAATATCTATAAAACAATGCCACATGGAGATCCTCCTAAAACAAAGCAGTGACATGCTGTGGTGATTTAGCCTGCCTCTCATCCATGATACACAGCTGTCTGGTTTTGCAAGAGGGCGACGCCCCCAACCTTGTGTCAGTATTGATTCAATCAGGCAGGTCTGAAGGCTGTCAAGTGTCCTCTGGTTGGCTGAGAGACACGCCACCTCAGCGACAGACTCAGGCGAGGGAGCAGTTACAGCCAATCCAACATGTCACTATCATTTTCCCCCATTGAAGCACCTAACTCGACCCTCAACTTGTAATTTCTATGCTCGCCTTTCACTCCAGTAAATATTTCAAAGAGAACATTGAGACAGTAAGCGTGAGCTGAGAAAAGGTTTGCGAACGTCAGGACGTCTGTGTTTGCTCTCTGCAACTCGAAGTTCAATTATAACTCAACACATTGCATTCACAAGAATTTTTTTGTGTATCAAAAGATTCATGATGAGATATAGCTTTGGGCAACACCCTTACCCACATCTCTTCCTGTAGTCATTAGTACACACTCTGGGCTTTTCGTTTTTGGGATTCAGTGTTGAGAAGTGAAGGGCACAATGACGATGTTTCTTTCCTTGACTGTCAACTTCAGTAGATCTCCAGAATAACAAAGCAATTATTTCCTCTTGGTTACTCTTTCGTGGCATAAAAGAAACAACAGATAAAAATAAAGTTTTGACACCAACTTTGCAATTAAATTAGGGACATATCGCTCAAGATCCACATAATGAGGAGTGAACATCCTTTTCAACCACAAGATGTTTCTCACTGTGTATTATTATTTTAATCAGAAAAAGTGAGGATGCAAAAGTAATATTTGCTCTAGTCTGTCATTCATTGAACTGATTCATAGAGGACTCAGTCCACTCAGTCCAGCTTGCCAACAACCAACTGTCAGATATGTGAGAAAATACTTGACCCAATGACCCAGCTGACTGAATGAAGACCATCTTCTCTCGCAAAGACGAAGCTGTGTGAATCAATCCATACCATCACAAGTGTCACAGCAATGACACCTCTGTTCTACTTTGACTCCTCCTGCACAGTCCTCTAACTCCAAGTTGCTCCACATCAATTAAACATACTTGGAATAAATAAATACAAATAGCATTAATCCTTGCGTCAAAATCTTTTACACCTTAAATTAGGTATTTTAAAGCAGGTGGTCGTGCGCTACACAGTGAGCAAGGTTGATAAGCAGACTTGTTTTTACCAGAGGAGGAACATTGACATGGTCTAATGACAAAGTTGTTCTGACATAAAAATTTTAAAAAAACTTAGTGACAAGATGAATTGGACTTAAAGAGCTTACGTCAACAACTCCGACGTTATGACACACCGTGGCACATCATGGCACACCATGCTATGTCTCAATTTGGGAACAGTCAGTTCACTGTGGCGTCGAGCTACCTTGTCCAGCCCCTACCAGGGACATCCCTTTGAAATCAGATTTCCACAGTTGTCCTGTCAGGTCTAAAGCTTATTTAAAGGAACTATGAAAATAGTCACACGCTAAAATACATTTAAAAAAAAGACCTGTAGCATTGGTGACGCCACCAAAGTCATTAAATGAAAACACAGTGTCTTGCTGTTTCCAACTTGCAGTGGTTACCACAAGGCAACGTTGGATTTGAAATTATATGGAACTGTAGGGCTGGAGGAGCTTCATACCGCCCTACTAGACTCCCTTCACAGCCACATGCTGGCTGTCTTTTTGAGCTCTTAATGGCCCAATTATCGTAGCTCTGGAGCAGATCAATGGAGACCTGCCAGGCTCGCCTCCACACAATGGGAGGTGGGGAGGGTGTGACAAGATGCTCCGAGACCCTTTGAGAGAGGTGACAGCCTCGGCTAGCTACGTGGAAGTCTGTCTTTCTCCAGAGCAGTGGCTGTGACAAAACCCTGTCCACAGAATGGGCACCGCTCGTTTTTTTTGTACATCAGACACAATGGTTCTATCAGATCCAGTTTCTCTCCCTGCGAGCAGCACGGTGTGTCTCTGGACAATGTTCTGTCAGCCTGGTAGCGCTGGAGGAGGAGTGAGAGTGGATAAATCACATGTGGAACATCCAAACAGTTGTGCCAATAATTGCAAGTTGCAAGATTGTGTGTATCTGAAGATGGACTCCACTGGATGGTCTTTGAATTCATGGCGTCTGACTCAGCTCTGATCTGTAAATACCTGGCTACACCGTACATTACTGATCTGTAAATACCTGGCTACACCGTACATTACTGATCTGTAAATACCTGGCTACACCGTACATTACTGATCTGTAAATACCTGGCTACACCGTACATTACTGATCTGTAAATACCTGGCTTCACTGTACAGCACTGCACATGTACACTGTTCATGTAGTTGAAGGAACAGTTGTAGATTTCCAGTTGTGTGTACCTTGAGCTGAACGAAGGCTCTGGTTACCAGGGTTACTCCATGTGATGGGAGATTCTGTGGGTTCTGTAGGTCAACATGATCCGTTCTCCTTGTGTCACAGCTAACAGGGGGACTCTCCAAGATCGAGCAGGAGTCATCTCATTCAGGCTTCTTGACGGGAGCAATGGTTCTGGGTGAAAGACCTGTAGCAAGTACATCTGGAAAGATGCTCTCTGGAAAGATGCTATCGCTTGATAACATCTGGAAAGATGCTTTTCATCCAGGGCGTATGTGACGGCTCTAACAGCAAGGTTACATCTCATTTCTGTGGTGGCACTGATAGATTTGACACTTTAATACTTGTCCTGCGTTTTTTTTGTCATCTTTTTACTCATGTGCTCATCTTGTATTTAACACACGCATAAACAAGTCTTACTTTAGAAGTGAATATCCTCATGTTTCAAACTACTGCTACCCCTTGGGGAAACATCTGTTAATCATTTTCGGGAATATGCCAGCTAAATGCACTGTGTCCAGATGTGTCTCAATTAGTCGGTGGAACTAAAAGACCAATGAGGGAGTCTTTTCATACTGTATAAATTATGTTCTATTTCCCCCCCAAAAAATCTACGTACCATCCAAAATAAGAATGTTTATTTGGGAGATAAGAATAGAGGGTGTCAGGTGGCTGAGCAGGTAGAGCATTGGGCTAGTAATCTGAAGGTTGCTAGTTCGATTCCTGGCCTGTGCACATGACGTTGTGTCCTTGGGCAAGGCACTTTACCCTACTTGCCTCGGGGAGAATGTCCCTGTACTTACTGTAAGTTGCTCTGGATAAGAGCGTCTGCTAAATGACTAATTGTAAATTGTAATTGTAATAGAGATAAAGTAATACAGTCTGGTCCTTTCCTTCCTCTGTAGCGATGTGTGTCAGGGTTATAAAAGGATGTGAGGAATGGTTAGTAAAATTCATTTGTAATTTTGTGTGTGTAAAACTGTGTAAAATATTTCAGACAAACCCATCAGACAGTATCCCATCGGATACTTTTCCACTGCACCTTTTCCATTCAGTTCCTGTCTGTAAAATGTGTCGGGGGGGATGCATTCGCATGCCAAGCCAGACCCTCCTCTTGGAAGTGTAATTGAGAGATGGGTTTAATCAGAGAGGCACAATCACTGAGTGAAGAGACCTGGCACAAATAACTGTGCAGAGTGGGCCAACAAAAGTCTTCTTTCTAGTGCCAGGCAATTCTCATCAATGAAACAGACACTTTTCCCCTGGATGGACTGACGCAAAATCCACTTCAAAATATCGCTCCCTACAATGAACAGCTTTCTGTGTTGTTGGATTTTGAAATCTGCTTTTTTCTTTCTGTATTTGGTTTTCTCCCGAGTTTACGTTAATTAGTTAAGACAAGCTTCTGGTTATTTTTTTATAAACATTTTTTATAAACCCTGATAACTACTTCCAGTTTCGTATTTGTTATGATCCTTCTCTCCTTTTTTGATGTTCCTTTGAAAGTGGGAACATGAATCAAAGAGATTAGCAAGATCAGAACAAAGGATTAGTCTGACTCTGTAATTGTCCACAACTGTTACTAGTGGCGCTTTTTAATTATTGCAGTAGTTTCACAAGAAACCACTTGCGTTGACGAGGATATGGGCAGCGGTTGGGATTTGGGGATGCGGAAAAAAACTATTTCCGCTGCTTGAATTACGTGTTAAGAGGTGAATAGCGTCTTGTTGCAGGGTAGGAATGTCAGAAAGTGTGAAGGATACGGATGGCTGCCGACACACACAGACAGAAATCAACTTCAAAATCAAATCAACATTTATGTGTATAGCCCTTTTTACATGCAATGTCACAGAGGGCTTCACATACGCCCCTAGAACTGCCCCTCAACCAAACTACACCCTCAAGGAAGACAAGAAAAAACTCCCAGAGAAACTCACTAGGGGAAACAAATTGAAAAAACCTTGGAAGAAGGAATTCAGTGAGGGATCCCCTCCTCCAGAGACGGTTGGTGAAAGAGAGGAGCAGAACACAGGCGTAACATAGCCATACAGCAGGGAAGTGTCAGTGGGTGTTGAAACTATTTAAACTTCATTAAACAGTAATTGTTCTCAAATGCAATACAGTTGACAAATATACCTTGAAAATAAAGTACTAGCTGTAGCATAGACTATACCCCCTCCACTCCTTGCCCTCAGCTCACCCAACTGTCATCAAATTTCATAGGGAACCTTTAAATTAAATTGAATGATTTAAAAGTTCAACATTAATTAACATCATCCAATCCTTACTGCTCTGATGGGATGTTATCTCTAATTGTTTTGAATTAAATATATCTTTACTTCCAGACAGTAGAAGGTGAACTGCCCAACATCATCAGAGTTACACCGCCGCGTTGACGCGTCTCTTGATTAAGTGAGTCAAGCGGCCCCAGGGGAAGATCCGCCTGTCCTGTTGACCCCCTGACGTGTCATCAGCGATAATCTCTACAAGTGTTTGACAGGAGGCCTTGCTTTCATCGGACAAACGCTTTCAGGTTTACCCCCCGACAACCCTCATCCCACATTTCTCAGCAGGGCCGCTGAAGGTTTTTAAATGAGGTTCGGCTCACCTAGCGACTGAAGATAGTCTACAATGTTTTAGGTGAGAGGGAGAGAACTGCCAAACGAAGAGTTGACATTTTTAGATCTCTAGATCTTAGATTTGCACGTAGCAGCAGCCTACACTGTGTGCTCTACTTAAGTCCATGTATCCTTGCTCTTGCTAAATCATGACTCGGAAAGTTCCGCTAAATCCTGAACAAACAAGAGATATTTATAACCATTGCAGCATACTCAACAGTGTAACAATAACAACATAATAACAGTGTAATAACATTGTAACAACAGTTTTATAACAACATAATAAGTGTATAAGCAAAATAATAAGTGTAATAACAATGTAACAGAGATGGGAAGTAACAAACTTACATGCAAATTAAAACTAAAGTTACAAGCCTGGTTTGAAAATGTAAGACGTTGAAAGTACATATTTACATATTTGTGTTAAAGATTGCCTACAAGGAGTGAAAGTAAAACGTTGTCCGAAAAATACAAATTGAAATAAAGTACTGATACTTAAGTACAGTAACAAAGTTTTTGTAAGCTACTTCTTTACTTCTCATTTCTGGATATATCTGTAAATCCAAAGCTGTGATGGCACACGATAGTGACAGATTGTCATGTAGCTTAGTCACCTTATCGCAATCGTCCTTTTGACTGAACTGAAGATTTTAATCATGAAGATCCTTTCTGAGACAGGCTTTTCAGAAAACTGGGACCTAATTGTTAGCATTAGCAAGCCCAAGAATACATAGCCAGATATAGGATGTAGAATGAGCGATATCAACACATCCATGGTCTCTGTGTGGGTCAAATGAATGTAAGGATATCTCCACCTTGTCAGTGCTGTAGTTTTGAGTTTAGTTTATTAGTATGCTAATACTGAGATTATACTCTTGTTTATTTTGATTTACAGTCACAACAAGTATTGAAAGATTATCTGTCCACTCTCCTTGCACGAGCGTGTGTGTAAAAGCGTGTACATTTTCACACACAATTTTAACTCAGGTCCAGTTTCCACCCTCCCCACACATCTGACTTTTGACTTTATCGTCGTCCAAATCAATATTCCATCAGACAAACAGGCTCCTGTTCACACACACAGGTTATCGCTGTTCATTCAGATGGGTGCAGGAGGACCGTGAAGGGGCACTGCTACACAGGCCAATAGCCGTGACCTGTGGTAATAAGCGTGTGATGAATCAGGACCGACCCTGGGCTTCCCCGGGAACAGCAGTACATTCAAGATGGAGGAAATTAAAGACTTGTAATTATGCTGTCCTGTGGGGCCGTGGCGATGACAGCGAGATATTCATCAAAGGCCACAGCAGCAGGTGCACCCGCCACATGCTCGCCCTGATTCATCGTCAACAGCCCCGTCTCCTTCAACGCTTCTCCACCGTTCTCCTCTTTGTTTTCATCAAGAAGTTATTTTTATTTTCATTGCCCGCTGACATGATATATATGATAATTCCTTCTTAATTTTTTTTTACACAGCGTATACACAGGTATAGACTGCCACTGGTGTTGTGGTTGTGTTGAATGTAGTAGGCTAATTCATGCACAGGCATTCTGAGACATATTGAGCTTTCTCAACCAGCAGATGCCTCCAAATATTTCATTCGGGAGTCTTGCCAGAATGGAAAACAGTCTTGTGTCTGCCCCAGTTTCCTCAGCACTATGAAATAATTCATGATGAAATCAAACTCATCGAGGATACAGCTAGAGGTGGCTACCGCTACAACTGATATAACTGTTGTGTAAACTGTATTAATTTGTGGGAAACTTAAATCATCACTTGCACTTGCTCTTAAGTGTCAAGTCTGAACTATTACAAAAGCCTCCTGGTGTGACTTAAAAGCAAAGCTCCAAGATGTCTATTTTAAAACCCTTTTTATTAACAGATCATAGTTTGGGTGATAATAGATTAATCATTGACTGCATCAGTGTGGTCATATAGTTGCCATCATGTAATGATTTACTGCACAAAGCATTACAATTTTATCTGAACGTTTTTATGTTAGATAGAACTTAGTTCAGTTCACTTTTGCGGATGGTTGTTGTTTCATCATTGTTAATATCTTATAATAATTATTGTGTGTATGTATGAGAATCACACTATGATTATTTTCATCATTAATGTCACAAGCTGCACTATGCTCATGTTCTTAATTAACATAACGAGATCCTAAGATGACACTGAGGGTGAAAATGATCTGTCCATCTTCACTAATGGAGTAGTAAATTCAGCTGAGTTCTGGATTATAAAGTATTTTTTATCTGCAGATTGGAAGAGAAACCTAGATCTCTGACAACACCAGCCTTACGTCTCATCATATCTCTCCCCTCTGAAGGCCAGAGGACGGTGTTTACAGTGAAAAGAGAAAAACAAAGATAACACACAGCCAATTGGTGTTTGTTATTATAAGCAGAAAGGTACATCATAGCGCTGTGACAGTAGGAATACCTGTATGGATAAGACAGAATATGTTAATACAGGATAAGGTAATAGCTGATCTACTGATTGTGATTATCATCAGCACATGGGAAATCCCATGTCTTCCACAAGGGTCACTCTTGAAGCACTTGTAACATTAGGTCCTTTCATAACAATGCTACGGTTGGATCGACAAGGACCTGAGTCAGAATCCTTCCCTCTGACTGTCATGACTTATAATTGGACTGAGTGTGACACAGCTGCATGTTTCTGTGCCTACCCTGGACACCTAGGCTCCCAGCTTGGCTCTGCTCCTGAAAAACAATTTCACTTTAAAAACACTCAAAACTTTCCAGAAGAACTTTGAAATTAGTTTTCTTTCTCGGATTTTAAATGAAGACAATTTGCCTTATAATTGTTTGCCTCCCTAAGAGGCATTGTGTTGAGATTGTGTTCTCCCTTTGGACAGTGGCTCTACCACGACAACACTGAATATCTTAACTGTGCCTTGGATATTACTAGAACAATAGCTAAGCCTAGCCTCCAAAGACATTAAGGTTACATAAAATCAATCATGCACAGGATAGCGTAGGGGGTGAATACCCACCCTCCTCCATCCTTATAACCCTCTTTTCAGCCAAACCAGAGCCATTAGAGGTGGGTTAAATTAATTACTGCCCTATTAGTCATAAACTCAATACCTTACGGGGGATGATAAGTGGGAAATGGGATATAAGCACTACGGAAAGGCAGTATAAATCTGCTGTGGACTTTGGATTCTTTCATCAAGAACACAAATGTTAGCACACTGTGAATGTGCCTCCTCCTCCAACCAGGATATGTGGGTCAGGTAAACCTTAAATGGGGTTTGACGCACAAAGGTCAGGGAGAGTAATTTGCAGGCTGGGCCCCTATGGGGCTCAGTGACCTATTCCTGATGAGGTCCTCCTCTCTTCCTGCCTGAACACTTCCTGTCTCTAATCAGAGAGCCCGTCCTTTTAATAAAGCCACTTTAAGCTTAATTTCCCTTACAGTGTATTTGTGCCCTGTAATATATCTACAAATAGCAGTGGAGGAGAGGGCAAGAAATCTCCTGACATCCTTTTTTTGGGGGGGGGTTTACCCGGATGACTATGCACTAGATATCTATACTCAACTGTGAAGGACTTTCTTGAGGATTCTGTTACAAAAGAGTTTTTGACTTATTGAATAACCCGATGTCTGCTTGGAAAACAGTGTGCCTTCTGTGACATCATGTGCCTTCTGTGACATCATGTGTCTTCTGTGACATCATGTGCCATCTGTGACATCATGTGCTGTCTGTGACATAATGTGCCTTCTGTGACATCATGCGCCTTCTGTGACATCATGCGTCTAACCAGTCCTTTGATGTCAACCAGCAAATTAAGGCTTGTATCATAAGTGCTCAAATAATGTGAGCCACCCTCCCACCCCAAAGACAGACTTTTTGCAGCCACCCACTGTTGTCTGATTTCAGCCAATAAAGAGGGTTCTCTTTGTTGGAATAAAGGTCCTTTGATCAGGTTCTCTTTCTCTCCTACCAATTCCTTCCATCTCGTTTGGCTAGCCCCTTAGCTCTGATATGACTTTATATTGGTCTGTCCTACAATCCTTTGAGAAAATTACATTTCAATATCTTCACAAAGAGCTCCCTTGCTGCCATGCAGCAAATCCTCAAACACAAAACACACAACAAGAGTGAAGAGAATCAGAGCAGTGGAAAACAAAGATGATATAAGTGTTGTCGGTCTGGTGTCTTTTCTCTCTTCTTTCTTCTGCAACAACAGAAGCTGTGTCTTGCTATTATATCTTTTTAGACATGTTTTAAAGTTCTTATCCTTTCTCTGCGGTAGGTCAGTGGTTATTTCTCCTCTGGTTGGTACCTTCTCTGCTTGTGTGCACTGTGGATTTCCAGCAGAGGAGGTGCAAACATACACAGTTTGTTATGTCCACAACACAAAGATTGTTCCTCTATAACTCTCGCCCTTTTTTCTCTCCCTCCATCTCTCTTTCTTTCACTTCCCTCTCCCTCTCCCCTGTCTTCTCTATCACTCCCTTTCTCTGATGGACAGCCATTAGGTGCATAATGGCTGTCCACCATCTCTTTCTCACCAGGCTCTGGGAAATGTTCTTCAGCTGTAGTCTTGCAAAAAACGAACATTGATCAATGTGAGTGATCTGTAGGGGTTCACCTACCTATTCAGTCTTCAAATTCAATGTTCCAAGAAAAAGATTTCCTATTGTCTACTATTCCCATGCAAAGCTTATTCTTCATAGCCTCACACTGTTGTGGAGAGAAACACTATGTATGTATTGAAGCATTATATATTGTACGCAGGCAACCCCAGGGATTGTTACTCCAAGCTTCTCTCCAACATAAATAACAAAGGGTACCACAGTAGGTGGCAGAACAAAGGCGGTCAAGCCCCAAAACCAGATAAACGACTCGGAAGTCAAGCAAACAACAAAACGCTTCGCAAGGCATCGAGAATTTGGTGCTTGTGTAAACAGGCATAAATACTATAATTACACTCACACAGGATAGCAACTTAACTAGTAGTCAATTGTGCTCCAGTTTTAAAACTCCAAGAGAATGATAAGCTTGCGTGTCTGACCAGAAGGCAACTGTTTCGCAGAGCACGTCCAGTGCCCACGCAACATGGATAATGAGTCATGTGTTGGCAAGACAAGTGTCAGCATTCAGCAAAAAACTGAAAGGAGGGAGGGGGGGGGTTGTGTAACCATGGCCTTGCGAAGACTGACGTCTTTCTGGAGTTCTCCATGATGAAGTGTTCAGAATGACAGAGGTGTGAGAGAGAGACAGAGACAGAGAGAGCTGCATCTGTACCTAAAACTCTGCTTTGGTTTTCCTCCGTTGTGGAGGGTTTTTGTTTAATTCCCCTTCACCTCGGTACTGTGTTTCAACTATTTGTTGTGAAGAGAACAGACAGATTTTCACCTAAACAGAAAATCATGTCCAGTTTAAGCTCCCCTTTCTATTTTGAATGGACATGAATCCAACACCTGAGCATAATAGATAGGGTTAGGCTCTTTTCCATGGTCAAACCCGATTTAGTGGGGATTTTGGTTCCAGGCAAAGTACTGACTTAGACTGTGTTGGGAGAAAGAGAAGCAGGCAGAAGAAGAGAAACTCAGGAAGGGAAAAAACCCACTGGTTTCCTACTTGAGCTCTCTATTGGTTCAGCTTCTTGTTGCCTGGTTACTACAATCCTTTTTGAAAGGCATTTGCTCCTGCACAAAATATCACGACAGACACACATGCGATTTCTACCGACAAAGAGACGGTATCATGGTTTTGTTGAAACAATATATTAGGTTAGGGTTGTTCCTCCTGGAGGAGCTGGATTGTTTACCAGATTCTGAGGAAAAATCTGGAAATTAGTCTCAGTCATTGATTACTGTGATAAATGTTGTGACTGTTCAAGTTACAATAACAAACACAAAACAAAGCTTTGTCCAGGGTTTTCAAGGAAGTCAGGAGGAAGGTTGTAGTGTGTTGTCCTAGATTGTAAGTGTTGTAAATTGAAAGTTTACTGTTTTGACATGTTTGAATGCGCTGGGCTGGCCAATAGTTAAGCTTGAAGCTTGAGTGAATTTGGAATTATCAGTGTCATTTTTTGTGGATAGTGTTTTTGATTCCACAGTATGGATATTTACAAACAGAGCTAAAGATTGTGTCACCGTGTCAAATGTCACAAGATTTACAATTAATTATTAATTGTAGTTTCTGTGCAGGTTTACCCAGTACGAACCAGGTCATTTGCAGCCCCTGGAACGATGTAGGGGTCAGATGAAGTTGCTAACTTTTCTGTTACTTTTGTTCATTAGTTTGTCTGCTAACATAATCTTGTGTGCTGAAGCGTAACAGGGAATACCCCAGGGACACTGCCAGCCTCTTGTGATCATCCCCATGACGTGTGGCAAAACACAAAACAAAGCGGGCTGCATTCTCAGACAAGCTCTTCTTAGACAGTACAAGATGCCCCCCCATGTGTAGCAACACAACGCTTGTAGACGGGATGTCAAAATATTTGTTAACTTGGAGGAGTTTGAAACTATAAAGGAGACACGGTAAACTATGTGATAAATGTTGCTAATTAAATTAATACAAAACATGGAGCGTCTCTTTTAAGGTCATTAAAACCAGCCTGGAGAGACTCCAGTGTGGGATTAGAAGCTAAATGAGTAGAAACTAAATATATTTGTTTTCCATTTATAATCTGTGTTCATACACCTTAAACACTGGAGAGAGAATGAGATGAAAAAAAATAACAACTCATTAAAACAACCTTGCTGTGATTGTGCACCATATTTACATCCCAGATGTACTCTCAAAAATAGGCCATCAAAACCGGGAACAAATTCGTCTTTAAACCAGGTCTTCCTTTCAACCATCGACCATAATGTTGTTTTTAACTGTGTCAAATATTATACTTTTAATTGTAGAATTCTCTCCATGTCGACAATATTTAATGTGTTTCTAACATACTATTTATAGTGTATAGTATGCTTTTTTATTTATCAATAAATCAACTACTACTAACCAACCCTAGTAGTCTAGACTCCCAAAAATGGACGATGAAACAAAATATGGTCTCTCATTCCCACTTAAATTTGTCACACCAGTAGTTTATTAAATCTTTTTTTCCTATTTAACGTTTCTCCAAATAAAAACCTGTAGAGTTGAAGTCATTCTTGGAATATGAATAATAAAGTAATATGGTTCAAGGCTGCTTCAAGAAGTCCTTCAAGCACAGTAAGGTTGAAAATATTCCGTTTATATCTGAGGTACATATCAGCTTGTTATTAATCAACAGTCAGCTAAAACCTACATACAGAGAAGTGCACATGAAGCTCAATTTAGACTCATTCAGTCGTCGCTGTCACTAGGCGCCGAGTAAAGCTTTGACAAACGCAGAAACAACGACAGATTTCTACAGTGTGTTGCATCATCGTTCATGACGCTCCGCCACAGTCAATCACCCGTTCATATTCGCTCGCTTGATACGGAAACGGCTCAAAACGGTTTTGAAACAACGAGATCAAACTGCGACGTGGGCTCATACAATCCGCATGCAGCGTCTGTAAAGTCTGTTTGCAGTATGCTGCAGTTTTCCACACAGAAGAGTGAAGGCAGGAACTGTTATGACAGTCCAAGGTCCGTCGTATCTTGACAAATGGAGTTGTTTACAGCGTGCAACCTCAGACAGAAGACATGATAAGATCAAGACAGATGGTCTTCATTTTGGCGCCTGTTCCCACTTGTCTTCCTAATAGAATCGGCGGAGACTGTCTGGAGTGATGTTGAGGAGTGTCATTTACATACTGGATGAGGATCAATACACACAGTTTGAAGAAGCACCTATCAACCTCCGTCAGATTGAGAGGCCAATTAGTTGAGTAAGGTGTGTTGAGGAAACAGTTTTGAAAGGCAATTGATGAATTCATAGACACTGAAGGACTGTCTCTATTGATTGCGGAAATGTTACACACGCTTCTTAGAAGCACTTATTGACTTTTATGTTGTCACCGATGCATAATCGAAAATAAAACAGATTTAACATTGCGCACAGAAAATGCATACATACAGGGCGATATTTGCGTCACTGGAAACGTTGGATGTAAAAGCACTATAAGACATCAGAGTGGCTCTTTCAGTGTCCCTCTCCCTCATCAGTCAGGCTTAACTGCCATCTAAGCAGCGTGGGAGATGTTGGCACCCGATATCCCTTCAAATCTCCTGGTTGAAAGTACTGTCCAAGGAGGAGAAATATGGCTACTTGAAGCTAATCAGAAGTAGCTGGTCCAGTGGGCAACCATGAGCAGTGTGGTCAGTGGATGGGGTGGAGTAGGGGAGGTAGACACTCAATAAACCAGGCTAAGGTCACCATCAATCTCTCGCCCAGGTGAAGGGATACTTACGACTCCACTGGCTGAGGATGAGGCCTTGCATCGGAGAGGAAACCTCCAAACACTTGTGTCATGGATGGTACAAGCTAAAGTTTAGGATTTCCATACATTCACCTCATAAGTTGCAGAGAGCAAGGAGTTTTCAGAATGTTATTGTTCATTTTTTTTGTCCCAGGAATCACACTGATGGGGATCCTTGATATATGTAGACAAGAGCAGTCTCATACAATTGCGGGAATCAGACATCAATTCAGTTAACATTGTCACAGTTAGTTATGAGTAATTTGTGCATTTATTGGATAATGTGGATTATTAACTTACATTTTATTTAGCCTATCTATCCGAAGATGGAAATGCATTTCAATAACCGACATGTAACAACATTGCAAGCCATTGAAGTTGTATAGTCAAAACACTTTCGGTGCATATGATGTGTAATGTAATTAACTGGTATTACGTGTGAGCAATGTAGGTTCCTTGGTGTAAAAAGGCCCGGTACGGGGAGAGGTGTAAGAGGTGTGAACTCTATTGGTATTTGTTGTTAAATTTACAGGCCTTATCAGCCACCCCCAAAAAATAAAAAATGAAACGCCACATTGGCTGTCAGGAAGGAGCCAGAGTCCTGGTGTGACAAGGAGGGGGCCGGAGCAGAGACGCGTGGTGTTCCTGACAGTGACGTCCTTAAGAAGGCACGGCGAGACAGAGAAAAATGACCCTTCACGTCTGATAGCAGTTGGGGAGAAGGAGAGCTGACAGTTATCCAAACAGCTTGCTCCGTTCAGATCTGCAGCTCTGAATCAGCCAAGCAGACAGGGTGTCCAGACCAACCCCATGACCTCAGCCTAGACAGCGAGGGTGGGGAGGATGTCCGGCAGGGAGAGAGATACACTGCCCAAGCAGCTGACATGTGAAGCTGCTTTAAACAGTCGTGCGCTCGGATATCAAAGAGCTTTTGACGTCATATACCAGACTCGGTATATCAACATATGGGATTGTTCTGTTGGGAAATTTAGTGGTGTGAGTTGTACAATACAGTTTTTGTTGTTGTTGTTACTGTCCACATAGAAGTGTTCTCGTGTTTGTTATGGGGTAATACTGGGAAGTTGACCATGGGGTGTAGTTGTAATGTTATGACTTGTCATATCACTTTAAACTGTTTTCTAGAAGTCACTCATCTGAGACTCACCCAATGGTTGCCGGCGTTCTGTCGGTTTGTCCTGCTTTGTCAGATTTTCAGACCGTGGTGCGAAACTATAGGGGCTAATCTTAACCCTAACATCAACATTAAACTCAACCTTAACCTTATTAACCTTGGTGTGTGCTTTCCCGGTAAGCCCTGGTAGGACTATCTCGACAGGCAGGATAACCGGTCAAGCAACACCAAACGCTTTAACACAACGTCCTTCACACATTCCCGGCCTCATCACCCAGGAGACCAGAGGGAGGAGTCTTGAAACTGCGGCACGAGGCGGAGAGCGGTCTTCACGCGGAGGGGTCCCTGGAGGAGAGCTGTGTTTCTAAACAGACCTGGAGGAAACACCCAGAAGGGTGCTGTAAACACGTCTGTGAAAAGCTGAGGAAGGTCATGTCAGGAACTGTGAATGTGGTAGGGTACTTTGAACATGTCTGGGTTGCAAAAGCAAAACAAGTAAAAGTAACTTTCATGGCATTTAATCCCACTGTTTTGCGTGATTTATCATCAACTGCCATGTTGTTTTGGCTGGGCTAGCTAGACATGACCTAAACTACCTCAGGGTTCTCCAACACTGCTCCTGGAGAGCTACCTGTCTGACTCTAACACTCCAAACTGCCAGCATCTGGAAAATCATCAAGAATTTGATTTTGATGTTGGTGTGCAGTAAATGTGGACCCAAAACAGACACACACACTAGTGCATACCAGCCCGCTTAAAGCTTCATTATGATATGAAGACATAGAAATACATATTCACTCTGGCAAATAAGACACATTTGCCTGTCTCCAAAAAGTTATCAAATGTGCATGAGACTGGACAGGAGCACTTCAGAAGAGGAATAATCACTGTTCATACTTCGCTTCCTCCATCAGAACTAAGAGGTCATATTCGTGATTACTCATACCTGTTATCTGTCTGAGGAGAATGCTGCCAGTCCAATCATAGGCTATTGTTGTACGTTCCTGGAAGCAGAATGGAACTGCTTAGCTCCCATTGAAAAGGGCTTTGTTTCAAATCTGCACTAGCATTATCCTCCATTACAACAGTACTGTCTGGAAGCCCTCCAATGTATTGTGTGGACAACACTAATGCCCAAATGTAATTGGTGGTTCTCTTCTGGAGAGTGATTATAAGAGGGAGAGGATATGCTGTCTGCATGGGGGAGCTTCTTTTCTCCTCGCCTCACTCTTAACCTCAATTTTAAAATGTTGTTCACGGACCAAACAAACTTCTCTGTTGTGTGCACTTTGAAAAAGGAAAGCAG
Organism: Hypomesus nipponensis; assembly: GCF_054491055.1. NCBI lineage: Eukaryota > Metazoa > Chordata > Actinopteri > Osmeriformes > Osmeridae > Hypomesus > Hypomesus nipponensis. The sequence continues at coordinate 1,604,242 of NC_140361.1, forward strand.
CTCCACACCTGAAAAGCAAGTGTGACTCTTCTGTACAAGTCAGAAACACTAGCCTATATTTTTGTCTCTTGAGAAATGTAACCTTTAAGACTTGAAATTGAGAACTGCTTTTGTGATACTTGTGTGCTATTTGCCTGCCTTCCAGTTCAAAATGGTCTTTATCACCAAATGATTGTCTGTCTTCAAAGGAGAATGGGACGCATGTTTTCAAGTGTTTTCAGTCCCACTTGTCATCTCCTAAGTGAGCCACAGGGCCCTGCCCTTCTAGGTGTCTCCTGAACTACAGAAAACAAATCCAGTATTATTTTAATCGAGGCAAGATGCTGATGTTGTTATAAGATTGCCAAAAGGTGTGATTACAAGAAGGGGACCTCCAGTCTTGGTCCTCACACATTAATTGAGAGAAGTAAGTGCCACAGAGATAATAAAGGATTAGTGAGAGCTTACACTTGGAATTTTGAAATCCACGTTAAACAATGTAATACGACTGTTTTTCTGTGCTGTGCCAAAACACAACTTGTGTCTGTGCTTATTTTTGGGCCATCAATAATGTGTGATCCTGTGGTTTAGTGCTTAGAATTCAATAATGCAGAATAAGCAAGACTAGTTAATTTATGAATAGCATGATCACAAAGAGAAGAATGATGGTGTGTTTTAAACCCAAAGATACCATTCCATCGCAACCAAATCGTATTTCCATTTTAACACATAAAATCCTCTTCTCCTTGCGTGACAGTATGACTATTATTATATAATATATTCTTATATATTATATATTATATATATATATATATATTATATATTATTATATTCTTATGTACTTATAAATAAATTGCCAGCTCCTTTGTCTTCCTAACACTAGTGGACTTATACAATATGGATACACCCAAACATGCCAGATTGATTCTCTGGCCTCTACGAGTAGATACAAGGTGAAGTCTGTCGGAGTCAGGTGAGACCAGTGTTAAACGACAAGATCAGTCAAAAACACGTTTGTTTACCTGTAGTGGACCAGCAGCTTGTAGGAAACAGTAAAACTCTTTGCCAGACAGTTGATTTTGTGAACTTGGTTTCTCTGATGAGCACAATAGGGATTATCCTGAGACGTCTGAGCTGAGCCTTTGACTGGACAGGAAGAGGCAGCCAGACTGCTGATTACGATGTGGGCAGAGGTGGTTGGTGGTCTGGGTGTTGATACACGTAAGTTGGGTTGACGGACTCCCGCGCAGCATTGGAAACCTCAGAGAGAGAGAGAGAGAGAGAGAGAGAGAGAGAGAGAGAGAGAGAGAGAGAAAGAGAGAGAGAGAAAGAGAGAGAGAGAGAGAGAGAGGGTGATATGATTGCAAGAGAGGGTTTACTCTTTTTGAGGATTTTCAGTCTTAAAAAGAACACCTTGAGAGCACTCACACAACAACACTGCAAAGCCTTGACACATAACCCATAAAAACACACACACAGACACACACACGCACAATAATATACACAGAAACGCATGCATGCACGCACGCACACACACACCTTTGTAGTGACTGAACACCCACCCATATACTTCAGAGCCTAATCACACAAACCACTGACCTGCATCCAACCAGACTGATGGGGAAACATGTTTACAAGGTTAAGCCAGAAGGTTTCGACTCCCTCCCTTCTGCTCTCTGGTCGCCGGTTCTGCCCCGGCCTGCAGGGGGCACCACCAGCTGGCAGAACATTAAGGGAAAGAGCCCAAGACATGAAACGTACTGCCTATGTCTGTCAACTTCTCTTTTATCAAAATACAAAATAGTATACGTTGATAGACAGTTTGGATGTTGTGTTTTCATGCTGTGGATGTTTCTGCTGTTAATATCAAACGGCTTAATCAACTATAAAATTTAATTTAAATTAAAGCGTGAAATCTTAATGCAGTTTCCAATGTGACAGTGATAAAGGCTTTGCATGTAATGTGACCAAATCATTTGATGTTTACACTAGTCGATGTGTAGTTGATTTGCATCTGTGACATTTATCAGAAAAGCCGTCCGTTGGTTTCAAGGGATGCAACTGATGATGAAAAGGAATGACTTCAAAATGTAAAAAAAAAAAAAAAAAACGCAATTGAACCTGGTTTACCCAAGATGCAGTACAGCAACTCATGGCTACATCTTGCTGTTTTATCAGAGTATCATGTGAGCTAGATCTGAGCGCTGAGAGAAACGTGGTTACTGTGATGCCTCAGTTCCACACCCACGGGCTTTACCATGAACACCATATACACACTGATCATCTACCCAGGATATTTAACATGCACATACACCATTACCCTGTACCCTAACCCATCAGCTTCATCCTCCATCTAGGTTACTGTGATGGTGCGGGCCTTCCTCTGAGGTCTGACCTCTGACCTTATAAAATGGATGAGAGCCACGTACATGTAATTGAAAAAATAATGCAGTTATATATTTTCTCATCCCAGCCGTCCAATTTGGATCTGTTATTACTACCAACACCTTCTACGCTTCAGTGCTGAGTCGCCTGTGTGTGTCCGTGTGTGTGCATGTGAGTGTGAAATGTGTGTGTGTGTGAGTGTGTGTAAAAGGTACACAGGTGTGTGTATGAACCTGTGTCTAAAAAGATGTCATCGTGCCACTTATCAGCTCTATGTCGTATGTGCTTTCTGAACCCATTTAACACACCTGCCAACCCCCTCACCAACCCTCTCTCCCTCCTCCTCACCAACCCTCTCTCCCTCCCCCTCACCAACCCTCTCTCCCTCACCAACCCTCTCTCTCCCCCTCACCAACCCTCTCTCTCCCCCTCACCAACCCTCTCTCCCTCCCCCTCACCAACCCGCATGGAGGAATGCGATGGTTTGATCTTTTCGTGCCATGGGTTGAGAACGTGCATCCAAATGTGTTGTATCGCTCATGTTCACCATGGTTACCTGCATCAGATAAAGAGATTTAAACACTGACAGTAATTGATGAATCTAATCAACTAAAAGGAAATCAGTTGCTGTCTGGATTAACTGGTGGCAGTAATAAAGTAATGGTATCTAAATAGCAAAGTGCTGAGGTAAAAATGGTAAAAGCTAACATTCAGTTACCATAATTAAGTCTGAACCAGGTATGAGATCAAATTGTTTTCTCTTTGGTGCACAACTCCTTCCCCACAAAGACATCTGAGTGTGTTTAAAGTGGTGAAAGCTGTGTGCAGCAATCTAAATCTAGGAAATGCATACTTGTGATGTGTGCCATATTGTTCCTCAGACAGGATCCACTTGCTGGTGGAAGTTTTTAACTAATTACATAATACATTTCTTTTTTTACATAGGGTTCCTTTGAAATTATTTGACAAATTGATGCTGAGTGGAAATGCATTCATCACATGAGGTACTCTGTTAAAGTAATGTTTTAAAAGGTTTTTTCTTTTCCAGCTTTGAAATGACATGACAAATTACGATGACGTTGGAACATTTTCTTAGAATTATTTCAAAGCCTGCACTAAAGCCTCCCAAACACAAGTAACCATAGCACCACTAACCACTTGAGTGTGGTCAGAATGGGATTTATTCTCTCAAGTGGTTATGATTGATTTGTTAGTTTGTTTTTTTTAGGATAATTATTGTGGCAATCCGTAAGGTGAACCTACAATATAATGTTAGTATTTTGCGTCTGTAGACCCATGCAGCAATCTCCTTCATGTGTTTGAAGACTGATCACACACAACCAGAGAAGTTGTTTGTTCTCCTGGTTGTTGTTGATGCCTTTACATTATTCACTGGTTCTTTTTTTCCCTAAAACCCTTTTAATCACTGGTTGGACGCTTTCTAACCCATCTCTAACGGAACCTTTCAAAATAAATTGAGTAATAATACTAATACAAATAAAATGAAAACATTTTATTTATCGCCTTCAATATTGAGACAGTCTCAGGGCGCTGCAATGGTTGTACGAGTCAGCAGAAGAATAAGCATCTTTTCTTTATCTCCTCTTATTCCACTTGGTCACCAGTTCCCAGGGTGATGTGTTGGTAGATAAGAGTGGATGTGTCCTCTGTGGGTGCTGCAGACGAGGAGGGGTCAGGAACAGCCTCTCTCTGGATCTAGCAGAGCTCACAGTATGAAACACGCGTGTGCAACGTTTCATAAGAGCGAGTCAGACGAGCCTTGTCCTTCATGTCCGCTTGAGGAGAAAAGGCTGCATCCTGAGCTCCACTACCTCTCTCTCCCTCCCTCTCTCTCCCTCTCCACTACCTCTCTCTCCCTCCCTCTCCCTCTCCACTACCTCTCTCTCCCTCTCCACTACCTCTCTCTCCCTCCCTCTCTCTCCCTCTCCACTACCTCTCTCTCCCTCCCTTTCCCTCCCTCTCCACTACCTCTCTCTCCCTCCCTCTCCCTCTCTTTCCCTCTCTCCACTACATCTCTCTCCCTCCCTCTCTCTCCCTCTCAACTACCTCTCTCTCCCTCTCCCTCCCTCTCCCTCTCTTTCCCTCTCTCCACTACATCTCTCTCCCTCCCTCTCTCTCCCTCTCCACTACATCTCTCTCCCTCCCTCTCTCTCCCTCTCCACTACCTCTCTCTCCCTCCTTCTCCCTCTCTTTCCCTCTCTCCACTACATCCCTCTCTCTCCCTCTACCTCTCTCCCTCTCCTCTCTCTCTCTCTTTCTCTCTCTCCCCTCCCTCTCATCTCTTTTCCCTCTCCTCTCTCTCCTTCCCTCTCCCTCTCTCTCTCACTCTCTCTCTCTCTTTCTCTTTCTGTCTCCTGGATGAGATGGCCCGTTGACACAGGTCTATGGTAAGTCTGTTAACAGAGCGAAGGGCCGACCTTTGACCTTAGTCCGTCCAGGTGTCTTACCGCCCACAGCCATGAATCAAGCCACGGGGAAAGATCTCCAACATTTTATAACCAATATCCCCCATGGCCTACTTGGGAAGAGGCAGAGAAACGCAACAGTGCGCCCTGCTGGTGTTCAAAGGAACTGCGCCCTCTGTGATCTTCCATTTGGGTCCCAGGAGGAGGGGAGTGCAGGCTTGTATCTTCTCTGAGGAGGGAAAGTGTCAGTGCTGGTCGGAGGTGGTTTCTGAGCCTTAGCAGACACACAGGGAGTGGGGACAGTGTTGCAGGCTTTACACAACGCTTAAGTGGGTCCATAACAAGGTGTCAGGCCTCTCAGAGAAGAGGACAGTCCCGCAGGTAAGACGTGAATGCTGAGTCGCTGCCACAGCAGAACCACTTCACGTAGGATGGGACCTGTGGGTTGTTGTGTTGTTAGTTGGACGTCCGGTGGTCCAGCGGTGAGATTCATCAACAGAAACAAATCTGTGTTTTTGAAATGGTTATTCACAGAGTGGATATATTATGAATATTCCCCCGTAGTCAATAAAACGGTGCTTCTCTATTTTTCACATGACATTTGAAATATGAGCGAACAATTGGATGCCCCATGTGGCAAACAGTGTGACATGATTTATCTGAAACCATGTGATCTCCTGGTCTGCGTCTGTACTTTCCATCACCTCAGCGTGCTCGGCTGCACTCAGAGAAACAGAGAGATGCCTCACACCAGCCTTCTACTTTACAACTCATGCAGGGGAGCGAAGAAGCACACACGCATGCATGCACTCACAAATACACACACACACAAACTCCAATGCACAGACACACACACACATACTTTTATTTGCAGACGCACATGCACACACTCTTATTTGCACACACACACACAGACGTAAGCACACACATGCACACACTCTTATTTGCACACACACACACAAACATAAGCTCACACATGTACACACTAGCTTGCACGCACACACACACACACACACATGCCAGTACACAAACACACAATCCCTGTGGACGTCAGCAAGCTCACCTCCAGTCATGCCCAGTGTGTGAGGAGGGTTCTCTGGTCTCTCCTTCGACCTCCTCTCATCTCTCTGGTCTCTCCATCCGCTGTGTCTCTGCCCTGCTTCAGATCCACAGCCTGTCTGCGTTCCTGCTCTCCAGGGCCCCTCAACACCTTCCCTGGGTGCTTGTCTGGGGCTGTGTACACAGTGCTGCTACGGGGCTCCAGCAGGTTCGGCATGACACGCCCCCAGTCTGCTAGAAGAAGGAGATACAGATGATGTCATTTCCTGCGCCACAGGAAGTGGCCTTCTTGATGGAGTGCCAGTGCAGTGTGTCTGGTATTACTCTGGATATTGATATTAAATGTGTTTATGAGCCAGCCACATCTTCAGTGGGAGAAATAATGTTGTGAAGAGCATACATAGCTCACAACACTAGTCATTTTTAAACTTGCAAGTATGCTCACAGTTAACAGAAAAGGTAAAAAATAAATCGAAATACACAAAAGGATAATTTCAACAACAAACACTAGGAGTACAATGTAGCCGTACACAAAGAGATAATCATTTTGTTCTGTTTCCATCCACTAAAACAGCAGAACAATTAAACCTAAAACAAGCTCCATGTTGTTTGCCACAATGAAAAGCCAATCAGTAATGCAGTAATGTAATCGATCACACAGGGGGATAAATCTGGCAGACAGTCTACATGACAATGAACCATTTTCCATCCCCGACTCAGGTTCCCTGCCCAGCATAAATCCTACTGTGCCTGGCCAGGTGATGGTTAGCTAGCCTCCCAGGCAACATTACATGCTGTGTGCAGCATGAGCACTGCAATTACCCTCCTGCTAATGCGGGCCCGCTCCATCCTCTTCTCCCTCTCTGGCTGGCCACTGTTTACAAAGGGGACGTCATCACGCTCAGATCCTCTTGATCAGAGCCGGACTACTGACCTGTCAGCCACATCCACCAGCGGCCCAGCCCAGGCTAATAGTCACAGCTGGCTGCTGGTCAGGAATACACAGACACCCTCTGTCACTTTCTATCAACTCCTGTTCTCAGACGCTGGACTAGAACGTCTCTCTAGTAGACCCTGGCCTGTGTGGGACGTAGACAGAAGGCCAGCTCACACGATGCGTCGAGGCAGAGAGTGCGGGCGGAGAGTTACCCTGGTTCTCGAGCCGGGCTGTGTGACATCACTCAGAAGGGTTTCAAACAACAGGGCTTGTCTCCTGGAGAGCAGAGGTGGTGATGTCTGAGGGTCTTCCTGTCATCCTGGAGAGCAGAGGTGGTGATGTCTGAGGGTCTTCCTGTCATCCTGGAGAGCAGAGGTGGTGATGTCTGAGGGTCTTCCTGTCATCCTGAAGAGCAGAGGTGGTGATGTCTGAGGGTCTTCCTGTCATCCTGGAGAGCAGAGGTGGTGATGTCTGAGGGTCTTCCTGTCATCCTGGAGAGCAGAGGTGGTGATGTCTGAGGGTCTTCCTGTCATCCTGAAGAGCAGAGGTGGTGATGTCTGAGGGTCTTCCTGTCATCCTGAAGAGCAGAGGTGGTGATGACTGAGGGTCTTCCTGTCTGCAGTACAGTTAGACAGAGACAGCTACCAGCGTGTGTGTGAATAGAGAATGTTTTTGAGTATTTAGTTGTGAGAGTCCTCCTGCTGTGTGTCCCTCTCACGAAGACCTCGCCTGACTTCTGAAACCTCCCGGTCCGCTCGGCGATGGGGTCAGTGGTGAACAGGGGGCGGTCATGGACCTCCACATGGACCTCTCAGTGGAGGCTTAGTGAGTGTCACTTAAAGAGCTCCTCAGAAACAGCATGGCAGTCGTTCCATCAAACCCTGTCCTCTGTACTAACGTGGCTGTCTCTGGACCTAGCGCCCCTCAGGTTACACTGGATAAGACACACGGATAGACCATCATAAACACACACATACATACAGATGGACACACACACATCCACACACACACACAAACCTGCATTTTCCACCAGATGACCCCACCTCACCCAAAATCCTCGTTGAAAGCCTTAATTTCTGATATCATTGTAATGATGGGATGAGTTCAGCATGATAGGGATTATCTCAGGGCTGGCACGGGTGAATCCTTTCTTCTCATCCCCCAGGCACTTTAGTTCTATGGATATTGAATCGTGGGAGCTATATCATGTGGTCACCTAAGTTGTGGGAAGGGGAGATAACAAATGGCTTTCTACTGAAGCATGCACATTGCTGAAAGGCGACAGGATTGAGATGTTTATCTGCGGAACGTGGAGTGGAGGGCCTTCTGATTTCAATACGTGACAGAGAACTTAAAGTACTCCAGAGGATTCAGATTAAAGTCGACAGTGAAAGGCTGAGAGCTGCCAGGGTACTCTTCTCTGCCCACGAGAATACCAAAGCACTATTGGACACATTAGATGCTGTGGTATTGAAAGGAAAACAAAAGATAAAACAGAAAGTTAGATAAAATATAATAATTGGTTAAATTACTTACGTGAGAAAAGATTGTCAGATGCAAAGATTCAATTTTACATAATTGTCATTCATATGATGAGTTTGTCTGAATGTATTTAGTGCTTCCAAAATGTTTGTGTGATAACACACTTCATATTGATGATTTGTATCATTGATGTACTAATTTGCATGTAATCAATCAATAAATCGATTAATCAATCAATATATCTGCAGTCATCCCGGAGCCATAAAGTTCCTGAGATCGAAAAACACCTGTCAACCCTAAAGTTTAGTAAATGATGCATTTGGAATAAAATGCATTTCCCCGTTGCCTACTTCTGTAAGAGCCAAACCACAGGTGTCCTTTCAAGTCATCCACTTCCTTGTCCTCCATTAGCACGTATGCATAATGCATGAGGAGTTGCTTCCTGGTAGGGAGTCCAATGAGAGAGTTCTATTTTTAGTATGCACCTGGTGTTGGCTCCGCCTCTCCTCATCTGCCAAAGTCAATTAAAAGGTGCAGCACAGATGAGGCTGGCTTTCCCCACTGTCCACTTCCTATAGCAGAGTCAGACTCTGCACACGTTCTGCACACGTTCTGCACACGTTCTGCACACGTTCTGCACATGTTCTGCACATGTTCTGTACATTAGAACGAAGATAAACAACAACCAAATCTGTTTGTGAAAGTGGCCTTCAAAAAACAAATGGTCAACGTCAGAGTGATGTGTCTGGAAATACAGATAAGGGATGCAGCTGCATTTTGAGTTATTGGTATTGTGCTGGTTTTGTATAGTTTTAAAGCAAACTGTAAAAATGCATGAACACAAACAACAAGGGATATATTTGTATGTGGGGATGTGTATATATATATATATATATATATATATATATATATATATATATATATATACACATCACAAGTTAATGTCTTTAACACAGAATTAATTAATTCAACAATTAAAATACCCAATTTTTAGTTTTTGTTCATACATTTTTACAGTTTGCATGTATATATATGTATATATATATATATACATATATATATATATATATATATATATATATATATATATCTCAAATAAAAAATACAACCAGACAACCTGAAGGTCTATGTAATCATACTCGTGCAGTGCTAGGTGCTAGATGCTAGTTACCATTACAATTTGTGTCACGTCACACTAGCCAGGGCAGAGGCTCCTGACTGACATTATCTGGCCCAGATCCAGCTCTCCTCCCTGCAGTCTGGGATCCCAGCACCAGCCATACCTCCTCCACACTGCCAGACCAACGATAGGAGCTCTGCTGGGGCAGTGCTTCTCATCCAAACAAGTGATGTGTCACAGGATTGTGCTCCATTTTTCCACGTTTCTTTGTGTCTTGCATTAGCAGATGGGTGAGTGTGAGTAGGTGTAACTCGTGATGATCAGAGGGCCATTGTGGTGCAGAGGGGTGAGTTTAGATTGCTATCCTTGTGATGGATTGCCTGGGCCACTGGATTTAAATTACTTGTACAGTAAAAACATACCCTACCGAAAGGGGGGCTAGCTAATGTGTCTCTTTCAGTCTCTCTGTCTCTCTTTTCACTCAATGAATGTGTTTCGGCACTAAAAGCTGAAGTTAGCAATACATACTCACACTTATAAACAGATGCTTTATGGTTTAATGTAGAATATCTTGTTCGATAAGCTGTCATTTTCCACCCTCCTTTGCTTGTGTGAGCAGGAGAAGAACGAGATGAAAAGTAGAAAGTAGTCCGTCACACATGCTGTTGTTTTGTCTCTCTTCTTGTGGGTGCAATTAAAGTATAAATTGATAGCACAGCAAAACAACAGTCCCCATTAAATTCCTGGATGATGACATTCCAGTTAAGTGGACTCCTGCCTCCAGAGGTGTAGTGCAGGAAAAACCTCATTAACTTTTTTTTGTATCCCTTAATTTTTTTTTCTGGAGCATCCCGCCCCTATCTGCTTACTGATTAAAAGTGCAATGAGGGAAATATTTTACACATGTAACCCACACCAAGCTTAGTGGGGACACCTCCAGAGGTATGCAAATTATCCTGTTTTCCAGGACGTGAGTTGAGGGACTGAAGGAGGAAGAAATCACTGTGGCGTTTCGTGTTAGATTATGACCATGGAAGAAATCATGAAACCATGGAGGTGCGAGGGGATAGATAGAGCAGGAGATGGAGAGAGAGGGATGAGGAGGAAGGCAGGAGAGAGAGGGATGAGGAGGAAGGCAGGAGAGAGAGGGATGAGGAGGAAGGCAGGAGAGCGAGGGATGAGGAGGAAGGCAGGAGAGAGAGGGATGAGGAGGAAGGCAGGAGAGAGAGGGATGAGGAGGAAGGCAGGAGAGAGAGGGATGAGGAGGGAGACAGGAGAGAGAGGGAGCATGGAGGAAGGCAGGAGAGAGAGGGATGAGGAGGAAGGTAGGAGAGAGAGGGATGAGGAGGAAGGCAGGAGAGCGAGGGATGAGGAGGAAGGCAGGAGAGAGAGGGATGAGGAGGGAGACAGGAGAGAGAGGGAGCATGGAGGAAGGTAGGAGAGAGAGGGATGAGGAGGAAGGTAGGAGAGAGAGGGAGCATGGAGCAGAATGCTTATCAAGTGGATTGTGTTGTTTTTGTTTTTCCCTGGTTGCTGGTCAATATTTTACCCATGACATGAAGGATTTATGCTCTGTGTAGTCTGACAAGGTTAGTTTGAGCATTGGCCAGTATTGATTCTCAGGTATTGACTGTGGATGAAGGAATCACATTCAATTGCGAAAGATTGGTGCTACTGTATGAATGCTGCTGGCTTGTTGCTCATTAAGGGAAAAGCCCTTGTGTATGTTCTCTATTGTCTGAGAGACACGTACTGCAGGCCTCACACGCATATCCATGAAACAAGAAGCCTGTAGTTGCTGGGAAGACGTTTTTTGAAGCAGTTTCAAATGGTTTCCCCAATTTTCCCTTGGGGATCAATGAAGTACATACATGCCTACCTAGTAGATGTTTTGTGTGGACACTGTTGATGGTTTAATTCATCTTCAAACTGAATTCTGCACCTTGTTTTGTGACTTGGCTTTCGATAGCTGTTTACTTGGCTGTTCTTTTGATTGGAAATCCTGGCCTCTTCATCGATTTCCTTATCTGGTTCTTCAAAACGCTTCAGTCATGGAGAAAGTTTGTTGGGTAAGACTTTGGTCGAAAACTAAAGTAAGTGATTTAGGCTGAGCACCAGCTGTGTGAATAGACAATGTTTTCCTTTTCAGTCCCACCATTTATCGTCAAGAACAGATCTCTGAAAATATCTGGCACAGATGGTAACAAAGTGAAGTAGTTCATATTATCTCATTGTTTTAACCTTTTATTTACCAACCAGACCCATCATTTTCCAAATATCTGAGACATTATCACTTTCAAATAACTTTTCTTTCTCTCTCATGCTACCATGCTTAAACACAGAGTAGCTGAACCAGAGGCTGAAGACAGGCTCACATTGATCGCATCAAGAGTCTGATTACAAAATCCCATTGTAACATCCGTGACTTGACATCCATTAGGAACATTGGTCTCAGATCACTCAGTCTTCACTGCATGTGCCAGTGCCACACACCCACCAGCACCTATGAGAGGCAAAGTGGAGGAGCTGTTTCTCGGGCACAGTCAGTGTTCTGGGTGACACATGAGGACTGGGTCCAATCAAGGATCTGGCAGTGGGACAGGGGCCAGCCAGGGCAGAAGAGGCATACATTGCATATGTAATGGTTTCAAAGAAGACGCCCGTCTCAACTGATTTCACTCACACCGATGAAAAAAACAGAAATCATATTATAAATATATGTTGCAAGCCTTGATCTAAAAGGCCCCTCTCCGTTTTACAACAGGCAAATAAATCCGCTCCAGAAAGAATGTTTTAAAGCGTGCCCAATTGATTTAATGTGCGATGCTGCTTGATATATGTTCTTGTCTTCTACTCTTTTCACTGGCTCTCCTGCGGTTCTTCCTTTCGCAGGGTAACTAATTGCCAAGGGTTTATTCAGGCTATAAATAAGTAAAGGAGTGTCTGCAGCTGATACTTCTGTTAGATCCAGGAGTGTGAAACTTAAGGAAGCGAGCTGTTCTAAGACTCAGGGCTTATCACAAGCCCAGAGGGCATCGAGGCTCATCCCTGGGAGGAGATGACATCAGAAGGAAACACTGCTAGGGATTATGGGGGTTGGTGTTTTGTGCATACCTGTCACCGCAGCCAGGATGAGCAGGGAAGAGATTTTTCTTCAGGTGAAAAGGGAACGCAGCCAGGTGAGCCTGGCGTGTATATGAATAACCATCACCAGAAGCCGTGTACACCGCAGAACCTTCTGGGAACCGTGAGAACTCAATGGGTTCTCATTGTTTTCATCAGACACCTATAATTTGAGGGATCAAATCTCTTACCATTGACCCAATTTTTTTAATTTTTTTAACAGAATGTAAATATTCATTTTGGTGAAAGATGCATTTGTGTTAAATTAAACTCCTCAAAACATACTTTCTGAGCCCTCTGAAGTGCAGTGGAGGATATGTTGTAACTGAATCAACACCAGGCTCTGTTTAAGCATAGGGGCTTCCAGCAACAAAAACGACTGCCTGAAAATAAATGACATGAAAGACAGCTAGCCAGGAAGTGGATTTAACAGGCAGGGGCATGCACATTGTCTCATGGTTATCCTGTCCTGTTCTCTAATTGCAAATAAATGGGCCCAAGCTGGGTTCATCTGTCGCAGCAAGACTGAGCAGTGCATAAACACTCCTTACGAGATGTTCACAAGAGACCGGCTACGTTCAACACTGGGCCTGCTTAATCATCTCACCTGCAGTTGTTCTACAGCCAGTGTGAAGCCTCTGCATGTGCTCCAGTCAGTGTCTGGACTCCAGTCCACAGCCATCAGCTGCTCTGATGAACATGCTAATCACTGTGTGCATACCGTGAAGTGTTTACACCCTGAGGGCAATACTAATAAAATATCAAATATATACAGTATATTGAGTGGCAACTACACAGTAATTAACCGTTGGGGTTAGTATGTAGGGCTCTGACATGGGTGAAACCCACTTAAAATGTACAGTGTCAACACTGATCTCTGCCAGGAGCAGGGAAAGATGTAGGAGAACCTGAGGCGTACGTGTGTGTGTGTATGTGTGTGTGTGAGGGCACAAGGAGAGGAAACCCTGTGTTTGCCTCCAGGCCCCAGCGCGGAGCTGCGCCACAGGCCCCATCAGCTGTCCGCAGAGACAGGAGGGCTGATGTTGAAAGCCCAGGGACGAGTGTTTACCTTCACCGCCGCTGAGGAGGGAGCACAAACATCATCAAGGGTGGGGAAAGTTGGCAGTTAATCGCACATGCGAGGACACCTGGCAATAACATAGTTTTCCTTCCACCTGCACTTTGCCTGTTGTAATATTTCACCTTAAAGAGGGGCTGCTTTAAAAGGATGTACAGATGCAATTCCTCGGGCTCCTTTGCTTGATGCTTCTCCAGGCACAATTATCTTCCTGGGGCAATCATTCCCCTCACTGCCGGGGGATGTGAATTGCCTTAATAAGAGGCTCCTTTCTCTGTCTCCCTGCGCTCCTTTGCTGCCTCGGTCTAATCTGTGTCTTTGAAATTGCCCCCAAAATGGCGGGTGGTGTTACTTCTGGGAGCTCATAGTGACTAGATTTTCAGATTTGAGTTACAAGTTGATGAGAGGGGGTGAAAACACCACCCTGAATCGCTTTGGTGTCAGAAAGGCTGGGCTTAAAGAGGAATTATGCAGGTGTGTCTACATGTGTGAACTAGACTGTCTGGAGGACAGACATGATTCGTTCCAGATCAGCTTTATAAAGTACTACAGGAGCAGAACTGGCTGTTTATTTTGGTCAAAGCAAATACAATCTCCATATTGCAATTTCCAGCCAAATTATTCCAAGTTTAGAGACACAACATGAAGGTCTTATTGTGTCTGAAATATGAAAATCCATTATTCACCCTACTTAAAAAGCAAATATTTTGGAAAAAGGTCACATTTGAGGATAGATGGATACCCAATGCACAAAATAGATGATTATGTAAATAGGGCTAAACTATTATATATGTTTTCCTCTTTTTTTTGCTTTTGTGTGATGTCCTTGAGGAAATGTAATGGCTCCAAAGTAAAATAATTTTAAAAAGCAAGATGAAGAAAATAACTCCTTGAAATGTAGTTTCTCTCGTCTTAGATGCTAATCTGACTCTAAGTACCCATTTACACAGAACAAAGGCAGGGCCATCTCTTTCTTCTTCCGTTTCAAATTTCCACACCACACGCAAAGAAAAAAGAATTATGAGACTATTATTTAGTCCACGCAAACAAGAATGCCTTGATATGATATGAAGTTGCAAATTGTTAACAAAACTTCCACGCTAAGAACTCTGCTCAGATTTCCGTATTACAAGTCGTATGAAAGAAACACTCTTGAACAGAGACCAGGGCGAGAGACGTGCTTCGACTTCCCAGCCTAGTCGCTATTTATTTCTGTTAACCGTGTAGGCTTGTTTCTGTCCGCCCAGTCCTTAGCTATTATCAGCGTTCCTTCAGAAAGCCATCGTGTCCATGACAGTTCATTTTCTGCATGATCTCCCAAAAGTCGATACAATCTTGTAAAGACAAATACCAGATAGCTCTGGCTAACTGATGCTGTTTGGAGGGGAAACCCATTAATCTTGTGGTTCTCGGGGTAGGACGAGTTGGTCCGCCCAGCAAGTCTTCATGCATTAATAAAATCGCAAGATGAACCATGAATGAATTCATAGCAGGAGGTGCCTTTATTACCCAGAGAATTGTAAGGCAGTTGGCGGTCGCGACCGACATGGCACGCCGAACGGTGCAGAGCCAAGGATTACAATGGGACGATCGGCCTGTTGGTTAGCAGGGGTTAAAGGCCGAAATATGCTTCTGCGTCTCCGTTTACGGATGGGCGGGCGCACGGATACCCACGAATAGACTGCGTTCATGGTTCTCCATATGGTTGTGGGTGCTGAAAACAATTCACCACCAGAGGAGTAGGTGGCGCAACGTTTTTTTGTAAGACGTCAGATCACGGCAACCCTGCCGCAAGCAGTTCTTAATACTGACCAATCACAGCCTAGGGGGTCTCCGTAGCTCTCCGAAATTACGAAGGATAGTTAGAAAATTGAGGAGGTGCACGTCAAGCTCTCTGAGGCTCTCCGAGGGCTGATGGAGAGCCCGTAGAGGGCGTTCCACGGAGACGATGGCGTTCCCATGTGTCAGTTTTTCAAAAAACGCAAAACCATGTATCGGCCTTCAGACTGTGTATGTATCCATCGACAGGTTTGTTGACTTGACTCGTAACTCGACCGTGACGTGATTGCGTAATGTTTAGTGACCTTCACGACCTCCACTTTACCTTAACGTAGTTGAACATTTTCATCCAATTATTTGTTGCGAGGCATGACAGCCCTCTCTCTGAGGCTCACTCTGATATTCTGATATTGATCTCATTCACCCACGCCTCCATTAAACACCTAAAAAGTATGATGACATCACATTAGTCAACCTCTATAAAGAAAATATTTTTAAAAAGGAAGCAACAAGTTTGAAGCTGTAGATCACAGGTGGGGAACTTTTTTTTCTGCAAAGGGCCATTTGGATATTTATTAAATCATTCAGGGGCCGTACAGACAAACCCTTATCAACTTAAACATGTGCCTGCTATATTTGGTCAAACATTTAATTAACTCACCATTAATGTGATGGCTGGAACTGCTTCTCTTTGTGATGTTAGCTGACACGGATGCAGCCTGCTTTGACTGGGGGTGCAGTGAACATTTCTGGGGGGGGGGGGGTATCATGATTACGGAAAAGGATCTATTATTTTTTATATTGCTACAATTTTTGAGACCACTTATCAATCCGAGTGTTAATCAGGCGCGGAGCCAGAAGTTGTAAACATTCGGGGCTTAGGCCAAACCAACAACGTATTCTGGGTTTGATTTGCTAGAAAGGAATTCTACACTTAATGCAAGCGAGCACATTTTTTTTGGTAGGCCTACATTGGTACGCAACGCTGCACGCCTCCACGGTATTCTTCCACATATTAAAATAGTGCTGCTGCCAACGAATAATGCACCTAATAATACGGTTCCTGCAGTGCCATGGCGACCAAATGATGCCGGACGTTCCACACTGCTGCTGTAGATCGTGCCTAATTTGACCTTTAGTCTTGAACGTGTGTAGATAGATGATACAGGTGTGAGTGGAGGTGTTTGAGTTAATACTATGGCAGTATTCTGCAATCATGTACAAGTGCATTTGAGTTTAACTATGTCACTATTAACACACTTAATGGCAAGGCCGTAGCCATGGAGTCAACATGGGGGGGGGGGGGGAAATTAATTTTTTAATTATAATTTCGGACAGCGTGCGTGGTTGCCTGTCTAGCGTAGCACATTTATATTTTATATCAATATATTGGGGGGGATATTTTGACCATATTTGAATATGCTTTATGGTTCCACTCAATATGCTAGGTTTACACATATCAAAGCACAAATAAGCCTTGATTTATAAAATAATCCATGGTCGAACTGGAAAGGCATTGAAAACTGGTAGTTTCAATTAATCATGCATTACAGGAGGGAATATCTAAACATCATCAATGTTTTAATAATAGATGAGATGCAGTCATTTATCATGAAGCATATTTCTGAAAGCAGACTGTTGTGATATGCTATGCATCATATGAAGAAGCACACCACTGCAGAGGAAACCATTACAAAGACAAAACACTTTTCTAACAAATTGTATTGATTGAAGTTGAAATTCTACACTTGAAGTCTAAATTATGAAACAGATAGCTCACATTAAGTGCAGAAGATTAAGTGCTAGACCTGTGATTTTGATCAAGGCAGGAGGAGGGCGAGAAGCCTCTGTAGAATGGCTCCTCAGAACTTCAGCACAGTGCGAATACTGTTAAGGAAAAGCAAAATGAGGGTTCCCCTACACACTTGTCGATTAAAAATTCTCGTTTTTGTTGCAGTCATGATACGTCTAGGAATCCGGGCTTACCTTTTCCCAGAATGCATCAGGTCAAAGGCCTCATTGATCTGCTCAAACGGAAGATTGTGGCTCACAAACTCATCCACTTTCAGCTTCTTCTTCATGTAGTCCTCCACTAGCTTGGGCACGCTCTCCACACTCTTCCAGCCTGCAACAGGAAGCAGAGATGGTGTCAATCATCTACCACTGTCCCTGCCCAACCCACTAACACTCAGGTACATCTGACCCAATGCGTGTGATGTAGTTTGGTTATCATGTGTCAACCCTGATTATAGTACTTTAAGGTACTTTATGGTTCCAGAAGGGGAAACAGCATTTACTGTATATGCACATATACATTGGTCATCATATCCTATGTATGTACACATATAGAGTATACTAATGCATCTGTGTATATAAAAGGTGAAAGGTTCTTTAAACCTGCCTATTTACCTCCGAAGGCTGTTCCCCTCCAGACTCTCCCAGTCACCAGCTGGAAGGGGCGTGTGGAGATCTCCTGGCCCGCCGCCGCCACCCCGATGATCACGCTCTCACCCCAGCCTTTATGACACGCCTCCAGGGCAGCTCTCTGGAACAACAACAACACCACTGAGCACTTAGAAAGCATGGCTCCCCCACCGCCACCGAGCAACAACTCTCTTCCTTGGCAACAGTGCCCTCTGGTGGCTGGGATGGAGCGACAGCCATGTTACTTAAGGAGGCCTGAGAAAACGTCATGTTGTGTGTCAGCAGGCTTGACGACATCACGCTTACCATGAGGCCAACATTGCCGATGCACTCGAACGAGTAGTCCACCCCTCCGTCAGTCATCTCCACCAGCACCTCCTGGATGGGCTTGCTGTAGTCCTTAGGGTTCACAAACTCAGTGGCTCCAAACTCCTTGGCTTTCTCAAACTTCTTAGGGTCGATGTCCACTCCAATGATCCTGCTTGCTCCGGCAACCTGGCAGCCCATAATGACAGCCATCCCCACAGCGCCGAGGCCAAATACAGCACAGATGGACCCAGGCTCAACCTGAACAGGATATGACACATCAAAACCCCTACGACAACCAAAGAGTACTGCCTTTTCTTTGTACTCTAGTTAGCACCAGATTTCATGCTTTATTGACACACATACACAATGGGTTGGCAGTGTTTCCCACAGATAAGAAAACAATTAGTGGTGGGGCGGGGCAGCCCTCGTTGGCGGAGGGGGGTCTTTACACATAATTTTTTTTTAAATTAAATATATATTACCTATGTTGGATGCTGTCCTCCTCTTTCTTCGATACCTAAAGAATCTCTTTCTCTCCCTGACCCTGTCTTTATGCTTGAGCTGGACTGGTTGAAGCCTGAAAATATTATAAACAATTTCTGCATATATGCAGGTAGCAACGCTAGTGCTAAATAACTATTTAGCTGGTCGGTTCCATGACGCTGGGTAAGTAGGGTTCATGAACCTGCTCACCAAAAGAACGAAGGGGAACCCACTTGTCTAGCAGATTAAATATACGTTTGTAAGTACCTAGCGAAAAGTAACCTCAACTTTCCTAGACTGTGCTACGGTGCTAATGCTGAAAGCTCGCTGATATCGCATAACGTTGTTGCTAACGTGTGCTGACGTTGTGACTGTCTGTGTGTATGTGGGAGACGCATGAGTGACAGTGAGAAGGAGAGCAGGGAAAGGAAATGCAGCTGAACAAATACGCTGCGTGTTTTAGATAGCGTTGGAAACGAAACGCAATATGTGGCAGCCGGTGTTGATTCTGTGGCGCACCGCCACAAATTAGAGTATGTGTGGAAAACACTATGTTGGGTACCATCGCTTGCAGCCAGACACGATATGACCTTTGACCCACCTTGGCAGTGTTGAGAGCAGCACCGTAGCCTGTGGAGATGCCACAGCCAAGCAGACAGACCTTGTCCAGGGGGGCCTTCTGGTCCACCTTAGCCACAGAGATGTCAGCCACCACAGTGTACTCTGAGAAGGAGCTGCAGCCCATGAAGTGGAATAGCTGCTTGCCCTTGCAGGAGAAGCGGGAGGTGCCGTCGGGCATCAGGCCCTGCCCCTGGGTGATCCTGGGGGAGGAGGTAGTGGAGGAAGCACAGCTCCAATCAGTTGTGATGGAAAACAGATTTCTTTGCATTCTTTTGGCTGATGTCTGGGAACGTGCGATTGATTGGGTGTTGACATCTGCAAGCTTGTGTTTGTTTTTTTTCTACCTGATTTTCTGGCAAAGGTTGGTCTTGGGGTTTTTGCAAAATTTGCATTCACCACACTGGGGCACATACAGTGGGATCACAGCATCACCTGAAAAAAAGATTTGCGATTGTTTAAAAAGTGCAACTTTAAGCTCCCTTCTGCTTATAACCATCTTCAGATGTTTTAATAACTGATGTTATTTCCTCACCTGGTTTGAACTTGGTGACCCCTTCTCCGACACTCTCGACCGTGCCAGCGCCCTCATGCCCCAAGATGACAGGGAACAGGCCCTCAGGGTCGCTGCCACTCAGCGTGTAGGAGTCAGTGTGACACACACCTGTGGCAAAGATCTGAGGAACACACAACAATAACTTTAATCCACAGAGCGCCTTTCAGGAGACCCATGGAAGCCTTTATATGTAGTAAGGCAACAGCGCAGAACAGAAAATATTAGTAGCAGGGATTGACGAGAAGGTGTCCGAATTACACTGGCCTTCGTCTGACCTCCTGGCTTTACACTGCGTTAATATGATCCTGAACAGAAGTTTGTCCTTTCAGATGGCTCTGTTATCTGTTTTGGTCAGCTCTGGTAGATAGCCTAGTAGTTCATTCTCTCGAGAAGAAAAAGTTCTCAAGTTTGTAAAAATATTTTGAAATAAAAGCAGAGCCGACACCTGAAGAGAGAAGCTTCTTCAGTTGGTTCCAGCTAACCGAGTTAGTACAGCTACATTGACTTTCTCAGCAGTTTACCAAACAGACTGTTGAACACATTCCAAAGATTGCTTCCTTGCAGCTGGTCCTCTAAATCTTATCTGTGGTCGTAAAGTACAACACAGCTTACTACAGGCGGGAAAGGGGCCGGGTAAAGTCGCACCAAAGTGAGACGTTTTCAGGAGGGTTGGGGTGGTTTACCTTGATGCGTACTTCATGGGACTTGGGTGGAGCCACCTCCACCTCCTCGATGGATAGAGGTTTCCCTACCTCCCAGGCTACAGCCGCCTTGCACTTGATCACCTGAAACACGGATAGTAGGATAAACTATCAGTACACACACCAGAACATTGGATAGGTTATCTGTGCACTTTGGAATTAAGATTTTCTGCACACCCAATTTAAGCATTTGGGTCTACACATAATGGCCGGGTTTCCCAGATTCGTTAAGAAAATCTTATCGCTAAGAGCTTCTTGGCAACGTTCTAAGAGCGTTCCTTGAACGTTCTTAAGAAGCTCTTAGCGTTAAGAGCTTCTTAACGAATCTGGGAAACCCGGCCAATGTCAATACTAGTTTCAGATAGCCAACTCTAGATAGCACTTTTGAGGCAAAAGGTTTGGTTACTTATTGCCACTAGTGTTAATTAACTTAAGTAGAAGTAAAACTGCAGAAACTGCTACAATGTTACTTTGTAGAGCTTGCAAACCAAAGCTGTACAATCTCGCTAGCCAACTGTAGGATATATCGGCGATAGTGCACTAGGTGCATGTAAACGGTCAGAGCGAATGAATGCAAAATAACTAAACCGTTACCAAGTTAAAACGCGAATCCAAAGTAGTGATAAGAGCACACGGTGTTAGCAAGCATTGCAAATAAAGAGTAATCCGCGTATTTCTGATATATAGCCGGCAACTTACTTTTCCTGCAGTCTCCATTCTGTCTTCAGGCACAAGAGGAAGGGGTGGGAACGTGCAAAAGCAGTGGATCTGAAATAGACCAATCAAAAACGGCAGAAGAGAACAGGGAATGCCCAGAGAACATATCGCAGTCATAGCACCATCTGCTGTAGACGTTCCCAGTTACGCCACAGTACTATGCCAGGCTGCAAGCAACGATGACTGTACAGATCTTCGTAGCTAGTTTGCTGTGAACCAGAACCAGGGTCAATGTACATTTTGAGGCGAATTTCGCCCCCATTTAATTTCGGTGGGAGTCACGTAACTTTCAGGAGGACTGTACCACTGAACACGGCGTAGTGTAGACCGCCCGTCACAGTTGATCAGCAGGACTCTTCAGCTTCCATGAGAAAGGTGGAGGTCCCTATCAACTATTAACGAGTACTTTATTAGATATTTACAGACCCAGTACCAGAAGGGATTTGTTGATTTGGAACCGGGTACTATCAACTACAGCGTGGGCAGTATTTTTTGAAACATGCAATCTTACATTTAGTCATTTAGCAGACGCTCTTATCCAGCGACTTATAGTATGTACAGGGATACTACCCCGAGGCAAGTAGGGTGAAGTGCCTTGCCCAAGGACACAATATAATTTTGCACGGCCGGGAATCGAGCTGGCAACCTTCAGATTACTAGTCTGATTCCCTAACCGCTCAGCCATCTGACTCCCACCCAATCTTATCCATTACTACCAACTAATGCAGGCAGTTCCACTATTATTACTGCAAAATAATGGTTTTGAATCAACCAAAAATGTGGAAAATCCATTTTTATAAACAGACCTGTAATGGAGTTACCAATGTTTTACATAAATATTTACCACAACTACGAGCATCTTTAAAAACAATGGTCTTCAGAACTGTTTATTCAAAGGCTTTTCTTTACAAAAAGTAACAGCACTCTGCAACAGTGACTTTTTTCAGTTATTATAAAACATCTTGAATTATATGGAAAAACATGAAAATAACCCTTATGATCATCATCACGTTGTATCTTGACACGTTTCGAGAATGTAGGATTCCATAACTTGCGTTGAAATGAAAGTCAGCATGTCACTTCCGAGACGCTGTGACAGAAAATATCTTGTTCATCACAACCCGTGTCGGCATCAGAGAAGCTAAATCAAAAGTCTGTATTCCAGGGCAACACCTGTATGCAGCTAGGGTTCAGCAAATAAAACCATCAACATTAGTTATCCAAATCGGTACACAAAAACATAAACTAAACTATACTATTGGAAGTGGAGCAGCAGAAAATGATACTGGTGTCTATTTCCGTAACTCCAGTCCAACAGAGCCAGGCACTGGCAGTGCACCGCAGCACCAGACGGTAGAGAGAAGAGAACCCATGAGGCCCAACTGGAGTCTTTATCATCTCCCACCTAAACAAGAACACAGTCAAATCAAATGATCCGGCCTCAACGACATAACTTGCATCAAGTCCGTACTGTTTTCAAGACATCTCAAAACACACACACACCACACTCATTAATGTAGACACGCTTACACAACGTACCTCTGAATCCTCGTCCTCCTCCTCCTCGACTCCCTCCCCTGAACCCTCCTCCCCTTCCTCCGCCCCCCCGACCGCCAAATCCTCCGCCGCCAAATCCACCTCCTCCCCTGCCACCACGGAAACCACCTTAAGAAAAAAAAATAACACGGTTAAATGACTTGTAGGAATGCAAATCCCTCCACATGCACTACAAATAGTGACGTCAACATACAATTAAGATGTGTGAAGAGCATGACATTCGAAACGTGTAATGTACTTACCTCCACGGCCTCCACCTCTGCCTCCACCTCTGCCCCCTCTGCCCCCTCGGGGAGGCCCCTTCTCTCCTGGGGGCCTGGGTAGGAACCTCTGGAGGGGTAGCAGTTTCATGGGGTCTATGTAGAACTGTGGGAGGAATATGGCATTTACTGACAAATCCTCACAGCTTTAGCAAACTCACGGAGATGACTGACAAAAGACACGTGTACGACCTCACAAATAAATGTGTATACCTTTTGAAGTTTCTTGAACGACGATGCCTTCATATTATCCGAAAGTTTGACAGAGAAATACTGCAACGTTGGGTTAAGGAGTCTATAAACTTCAGTTAAATATGATCCACTTCATCACTTTTAAATATGAACAACAACCAAAAACGTCATACAAGTAGTGTTGGGCAAGGATACAAAGTCACGCAGCTGGCCAAAGATTTCATCCACCTTCCCAATCTGTTCCTTGTTTTCCAGATAAACTGGAGCGTTGAAGTAGGGTACTTTGTTTTCTTCTGTCACACACTTGCAAACAATGTCATCTTCACATGGGTGCACAAACTCTCCAAGTGCTGCAACGACAAACAAGAGAGTTAGCACCGAATGGATGGTACACAACAATTGATAATAACTCAACGCAAATCAACATGTAGCTAGATGGCTAACTAGGCCAGTAACAACTTACCAACAACGTATTCTGGAGGACCGTAATCCTGCTGTCTGAAGCCACCTCTTCCGCCGCCACGGAATCCACCGCCACCACCTCGTCCACCGTATCCTCCCCCTCCTCTGCCACCTCCACCTCGGTTGAACCCACCACCTCCACCTCGACCCCCTCTCCCACCACCACCTCGGAAAGACATCTCTTATGCAGTTTCTGAAAAACGGGGTAGAAAAGGTTGAGTACAGATGATAACCATACAACATTATATCCAACCAAAGGATATCATTCTGCAGAACCGACTTTGACAGCTTTTCCTCTGACTATAGACACTTTATAGTTAACATTATATGACCATCTAGCTTTTAGGTCAAGTCATCTACTTGGCTAATCCAGTGAAAGATGCATTGGCTAATTTGCTCGCCTGAACTACATAGTCAGCTAGCTTCGGAACTTGCACGCTATCAGTAGTAAACGTTGACAAATTGATGATTGCAAACTAAGTATGCGTTTCATTTATAATATTCGAGTCCGATATAATCCAAGATAAGTTTCTTATATTACAAACTGGTTGATTAGCTAGTAGACTATAGTTAGTCAATTTAGTAGTAGGTGGAATGTATACTAGCTAGCTATCCGTCGTTTGCCAACGGTACTAGTGTAAATAATTGACCGTTTTCTTACAGACTAAGTGTATATTATAAAATGTATGCAGCAAGTTATTCGATCATATTAGATTCTCACAAAGAATGTCAAACAATATATTAACGAATAAACTGAAAAGTACCTTATTCAAAAACTGTGGAGGACGGTTACCAGCGACGTCTCCAGCACCACGCTGCACATGTGGTCAAAACGGTGCCGTAAATAAAAAAGTGGGTGCTGTCGTAAACTATACACATTTACGTCACCACAACGCTTTATGTACCCCCCCCCCCCCCCCCTAAAAATAAATAAATAAACGCGATATGTGTACTAAGTAACAAGCAAGGAAAGTGTGTAGTTTGTGTAGCCTAGCATTGCCAAAAGACTTGCACTATTTTAGCGGGTACAACAACTTTCTTTGTCATGACGAAGGGACAGGTAAGATTGTATTGTGCGGTGTGACACTGTTTAACCACTTCTGGGTGGTTAGTAAATAGTCACCCAGGCTTTCAGATTTGTTTGTTGCCCGATCCAGTCCAACGCATACTGTCTACTCAGGTCATCAAGTGTAAGGCAGCTGTTGCTTGGGAACCTGGAAAGCCACTCTGTATCGAGGATGTGGAAGTGGCCCCACCTAAAGATCATGAAGTGCGCATTAAGGTACAACCAACAAGCAGAGATGGCGAAAGTACACACATCCTTCATTCAAGTAGAAGTACAGACACTCACGTTTTAAAAGACTGGTAAAATTTGAATCACTGACTAAAAAAAGTTTGGAAAGATTGAGATGTTTCTGAAAAAAGGTTTCATAGAGATTAGTTGCAAACTTATTTTAATTTATTTTCTCGAGATAGTCTATCCACACACACATAAGTCTCTCCTGCCTTTATAGAAGATTACGCTTGAATCCCACTTTATCCTTTGATCACACTTGACCAGTATTCCCCCTAACAGATATCGGCCAGTGGGGTGTGTCATACTGACTGGGCGTACCTATATGAGGCCGGCGAGGGGATGCACCCCAGACCGTTCCCCCTGGTCCTGGGTCACGAGGGAGCAGGAGTCGTCGAGAGTGTTGGGGAGGGAGTCACCAAGTTCTCACCAGGTAGCTGATAGCAGTATGGCCTTCAGCGAGCCTGTGTGTTAGTAGTGTGTATTAACAGTGCTTTATTCTAGCTGCTTTTTGTGATTCCACAGGAGACAAAGTGATTCCGCTGTTCCTACCGCAGTGTGGAGAGTGCGAACGCTGTCTCAGTCCAAAAACGAACCTGTGCAAAAAGAACTGGTAACATCTCGCTTGGCTTCTCTTCCCAAGATAGATTATTAATGATGTGAAAACACTAAGAGTCTTTTAGCAGACACTTTTATCCAAAGCAACATACATGGGAGATTTGAACCTACAATCTCTTGATCTGCAGTTCAATTCTCTAACCACTGAGCTACACCTATCCCCACTTTTCTCCTGCTTAAATCCCACTTCTTTATCTGACCTCTCCCAACAGGCAAAACACCCAGATGGGCGTTCTAGCAGACGGCACAAGCAGGATATCCTGTAAAGGCCAGCAGGTGTACCAGTTCATAGGAGTCGGCTCGTTCTGCCAGTACACAGTGGTGGCCGACACCTCCGTCACCAAGATCAGAGAGGACGCTCCGCTAGACACGGTGTGTCTGCTGGGCTGTGGCGTATCCACCGGCTACGGCGCAGCTCTCAACACTGCTAAGGTAGACGCTCGCCTTTCACACGTTCAAAATGTGCACCTACGGTTTAGGATCACTTTAATGTAGTTTCATATTAAACCAAATGTCTCATGGTCGGCGTATGAGTCCCCTCATCCCAGCTGTGTAGGAGTATGTTTGAACATGGGTGTGGACAAGCATTTTTATTACCCTATTTGCTAAGATTAGCCTCGCCCTGTTGCTAATTACTGGTGGGGCTGGTTCACTGGTCTCTTGGGATATGCCAAGTAATGCTTCTATCCACTCCTGAACCTACACCTGCCTTCTCCACCCCCGAGGTTGAACCTGGGTCGACCTGTGCAGTGATTGGCTTGGGGGCTGTGGGTCTCGCTACGGTGATGGGCTGCAAGGTTGCCGGGGCAACCAGGATCATCGGAGTGGACATCAACCCTGATAAGTTTGAGAAAGCCAAGGAGTTTGGAGCCACTGAGTTTGTGAACCCTAAGGACTACAGCAAGCCCATCCAGGAGGTGCTGGTGGAGATGACTGACGGAGGGGTGGACTACGCACTGGAGTGTGTTGGGAACGTCACCGTCATGGTACAGGAAACCTCTCCTAGGCTCGACCAGGGCTCTCTCCACCAGGGCTCTCTTCCCTTATCTGAAACTATTTTAAAAAGCACGATATGAAGCATGTTTTCACTCCTAACCTAATGTAGCACACCTGATTCTTATAATTAGCTGGTTGACAGGATCAGGTTAGCAGCAAATGGAGTTTGATCGACAGCCTACCGAGAGGTAGTTTTCCAGAAATGATGTCGAATATGTCATCTGTGATGTAGAACATTAGACTGTCTGCTCTCTCTCCAAGAGGGCTGCTCTCTCTCTCAGAGGGCTGCTCTCTCTCCAAGAGGGCTGCTCTCCTAGACTGTCTGCTCTCTCTCCAAGAGGGCTGCTCTCCTAGACTGTCTGCTCTCTCTCCAAGAGGGCTGCTCTCGAGGCTACGAAGGATGCGTGGGGCGTGTGCGTCATCGTGGGCTGGACTGAGACGGAGGAGATGAGTCTGGTGGTGGAAGACCTCCTGCTGGGACGCACCCTGAAGGGAACCTACTTTGGAGGTGAGTGAGGTAGCTGAATAATAGATGCTCTGATAATTTTTTGCGGCACACTTAGTTACGCCCGGACAGGACTTAGATAAACAGTAAACTAATGGTTCAATAAATGATTTTGTGAATTTGTGAAATCTTTGTATTTCACATGGATTTCAACATTTTATTAAAAATAATCAATTTTAGATGTATTTGAGGGATTGTTTCTGACAATTTTACATGAAAAGCATCTGTTTGATTGAAGAGTAATTCAAACCATGAACACAACTGCTCCAGGCTGGAAGAGTGTGGAGAGTGTCCCTAAACTGGTGGATGACTACATGAACAAGAAACTCAAGCTGGATGAGTTTGTGACTCACACTGTGAACCTAAACCAAATCAATGAAGCCTTTGACCTCCTAACCAGTGGGAAAAGGTGAGATCTCCTTTACTTTCATGTCTTGTACATGTCAAATAAGGATTTTGTATAACAGTATTATTTTAACCAAGTTTCGGCTTACAATAGCTTGAATTCAAAATAAACTGCACATTGTAATAGTTTTCTCCTAATCATTTTTTTGAAGCATCCGAACAGTTGTGAAACTGTGATGGAGCTACTCTCCAGCATTCTGGGCAAAGAAGAAGTTTGTTGGAGCATCTTACCATGCTAGATGCTGTATTTATGTCACTTTGCGGGTTTAATTTAGCCATAATTCATTCACATTTACAAAGATTACATATGCATGGCCGCACCTAAATGTTTATTGAGTGTTTTGTGTCAAATTGTAATCAATTTGTCTGTTGGCATCATAGACCAAATCCATTTCCCAGTTGTGTTTAGGAGTTGTGTGTTGTTCGCCACTAGGTGGCAGAAACACATCAGTCCTCAGTAGCGATAACACCATGACCACCACCTCCAAGCCGTCAGTCGAGGAAAAATTACACATTACAACACTGAGCTAAAGAAGCCAGCTGTGTGACTAACTAAATAGTCATAATCACTGTTTAAAATACTTTGCAACCAAGATGAGTACTTTCTAAATGTAGTTTTTTTTCTGACTCAATTATTGTATTATCTCCTCAGTACTGTAACATTTTTCAACATTTTTTTTCTTTGAGAAGGCAGATGAATCAGTGTTTTGTCATTAGGTGACAAATGGTTTGATGTCACCAGGGGGTTAAATAATATCGGTTTCATGTGTTCAGGCTAAGATTTCACCTTGGTAATATTATATATTGATTTAATATAGAGCACCATGGCAGGGTAAAATAACAGTTGCGGCCTGTCAAGCCCCAAGACAAAAGGTTGGTTTGGGAATGCCTCCTAATGATGAACTGAAATAGCTGTCCAGGAATTTGCTTTATTGAAGTTCCATTCAGATCAAATGAATACCCTTGGCAGTTTCTCGGCTTTTCCATCTTTATTTAAAATGGAAAATGAACCAGTGCCTCCCCTCTCTCTCCTCTCCCGGCTCCGTGTGTCATCAATCAGAGATTCAAAGCTCCATTTTTTTCTTTTTTTTACTCTCTTCTCGTCTTTTTCTCCGTCCAAGAAAGAGAGAGTTGGGAAAAGATCGGGGGCAAGGGTAGGCAGATACGAGAGAGAGACATCAAAAGAGAGAGCTGAGAAGAGGACGGGGCAAGAGACATCAGAAGAGAGGAGGCGAGAGCGGATGAGTTGTGACAGGTGCTTGTGTGACTTGACTCCCCTTCGTCATCTATAAACGTTGGAAGAGCCCACGCCTTCAGATTTATAAGACTCTTTCTTCTTAGGGACAAGTGTCTGTCTGGCTTTCCACTGTGGGAAAACGGCCATGTCGCTCTGATTTTTTGCGAGGTTCTGAGTGAACATCCTTAACTTCTTGTGATGTTCGGTATTGTATTAACTGAGGAGTAACTGTTTCAGTTTGCATTCGTGTTTTAAAAGATTGGCCATATTTTCGTCCCGTTTCATATCACCTCACAGTTTTTCTGTCTAATATGGGCCCTAATATGGACAATAAAAACGTGAAACTTGCTTCAAGGTTCAGTTTCTTCCTCTATATACACTAGGCCTATACGTCTACATGAGCAAAAAGCACATTAGCTTTTTTAAAGATACCATGAAGTTCGATTGTGTTATGCAGCACTATTTGTATGAAACCTACAGTATTTGTAAAATACAAAAATATAAGATTACGATTAACAAAACATGAAATAGTCCTACATGTGTGTGTCTGACTAGGTTAAGGTGCCAGTAGAGAGCAGCCACGCTAGCATTATAACGCTAGTGAATATGAGAATAGAGGCACTGTTGAATTGATTGACTCCATTGTGGGAGGATGGATCGGAAAGAGAATGATCTTTTCTGTTGTTCAAGCAAACATTAGGCTGTTACACCTAGCCGTCGTCTGGGATCATTCTGACAGACATCAGCGCCTCATAAAGAAAATTGACAAACACAAATGCCAGCGTCGGTAAATACCTCCAAACAAACACCTCCTCCACCTCCCCCAGTAGCAGGAAAAAATGTCAAAGTGCTGCCTAGCCTCTCACAATATTTAGATTGAGATCATGAGATTTCCTTCTTAATTATTATATTATTGTATGATACAAACAGATGGGAGGCATAAAAGAGCCATAAAAATGGTGGCTGACCAAACGTTTAAGGACAGAAAACGACGCTCTTAGTTAACTTTGGTTAATTCATTGAAGCGTAGCCTGTGACTGATCTATCTGAATCAGGATATGGTTGTAGTAGTGTGCGTGACATCAGCACATTTTCAGACCTCAAACCATGTAAGGCTCCATAGGACCCTATTCCATGTTATTTGACTCCGCGACCCTCTTGGGTCCCACTTGTGTGTCGAGACGTGGGCAATTTGATGGCACATTCCAGAAAAGCTGGGCCATTTCAGTGAAAGTGGAAAGGACGAGACATCTTAAATGACTTGTCCAGACAGCGTCGATTTACCAACTGCGCTAAAGAATGCAGTCCTGAAGCGCAATGCTAGCGGATTTAGTGTTTTTACTCCTCACTTGTCTTTGTCATGTCCAATTGTATACATTTATAATAATGTATTAATTTAGCAGACGCTTTCATCCAAAGTGACACGCAGAGGGGGATTTGAACCTGCAATCTCTTGATCTGCTGTCAAATGCTCCAAACATTGAGCTAAATCCTTCCCTTAAATGTAATGTAAAGCATTGCAGCAATGATGTATATAAGGCTATACTCTGCACCGTGATACAGTTCATATGAGGTCAGTACGTGTTCAAAACCGTAACCATGCATGTTAACGGAAATCCATTCGAACGAGCACAGATACATTTAACCAACTATTCAGTGCTTAATTCCAGGGCCCTACAGCTGGATATTGAACTGTGTGTATATGGTATTGAATGTACACTTACATGCATATTCATCAAGATAAGCCCACTTTCCTTTCCCCTAATACCCAGTTGTCATATTAAAAGAAGCATTGAGAGGGACATTGTGCATTAAAGAGAGGGAGGGAGAAGATCGAAGGAGAGACTTAGCGGGATGGATACCGAGCCTCCGTTGCTACGGATGAATGCACCGGTTAAGTTGCTAACTGCCATCGGAGGCTTCTGTGTTATCCGAAAATCCAGCTAATGCCAGCCATAGCCTGTGACATCCCCTGCCTTGTGCAACACCCCTGGCCCCTGTCAGACACCCGCCTGGGGTCACCCCAGGAACACCCCCCTACCCCACACGTCAGGGAAGGGTGGAAGTGAGTAAGACCTTGCTACAAGACTCTGGAACTATTTGATGAATGGATAGTCTGCTGACTCATATTGGATCTCTACCTTAACATTGCCTAACTCCCAATAACTGCCATCCTGTCTGGTTCTACTGCAGGTCAACTGTATTACGAAGATATAGACAGTAAACAATGGTCATAAAGAGGATTACACACAGCCCACGTACACCTATTACTAATACATCTGCACACACATTCACACAGACTCATATACAAGGAGTAACAAACAAACACTTGCTCTTTGTCTTGAGTGACAGGCTAAGCCACTATTGTGTCTACCAACTGCAGCAAAACAGTAATTGTGAGCTTAAGACCACTGCATGTTCATGCCCCTCCCAAGTCTGATGCCCACACCCCTTCTTACTCCATGCAGGTAACATACCTGCCTGGGCAGTAATGGCATATCTGAAAACACTGTTCCTTTGTAACTCACTGGGATATCTCACCTTTCAAACAGCCTGAAAGATGTATTCATGGCTTAACAGAAATCCTTCCACAATGCAATACCCTGAATTAGCCTATTTACAATTTTTGGGTCCATAGATGCAAAGGGAACAAAACGTATTCTAAGTGACCTGTCAGGCTAGTTGTAGTGGATAGGTCGCCTACTTGATTTATGAAATGCAACTTTTGTTTAGCACGTTTTACTGCTCGTGTAATCTGCAATCCACACTTAGAACAACTGGAGTCCCAATGTTACAGTAATAGTCTTCATAAAACCACAATAGACATGATCAAACCAGTATATTATCCACAGCCTGTCTTGTCATTCTGAAAGTTAAAGTGAATAGGCAAAGCACTAACATGCAACATCAAGTTGCCTATTGCCTAGAATTTCCAACTATTTCACTTGGCTGTTATTGTTACAACAGGCTACTTGGACCTTGCTTGACAATAATGAAGAACATTACATGTTTTACATGTTTTGCAGTATATCTAGATCTATTTAGACCATCATTGTCTGAAGACGGGGTCATGTGACCAGCTGTCTGCACCATAAGGAGGGAAAATTGCCTCGCGTTTATAGTGTTAAGCAGGATACCCACGCCAATCGTTTGGATTATAGGAGCGCATCGATTGCTCTATAGTATTTATGATCATCGTTTGATTCCCCTTTCGTGGATTATTGCTTTAATAATATATCAGTCCCACCACAATATCCTAATACTTTAACAGAACAAAGCTAACAAATTAGCTATCTAACTGGCTTGTAGCTAGTAGTAGTAGGCTACTGCTGCAGCTGGCTACAGCTACATCCGGTGCTTTGGATAACTGGATATCATAGGTTCTGAAGTGCACATCCTACTGTAGCAGACAAAATGTACAATTTTGCTCACCTGGAGAAGCCGCTGTGCTCTAAGCTTCAGACCTGACCCACGGACCGACGGTAAGTAACTTGTAGGCTAGCTCTACATCTGAGTCAGGCCAATGTACTGCTGTGTGGGATTCCTAGAGATAACCAGTACGAAGGGTGAATATACAGAATGTTGATTTCACAGCCTTGAAACATAGCAAGTTATATATCGTTATCACCATGGGCTGTGCTTTCTGCAGCTGTCTTTTAGCTAACGAGGTAGCTACTAACTGACGTTCAACTACTGAGGGTAAACCTACACAGGTTTGCAACGTCTTGGAGTTAGCGATGTTTGTGACTGTTGCTAGCTAGTTAGCAACCGTTAGATTCACTTTAAGCCGCTGAAAGTTTGATTCTGTCGACACCGTGCAACGGTACCTTCCAGACGATGCAAGCACACCCATTAAATTAAACATAGGTATACATGACACGAAATATTGACAATATTTATTGTGTAATCTTCGATTTCAAGGTTCCTCTGTATTCCTCTTCTTAATGGCTGAGATGAGCGGTTAGGGAAACGGGCTATTATTCAGAAGGTTTGATTCCTGGCCGTGCCAAATGACGTTGTGTCCTTGGGCAAGGCACTTCACCCACTTGCCTCGGGGGGAATGTCCCTGTACTTACCCGTCTTGATAAGGGAGTCTGCTAAATGACTAAATGTAAATGTGTTGAGGTGGCTGACTACAAGTCTTAACCAGGAACACTGGCTTTAGAAATTCCGTCTTTCACTCCGTAGTGCTACTTGATGTGGCGGGGAGATGGAGAGGGTTAGGACAGCTCTGTCATCTTTCTTTGTTTACCTCCTAATCCCGGGGAAGAAGTTCCCAAGCCAGGGGAATACTGGGAGCTTTGCACCCAAACCCTATCGGACTTCCCAGGCTCTCTTTCAACGGAGACGGAATTCGGTTAATTCTTGTGAATATTTGTTGGTCACACGCATCTCTGCAGACATTTGCGAAACCGGTGTTACGTCCCAACTGGTTCCCAATTTAACTGGTTCCCCAGCTGTGCGTGCACCTATCAGTCTGCCTCTGTCACCAGATTCGTCACAAATTCACAAACATATTACTGGCGATTTTCAAGTCGGATCTCATATTTGCTGCGGCAAATATGAAAGTAGGCCTATAGGCTACGTGCGCACTACATTAGGCTACCATTCGCGACAAAATAAATGGAGACAAAATAAAACATTTGCAGACTCGCATGAAGTGGGATTCGATCGCACTAGAGTAAAACCATAAACGTACCACAGTCTGTTGACGAACACCACAAGCTATACCAGCTCACTAAATATGATTGAATCGTTAGGTATTTCTTAACTACATTGGCCTTCAGGTAACATTTTGAATTGGCGTCTTCTGATTCAACTGGTTCCCATAGACACTACCCGAATGTAGGCTTACTATGCACGTATTTGGGGTTGTTTCGAGGCAATAGCCGTATTTTCCACGACATCACAGCTCCCTCTGACACCACATATTACAAATTCATACTAAGAACGTCGCTGCTAACCCAGACAATACGATAAAATACGCGTAACACAACATGGAAACATTCGTTTCCTATGCGATTTCGTGTAGCCTATTGCTGAGTGTTTCTTCGCTATATCTTTTGAAATCAATTCATTTCATAATTGTATATTCTGAACAAATGGTGGTTGTGGTTAATATGGCTATTGCCTTGAGACAACTCCAAATACGTGATGAGTAGCCTACATTCTGGTAGTGTCTACGGTAACTAGTTGATTCAGAAGAACCTAAACAACTTGTTGCCTGAAGGCCAACGTAGTTAATCAAGTTGTGACTGAGTTCCTGAACTACTCACGTGCTCCAGTAGCTTACGGTGTAATGCACAGGATTGTCACTTTGTATGTGTTTTTGCTCGTGGGATCGAAGACCACTCGAATCTTTTATTTTCTTAGTTTCCATTTATTATGGCGTGAATGGCTGTAATGTAGTGCTCAGTACATTTGTTCAGAATATACAATTAAGAAATGAATTGATTTCAAAAGATATAGCGAAGAAACACTCAGCAATAGGCTACACGAAATCGCATAGGAAACGAATGTTTCCATGTTGTGTTACGCGTATTTTTATCGTATCGTCTGGGTTAGCAGCGACGTTCTTAGTATGAATTTGTAATATGTGGTGTCAGAAGCAGCTGTGATGTCGTGGAAAATACGGCTATTGCCTCGAAACAACCCCAAATACGTGCATACTAAGCCTACATTCGGGTAGTGTCTATGGGAACCAGTTGAATCAGAAGAAGCCAATTCAAAATGTTACCTGAAGGCCAATGTTGTTAAGAAATACCTAACGATTCAATCATATTTAGTGAGCTGGTATAGCTTGTGGTGTTCGTCAACAGACTGTGGTACGTTTATGGTTTTACTCTAGTGCGATCGAATCCCACTTCATGCGAGTCTGCAAATGTTTTATTTTGTCTCCATTTATTTTGTCGCGAATGGTAGCCTAATGTAGTGCGCACGTAGCCTATAGGCCTACTTTCATATTTGCCGCAGCAAATATGAGATCCGACTTGAAAATCGCCAGTAATATGTTTGTGAATTTGTGACGAATCTGGTGACAGAGGCAGACTGATAGGTGCACGCACAGCTGGGGAACCAGTTAAATTGGGAACCAGTTGGGACGTAACACCGGCTTCTATGAAACAACCTGAAGCATTGCCGTTTTGACATTTCCCATTGCTTAAACGTTTGATATGCTGTGTGGCAGAAGCATTTTTATTTTACAGGAGACGGTTGTGTGTACGACTACGACAGAGTGAAATACTGAGATTAGAATTTTGGTTAGTCATCTTCAGTCATCTTTAAAATCCCATGTGAACGTCTCTGGTGGTGAGAGGTTAGCCATATCCTGCACGCTATGTGTGTCTTCCTTCGTCACCAACTCTACATCGTCCCGCAGGAAGACTCTAATCTCTGTTCACTGGTCCACCTCCCGTCCACAAATAGATTTCTGCCTGTCCATAAACAGTTGCAACAGAATACAGTTGAAATACGACTTTACTTTGGCTTGTTGTCACGTAAAAAATAAACTGAGAGGAGATGCATCTCAGTAGAGTACAGTAGAGGCCTACACATCTAGCACTCGCCATCCACTCCACCACAGTGATGCACTACCAGACACGACGCAGCAGGACCATTATTACTTTTACAACATAAACGCAGCGCGCTAGAGGCCTCAAAAACATTCGATCAAGCTCTGCTCGTCTCCTCTTGTCAGAGAAGGGTAGGTTGTTAGAATATTCTTACCACATACTGTGAAAATCAACATCTCTCTAGGAGCTGCTTCCTGATCTGCTAGCCTGTAGAAGCCCAGGCTGTATGTTTGCTTTTACTTTTAAGATGTCTGTGAGCAAATATGACAAACCCAATGATTTGTTTAAAGTCATCCTGGACACAAGGTAGTCAGACATGACATCTTATCCCATTCCAAAGGTACATGTATAAGAAAAAGTTTAACAACAATAAAACAACATTGGGCCTAACCATCCTTCGGTCACCTTTACTAACACCCCCCAACAAAACAACAAATACTTTCCAGACTTTTTCTCTCAATTTCTCAATCTTTTTTTTGTAATATATCTAGTTGTGAAAAGACAATTTCTGTATGTTCCTGGGGATGCGCAGTAAAGCTAATAAGCAGGCCGTCGCTAATCTTTTAAACAAACTCCCTGCTCCCCATGTGGCCCCCTCCTTGCATCATAATGTATATTTTACCAGCACCCAGTCTTTTGACTTCTGATATACCAATAGGGTTCAATCTGGTCTTCAAACACATCTCTTTCTCCAAGGCCCCTTCACCCCCACTCCCCTCAAACCTATTGGTTTACTTTAATTAGTGGTATTGAAGGTGGGGGGGAAGCAGGGAGGGGGTAAATTCTGAAAACAAACACAGGCTTGAATAGTTGAATGCCGGCGGATGCAGCCAGTGCCATCGCACAGACTGGGGGGCCACATGGTGTAAGCAAACACCCCTAATTGCATTAGATTCCCCTGGCACACGGGTAATTCTCCTCCGCTGTCCCAGGGTGCCGCAGTACGATGGGGAAGATCGCTCTTTTAAATGATTTTCCATTTCGACTCCATTTCGAAATAATTAAAGCATGATGCTGCGTTCGTAAGTTTAGGAAATAGTGTGGGAGTTTTGAACCAAACTACTCATCAGAATGTTGTTTGTGCTGTGTCTGCATTTGTGACTCATGGTGTTTGTGCCATAAGGTGTGTGTGTGTGTGTGTGTGCAGTAGTGGTATACACACCCTGTTGAACAGTTGTCCTGTTTGATATTTCAGTGCTCAGCTTGCATGTCTAGAGAGTTTGAGTAAACCCTTCTGGTTGGGAAGATGGTCTTTGAACAAACACAGGAAAGTGGGCTTGATATGAATGTCACTCGCTGTCACCGATGACACAGGTGCTCTTTCGGCTCTTATTGAGGTATCTAACACCCCAATACGTCTTTAGACTCATCCCTCAAAATCAGTTATCTTAAAGAGCCTTTTGTAATTGATTGTCCCGTTTATCTGCTCTATAAAGGTAGATTAATATGGTCAACAAAGTCTTACCCGTAGAAACTACATTTTCCTGCTAGAACTACAATTCCAAGTTCATGGAATTATTAAATCCACACAGGTTCTATTCTTTGTCATGTGACTCAATCCTCAGGTTACTGTATCATCTGTGGTGTGCGAAGACCAAAACATTAAATAGTTGACGACTGACAGTAATTTACCATTCAACCATACCACAGTTTCATTACTCAACAACTCAAATTAATCGGGCTCCTCCTATATCTGACTTTGACCCTTTGATTTTAGCCCATGTTTAGATTTTGTGAGTGGCACCTTGTTTTAAGCTGAGACACCCAGATGAAGGGAAGGGCTGTCCTGGGGGAGCCAGGGGTTCTGGAGTGACACTGGGAGAGGATGTGGGTGGCTTTGTGGGGAAGCCAGGATGTGAGAAGAGGGTTTAATTTTTGTGTGGGCCCAGGGTTAGTGTCCTGGAGAATAAACAGGCTTCTCTTTCTAGTGATTTTAGGAATTTAGTAAACATGACGAAGTCCAAAGAATGGACTTTGTTTATGTTTTGAGGAAACACCATGTAGACATATACTGGGATAGGTGATGAAACATAGGAAGTAAAATACTGACACATGTGCAACTGGAATAGGTTTGTATATGTGTGGAAAAGAGCAATATCGGAGTATATAGCACAACATATTCAATCATGTTTGCAGTTGTATTACAATTCAACTGGTTTGTTTGCTCAAAAGAGAATCACCACACATTTTCTAACAAATAACCCATCCAGAAACAGCTTATTACCAAACAACTCAAATGACTAACCAGGATTACCACAACACGCCCAAACTAACCCACCATCACAGACTAGCAAACAAACAGTGAGGAGCTGGAACACCCAGGATGATGCTTTTAACCCAGAGCCTCTAAATCCCACCTCCACCATGGTCCCTCTCCAGCCCGCCCTCCTCACCCCCACCTCCTCTTTGAGAACCCTGCCGACACACAGGCAAGTGGCCCCTGCTAATCCCCCTGCCCCGGGCCCTTGCAGCGGCCATGCCCACCGCAGAGCTCTCTCCTGCCCAGACAGGTCTCCCTTCCTGGGGCAGGGAACACCCAAACAGGTCTCCCTTCCTGGGGCAGGGAACACCCAAACAGGTCTCCCTTCCTGGGGCAGGGAACACCCAGACAGGTCTCCCTTCCTGGGGCAGGGAACACCCACAGGTCTCCCTCGCCAGGGCAGGGAACACCCAGTCCAGTGATTGGCACACCTGGGTGATGGCGACAGATATTTGTTGTCATTGAGCACACGCCAGATGTGTTATATGTGTTAGCATGTTAGCTGTATTTCCACTCTCATACCCCACAACTGCTGAATAACGCCGACACACAGTGCTTGTCTTATCCACCACTCTCTCGCCTGTCCTACTGTAACTGAATGGGAAGTTTTCCCAAACTTGTGATCTTAAAGAGGCCGGCGGGTCCTCTATCTCTTGTGGTTCACCACCACTCGCCATACTGGTCCTTAGTGCCAGCAGCTAGCTCTGACACACGGCGGCACCAATCAGAGCTTCAGAGCTAAAGCGGGGCTACAGATTAGGTGTCCCTAAAGAACACGAGTATCTAACAGTAGTTCCGCATTACATTCATTACTTTGCACGCAAGTTTTATTAATTTTTTACACCGTGTATTCTCTGTGTAATTTCATGCACCGAACCATGACACCCATACCGTTTGGGTTCAATACGAATACATGTGCTGTTCCACCCCTAGTGGATGCACCAGCCTGTTTCTCCAAGCAACCCTGGGATGCCGATTGTGGGAGGTGGGCTGCAGGGCCTGGGACAGTCACTGTGTGTGTGTGTGTCTTCCTGGCTATGCAGCATGGTTAGTGTGTGTGTGTGTGTCTTCCTGGCTATGCAGCATGGTTAGTGTGTGTGTGTGTGTGTGATCTCTGTTCAGTAATCCTGCTGCTGTGCATGCCCACCCTGCGCGCCCTCAGAGAGGGTGAGTGTCTCACGGCT
The DNA here is from genome assembly GCF_054491055.1 of Hypomesus nipponensis. NCBI lineage: Eukaryota > Metazoa > Chordata > Actinopteri > Osmeriformes > Osmeridae > Hypomesus > Hypomesus nipponensis. Next base: position 1,642,960 of record NC_140361.1, read on the forward strand.
CATTAAGAAGCAGGTTTAAGGCCTGGCGTATGAAGAGGCAGAGAGATCACAATCCTAACCACTAATTGAGCTCTTGCGAAAAAACAGCATGAGAATGAAAACATGGTGTAATGATTGGTTTCTGCATATTTTTTTCAGAGCTCCAGGGCTGCCGTTTCATTCCATGGAGTGCAGTTGCAACCCAGCGCCACTGGGGGGAGCGGTGACGCACCAAATAGCCCCCGTTGCTGATAAGAACCGCAGGAAAGGCAGGTTCTATCACAAGTCAATACTTTAAAGGTGGAGATTCCTGCTGTTAGCGTTAAAACCCATCAAAACACAAGGTTTGATGTTTTCTTGTTTAGATGGCTCTGCATGTTAACGTGGTCTGGCTGTGCATGACGGGAAGTGTTCTGACACCCACCCACGCTATCCTCCGGCTGCCGCCCCTCTGCGGCATCAGCCCAGTAGACACGGGGCCGGGTCAGCAGCCATCGTGAGGATTCATTCTAGACTAAACTTTAACATTAAACCAAACCTTTTGTGTGTCTCAAAATGTATTTTTACACGGCAACGCAGAAATAAAAGAAAAAAGAGAGCCTAAATTAAAAGAACATTATAGCAGCCATCAGTGGGTCTCTCTTGATTAGGGCTCTAGATCGTCAACGCCTGCTCTCCTTCTCTCTCTGTGCTTGTGTGTTTACACGTTTTGTAAACCGTACATGAAACCATCTGGTTCTCATGTCATTTCAGTGTTGGATAAGTGAGAAACACCCCTGTGTCTGTTGATTAAGGTGATATTTAGAGCAGGAACCATTAGAAGGTGCATGACGAAACTGTGATCTCACAGAAGGCTGCTGCGTTTGTGGAGGTTGTACTGTCTTCTGGAGACTGCAGTCATTATGTCTCTCAGCTCTTCTAAACTAAACCAGATGAAACTGCACACCGTGCAGGGAGCAGAGAATAAGCATGACCTAGTCGAGCTTCGCAACTCCCACGAAAGATCCAACCCAGAACCAAATAACCAAGACAGGCGTGAGTAGAAGTGTGCAGTATTTCACATGTGAGCACGTTCAGATTAATGCTTTGAAATTCTGTCTCCGGTAAGTTATGACCCCCAGTGAGTTATATCTCCGCGGTCTGGTAAAGATGTGCTTAAAAAATATTCACCCTGGAAACATATCATAAAATTTGATGACATCAATGCGTGGGTGCTATGAAAGCACCGTAAATCCTTGATCTCCTCCACCTATGTCGGCCCATTCCTTGACCATATGACTGTTGTGTCTGTCAGGGTTTGTCTATAAAGCTGTCTGGCCGCGCTGTGAGGTACTGTACGTCTCTCTGCCCTGCCAGACCATTGGGAGCCAAGGTGGTAGGCTGCTGTCATATCTCCATCCTGCCCCTTCCTCCTCTCTGTCCCTGACAGCTTGTTCAGTTGCTCAAATCAACCCTGAGTGACCCGGATGGGGTTTAAGATACAGCGCAGGGCAGTTATAGGGTTCCTCTTGCTAGGCTGAACTGTATGATTTTGGAATTTTGGGGGGGAGGCCTTTTTGTGGCTTTATTGGACCGAGGCAGTTCAAGACAGGAAATGTATGGGAGGGAGGGAGGGAGGGAGGGAGGGAGGGAGGGAGGGAGGGAGGGAGGGAGGGAGGGAGGGAGGGAGGGAGGGAGGGAGGGAGGGAGGGAGGGAGGGAGGGAGGGAGGGAGGGAGGGAGGGAGGGGGACATGCTGAAAGGAGCCGTATTAGAACCCGGGCCTCAGCATGTAGAACCCACCCTACCCAATGAGCTCCCGGGACGCCCCCTGAAATGGATGTTCAACCTGAAGATTTTGTAGAATCGAAAAGTATTTTGAATTTGTGTTATGCAAAAGGGCCTTTTTTCTTTTCTCTGTGTGCAGTGTCTTCATGTCTGACACTGTTCACTGCTGTGACACTTTCAGGAACCTCAAATAAATAAATATCAAACATAAGCGTAAGGGTTTTGCCGTGACATCAGAAAGAAGCATGATCTGACCCAGACCATGTTCAAAAGGCCCTGTCAGTGATACTGTATAATTAATTATATCTGGGGGCTTACGTATCCAAAAGAACACTGTTTGCCTACTTAAGCAGAGGTTAGTGTTTAGTCAACAGACAACAAAGAAGTTAGGTTGAATAATCATCAGTTTCTTCACTGAGAAAGTTAATTAGAGCTTGATGTGAAGGCCTGGAGAACAAGCCTGAGCAGTTATGTGGTGACGCAGAGCATTTCAAAAGACTCTATCATGATAGAAGTTTATTTGTTTAAGTCTGCGACAGTAGCAACACTTACATTTCTCACAATTGTATGCAATATGAATTACTCAACAGCACAAAAGGCTTACACTTATTCTAAGATCTCATTGCCAAGATGGAAAGCACAGCAAACTAAATGTGAGGAATGACTGTGGACTTAAGTTGAAGCATGGGATTCAAACCTTCCAATTCACACAGCTTGAAAAGTAGACATCAGCCCTTGCATGGTGGCCATTTTGTTTCCTTCACCTCCTCCCCAATGAACCATTTCACTGTCAGCAATGAGTGCCGCAACCATTCAGGTGATCAACGTTGCACGACCCTGTGACGTGTAGAGATGCACAGCAGGTTTACAGCCTGTGACGTGTAGAGATGCACAGCAGGTTTACAGCCTGTGACGTGCAGAGAGATGCACAGCAGGTTTACAGCCTGTGACGTGTAGAGATGCACAGCAGGTTTACAGCCTGTGACGTGCAGAGATGCACAGCAGGTTTACAGCCTGTGACGTGCAGAGATGCACAGCAGGTTTACAGCCTGTGACGTGCAGAGATGCACAGCAGGTTAACAGTCAGGGCCTCAGCCTCGCCTCGTAAACATCCAGACACCCTGCCACTGAAAGAAGTACCACTGCTGTAATGACTTGTTGCCAAATCCGAAAGGTGCGGAGATTGAGATAAATAGCTTTGAACCGCCTCTGCATTTCCAAGGCCGGTATGTGGAGAGGAGTCTCCCCTCCCTGAGGGTGTAGATGTGGGGGAGGCTGATATTCCTGGCGAGCAGGGCTGCAGGGAGACACACGGGTAAACCTGCTCCTTTGACGACAGGTAAAAGACCCAGCTGACATGAGCTGTCACCCAGCCCTCCAAGGCCCCGCTCCTCTCACATTCACACTTGTCCTACTGGCACGGATGTCTCTCGCCCCGGCCGTGTGGGAGAAGCACACAGCGAAGCCCCCGGCCGTGCTGAGAGGAGGAATGTTTGTACCGATGATAAGGAGCGCTGGAGATGTTAATGCCGTTTAATGACATGCTCTTCTCACGGTCGGTGCATTGATACTCTCGCTGGGAGAGATCTGTCTGCAGCTCTCGCCACGCCAGGAGAACGTCGCACGGCCTCACGGCTCATCCAGAGCTGCTGGCACATTAGCATCTGCTCCCTTCTTCTCACTCTCTCCCCCCTCTCTCCACCTTCTCTCTCTTCTTCTCGCTCTCTCCCCCCTCTCTCCTTCTCACTCTCTCCCCCTCTCTCCCCCCTCTCTCTCTTCTCAGTCCAAATGCCATGATTTTCTTTCATGCTTTTCAAATGTTAGTAAGCCTAACAGTAAGCTTAACAGCCATTTTGAATAGTAAACAAGCTTACTGTATGTGATCCAACACACTGCATCAGAAGTGGCCATGAGGTGGCAGAATAATCATCATGACAGGTTTGCCTAAATAGTGGAATATAAAGGCAGAGAATTCAATGTGTTTACGTTGCTGTTGCTCTGATGAATCTAACATCTGTTTGATCATTATAATCGATAATTTACCAAGCGGTTACCACAATTACCTACACACTGTTTACACATTCTAGTTTTCTACAGACATTTACAATTCATAATTCACAGATAAACATAACATAGGTGCTGAAATGATATAGAGCTATATTTTAGGAGGAAAACATCCCATGATATGGCGTTCTGTTCTTAACTGTTCTGTGGTAATTCAGCCATGGAAAGGAAAGTCAGTTACCACTGACAGATTAAAAGTGCTGTGATTGCAGATCCAAGGTTTATCTTTAGCAAATAACTGTGAAATTGCTCTGCACAAAGTCCTTACACTGTACGGTTTAAAAAAGAAAGAAAAAATAATCTGTGAGCTTTAAAATGAGATGTCAAGTGTTGAAGTGAATTAGCAACTGGTCTGGATGAATGTGTGCAGATTCCAGGGAGGTCTCCTGGATAGGAGCTGTAAACACGCTCAGGATAGATGACCAGAGGGCCAGCCTCTGGATGAGTGAGTGAGGGGCTGAACAAGTGAAGCAGTGTGTCTGTGGATGTGGAGATAAGCATTCAGAGCTAACGGCTCACTGCTGATCCATCTTCTTAATGGCCGTGGCACCTGGATGGAGACAAATTAGTTTCATTTAATTCCTGATCCTATTATTATTATTTGTTTATATTTAACTGTAAAAAAACAAACATACACAGCTCTGGTAAGAACACTGCACCTTTTTCTTTCCTTGAGAAAGTTGAGAAAGACAATTTTGAGTGAGGAACACAATTTGACCCTTGTGTTCCTCACTCAAAAGTTGTCTTTCTCAACAGGCAGGTGTGCATACCTGCTGCCAAACTCACATCAGTAGAGCGGACACTCCTGACAACAGCCAATGAGACGCTGGCTCTTCTCAGCGCTGGATTGGTCCCGAGGGGAAGGGGTGGAGCAGAGATCCCGTCAGGGATTGGCCCACAACGGGCACTGGTCCAGTCAGGTGGAGGTTCTGGAAGGGTAATCAGTTAATTATGTCACGTCATCCAATGAAAGAGTAGCCTCGCCATTTGCCTTTGTTTTGAACAGATTGAAAACAGCAGGTTTAAACTTTGGTTACTGGGATGCGTTGTGGATGAGGAAGAGATGGGTTTGTGTGTAGGTTTTGAGATGTCGTCTTTCAACGACACGATAATGTACCTTTGAGCCTTCAGGCCAACATAGTTGTTTGCATGCTGAACTCTACTTTTCGATTGATGTACTTGTTAAGTACACAGTCGTAGATTTGAGAAAAACGACTTGAATGAGCTGACTGCTTACCGGAACTAACTGACTACAACCTTTCCCTACGAGCAGTGAAAGAAATCTGAAAACAACACAGTCAAGAGGATAACCATTGATCCTCATCTAAGCCACGTTCAATCACGCTCCTCCTACCAGAGGAACAAGCAAAAACCTCTAAGTCGGCAGCTAATGCCCCATTTAGTCCTCTCCCTGTCTCTCTCCCGCTCTTGAATCTCTGTCGCGCTACAACTTAATACCAGACGATCTCACGCTGGGTGTCAATGCAGCTCCAAGGCCTGAGTCCAGGAGCTGAAGGCCCTCTTCTGCGCCTCATTTTGTCGCTGCCATTCTCTGCCCCTCCACTCTCCTTTGTGGGTCAGGAAACACTGGGACAAAGCCAGCCCCCCCACCAGGCCTCTAGCCCCCCCACCAGCCCTCCTGCCCCCCCACCAGGCTTCTAGCCCCCCCACCAGGCCTCTAGCCCCCCCACCAGGCCTCTAGCCCCCCCACCAGCCCTCCTGCCCCCCCACCAGGCCTCTAGCCCCCCCACCAGGCCTCTAGCCCCCCAGTATCCCCAGTCCCCCCCAAACCTCCTCCAGCCCTCCTGCCCCACCACCAGACCTCTAGCCCCCCCCACCCCTACAGCCCCCTAGTAGCCCAAGCCGTCCAGCTACTGAGAGGTCAACAACACCACACACAACCCTGGAAAATGACATTTCCTCGCCCGGTACCCCCTGCACCATCCACCCCTCACCCCGTCCCTCCCCTCCCCACACCCCCACTCCCCCTCATAATCCAATCAGCGAGGCCTTAGCTTCTCTAATATAGTGGTGGTCTCATACTCTAACTTTATCCCTGCAGCTGTGCCGGACCCCTCGTTGGCAAGATTAGGTTCCCTGAAGCCCTCTGATCAGGCATTTCAATATGAATGAGACCAATAAGGGGGTGGATTACGGCTTGGTTACTCTGGAAATCCCAGGCCCCCCTTTGATGCCCCGGGTCTGTACGGCGGGTTCGGGCCCCGCCTGGTCACATGGCGCTGCAGAGCGCCACCTGGCACATCACTGTTTGCTCGTTAAACAACGCCGCTCTGCCATCACGGGCACCGAGCGAGCCCAGTCCGCCGGCCGCCTCCGGGACCAGATGGCGCCGGCGTCCGTGCGCCAGGTGGGGCTCCGCGCCGCCTGAGAGCACTGCGGCGGGCAGGAGGCCCACTGAGGGAGGGAGGGAGGGGAGGGGGGCGGGGCCAAGCCAACCCTGCCAAGTCAGGAAGAGAGCAAACACTGCCACATTCCAGCCTTCTCTGTTATTAGACAGACGCGCAAACGAACACAGACGCACGCACACCACACACGCACACCACACACGTGCACACACCTCGCACACCACGCCTCCTGTTTTGTCTCATGTTTTCCTCTATTACGGGAGAGGAAGACCCAGATGATCCACTGTGACCCCTCTAATCCCCACTGGGTCCACGCTGCCCTACCTTTCCTACCCTCCCCTACTCTACTGCCCTCCCCTGGACGGGAGGGTCTCCTCTGAATAACGTTGTTTAAGAGGAAACCACGTAGCTTCAGGGAGCGTACCTTGTTGTCTGGCAGAACAGGATGGACAGATAACAGAAATAGAACATCTCTTCTGAACGGGATGTTGTGCAGATTTCACTAAATCTTTGATATTTGAATAAAATGTAATGATGAAAGAAACAAATGCCACGACGTAAGGGATTTGAAATTGGGGGATAAACAGAATCTGGTCTTAAATTCTGGCCACGCTCCACTGAGTCTGTCTTCAGGATAACTGCTACACTGAGTCTGTCTTCAGGATAACTGCTACACTGAGTCTGTCTTCAGGATAACCACTACACTGAGTCTGTCTTCAGGATAACTGCTACACTGAGTCTGTCTTCAGGATAACTGCTACACTGAGTCTGTCTTCAGGATAACTGCTCCACTGAGTCTGTCTTCAGGATAACCACTACACTGAGTCTGTCTTCAGGATAACTGCTACACTGAGTCTGTCTTCAGGATAACTGCTACACTGAGTCTGTCTTCAGGATAACTGCTACACTGAGTCTGTCTTCAGGATAACTGCTACACTGAGTCTGTCTTCAGGATAACCACTACACTGAGTCTGTCTTCAGGATAACTGCTACACTGAGTCTGTCTTCAGGATAACTGCTACACTGAGTCTGTCTTCAGGATAACTGCTACACTGAGTCTGTCTTCAGGATAACCACTACACTGAGTCTGTCTTCAGGATAACTGCTACACTGAGTCTGTCTTCAGGATAACCACTACACTGAGTCTGTCTTCAGGATAACCACTACACTGAGTCTGTCTTCAGGATAACCATTACACTGAGTCTGTCTTCAGGATAACTGCTACACTGAGTCTGTCTTCAGGATAACTGCTACACTGAGTCTGTCTTCAGGATAACTGCTACACTGAGTCTGTCTTCAGGATAACCGTTAAACTGCCAGAGAGCTGCTCCTTAAGTATCCGCTGTCAGCAGGTTCATAAAATCATTCAATTTCTGCAATTTTCCAGCGTATCATGTGAACTGGTGTGATATGGCCAGGTTGAGGGTGGGGGCGGTTGGAGGGGGTGTTGGAGGGATTGACTGGCTTGTGGGGTCTATTGAGGACTTGGCCTGTTGACAGTTCTGCTGCCTTTGTGACCACACGGCTGTGATGGAAACGACAGGTGCAGGATGTGTAGCTGGTAGAAGAAAAAAAACAAAAATCTTTCCAGCATAGAATTTCAGGGGTTGTAAAAACACAGCTGTTTGAGCCGCTCAGTTCCTGTTTCTCTCCTCAGCTCCTTGTTGGCGTGGTGGCTAAACTCACAAACATGGCATTATGGTCTTAACTCTTTATAACAACCTTTGTGTGGAAAATATGTGCAGGTCGCTGTTAACACTCTGCTATGGAGGACGAGACATCTTAGCAACTGCTTGATAACCTAGTTGTGGTAACTGATCTCAATGGGAATCTGCAGTCCTGTTAAACACACACACCTATGAACACATTTACATTGCATTTAGTCATTCAGCAGACGCTCTTATCCAGAGCGACTTACAGTAAGTACAGGGACATTCCCCCGAGGCAAGTAGGGTGAAGTGCCTTGCCCAAGGACACAACGTCATTTTGCACAGCCGGGATTCGAACCGGTAACCTTCTGATTACTAGCCCGACTCCTAACCGCTCAACCACCTGACAAGATGTTTGCTGGAGGATCTCTGGCAGCCGGGCCTAGTTAGACGGAGGTAAAGCAAGATATTTGATGTTTGAAAAGAAAGTAGATAAAATAATATGGAGTAGTGATCTGTAGAAAAATAATCAGTAACTTCCTTTCAACATTTCTTTCAGGACGTTTTCATAAAGTGTAGAATTGAGCTTCAGCAGATTTGGCTTCCAGTGTTTCTGTTATCATTACGAGTGTTGCTCCCACTAAGATTTATTATGGTGAGGTTCTTAACCCAATAACAAATTATGTGTAAAGTTATGAATGCAGCACTGTCTGTGTTGTTGTGTGTGGGAGTGTGTGTGTGTGTGTGTGTGTGTGTGTGTGTGTGTGTGTGGGTACCTGAGGAGAGTGTGTGTATGCTTAATTGTGTATGCATGTTTGTGAGAGTGCGCACATATGTGTGTGTGTGTGTGTCTGTGTGTGTGTACCTGAGGAAGGATAGAGTGTGTGTGTGTGTGTGTCTGGGGAAGGAGAGGGGGGTGCGGTGCCTGACACAGCTCTGTGTGGGAGGCGTGTGGGGGAGGGCCCGGGTTTTTAGCTCTATAAAGTTATCTAACGATCGACGCCACCTTCAGAACCCCTCCACAAATTACCTCCCTATTCTGCCAAACCCAACCTCCACGGATCTGCCTACTTTCCTCTTTCTGTCAACACTGGAAGGCACTGCCATCTTTTCTGAAGCATCGCTGCCAACTTCAGATATTCATTATCGGTCGTGGTTTCTTCCACTAAGTGTTATTCCTCCTCCTGTGTAACCTCACCACTGTCCAGTAACAGGCCTGTCAGAAGTAGTTCTGGCTAAAGATTAACAACGGTTTAAACTGTCAGCCATTTTTTGCTGTATGATTGACAGGACCGTCTTCTACTGTGTCAGTTTACATGAACAGGAAGTCAAAATAAATCTAGAATTTTCCTGACACAGCCAGCTAGAGACGTCCCGACGTAAACACAAAGAACTTTGACGTGACATTGGGAAAAACACCACAGCGTCTGAGAGAAAACAAACAGTAAAGTAAAAGTTTTTTTATTTTATTTTATTTTTTTATAAAAAAAACCTTGCACCAACACTCTGTTCACACCTTGGTCTTCTTCCAATCAAAACACCTCCCAGCGTACCTGCTGTACGCTAACCCTGGGGCTGACGGATGACATCACAGCGAAGGCTGCTCACGGACGCCATTTCTGAGGAGATAAGAGAGACTGTCTGGATCAGGGAGGCGTCGGAGGTGCGTCTCCAGAGCAGCTCTTTGTTTGGGTAAGACAGCTCCTTCATTACTGCACAGCTGTGGGAGGCTGGGAAGGAGAGCTGGTTCTCTGATAGCGTGGGACAGGCCTGACCGTGAACACCCAGCTTCTCTTTAACACCTTCCGTGCGTTATTGTAATCAGTGCTCGCAGCGGGAGATGGCGAAAAACAATTAAGCAGTGTTCACGCAGAAATCTTTTGGTAAATACTTAATTTTTTGTCTCTGGAATTGGATTTGAACAGCTCCTGAAAGCGCTTGGAACTTCACAGTGCTTCCAGGACTCTGCTGCTATGTATTTGAAAAAGTTTGGGTGGTCTCACTGCTCACGTCTTGGAGGGAGGCAGCGCCTGATGCTGCTGTCACTTTGAGAAACGCTCTCACATGTTCCCTGTCCTCCTCCATGCCCAGTGCAGCGTCTCTCTCTGGGGGGAAGCCAGCACCCCGACACGCTTAGCATCCTCAGAAGATCCCAGCTACAAATGATCTTGGAAAAAAGTGCAGGAGCCATTGAGTCGGGGGTTGTGGAGACCAGGTCTTTCAGACACATGTTAGGCAGGAATAAAGGTGCATTTTACTGACAATTAATTTAATCACATTATTAACCGAAGGAACAAATATTTCCATACATCCAAACATTAAGGAAAATGTTGATCCCTGTTTAGACCTTAGGCCCCTCCACACACTCGCCTAGTGTGATGCTGTGTGTGTGTGTGATGCTGTGCGTGTGTGAGGCTGTGTGTTTGTGTGTGTGTGTGTGTGTGTGTGACACTGTGTGAGTGAGGGGGGGGTCTCTTGTTGCCCCAATGGTGGTGAAGGGGGAATTACATGTAGTGTTGTTTAAGTCCCTGTTAATCCTTGACTGATTAGTGGAATTCTCATCAGGGCTCCTTGAGAAAAGAGAGAAAGATATGGAGAGGGGGAGAGGGAGAGAGAGGGATGGAGGGAGAGAGAGACGTCTGCACAGAGAACAGATCTCCGCATTAGGACTCAAGAGACCAGACAGTCCACACCCCCAACCACAGGCCTGCATCCTCTCCGGCCAATGAGAGCCCGGGCCCTTGGGTCACTTCATGTGGCAGACTAATCCAGAATCTGCCTTGTAGATTAGCTCTTCTCCACTCTCAGACCCTCCTGCCCAAACCCGGTAAATCCCGAGGTAAATGTCGGGGCTTCCGGTAAGTGGGGGAGTGTGGCGTTGTGGAGTGGATTAAGGAGAATGGGATAATATTTACTAACGAATCGCCAGTAGTTTTTGAAATGTAATTATTATTATATTTACGTTTTATACATAGTAGTTAAAGCCTGTGAATGTACATGAAATAGTCTTCCCTAAAAACTGTTTTCATTACGTCTTTTCAACGCTTAAATTCAATGTGATAAAATGTTGCGATGGTAAATCTCAACTGCAGCTGAGCATCAAGATAGACCCCAGAAAGACGGGTCGTGTGGAGGGAGAACCTGAGCCGCAGCATCTCTGAGAACGTCGGGGAAGCAGCTCGATGTTCCTCGCTGTAGGTGGCACTGTTAACCTGGACATGCCTCTCCTCTGACGAGGCCGTCAAACGAGCAGGAATCCACCGCGTCTGGTCTTCATTACTGCATCTCGCCCCAGAGGGAGAAATAAATTAAAGTAATAAAGAATAACAATAATAATAACAAAGATTATCTTCGTCATCACAGTTATGCTAACAACAGTTATAGAGTTTGGAAGGGAGCAGACGGGCTAGAGTAGGCTAATACCTCGCCTGCTTTTATCTCAGAGACCACAATAGATAACTCTCTTCCCCTCCTCACCCGCCTTCTCTGAGGGAGTTTTCTTCCCCCGGTTTTCACAGAAGTGTAAGGGAATAGGGGTGGGGTGGCTCGGGGGTTAGGGACGGAGTGAAAGGCAAGTGTGTTATTGTAACAGAGTTCACGGGGGAGTCATGCGCAGGGCAGTGGGCCGATCGCACGCTAGGCTGTGATTCACAGACCAGGCCTGAGCACGAGCTGTGGGAGCTTCGTCAAAAGCTCCAGTCAGCTCGCCGGCGCGATGGCAAGAAAAACAAACGGGCTATCACCTCGCGCCACCCTCCTCCCGGAGCAAAACTATTCGTCACTCCACGTTGACTCAGACAGACTTTAGGCGACAGTCTCTGATGAAGACTGCGACCTACACACACATTCACAGATATGTCTTGTCACCTGACAGACTTAATATCAGACCATAGTAACACACTGTGATGCTGGGGGGGGGGGGGGATTGATCATGGAATGTAATTACATCACAGTTTTATACCATAATATATTACGAATGTTCTCTTCTGTTTCCTTGGAGATTAGCCTCGCCTTGTGTTATTGGAGGAGCCCATCCCTACAGAGGCAGGCCCTGTCTCGTGACTGAACTGAACCTTTTTCATGTTGCATGCGATGGGGCTGAGTTCAGCCTCAGGAGGCAGATTCTCTTACCTCCTCCCTGGGCCAGACCATCAGCCTCCTGATGACCAGGACCTGCTGTCGTCACGGCAATCTTCCCCTGCGATCCGCCGGCCAATGAGTGAGCCCTAATAGAAGACAGGTGTTGGAGAGAGGGGTGGCAGGATGGATGGAGCTGGTAAACTGGAGGGGACAGCGAGGTCACATGGAGGGACTTGAGGTTCATGGTTGCTCTGTAATGAGGATCCCTAGCAGAACATGGTCCTGCTTTCACATGCCTCTCAGCAGCCTACTGTTGGTAAAATGACTGAATCGAGAGTTTAATCTCTTTAATGTTGAAAACACCATCGCTCATCATGGTGTTATGGCTTGATATTCACATTTCAATTAGGTCTCAATACCCAGAAATTCGAGTCACTGTGCGACGAAAAATGAAGAAGTTAGCTGAGCTGCTCATTAGGTATTTCCTTGAGCCCACTTGTAATATTGTCAGACCAAAGTTAGCTTTGGTCTGAATTACTAATCAACTGCACACATCCTGTGTTTGATGAAATTTTACCTAACCCCATCCCCCTCCCCTCCCCAGAAAAATCATTAGTTTCTAAAAAGGAAAGAAAATGAGCCTGAGAAACTCTGCAGCACAGAAGATTATGACTTTTTGTCTTTCCCCCCCTCTCCTTCTTTCTGATTACATCCCTTTGGGTTCAGCTTTCCTGTCGAGGATGAAGCCGTCCTGCCTTTGAGCAAGTTTCCGTTGTGTTTCTCTGGAAGTATTGACGGGTGACTCGACGCGTTTGAAGACGTGGGTGTGGAGATGGGAACAGAAATGTGTACCCCCCCTTCCCCTCACTCCCCCCCCTTCCCCTCACTCCCCCCCCCCTCCCCTCACTCCCCCCCCCTCCCCTGAGCACACCCAGTTTGTTTCTACAGCCATCGGATCCCGGAGGGGAGAAGTAACAAAGTGAACAGCAACGAGTTACAGAGACGCTATCCCAGAAACCCTGCTGGATCTGGGACAGGCCTCTACTGTACAACACTATCACGTCTCCACGCCGACACTCCGGCCTAGCCAGAACTCACTCGCAGGGTCAGAGCCCAGGGGGAAAAGGTTTGCCCGTTAAAACATAATCAGACAGCGTGGTTTATTTAAGGAGAAATACGACCCTGACGGCTACTGTGTACAGTGCACGTCACTAGAGACCTAAGATAATAACTCGGAACCGAGTATGAGACAGCAACAATAATCTTCAAATTGTACATTATAAGAGCAGGTCAGGAGTTGTGTGTATGAACATACCTCTATTTGTTTGCTGAGGGTATAGGGACGTGAAATCGAACCAGGGTTCCGTTTCACTGGTGCAGGGCCACATGGACCTTATGAGGAAGGAATCACAGCCCATTCATATAGATACTGTTAAACAGTTACGTTACCTTCCTCTCCTTACAACCCTTCTCTCTCCCTCTCTTACAACCCTTCTCTCTCCCTCTCCTACAACCCTTCTCTCTCTCTCTCTCTCTCTCTCTCCCTCTCTCTCCTACAACCCTTCTCTCTCTCCCTCTCCTCACCGGGCTTCCCAGTCACCTTGCTTTCGTACCATGTGTCTCGTTGTGTGCAGATTAACTCCTTTGTTCTCGAGGGCAGTTGCCTGTTTTCGTTGGCAAGTGTGTGAGAAATGAAAAGCAGGTTCCCCTGTGCTCTCAAGGGCCAGAGGGCCTAAGGAGAAAGCGACGCGCACGAGCGTGCACGCTCTCAGAGCGCACAAGCGAGAGAAAAAGGGAGCTCTGGAAAACGCAGCTGGAAGTGTCTTTTCAACTTCTTGGAATCATTGATTTATTTACTGCAGTGTCCTCCATTGACATTCCAGCTGCATTAACTATGAAATCACTCTTCCTATCATGGAGGATGTTTTCCTGCAGTGCCCGACTGTTTAACAGCCATAACTACTGCTATATCCTAACTACTGTTACAAGATGAGAAATGTCTGGAACCAGTATTTACATGCACGTAAATTTACACCAATCAAACATACCTGAAATACAATAAGTTCAAGAAACAAGATAATTATTCAAAAAATGAGATGCTCTTGGATCCTCCAGTGACACATCACAGTAACAGACATGGCATGACCCGTAGAATGTAAACAGTATTGTGTACCAAGCTGATTCCTATCTTGTCAAACCAATGATGAAAGAATGCTATCCATCCACCCCAGACACCCCCTCTCAATTGGCATCCATCATTTGTTAACCTCTACCTGTTCTCCACAGTGACCTCTGGTGCTCTTTTAGTCTCACAATGTGATGACACACGCACACACATGCATACACACACACATGCATACACACAGACACACACACGCCTATCTAATGTCTGTACCAAACTATCCTCATTAATGTTGATGACATGATGAAGCCTTCAAGTGTCATCCACAGTGTGTTGAGCACATTCAAAGTTACTAGCTTTAAGACTCTGAAAACTACTCTGGAGATCTCAGTCTAATATTATTGTGCAGTGTCAAATTGAATTACCATTTTTACAATTTTATCCCTTGGCAGAGAACAAGGAAAGCGATTGAATGGAAGTTCATTTCTTTGATGGCTTATTATTCCAAGCACAACACTGGCTCATTGCTTAGTCTGAGAGCACATTTTCTATGGCAATGCATATTCATATGTTTAACGTACAGACATGCATTCTTAATGATCCAAGATAGCGCAGAATACAACGAGCTCATTAATACGTTGGGCCATGCCTCCGCCTGTTTCGAAAAAACACAAGACTACCTTGTGACATTTAATCAAGCTAATTCAATTTCTTCACCAGGAGGAATTAAAATGGTTGAGCATAAATTAGAGATGTATCAGTGTATTTTCTCTACCAGAAGGAATTTTTATTTTAACTTGTGAGTATTTTTCCCGGAAGTACCTAAATTAGTTCTATGTTGTACGGCCATTAAAAAAAATCTGTGACTTTTTCTTTCTTTTTTACTTTATTTATTTTGTTTATCTTTTTCCTTTTTATTCATTTGTTGGTCCCACGAGTCTAAGAAAATGTGTGTTCTTGTCAAACATCGAGGGTAATCAGACGTCTGATTTATATCTGGAGATTGTTAGGATGAGTTATTACACAGAGCAACATAGCCCCAGTACCCTTCCTTCACAAAGTATTCACAACTGATAGTAAATCTTCTGAAAGCAGGGGCACATTTAAAAGTGTGAGGCAAAGAACAGGGCTTAGGTGTCTTGGTTGTCATGGGGATGGGGTAATGGGCTGACATGATAGCGTAGCTTTCCAGGGTTGCAGAGCTTTTTTGATTGGAGGGAATTAGTATGACCTTTCACTCAAGAACCTGACTTTAGAACCTGACAAAATCAGGACTTTGGAATGACACATTTGGTGATTAATAGTTAAGAATTCAGACTCCACCTGTGTTGGTTTAACTTGTTTGCGTTACAGCCTGTACTACTAATACTTGCCTAGTGAAGAGGCTTGCTTTGCTGTGCTAATAGATTTCAAGAGCGCTGACATGAAGTGCACCTTATATTAAGTGATTCAGCTCTGTATCATTTAGCCATATACAAAAGCGCACTATATGACCTTTCATAGTGTGACTGAACAAACATCACGCACACTAAAACATAATAGTAGTCAAATTAAGAGTTACGGCCAAGGATGATGCTCTGCAGAGCCACACACAGAAGCTATGAGCTAAAAAAAAAAAAATCAAGAGATTTACAGTTTCCAAAAACACAGCAAAGTGCTTTTCGCAATTAATGGACCACATCGTAAACATACGGATGCATTTATGGGCTTGGCCAACTTCACAAAAGCACTTAAGCCATTTTCGGAGGTGTGCTAAAAGCTCATTTTAAGATGTAAACATCTGTTAACAAAATTATTCAAAGCTATACACTGACAAACGCCAGTGTCACGTCATCAAAAGGCCTGTCCTCAGAGCTTCACCCACAAACCCCAGACAGGCCAGCAGTCCCAACCTGGGAGAAAATAAGGTGGGAATTGTTCTCAGAATGTGAACTTTGTCAGACCTAACATTACCGTTATTTCTTATCTCCAAGAGATGCCCTGTCACTTTTGGTTGGACAAATAACATGAACCAGCTCGGTGAGGGCCAGAGGACAAGGCACATGTCTAAATACCGCTCGGATAGCGTCTGAGCGCAGGGCAGACGGACGTGGGTAATGGTTGAGGGCTTGTTTATAAATTATTAATGATTTTCTTCCCTCCCTGTCATTTTGGACGTGGTTTTAGACGAAGGGTTGCCTCTGCTGTTTGCGTGGCAGCGTGCTCCTCAAACACATTGCAATTTATTCCTCTGCAGTTTGTCTGTCAAGGCTCGCTCTGACAACATAATCCCGAGCTAAGCCGCGGTGTTCAGTTTTTCTTGTTGGCTCTCATGCAAAGCGCTCAGCCAAATCCCGCTACCTGTCAGTAGGGCCCTGCGCGGGGAGACCGGACGAGCTGCCAGGCCCGCTGCAGTGGCTCCCAGGGGGAGGGAGAGGGGGAGGGAGGAAGGCATGGTGCCTGGACAGACTTAACCCCTGCATCCCTCCCTGTAATCCACTGTAAACACCCAGAGCCTTAGAGGGGCTAACTTCGCTAATCAAGCCTCAAGCTCGCCCAATCGCTATCATACACAGCACCCTAAGAACTAGAGATTTGAGCAGCCGCTTCAGTGTGTGTGAGCGTGTGTGTTTGAGAGGGAAAGGGACAATGAGTGTGTCAAAGTGTGTGTGAGAGAAGGACCCTGAGCTTCTAATCCCTAAGGAGAGACACAGGTGCTTTAAGAAGCACAGTAGGGTGTCTCTATCCAGTCTGCCAGCTACTGGACCAGTACTTCCACAGTTTAGGTTAGTTTCTGTGTCATTGCAAATATGTGCAAAGCGATCAAACCATCATGAATCAAAAATCCCAAACTCATTGACTTTTATAATGTGTTAAATGCTTGGAAGCAGCCACCTAATTCTCTGACATATCACGCTCATTTTCGAATCATATTTTACAGTATAACATTTTCACAATATGTTTACATAAACTGAATTCAAATTATGCAAGTACTCACTTATTGTTCAGATCCATCAGTGTAGTTGAAAGGGTAGCCTATGGAAAGCTTCTACGAATCATCTAAGCTTTGGAGAAAGAATAACACTACCAGAACAGAAAACCCTACAGTCAATGATCTAGCACAGGCTTCTGGGACATACATTGAAATTTCCCTCACATCCTCCAAGTCTTTCTGACAGTCACCCAAAATCCACAGGAAGAACATGAAAGGCCTGACAGTCGCCAAAGGCAGAGAAAGGAGAACTAAGACAAGCTGCCCCCACCCCCCTCACACCTCCCCTCACACCTCCCCACCCCCCTCACACACCTCCCCCCCTCAGAAAAAGAACAATTTGGAACTTCTGAGTGTCCAGGACATGACACAAGCTTTAAAACGGAACTCCCCTGTGTTTCCTTTTCTTGCTCCTCTTCTATCTCTCACCTCTCTGGGTTGATGAGCAGGGTGTGGGGAGCTGAGGAGGCCAGGGAGGGCTGGGAAGGAGGGCTTGACAGAGAATAACACCACATTTCTCAAGATCTCCTTCCATGATGAGAAACAAGTTCCATACTTCCACCAGCTGTACAGAAACAGATTTGACTAAAGACTGCATTACTTGACCAGTTATCAAATGATTGTCCTAACTCCATGACTTTATTAATACTCATTTGAGCGGATTTCTGTCTGACTTCTGGCTTCGGACCAATACTTGTAAGAAAGTGCTAAATCATGGAACTGTGAGGCAAAGAGAGGCAGGGCCCCTTCACTAAGAAAAGGAACGTGAGGCATCCCACACAGACCTGCCTCTGTTCCTGTCCTCCCTCCATCCTCTCCTGTCCTGCCTCCCAGACTGTGGGAAAGCTCGGGGTAAATATGTTTGCCACTTTAAAGCCCGAGATAAAAGTGTAGGTGGGAGCAGGAGCTGGAGAGGTGTGGAGATGCCCAACAGGGTGGTGGGGCGGCGGAGACAGGCAGACATGACGTGGGCCCGATAAGAGCCCTCCGGCGGGTTAGCACCAGAGCTTGTAGCCATGATTGGCCTGAGAAGCCCTCTTAGAGAGCTCTGGCATCTGCCCCTGGAGCTAACTCTGCTATCATACGGGACAGGACCGGGCCAGGATGGAGCTCAGGACACGGGGATACAGGACACGCACACACGTTTTTTTTCTGATGAACTTTGAACTCAGTGCCGTTAGGTGGGGCCAATGTGAGGTGAACTGACCCCTGGTGGAAATGCTAAAATGCCCACTTTGAAGCCAGAGGAAAATGTCAGTCCCCACTTTGGTGTCACACTTCATGTGGCACATGCAGCGGGGAATGTTGGCTCTCACTTTGCTCTGGTAGGGGAGAGGGACAGGGCTCTCGCTGACAGTGGCTGGATTAGGGCACAAAGTCTTCACTCAGAACCCTGGCAGAGGGGCAGTGGAAAAGGGAAAAAAAAACGATGGGGCAAAGCTTCGACTGTGGAACTTTTATTTTGCTAACTTGTATTTTACATGACTTTCTTTACTTTATTTAAACAGTATTTCTTGCAAGTAGACATTATATTTATCATAATATAATCATGTTTATATTTATGCTTAATATTATTAAAATGCCGTGGTTTGTTGTCGGGGCCATCTTTGTATGGAGATGTACAACATTATTTTGCTGATCTAAAGACAAATGTTGAAGATATGAAATTCAGAAGACAAGTGCTTTTTAAACCCTGTCGTGGAATCTCCGTATGTCTGCGGATTTGCTCTCACATAATTCCATATCTCATATTCTCATTTTAACCCCCGAAAAAACCTAAACTAATGCCACAGGACCAGCCAGACAGGAACCATGCAATAAAGATTGATTGATGGCCTTTGATATTTGAGCCTGAAGAAGCGACCAGTCAGAAGCATTTAGACAGCTCTACGTAAATAGGGTAATAAATAGATCGATCACACATAGCACAGAGAGATTTATATCACATTAAAATGACCGGACAGTGCCAGCTCAGAGGCTCATTACTCAGCGCCTGAACCCCTCAGGGGAACCGCGACGTGTCGGCAGCTTGGTGGACGTCGAGTCCAGGGAGACATCAGTCGAGGGCCGGAGATCCCAGACGGCCTGGCGGATCAGACCGGTCTGGACGACGGTGACATCCATCAAGGAAAACTGCAAATGGAAGTCATCTGACTGCGACAGGCACGTGAATATCAATCAGACAGTAACACGGAAGGCTCGTGCGCAACCTCAGTCATGGTTGGTTGGGTAAAAGACGGAATCACAAAACAAAACCAACCTAATTTACTGCACTGGTTTGGTGAACGATGGTTGAATTTTCCTGTACTGGAAGCTAGGTTATACAGGCATACAGGTACATAATGTCCCCAACATACAAAAAATCCACTCTAGCCTGTGACGCACATATTTTTCTTTTTTGACTTTGTGTTATATTGCGGTTATCACTTTGGTTTATCTGCCGTTTTTCCCACAATACTAACGGATTAGGAGCTGAAGCAACACTTAATGCCGGCGCTAAGCGATTTTAGCCAGTGCATTAAGGCTGACAGCAGTTTATTCTTTTTCAAACCTTAGATTCATTTAGAGCCAATTGCCTCTCAATTATTTAAAGTCTTTCAACAAGGCTTTGCTTGTAGAGGGAGGCTCAAGCCTGCTTCTCCCATATCTTCAACCCATGTAACAAAAATCCGACGGCTGTATGTCAGGACTAGCCTTTAACCTTTCCACGAGTCATTCTATTTCCAGTGGTACATTCCAGTCATTGGGAGTCCTGTACGGAGTGGTAAGGCCCTCCAACTACAGACATCAGTAAGATTTATGGGAGGTTAGGGGACGTTGGTGTGTGTGTGTGTGTGTGTTACCGCCAGCCATCGGTAGAGACGTCAGTGGAGAGAGAGAGAGAGAGAGGGTTTACGGTTCTGAGAAGTGGCCTGGATGGTGCAGGGTGTTAAAGGTTGGGCTCACGAGTGACATCTCTTATGACCTGTCTCACTTATAGGCCTTTATCCTTAGATGCCTTTGTGTTCACCAGGCTGTGTTGTTTAGATGCCTGGTGTTCACCAGGCTGTGTATGTGCAGGCATCCCAGCGAGTATTAGCTACTTATCAATCGTGCCCCTTTGACTCATAAATCAAAATGTCCAGTCCAGTGACCAGGGAGGGGCTGCCTGCGTAGTGGTCTAAAGGGCTCTCCAGGTTTCTCTGTAAAGGTGTTTCCATAACCAGCACGGCGGCCGAAAGACACACCGGAGTGATGGAAAGGATCATCTCAAACGGTCAGGTGAAAACTGAAAGTGAACCTACAGCAGGATGAGATCACATTGTAGCAGGATTTAGACCTGGTTCTTACTAACAGCTGTTATAAAATAAAGTATTTGTGGGATAATCCGTCCAAAGCCCGATGGTCAAGCCGAAGCAGTCCTGAGCTAGCTCTCGTAAATGAAATACCACCTGCATTCACAACGTCAGAGCTTCAATGGAGCAAAAGTTATATTAAGGCCGAAACATGAAAGACTCTGATCCCTTAACAAAATAAAAGCTGTGCACTGTAATCTCAGCAGCAGCAGGAGTCAATACGGCGTACGGCCGCTCAGTGATGAGGACGACATGAGCAACTGGCAGACGTATTTCTCCAAAGTTTTAAACGCTGCTTTGACAGGAGCTTGACAACTCTGCAATCCATCTCATTGTCTGTTCTCACGGTGGTGGAGCTACTGGGAGACAGAATGTCTCCTTAAGACAAACCACCGATCATTGTCAGACTCGAAGGCTTGGATTACAAGCCGTCGTTTTCAACTGATATAAATGTTGTTGTTGACTTGTGACAGGGGGCGAATCCCGATTTATTGACCTACCGCCGTTGAGTGTGTCTTATGTGATGTTGTGACAGCAGCTTGTTCAGACGCCCGGGGCCTTGAGAACAAAGCCCTCTCCTGTGTGTTACAGCCCTCTGGGACGTTGGGAAGACCGGGGCTCTGGAGCCGGGTGACTCGTGAGCCGGGAGGAACCACACTGCATCTCCTCGGTTTTCATCTGGAGATTACGGTCAAGTACAGTCAACTCACTTAGCAGTCCGTCATCCACTGTCCGCCACTGCACTCTGCTCCCACGGGTGTGTGTGTGTGTGTGTGTGTGTGTGTGTGTCTAAGTGTGTCTAAGTGTGTGTGTGTGGACACTCCATCACCTCCTCCTCCCCCACAGGCCCGAGCAGAGTAGGTAAAAGCCCAGCCCTCACTCCCAGCAGGCTCTGCAGTTCCTCAACTGTGACCTCCGCCATGACTTTGACCAGATTCCTCCATATTTTAAACAACCCTCCCCATTACAGGCCTTGAGTACAGTAACAGGTTTCCATGGTATTGGAGGGAGGGCCCAGTGGCGGATGTGTGTGAGCGTGTATATGTCTAGGAGAGGCTGTCCTGTTTGTGTGCCGCTGTATAAATCACTTGACCCAGTCTCACTGTTGACCGTGGATTTACGCCAACCAAAGAGCCTCGCGATGACAATGTATGTGCCCTGCTGGTAATGGATGGTACACAGAGAACGCTGTCATCTGGCAAATATGCTGGCAGAATGGATCTCAAGTGAGGCTGCGTCCATCCACAGAGCTGGGCCGCAGGGGTGGGTGCTGGGGAGAGGGGTAATTGATGGTGCTCACCCCAGGGTGGAGCCGCCTGCCTCTGACCCCCACCCCCCCCCATACACACACACACACCTCGCCTCTCTTCAGTATTCCCTCTCTAAAGCCCCCGCCTCTCCCCCTTGTCTCTGAAACAGGACCGGTGCCTGAATTAGACCGGCAGAAGCACAGTTGGTTGGCTTCACAGCCAGACTGACGCCTGCCGTGCCGAGACCTTAAAGTAGCGCTGAAAAACACACCAGGATGAAACTGGATATATAGTGTTATTATACTGGAAATCAAGTGGTCTCTGTGTGTAACATTAAGTTATTTTTTCGTGGGAAAGGGAAAGGGAGGGTGCATGGGGAAAAAGGGTGGGGGTGTGGTGGTAATAACCCTTAGATATGTCCCTATGATTGACAAGGCATTACATTGAGAATAAGACACTTGATAGTGCCCAATGCCATGGTCTTAAAGCAGCGTTGTCACCATTCGACCTGTCAGCATTAGCAGTGCGCACAGTACTCGACAACAAAAAATATCCTTCCAGCAAAAATCATTTAAATTACAACCCTAATGACCTGATATCATCTGCTGTCTTCCACAGCATAATTCATGAAAGTGCTGCATTATTAAGATGGTGGACCGGTGGTACGGTGGACCGGTGGTACGGTGGACCGGTGGTACGGTGGACCGGTGGACGGAGTCAGGACGACAGCAGGGCTCAGTCAGAAGGAGATCAAATTAAAAGCACATGCTGCTAGAACCGGATCCAGTCTGTGGGTTCCTGCAGCTCCACAAAGACCATCTATAATTCATCCAGACTGGGACTTTCACAGGGCCTGACATCTTCCAGACTAGCGTGGACTATCACAGGGCAGATAGCTGGGGCCGTCACAAACCAGGGTGACGAAGTGTCCTATTTCCATGTTGTCTCCCAAATCTGGGGCCCACACTTCACTTGCTGGACAGGGTAGAAGCACAGACAAGTTTTTCTTTATCTGTGTGTATGTTGGTGTGGGTGTGGGTGTCGGTGGGTGGATGTGTGTTGAGATGTAGGTGTGTGTGTGTGTATGTGTATGGGGTGGGGGGGGGAGTGTGTGTGCCTTAGTAAACCTTGCTATTGTCTCCCATATGGGTAAAATATTAGACACTGTTAACGACATTTGTTTTAAGAGTTCTAGGAATTCACCCCTGCACGCTGTTTAAAGTTTCCATCCATACTCCCACTGCAACTCGGCCCGGGGCTGTCTAATCAAGAGTGAGCACCGACAGTCCTTTCTGTCACTTTTCACTTGTGCAGCTCCACAAAGTTGGTGCTCTCTAACCTAGACAGCTGACCGACGGGCAGTGGCCAGGCTGGGCGCAGGCTGGCTGCACGCAGGCTGGCTGCACGCAGGCTGGCTGAACGCAGGCTAGGACCAGAGCTAGCAGCCGTAACATGAGTTTACTGTATGACTACAAGCATGACAGAGAGGACCAGATTTTTTATTCTTATACTAACAAAAGGAATTCACCGAACAATGAATCTGTGAGGGGATGACATGACAAGACCAGATGGTATTTTAAAAGGGGCATAGATAATGCCGGTGTACAGGGATCCTCTGATCTGACGCAAAATACCTTCTTTTTTCTCTCTTTCTCTTTCTCCTTCTCTTTCTCCTGCACGGGAAATGTTTATCTTCTGATGCAGGCAGGGAAGGTATTAATCAGCCAAGACCTCGGAGGCCCATACAATCATATCAGATGTAATTGATGGTCGTTTACAGAGTGGTTTCCAGAGGTCGGACAGTTTGAATGTAGTGGAATCCATATTGTGGAGACTGTCTCTTGTCTCACTCCACTTCAGTTATTGTACGCTATCCAGAAGGTGTTTTTTTATTTGTATTTTTGATTCAACCGATGAAAGGGCTCAAGACATACAGATGACTACAATAAAAAGTAAAAGAGAATTGATTGTAATGTTAAGTATGTGTTTGTCTGCGAGTATGTTTGTGAGTTTAAGTCAGAGAGCAGCTGCTCTTATCCATAGCAGTAGAGTTTACTGGAAGCAACTGCTGACACGGTGTGTTAAACCCAACACACGCTCACACCGTGTGTTAAACCCAACACACACTCACACCGTGTGTTAAACCCAACACACGCTCACACGGTGTGTTAAACCCAACACACACTCACACGGTGTGTTAAACCCAACACACACTCACACCGTGTGTTAAACCCAACACACACTCACACGGTGTGTTAAACCCAACACACACTCACACGGTGTGTTAAACCCAACACACACTCACACCGTGTGTTAAACCCAACACACACTCACACGGTGTGTTAAACCCAACACACACTCACACCGTGTGTTAAACCCAACACACACTCACACGGTGTGTTAAACCCAACACACACTCACACGGTGTGTTAAACCCAACACACACTCACACGGTGTGTTAAACCCAACACACACTCACACGGTGTGTTAAACCCAACACACACTCACACGGTGTGTTAAACCCAACACACACTCACACGGTGTGTTAAACCCAACACACGCTGAGGGACAATCATTACACTGTCACAATGTATTATATGTAAAGAAGGCAGGGAGACCACTCCAACACACACACACACACACACACACACACGCTGCGTAATCCCCCTCCATCCCCTGGGTTTTTACCCCCCACCCCCCCTAGCAGCTAGCGACAGTGCTTATGAAGCACGGACGCTCGTAAATTCCCTGCCTTGATGTTGTTAACCTTTACCGTGACCCGTCACATCCACGCTGGCTGTTATAGCACCCACTCAGTCTCAGCCCCCCGGCCCCCCGGCCCCCCGCACCCACTCAATCTCAGCCCCCCGGCCCCCTCCCTGCCCGGTCGCCTCTTCAAATCATCGCTCACAACCCATCGCCAAGCAACAAGCTGCCCGGAGGTGCCTACTCACCCCATAACCACACACACATACACACACTAACTCTGTACAGTATGTTAAAGGCAGAGAGAGCTTATGTACATGTCAACACGCTCCTTGTGTTTGTGCGGAAAGAAAGAGGGAGTTAATGAATCTGTGAGGAGCTGTACTGACAGCCAGAGCATGTCAGAAGCGTTTCATACTCTCTTTCCTTCAAGGATAACTGTGAGGACTTTGTAGTTGCAAGTGGTACATGTGTTTGTCTGCCAACCTTCTGCGGAGGTTTGGAAACACAAGTTACTAAAATGGACTGAGAGAACAGGACTGTCCTGGAAGACAGGAGAGCAGGAGAACTAATGAAGCCTTTATTACTATATGATGCTAACGGTGGATTCCAGACTAGCTAGTTTACCGTTAGTTATAGACTGTGAGGCATGGTTAGTTATAGACTGTGTGGCATGGTTAGTTATAGACTGTGTGGCATGGTTAGTTATAGACTGTGTGGCATGGTTAGTTATAGACTGTGTGGCATGGTTAGTTATAGACTGTGTGGCATGGTTAGTTATAGACTGTGTGGCATGGTTAGTTATAGACTGTGTGGCATGGTTAGTTATAGACTGTGTGGCATGGTTAGTTATAGACTGTGTGGCATGGTTAGTTATAGACTGTGTGGCATGGTTAGTTATAGACTGTGTGGCATGGTTAGTTATAGACTGTGTGGCATGGTTAGTTATAGACTGACAGAACAAATGAGACAGAGGGAAGTTCTGAGTTGAGGAGTCTCGTCTCAGGCACCTAGCAGCACACTGGCCAGACCTCCACTCTTTATCTTAAGGCACCTGTTGGACCCCAGGTGTGGTCAGGAACCAGAGGCAGACGGACCACTCAGAGGACTCCATCCCCTCGGTTGATAAAGACCCCCTTGTCATATCACATGCCCTATCCCATTACGGCCCTGATGACTTTAAGGAAGTGATCAGATTAGGTCTGGATAAGCTCTCCACTGTCTAATCCCCCGAGCTTAACTCTGGGTTTGTCCAGCTCTCAGACGCTCCGGGCGTCATGGCGACAGGGTCAAAGCCCCCCTGCGGAGTCGTGGGGGGCTGTCGTCCCGTCACCAAGCTGCCGGGCGGGGCAGTGGGGTGGAGGAGGTTCACACGGAGGGGCTGATATCCCGCCTGTGGGGTCTGGGGCCTCCTCTCCTCGCCCCGGCTGCATGTTTACCGCAGCGCTAATCCACAAGCGCCCCACGTCACACCCCCCACGTCACGCCGAGCGGCTAGTTCCCGACTTACTGATTCAGAGGTTTGGAGGGAGGGCTTTCGCGTTGCCGCGGAAACCGGCTTCCTCTCCCGCCCCCCCTGCCCACTGTCTTGTTGGGTTTTTTCATTGGCTCCATGTTTGGGGGAGGGGAGGGATTATGGGATGGGAGACAGCCCCCTGGAGATTGAGACATTCTGAGAGTCACACATTCACAGCTGATGGCAAATCCTTTCAGAATGTTCTGGAAGAAACTGAGAAGTTTTATGTGGCGCTCTCTCTCGTGCCCGGGAGACCTGCTCGGTCTCTGAGCTTCTGAAACACAGCGTTGATTCGTTTATTTTCCAACTCTGAGAAGTGAAAGAGGTTTGGTTCAACTTGCTGGGTCTCCATGGGATGCTGTCAACTAAGGACAGGCATCCTGACGCTCTGCCAAACACAGCAATCCATAGGAACAGCTTCAGCTGACTGTCGGTAACAGCCATCTGTTAGTCAGGACAGCGAGAATCCAAACAGCCGGCCATGTCTGTCTGTGACCAGTAAAGCGTTTACCTTCACAGAGTACACAGCTCCCATACAGCTGATAAGACACATTCCTTTGAGCACAACCCCCTCTACATCACCCCAGACCCTACTGATGACCCCTGCTGACCCCGCTCAGTCACACACACACTCACACACACACACACGCTGTTCCACATTGGAGAGTGAAAAGATAAGGACAAGACAACCGAGAGCCTTCCACCGCCTGTAACACAAGTCAACTGATAACTTTGTTTTCACTGGGATACCCACTTGACACTGTGTGGATTAGTTTTCATGTTGGCACAGGAAGACATGGTAACAATGAGCAATGGCTTTTTTTGTGATAATAACAAGCAGTTTAGACAAAGTCCCGTAGCTTTGGCAGTTAGGCGGGGAAGGTATTTCTGGGTATTAACAGTGTCACGATGGTAACAAGGTTCTAATCGACGATTGAATGTATAATCAACAACCTACACAGAGAAATAGAAAAACTTGCGTTTGGTTGACAGACATAACTTGAAAATAAATAAATAAGTAACTCTAGATGACTAAGAACAGAACTTCTAACAGGACTTTTAACTTACTCGATCCTATGCATGCATTACTGTAAACATAGTGTTTCATTCTCACTTCCACTTCTCTTTCTCTCTCTCTCGTTTCTCTCTCTCTCCAAGTAGCTTGTGTTCTGCTGCACCCTGCATTGTTCTTCTTGCACGCGTGTTTGTGATCTCAGCGTCCCAGCTATCTGGGATCAGGATGTGTGAACAGTCCCTGATAACTCTACACACGTCCTGTCTCTTATAACTCTACACACGTCCTGTCTCTGATAACTCTACACACGTCCTGTCTCTGATAACTCTACACACGTCCTGTCTCTGATAACTATACACACGTCCTGTCTCTGATAACTCTACACACGTCCTGTCTCTGATAACTCTACACACGTCCTGTCTCTGATAACTCTACACACGTCCTGTCTCTGATAACTCTACACACGTCCTGTCCCTGATAACTATACACACGTCCTGTCCCTGATAACTCTACACACGTCCTGTCCCTGATAACTCTACACACGTCCTGTCCCTGATAACTCTACACACGTCCTGTCCCTGATAACTCTACACACGTCCTGTCCCTGATAACTATACACACGTCCTGTCTCACATCAGCTGAGACAGACCACAAACAACTCATCCATCTTCACTCGAAACACAAACGGTGCAGATGTTGCCAGACTGGCTGCGCACAAGCAATAATCGTCTTGTCTGCATTGCACCTGTCTATTTTTCTGAGTTTATAAAAAGAATATTAGAGATATAATGTTCAATGTGTAAATATTCATCAAAGTATTCATTAGGAGCGAAAGGGTGACTGAAAGTGTCTGTACAAAAACCCATAGTGTGACTAATACAATAACGTGTCTAAAGAGCATCGACACAGTGAGCTAATGTACTCGAGTCTTCTTGATATCGTATTTTTCCACGTTTTGAGTTTAACGGAGGACAAACCAAGCTGGCTGGTCCACAGGAGATCACCGGAGGTCTTATTCAGGCTGAACGGGTTTAAACCTACTGAAGCAGTGGGGCTAACAGTGACTTAAGAGTGGCTTATGCTAACTCGATGAGTGGCTGGTACTGGATGGAAGCCTTCCCCTAGGAGGCCCGGCCTCAGAGCTGGTGCTGCGGAGCCCGTGCCGGCCTGGGATCCATGGCAGGATGGATGGAGGATGGAGCGACCTGCGTAGCATGACTTGGTGAAGCTCGGCTTGCTGTGTGTGGTGAATATCCTGAGTCATGTTTGTCTGTTATCCCAAATGTCCCTCATTCCTGGGGAGGGTCCCTCCTACGGGGTTGCTGCCCTCCATGACCTGTCCACTTCCTGACCTGTCCTCTCGTAAATAAGGCTGAGTTCTGGGGCTCCAGCACTCATAGAAACCTCAGAACTAGTCTCAGGGAATGTGTCATCTCACGGTGAAGTGCCTTACTCTGCATGTGTGTTTTTGTGATGTACTTCACAGTTGTAAAGGACGCTGCTTAACCTGCAGAACTGCCCTCCTCAGTAGCACAGCTCTACACCAGAACATCCTAGTGTTGTCTCAAACCTTCACTCAATTTGCCAACAAATGATGCAGATCTCGCTCCAAATACTTGTCTTTCCCCTCTTCCTCTTACCCTCTGGGTTGTCCTTCCTCTAAACAAACTCGATGAAGACTTTCCCCAGAGCCTGGAAAAACACAACTTCTGCTCTCTGCTTTTCTGAACCCTCCGAGCGATGGCTGCAGCACGGAGGCTGGGGAAACTGTTATTTATCATTCCTGCTGAATCTGTTGTTTCTGTTAATCTGGCCCCCGAGCCGAATCAAATTAAAGCAGAGGGCCAGCCGTGGAGCACATTAATTCAGGGCCTTGATAAGAAATGGCTGACGTTTTTACTGCGTTCCTGACAGCGTAGCTAACCACACGGACGATAGCAGCAGTGGTATCGCAATTTTTTCGGTGTTGTAACGGTTTTGGTATTGCATATTTTTCGTTCTGACTGGTTTGGTTATGGTTCCTAAACTTTTATGGACAGTTATATATTGCTGTCCTGTCAGCCGTCTGTGATAAGGGGTGGATGTCTGTGCTGTGGAACAGTGTGTCAAACAAGCTGTCATTGACCTGACGTGACCCCTGTCTGAACACCCAGGCCTGGAGAAGATTGGAGGAGACGGGTTCTTAAGTTCAGCTCTCGCACACCGTGGGGCAGGAAGCACAGCAAATTTACTGTAGAACTGTCTATCCTTCATGTTCATAACCGTCTATCCTTCATGTCCATAACCGTCTGTCCTTCATGTTCATAACCGTCTATCCTTCATGTTCATAACTGTCTGTCCTTCATGTTCATAACTGTCTGTCCTTCATGGTCATAACTGTCTGTCCTTCATGTTCATAACTGTCTGTCCTTCATGTTCATAACTGTCTGTCCTTCATGTTCATAACTGTCTATCCTTCATGTTCATAACTGTCTGTCCTTCAGGTTCATAACTGTCTGTCCTTCATGTTCATAACCGTCTATCCTTCATGTTCATAACTGTCTGTCCTTCATGTTCATAACTGTCTATCCTTCATGTTCATAACTGTCTGTCCTTCAGGTTCATAACTGTCTGTCCTTCATGTTCATAACCGTCTATCCTTCATGTTCATAACTGTCTATCCTTCATGTTAATGTTGGCTTATTGCTTTTCTAAAACTGTTACTACAAATATTTGATATGGTTTCATGAATAAAAACAATTAGAAACAAAATAGTTTAATAATAAACCGTCATTCTTCTGCTATTACAAAGTTTAGTTCCTACATAAATCGTTGCCACGCAACAGCCAGATGGACATCTTTGCCGTCTTTTTCAATTTGAAATATTCGATGCGCAGTAATATGGAATGTTAAAGAATGTTATGAGGACAACCTGTGACGTTATGCTGGATTTTACAACGGCATGGAACGCAATATAGCCAATCACAATCAAGGATGGGAACAACCAGTTTTAGAATAGAAGATGCACCCTGGAACTGTTTGCGTGGTGTGTGTTACTTTGTGCACACAGTATGCATGTGCAGGGACATTGCATATGTAAACTTGCATTTAAAAATAAATACAAAATATTGTGATGTATGAAATAGTTGCGTCGGCTTCTTCCCTTGCTGCATGTGCACACATGGTCATGGTACATACATGACTATGTAACTTGTTCCCTTTTGACATTCTGTGTTCGTGGTGTGGGTTTAAAGGTACATCGAGATGCTTCTTACCTCTGCCTTATCCCTGCGTTCATGGGACACGACTAGTAACGAGGAGGCACACACACGCGCGCGCGCTGTGGCATCTATCCAGATATTTTACCTCAGCTACAATCCACTAAACTAATCACCAATCTCTTTAGTTACAGATGCCAGAATTTTATGAAATTATTTTTCACATCATAACATCACATCATCACATCGTACTGTCTATCTATTTTCCTCACAGACTAAAAAACCGAGTACCTGGTTTCAGGAACTCAATCTAAATGTAATCTCAGCTTCTGTGCTGTAGAAGGTTTTGGTTTCGTGGGCACATCCCTACCATTATGAATACAACATGAAAAGCAACTTTTATGCCTGAAAAAAGGCTTTTCAAATACCCTGTTATTTGACAATTTCGCAAAACATTCTCCAACGGTTTTCTTTTTCCAAGAACTGAAGTATTTTTTTGTTGAGGTGTGTGTGGGGGGTGGGGTGTGTTTCGGGGTGGGGCGGGGTGGGGGGGTGTGGTGTGTTTTGGGGTGGGGGGGTGGGGTGGTGGGGTGTGTTTTGGGGTGGGGGGGTGGGGGGGGGGTTGTGTTAAAACACCTAAAGTGGACTTAGCTCAGTCTCTAGTGGTCTACTGCATCATCACAACTCTGACCACAGTAACTGACCACAGTAAAGAACAGTTGTCCCAAAACCTAGGCTATCAAACATTTAGTAAACGATGACGATGATGTGTGGAAATCCGTATTGATTCTGCTGTGTGATGTGCATTTGGGAAGGGGTGGTGGGACACTAATATAAAACTATATCTGTTTGGGCGATTTCACTATTGAACTCCACCTATGAAGTGAGAAGGTGTTCAGGTGTTTTCACACCAAAGATTATTCTTCACACTGGGTTTCTTTGTGTCTAGGCCCCCCTCTTGTGGTCAGTTTGGGTCACTGCAGAACCTTTGGGTTGGTATTCTTTAATGTGGAAGAGCTTATTCCCCTTATTTGCCCAGGCAACACCACCAAACGATATATCCTAACTGCTATCACTTCACTCATGACCTTTAGCTAAAACGACTGATCAGAATGACGAGGTTATGGCTGTTTAAGATGCAGCAGACCCTTCAGATTTATCAAGGCTGGGACCGACCTGCACCTGGCTAGCTCACAGGTGCTCCTGTGCTTCCCAAATCCCACATCCAGACAGGGTTTTCTGTCCAAACCCACCCCAACGCAGCCAAACACTGCCTCGGCCTCCTCCTCCCTCCCTTTCTGGCAGGCGGCCATTTTGAGAGAAAGAGAGCGAGAGATGAGTTTGCTTGCGGCCAGATTCTCTCCTTGACTGCCTTTGAAAGTCGCTCCGAGGCAGGTGAGGCCTCCAGTGAATACCTTGCAGCTTCACAGTGACAGCTTGAAGGCAGAGACACTTTTTTCTCCTCTCCCTTATTTCAATACTCCACTGCCTCGGTTTAGCATCCAGAGCTTGTCAACACAACCTCCCCCCTCCCCGGGCCATCGTATTGTCTGCAAACTGATCGGAACACTTTGCTTTGTTTATTTAAATGGTCCTCAGCCCTGAGGGCTGTTTGTTGAGAACAGTCTAAATTGCCAAACGCCTCTGCACTCCCCCTTTTCTCTTCTCGTCTTTCCTCCCGTCTCTCTCCCACCCCCCTTCAGCTCTGGGAGACACAGATCCTCTGTAAACACCCCGACCCTGCAGCCTTGTATCAATAAGCAGCGCTTTCCTCTCTAATGTGTGGTCCCCACGCTCTCTGACAGGAACCACTACCCCTCTACACTTCTGAAGTCCCGCATCCAGGATGACTGTCGCTTCACCAAAGCTTTCATGGCGGTGTGCGCAGTGGGAACCCCTTGCTTGAGACGCTTTATTATTGATGATGTTGACTAATGATATTCCTCTATGTACTTCATCTAAAATGGCTAGTCAAAAGCATTGTGATTCCGAGTATATATATGTGTATATATATATATATATATATATATATATATATATATATATAGCAACCACTTTCTTTGATATGATTTAGAGGTTGTGCTCAAGGGAAAGCGCAGGTGTTTTGGGTGTAACTTCTGAAATGCAGCGCTGTGTATTTTCAGCAGGGTATGCGTTCCACATGGGCATATTGGCAAACAGACATATTTCTCCTGGAGAGGTTATCTATGGATAGTTGGATGGGTAATGACAAGCTTGAGGGCCTGAACTTCATATCCAGAATCATCACTATGTCATCTTCCTGTCATCGTCCCTCTCATTAGACATGACGATGCACTGCTGTGATTTACAGTAAGCCAGTAGGTGACCCTTCAACTTGCTTAGAAAACAATGCAAATGAGGCCCACTATAATGATGCAGTACATTACCATCAATGCCAGACACAAACAAGGACAAGATTTCAAAAGCATAATTTAGAAATTGAAGAAAGAAAATAGTTGTTTTATTTATTTTATTTATATGAGTTAAAGCCCATCTTGGGACAATCGATCAACATGAGCTGTGTTCCTGTTGAGGGGAGACAGGCTCCTGCAGGCTTGGTATGCAGGCTTCAACCCTCAGTTCCTACTTGCAACAAGCAAGGTAAATCACCTGACAAGAGCGTCTTCAACTGACAGGCTGAAAGGGGAAGTCTACTTCACGATGGAGAGCAGAAAGTTCAGCAGTAAATTTCATTGTTCAAGCCCCCAATTCGTCCCCTTTTTTCCTGGCGATGGGAACCGGCCATGAGCGTGCGCTAATGTAGCTGTGAACTAAATGTAGTCAGTGAGGACGCTGGGCCTGTCCTCGTCGCAGGTGCTGGAGGGCTGTGAGGCCAGGGTGAACTCACACATGGAGGAGAGACTCCTCTCTTCCTCTCTTCCTCTCTTTCTCTCTTCCTCTCTTTCTCTCGTGCCAAGAACCTATCCACCCTGAGGTCATGTCCCTCGTCTCCTTCCTAAAACATTAAATAGACAGGGAGAAATAACACTGAAACTGCAGCCCTCTGCTATATCAATTCATTTTCGCACTCGTATTTGTACAAGCGGTGTCAACTAATATCATTAGCCAACAGTATCATTACCAAACCCTTGTCAGTGAAAGCAGAGGAGGAAATATGTCATACTTCCAGCTCCCTTCCAATAATATCTACTCAAAACGGGGCCTTCAATTCAAGCTCCCCTCCCCCGCCAAAAAAGATTGCTGTGTTCTGTGTTTTAATTGGAGAGTATAAATTACATGTAATTACTTACAGGTTTTTCACTGGCTAGACAATCGGCAGTCACTCATCCTTCTTCCTGTTTAAACTATCTGCGGCAGGATCGCAAAGCCCTACTGCTTATTGTCCAACGATTAGCTGTACATCAGCATTACCACCTCAAATCCAGCAGTTTCACATCCAGCATTAAACGGGATGAATATTGATCTGCTAAAGAGGATTTATTTATTTCATGCTCTATCCAAAGATCAACTGCAGCCAGCACCAGGCGGCTCTGAGAAGCTCTTCTGCTGTAAAGCTACAGCATACATGACTTTGGACTTGACATTTTAGACCTGGAAGAAAACCAAACAGTAAATTCACTGCAATAATCCCAGATAAATGAGATGATCACTGCAAAAGCTTAGCTAGTTAAGTGGCCTACGCTTAAGTCCAGAGACGATAAAAACATGTCTGGTGTTCAGATCTTCTGTCTGGGGGGCGGGAAAGAGAAAGGCCTTCCAGCGAGGGCGACACACACCTGGGGAGTCATCATTTCCTGTCTCCTTTTCAGCCAATCACGCGATATAAAACGCAATAAACAACGCACGAAACAACAGCCGAAACTAAGTTCAACAATCAAATTTCGCTTCCACTTTTATTTGGTATTTTTTGCGTTATTCTTTTGTGTCTATTCCCATCGTCCATATATTTACACTCACAGACAGTAACCCAGTGTAGGTTTAGTGGCTAGGCCTCATTGTTAGCAGTGGAGACTGGTGAGCTAATACAGGGATAAGCCCCATGCTGTCTGCTCAGTGGTCGTCTCAGCTGGGATGGGTTGTCAGAGAGACAGACAGACTGCGACCATCTGGAAACACGGCCCCTCAGGGTCACGTGACACGGACAGTGGCTGCCGTTTCAGAAATGGACGGCTCATGATGTAATACAGTCGGCTTTGACTGCAATTAAACATTTCCCCCTTTTCAGTTGTTTTATTGAAGGACGGTAACCGAGCAATGGTATGTGTTTTTTTTTTTTTTCATGTAAAAAGGTCATCGTGTTTTCATTTTGTTATCCAATGTCCCTGAATGGGTACGAATTGATCACATTTACAAACAATGCGTTTTGGGGAGAATTTCATCTCAATTATTTGTACACGTTGAAAGGATTTAAAATATTTTTTTCATAATAGTGTGTCCATTATTATATTATTCATATATATTGTCCGTATTTCTGACGAAATAATGAATGTTTTTAAAATAATGTTTTTTGAAAACACTCAGACAGATCATAGCGTTACAAGCGAAGATTGAATTCCATCATTTACACTTTTTACTTCTAAATATGTGATTTCAGGAAACTACTCTGCATCATAAATTACTCCTAGCTATGTAGACTTGTTTATTGGTATCCAAGGGCGAAATAAATGTGAATTTATTTGGGCTTGTATAATTCACACGTCATACTTAAGGCTATATTTCATCGTGTTTAACTGATTCCCCATGCCTAACCCAACTTGTTTCAAACTAATGTCAGACCAAGTGAGGTGTGACATTTCGGTGCATTTTATCGCCAGCAGGTGGCGTCTGAAACCTTCTGTTGTAAGAATGTTTTGAGTTATACGCCTATCAATTTCCACCTAGTCAACCCATATTGTGTGTTCAAAAGTCAAACCAACCAAACAGTTTACAGGTCAACAAAATTATTTTAACTGCAATATAGATTTCAGTAATAAACGACGCGCTGCATTAAAAAAATAATTAATAATATTTATAATAACAGATTTGACTGTCACTGTCTATTTTTCAGACTTAAATCTACAACTGTATTTCTCTTTATTTTCAGAATTGTAATTTAGGCCTTGATGAAAGTGAAAATACAAAATGTACGGTATACAATTCCAAACTGATGATCTAAGTCGCGTCATAATCTCATTACGAAGACAATGCAGATAATACAGGTTTGCATGTGAATACATTATTTCAAATCATACAATAATAATGGCTGTCATAATTTTACAAGAGGCTAAATGTTCAGTACATCATCCCATTATTTTCTTAAATTATATAAAGATGGGATTCTGTATCCTAATTTAGATTTACTATCTTAAATCATGCCGCTTTTTTTGTTGTTGCTATTTTTGTTGTTTTACTTATTTGCATTTTTCAACCACGCAAGATATTAGCCTATATCTAACGTTTCAACCCACAATTTTTCAAACGTGCCATAAAAATGTCATCGTCTCTTTTGAGAGCTGAGACAACGTGCCGTGGCAGCAAGAACGGAGCTGGCGAACATCACGGATGTGCAGCTTGCGCTTAGACCGAGGGACGTCGCTTCGGTAATCTGCTTCTGCAGATCCATCACACATCAGAAGAAATTCATAGCACATCTTTTGAGTAAAGGACCTGCGATGTTGGCGTAGCGGTACACAGACTAAATCACAAATGTGTTCTAATGATAGATCGGCTGCAGGTGAAGACCACCCAGGATGAAGGCTGTTGGATCTTCCAATCATCTTAGCAAGAGTACAACAATAGAGCAACCACACCTTAGTTAAAGATGCTTAACCTCCTAGCGAGCTAAGTGCCCCTCAGTCCATTACAGGTAATTATAGTTAATCAGGGAAAATGTTAAAGTGTGGGATTAGATTTCAGACTGAAGTAGAACACTTCCTTACCAACGTGTGTTCACAAATAAAATTAAAAAATCAATCAATAAATAATTAAATAGTATCTTCCTAAATGTTCCCCTTTCAAGAAAAAACTTGAATCCCTATTTAAAGTTTATTTAAATGATTTAGACACATCCACACTAGTGATAACATGTATTGTGTGTGTTGTGTTTATGTATATTGTCTGTGAAAGAAAGAAAAGGCTTTCTGAAAGCTAATTTAAGTTATTTATTTTGTCTTCCTCTGCTTGTGAAGTTTTTGAGACTAAAAATCCTCCTCAAAATTGTCTCCATCAGTTTATTGGTTATGATGTAACTGCTGTGAATTTGCCAGTTCTTGGCTAAGGTAACTTTCATAACTGATCAAACGTCAGGAAGTTTCCAGTGAAATTCCACTAAATCCTCATCCTTGAAGCACTTAATATCAGACACAAAATTGACGACAGCCCTGTCCTGGGAGAAGGATGAACTAAAGCTCTTAAAACACTTGTCACATTAATTATTTGTGTGATTGTGTCTATTACAATATATTGGCATATTATTTGGAATGGTTTGTAGAAATGTTTCACCCTGTGCAGGTAATGAGGCAGTAAATTTGAACTACAATGTTTTTGTACTTTACAACACGTGTTTCAAAGTATACAGTATATGTAATGAGACGGCATTAATTCAGTGAGTCATAATGTAATAATGTATTAATTGACAGGAAGTTAAAAAAAACGACCGGGATCCAGTAACCTTGTAATTATCAAAGTGTGATTAAAAAACCCAAACTCTGCAGAAAAACGGCTGAAAGATGGGGGTCCTTTTTCTGGTCAGATAACACGACTGTGCTGGTGAAATTCACTGAAGAGTCTCAGGCCCACTGCAGAACTCTGAGGAATCGATAGCAGGCCATGTAGCGGAGGGGTGGTCGATATGTGATGATACGATGATATCTCAGCCCGCTACACGGTCTCAGCACCACAGAAGAAGGGAGAGGACGAGCGTGCAGGGAAGGAAAAATAAGCAAAGAAATCCATGATAAACTCTATTTTGGGGAAGCTTCAAAGTGTGCGGAAAAGATAATGAATAGATGATTGTCAGCGCTGCTGAATTATTCTCAGAGAAAGAAACTCTGATTTCTTTCCATTGAAGATGACTTTGCAGTATTTTTTTCCTCTTTTCATTTCTACCAAATGGAAAATAGAACATCCATGCAGACAGACTAAATAACAGTTGATGATAGATTAATGAAAAGGTTTCAGTTTTGACACACAAGATTGCCCCATACATGCAGTGATGTCGGGGTATCTTCAAAGAGTGGTGGTTCAACTAATGCATACACACACACACCCACACACACCCACACACACCCACACACACACACACACCCAGAGAGAGACGGAGCAATGGAGACAGAACATATTTGAGAACAATATTATCATTATTGTTTTAAATGCAGTACATACCAGGTGTGTTAACGCTGTAACATACTCCTGTGACTGTATTGGTCTTGTCAGTAAATATCACCTGCTCGACCCAAAAAACGAATTAAACAAAGAATATGTAAATAAAACAGCTGGACGATAAAGCAGTCTTGTAATTTAACAGTTCATTCAAACAGTGATACATCGTTTTTTTATGCACACAAACTGCACCAAGTGGTTACATATTTACCGTAACAACAGCTCAAACACCTATTTTTAATGGCAAAGAGAGGGTTAACTGTGCTTATATGGGAAGCTTTGGAAACAATAGGTCTCCCTTGCGATTTAAGAGTATATCCTAGGATTTAAAACTTGGGCTCTTTAAAGTTGTGTGTAGTAGCTCTTAAAGCTCACCACACCCAGGAGAGAGAAGCTGTTTTCTTTATAGTCTCTCATTGACTTCCATGGACTCCTAATCGTGAGTCATCTGGTGTACACTGCCATTAACCCCCCACCCCCTACACACACACACCCCACACACACACACCCCACACACACACACCCTACACACACACACCCCACACACACACACCCCACACACACACACACCACCACCACCAAAAGCTTCTGCCTGCATTATCCCAAATGAGCTCATGCGGAACAGCTGCCATCACTGCGTACGGCACAATACTCAAACACAAGTACAACTGTCTTTTTTTGTTCGCACGTGTGTGTGTGTGTGCGTGCTCAAAAAACAGGGTTAAGCAGGTCTGAGGAGGACGTCTTATTGTCACTGTATCCAAATGTTCATTCATCCCTGTTTAATGACATTGTTGAGAAGGATCACTCACTCTCTCACTGAATCATTAGTCTGGGTTTATTTGACAGTAATTAATGTTACTATCTTTGAGATGTAGGAACTGGCAGTGTGTATGCTACGGTCCTCAATATCTCAATAATTAAGAATGTTTTCTGACGTATAGAGCTGAGGACAATTAAAATGTACAATGCCCTTTTTTTCACATTTAATAATCCAATTTAGCACATAATTATAAAGCTCCCACACAGTCTTTAGGTCTGGACTGCAGTCAGACTTTCTAACATTACATTTCCAACCAGGCCGTCTTGCTGGCTCCAGTCCTGCCTACTGAACAGCATGTTTCTCATTATTATCTTCCAGAACACTCTATTCATCTCTCCCTTTATGTTTGCCTGCATGCTTCCCATAGTGTTCTGGTCTGCTCTACTTAAAACAGACCCTTGCCACGACATTTCACATCATCATTTCACAACAACTCTGAACCGTCAGCTCCTCCATAGTGACTAATGTTCCCCATGCACATTGCCTGTGAGTGAATAGTGATCTTTTTTAATAGATTAGAGGATGTGGAAGACACTAATGATCAGATGAAGGATCTCAAATGATGAATCCTTGGTGGTTTTTCTGCGGTGTGAGCGTCCAGATATCTGCTGCTCTCTTCCCCTGTCTCCCGGCGCCCTGCGCCCGTCTCCCAGGCAACTCAGTGAGGATGTTCCACCAGGACCCTCCAGCACCCTCCCCTCACCCCAGCCCTCATCCCCCTCATCCCTACACAACCGGCACACCACCCACCCACCCCCTCCCGACCCCACCCACCCCCTCACCCTCTCAATCCACTCTCGGATCATTTCAATTTGCATCTTGACTGGCCCAGGCTGCCTCAGCCCAGTTAAAAGGCAGGCTATTTGTTGTGCTCCCCAGTTAATGCCGCGCAGAGCTTTAAATACCCATATCAAATCTTTGAGGCTCAACAGATTCAGTTTTGCAAACCTGTATCGAACAGGGGTTCAATCTGCCAGCT
The DNA here is from genome assembly GCF_054491055.1 of Hypomesus nipponensis. Classification (NCBI taxonomy): domain Eukaryota; kingdom Metazoa; phylum Chordata; class Actinopteri; order Osmeriformes; family Osmeridae; genus Hypomesus; species Hypomesus nipponensis. The sequence continues at coordinate 1,682,119 of NC_140361.1, forward strand.
TAGAAGTGTACACTCCTTAAGTTCTGTGATAAGGTAAAACCAATCACTGGATTAGGCTCTGCTTGTCAGCGACTGTGTATTCCTCAGTAACGTTTTCATTGTTGAGAAGGTTGGGTGTCAGGTGAGAGAGGGAGGCTGCCCGGTTTCAGTTGTTCTCTGTGGGAAAATACTCTTCAAGTAACAGCCTGGTTCTCTGCTTTCATCGACTGCCGAGTGTGTATGCACATTGAACATAACATGAGTACAACTCGATGTTACTGAGTTTTAATTAATGCAAGTTGCCCATCTTGTGCAAATTATAATTGTACATAATATAATTGTGTTTGCAATGGTTGCTGGAACAACATTTTCAATTTTTCAAATATATATTTTTTTGTGACCAAAATATTACACATCATATGGTGTATTCATAACTCAACAAGAGGAGGATCTCAGGACTCAAACTAGTTTGTCTGTGGTCTTGCCGCCTTCTTCCATCTGGTTCAGAGAAGAAGTGGGAGCCTTTTGAAACAAGCAACTTTTTCAAGGTTTTGAAGCGAGGTTAAGTCCAAATTCATGGCAGGTACATAAATAATCACCCGGCTAAAATATAGACTGCAACTTCTGTTCTTGCTAGAATGTAGCAATGATGTCTCGGATTACCAATCTACGACAGAATCCCCAACCCAAGTCCTCTCCTCCTTCAGATGAATCTGGATTTCCACTTCTTGTTGCCAGCAAGCGCAGTCTGGGAGCTTCTCTGCTGACGCTTCACGCTTGGTCTAACTCACACATAAAGCCTTGAGGCTGCGTTTGCGGACAGCCTGGCTCTGACTGTCATATTCTTTTTCACTTGGTTTTGCTTGAATGCGGACAGATCGGTGTGGTGACTGGTGATGAAAACCTGTCTTGAGTTTTTGACGACTTAAGTGTGAAAACCCAGGCCTGCTTGTTTGTGTCTTCCATTAGTTTTGCTGCCAGATCGGAGCACTTTTTTGGAACTATAATCTAAAGTTTCTTTTTCTAAAATGTGTTACTTGTGTAATTGCCACAAAATAAATATGATTTTGCATCATAGGACTACCATATACGTTGTTTCCCACAGTTGTTAGGCAAACCCTGGCTTCTCTCTGAAAAATGAATATTATGACTGAATGTCTGCCTCAGCACTGTGTGTGTGTGTGTGTGTGTGTGTGTGTGTGTGTGTGTGTGTGTGTGTGTGTGTGTGTGTGTGTGTGTGTGTGTGGAGAAATTGTTTTCTTAAATGCAACCGTGGTTACAATGTGCTTCTTATAAAACTGGAGGAGTTTGTTCAAGAAATTACAACATTTTTAAACTGGGGCAACATACAGCCTATGTTTTAATCCGTGGTAATGACTGATTGCAAACTGAGTGACAATTAAATGCAGTCGACGAGTCTAGACAGGGGACGCCATAATGAATGACACAATACTTTAATCATCAATTTAGACTTGTTTTTGGATGGTCTTCAGACATTGAGAAACTGGATCGTTTTACATTTGGTAATTCATGATAAACCATCACCCAACTAATATTATGAGGATATTTTCATTGAAAAGTTCGTGTATTTACATTATTAAATGTGCGATAAAAATGAGCACAAGTTTATTTGACTTCATTTGCTAACATAATATTTGCTTGTTTAATTCATGGAGAAGTGGCAAATTGATACACTACCCAATCATTGTTATTCTACCCAATTCACTTAAGGTAAAAGCCAGATCAATAAATAACAACAAAAAACGCTGGGGTGGGTCTGGACCTGCCTCTGGACCTGTCCACTGGGGTGGGTCTGGACCTGCTACTGGGGTGGGTCTGGACCTGCTTCTGGACCTGTCCACTGGGGTGGGTCTGGACCTGCTTCTGGACCTGTACTGGGGTGGGTCTGGACCTGCTTCTGGACCTGTCTACTGGGGTGGGTCTGGACCTGCTTCTGGACCTGTACTGGGGTGGGTCTGGACCTGCTTCTGGACCTGTCTACTGGGGTGGGTCTGGACCTGCTTCTGGACCTGTACTGGGGTGGGTCTGGACCTGCTTCTGGAACTGTACTGGGGTGGGTCTGGACCTGCTTCTGGACCTGTCTACTGGGGTGGGTCTGGACCTGCTTCTGGACCTGTACTGGGGTGGGTCTGGACCTGCTTCTGGACCTGTCTACTGGGGTGGGTCTGGACCTGCTTCTGGACCTGTCTACTGGGGTGGGTCTGGACCTGCTTCTGGACCTGTCTACTGGGGTGGGTCTGGACCTGCTTCTGGACCTGTCTACTGGGGTGGGTCTGGACCTGCTTCTGGACCTGTCTACTGGGGTGGGTCTGGACCTGCTTCTGGACCTGTACTGGGGTGGGTCTGGACCTGCTTCTGGACCTGTACTGGGGTGGGTCTGGACCTGCTTCTGGACCTGTCCACTGGGGTGGGTCTGGACCTGTCCACTGCCTGTCACAGCTCACCTGCTGCACAGTTGTTTTAGCTGCTTCCCTTTGTTTCTTTAGCCACACCGTTCACAAACAAGCCACGGGCTTGGAGCTGAAGTCTAATGGGCACGAGGCTCAGAGTGGCCTGTCAGCTTCCAGCCATTAGCAAGCAGGACACATAACCCTGGGATTATCTGAAACAGCTTCTCTCCCATTTTACGTTTACCAGAATTCACTGCAAAGTGACCACAAAGCAACCTATGGCCACTGCACATGCCTTGAGTGAACATGAATCTTTAATGTGGTTAAAAGGCAGAAAATCCCATCTCTTACTTGGTTTCATGTCCACTTGCCCATCTGTGACTTTAATAGGTGTTGCAGTGCATTATGGGGTTTGTGTGAACACCATATAGTATGCAAATTATGGGCTGTTGTTTTCATTGGAGGAAAACATCCTTAAAGAAAAACGTAAGATTGCTTAATTTATTAGCACATCACCAGGAGTCATTATTAGTTTTTTCTCCAGGAGATTCAAGTTAAAAGTTTTGACAAATGTACAATTTAAAATGCACGGCTCTAACGCTAAGCCTGTATTGGAGGTAAGTGGCAAGTTTTGAGACAGGAGAGAAATCAGGAAACATAAAACCCCTTAACCTGAAGTGGATGAAGACCATTCCAGGCATTCACATCCCATCTTTATGTCAGTAGAAGCTCAGTTCAAACACTTTTTTCTCTCTTCAGATTCCTTACCTGATGCTGGTCAAAGCATAACTTAGGAAATAGTATTGACCAGTTACACATATTGACCACCACTGTTCAGTAGTTGAGAGCTAATGTTGACATGGTTTGGTCTATATGGACAATGCTCTGGTCAATGTAGATAATGAGGAATGGGCTAGTATAGCCTAAACATTTACTTTTGAGTTCGACCAGTGCAAAAGTAAAAAAAAAAAAAAGTGTATGCACTGTACCTATGAAAGGAGAGGTTTGCGGAACGCAAAGACAAACTACAGTTGTGTGACCTGACAATCAAGACATTGTCAACACCTCACATGCAATATACCGTGATACATGATAAGTACGATGTGTGAGTATGATGAAGTATGATGATGACTCCTGAGTCATGTGACGGCTAGGTGCTGACATTGATGTGCTCTCTCCCTGCTGTCCTGCCGTCTGACTATCGAGCCTCATTGATCCTGGGGGTGACAGGCCGTCTGAAGGCACCACAGAGCTATCCCAGAGGCCTCTCTGCTCGGCCGTCTTTGAGGTTGGAGGCTCGATAATACTCTTTCTTCCCTCCTCTGCTTGTGATTCTAACCTTCATCTGCAACGAGGGAGAGAGGCCTCACTGCTGCACAGACACAGAAGAACCCACCACATGCAGAGTGTTGGCTGACCGAGGGCTGACAGAGCTGAGAGGAGGGAGAGAGAGAGGAGGAGAGAGACAGGACGAGAGAGACAGGAGGAGAGAGAGAGGACGAGAGAGACAGGAGGAGAGAGAGAGGAGGAGAGAGACAGGAGGAGAGAGAGAGGAGGAGAGAGACAGGAGGAGAGAGACAGGAGGAGAGAGACAGGAGGAGAGAGAGAGGAGGAGAGAGACAAGAGGAGAGAGAGAGGAGGAGAGAGAGAGGAGGAGAGAGACAGGAGGAGAGAGAGAGGAGGAGAGAGAGAGACAGGAGGAGAGAGAGAGGAGGAGAGAGAGAGGAGGAGAGAGACAGGAGGAGAGAGACAGGAGGAGAGAGAGAGAGACAAGAGGAGAGAGACAGGAGGAGAGAGACAGGAGGAGAGAGACAGGAGGAGAGAGACAGGAGGAGAGAGAGAGGAGGAGAGAGACAGGAGGAGAGAGACAGGAGGAGAGAGAGAGGAGGAGAGAGACAGGAGGAGAGAGAGAGGAGGAGAGAGACAGGAGGAGAGAGAGAGGAGGAGAGAGACAGGAGGAGAGAGAGAGGAGGAGAGAGAGAGGAGGAGAGAGAGAGACAGGAGGAGAGAGAGAGGAGGAGAGAGACAGGAGGAGAGAGACAGGAGGAGAGAGACAGGAGGAGAGAGACAGGAGGAGAGAGACAAGAGGAGAGAGAGAGGAGGAGAGAGACAGGAGGAGAGAGACAGGAGGAGAGAGACAGGAGGAGAGAGACAGGAGGAGAGAGACAGGAGGAGAGAGACAGGAGAGAGATAGGAGAGAGAGACAGACAGGATTAGAGAGACAGGAGGAGAGAGAGAAGAGTAGAGAGATAGGAGGGAGAGAGACAGACAGGATTAGAGACAGGAGGGAGAGAGAGACAAGAGGAGAGAGACAGGAGAGAGATAGGAGAGTCAGACAGGATTAGAAACAGGAGGGAGAGAGAGACAGGAGAGTTAAGGCGTCACTGTCTCTTATTCACAAGGGGACCTGTGTCAGTGTCACTAACATGTGACAAATGACATTGGCGGTGAAGAGACCTGTGAGAGTGAGCAGCAGCCTGAGAGGCCCAGGTCACGGAGCTGCTTTCACGAATCAATCAGAACGTTTCGATTTGACTATCGCTGGCAGACTAATGCCTAAACATGAGCAGGGAGAGAATGTGTTAAGGAGAGAAGGGATGTATGCGTTTGTGTGTGTGTGTGCGTGTCCCAGTGTGGCTGCCACCGATTATGAGCAAACATGATCCCCTGGAGAAAGACAATAATATTGGCATTAAACACCTCAAGAGAAGAGATGCTGTCGGTTTTTAATATATCTTAAATTATGTCAGGAAAAACACTGGAACACCACACAAAAGCCACAGTCAGTGTATTATGCTATCTCATAAAGCTGCAGCGCTCGCAAAACAATATTGACATTGGGAGCAGGCAAGCAAATGTCAGACCTTATAACATATGAAATACTTAACGTAACCAATTTCCATCTGTCAATCACCCTGGGAATAATGACAGGTGGCTGAAAATCAATACACATGTGCTGCACAGTCACCGGGCCAGATCAGACTGGGCGCTAAAGATTGATCTTATTAAACCGAAGTGTGTTTGCAACAAGTTTGCTTTCGCTGCTAGTGGAGTTGTTTCCACAGAACAACGAGTTTTGCAAGAAGAAGATCGGCTCCAATCTATCGTCCGCGTGCGTTGGCACAATGAGTTATGAGAAGCAGCGGATTTTGATCCTGTTTCTGACTGGCTGTCGTGCTCTGCAGCATTTCTGTGTGATCTTTAGCTTTGTTGTCCGTGGGCCTCGCACTAAACCATGTCTCCAATGCTGAGGAACACAACACGATGTGCTGTACAGTTAGTGAGCATGGCTGTCTTTGGGCATCACCTCATTAACAACACACTGTCCTTCTCCACACATAATCAGTAAAGAGACAGGGGGGAGGAACTCCCTGGGCTCACATCAAAAGACAGAGATGCTTTTGAAGAGTCTCACTTTATCCTTGACTGTTCACTCGAAGACTGCAAGCCAATCACTTTCAGACAGGGTTCAAATCTGGATCTGTCTTTAGCGCTCGTAGGAAAACAACTTTTTCTGTTGGTTATTTTAGCTATTTCGTTAAGGTATTTCTCCTGGAATGTGAAAGTTTAATGATAATAACGATGTTGAGTGTCATATATACACATGTTCGTCAAACAGGTTTACGAGCTGTTTGTTGTGTCTTTGTGGTCAAAGGTCTGTCTTCTCTGCAATTCTGCAAATGGAAATTCTGTGAATCAAGAACATTCAAATCAATCGATGAAGATCCGTACCTGAGTCTGTCACGTCCGTCCTCCTGCCGATGACAACTCTGGAGGGGGATGAGGAGAGGGGGGCGGGCGGTCCAGCCCCACAGCGGCCCAGGAGAGGGGGGCGGGCGGTCCAGCCCCACAGCGGCCCAGGAGAGGGGGGCGGGCGGTCCAGCCCCACAGCGGCCCAGGAGAGGGGGAGCCAGCCTCCAAACTAGCGTCAGTTTTATGGTCCTGCAGCTGTGCTGGCAGTATTGATTTCGGACGTCTGTTGATGGTGCTGGACACATTTTTATGAAGTGAGGAATTCTGGGTCCGCATCTGTGGCGCCGCCCAGGAGAGAGCACAGACACAGGAGAGAGCACAGACACAGGAGAGAGCACAGAGACAATAGAGAGCACAGACACAGGAGAGAGCACAGAGACAATAGAGAGCACAGAGACAATAGAGAGCACAGAGACAATAGAGAGCACAGACACAGGAGAGAGCACAGACACAGGAGAGAGCACAGACACAGGAGAGAGCACAGACACAGGAGAGAGCACAGAGACAATAGAGAGCACAGACACAGGAGAGAGCACAGAGACAGGAGAGAGCACAGACACAGGAGAGAGCACAGACACAGGAGAGAGCACAGAGACAGGAGAGAGCACAGAGACAGAAGAGAGCACAGCAGACAGGAGAGAGCACAGAGACAGGAGAGAGCACAGAGACAGGAGAGAGCACAGCAGACAGGAGAGAGCACAGCAGACAGGAGAGAGCACAGCAGAAAGCCTCCGGCCGGCCTTCACACGTCGGTGTGTTCGTTCTCATCCGAGCACCCCGACACGCTCTGCTGCGATATGAGGGCCGCAATAAAATGCTCTATTCAGTCTGCAACTGGATATATTGTTAATGGCCCATCCTTGAATTGACATGTATACATACATGGGGAGATGTCAGAGAAGGGCCCCATATAGAGTAACTGATAACTCTCAGTGAAAGCCGTCTTAGGCTAATAAAATCGCCGACTATACATATCTGGGCAGCTGTGCATTTGAATCCAGGAAATGATCATTTACTAGGGAACTGTATCTGTGTTTCCGTAGAAACCAGGACTCTGTATAGTCAGAGGAACAGGTGGTAGAGAGTTAATATTAGCAAAGGGAAAGACAATTAAGAGACTTTCACATTTAAGTTTGTTGTTTTTTAATTGATTCGATTATGTTCATATCTTTACGGGAGTTCAGGTTTTCATACTCCACCCGGCCCTGCCCCCCTCCACCCGGCCCTGCCCCCCTCCACCCGGCCCTGCCCCCCTTCACCCGGCCCTGCCCCCTCCACCCGGCCCTGCCCCCCTCCACCCGGCCCTGCTGCCCTCCACCCGGCCCTGCCCCCCTCCACGCTGGCACAAACACTGCATCCTTTTTTTAGCAGGGATGGATCTGACACAGCCCTGCGTCTTAAAACAGCAGTCCAGGGCTAATCTCTGATATGCCAGGGTTGTTTTTGGAAATAAATCATGTGGTCACTCCGATGATGGATAGGGTACAAACTCATCAATCTGAGGAGGATTTGGAGAACACATGTTGGTCGGCCGTGATGTATTCTGAAACGTAAACTGAAGCAAACTATCGTGAAGAACTCTCTCTCTCTCCTGTCACTCAGTCAGGGGTCCTCCACCAATGAAAAGACGAGAGTCTTGTTCGTAAACCATAAATTGGCACACAGTCGATACTAAATTTGTGGATGAGAAACCTTGATAACGGGGTGCTGAAGACTTACAACACAAGGTCACGTTAACTTATTTGTTGTCTGACAAAATAAGTGGCATGTGGCTCCACAGAAGGATTAACAGAAATAAGTCCACTATGTAGAAGCTACAAGATGTGTCCTGATGTTTCCCCTTCCCATTTCAGTCTGCCCTTTGCCGTGAATCATTATTGTTGTATTTCAACATGAAAGGCAGGGGAGTGAAAGAGGGTAAGCCCAGGCTGGCAGGGGAGTGAAAGAGGGTCAGCCCAGGCTGGAATCAAACCTGCGTCCCAGTGGTAAGGCCTGGGCCAAAACAGTGTGCTCTCTACCCTGAGCCACCGGAACCCCTCTCACACACAGGATTTGACACCAAAATGTGTGCTTGCATTCGATTCCCTCCCATCGTAAATATCATGGACATGAACAGAAGATAAAAGTACGCAACAAAAATTAAGTGATGTTCCACCCTGGTCATTGTCTTTGTACCAGGTGTGCCCCACCAATAACTGCCTCGGACATTTGCTTTGACTTAGTGACATCTGGTTCCAATGATCGTCCACCAAAGAGCAGGGGAGGGCAGGAGGAGGGGGTGGAATTCACAAACTGGCCCGGCAAAAAATAAACCAGGATTCATCTGCATAGACGGGCGATTTCGGCGGGAGCGCATGTCACGTTTCTCTCCATCCCATGTTGTTTTGCCCTGTAAACAAGGTGGGTTTCACGTCCTTGCTGTTTTCAGTTACCACATCAGCACATTTTCATGGCGTGAGTCACTTGTCGAGTCTGTAGGGAGAGACAAGCCTCCGCCCAGCTCACGGGGAGATACTTCCCCCACAGTAGGAGCTGGCTTGACAGAGTTGGAAACAGACTAACATATGTTTGGCACACAGGGCTGTGGAGACCAACAGACTCTTCTCTCTTTTTTTTCTCTCTCTCTCTGAGAACCTGAAGTTACAGAACTGTTGCACCACGCCTCTCCATTGTTTGAAGAGGGCTGTCACAATCTGCTCCCAGCTGAAACTGTCACACTCGTCCAATTGAAACCAGCTCTTTTCTCTCTAGCTCACACACACACACACAGACACACACACACAGACAGACACACACAGACACACACAGACAGACTCACATGCTCACAGAGGGGCCTGCCACCGCAAAACGTCAAAAACTAAATATTTGGGGAGGGTGATATCATGCTGCCAGGCCCCTGCATCGAAGTGTGAAGCTCAAATGTACTTTCAAAGACTCCAAAGCCCATCTCATTCCAACTACCAATATGCAGAGCCCATCCCCAGCCGCCATAGCCATGCCAAAGCAATTTGTCTCTTTTATTGCTTTTGGAAGCCAATATGTTTTAATTAAGGAAATACGTAAGCACAAACAACACCATAAATAATCCTTTTCCCAACCCATGACAAAGGAATTTCGTCAGATCTTTTGATTTTTTTTGCCGTCATGGTATACATACTACATTAATTAAATCAATTTGGGTGTTGTTATTGAACCAGGGGGAGGCAACAAGTTTTCTCATGGAGCACAATGTGTCATGCTTATTTGTGGACATGGTTATCTGGCTCTGAGCGTGTCCAGGGAGATAGCAGGGGTGAGCGCGTTCTCTGATCAATGTAGTTGTTGTCACAGTTTACGGAGCAACAACAATGGGTTTTTGCTGACACTTTTATCCAAAAAGACATTCAGCACAGAGGGAGATTCGAACCCTCGACCCCTTGTTCCGCAGTTAAGTGTCACTTGAGCTATACCCCCCAAAACTAAGCCGTCCAACAGCCCACAGTCTCGCAATGTTTGGTTGTGTGATGGGAAACAGGGTGTAAGGCTGTGCAGAAGATCTAGACTCAGACAGAGACCCCTAGCCCACCTGACTGACCGTTTGACCTGGAAGTGAATGGCCGCTTGCAGATGAAGGAGATAGTGTGGATGACCTCGTGTAATAGTATTATCACAACAAACAGGATGGGGTCCCAGACAGGGGTCACACACAGTGCAGCACAATACCTAGAGTGTCACCAAACATTCCTGGAGCTACATAACAGTGTATTTCATGTCACTTGAAGACATTAAATACATTTTTGTGTTGAACATACAACCAAACAGTAACGTATACCCCATCGCCGAGGGTGACTGAACACAACAAATGGATTGGCTTGGAGGTTTTCAAAAAGGAACCACACAAAATAATTATCCAAGTGAATGTTTGTTTATTTATACATCCAGGATGAAATCCTTGGGTTGGGAAAAAGATTAGGAGGAAAAAGAATGAAAGAAAAGTAGAAACGTTGGGAAGAGGGATCTCCTCAAAAGACTAGATTTAAAAGGGATCTAGATGTCATTTGGATTCTTGAGTACAGTGTAGCGTACGGCTATTTGATCCCTTGTCATAGAAGGTCTCTCATGAAATTCTATTTTAAAACAAATCCTTCTGTACACAAACATGTTGATACTATTTGGTACAGATTAAGTTGTGTTGTTTAAATGGTTCATTATTGCCGAGACCTATCCCAGAGACCTGATCCCACAGATTAAGTCAGCTTGATTGTATTTGTCCATGGATTACATGGTGCCATCTATTCAAGGACAGGTCCACAAGTGTGGACTCCCTGTGTTGTTGCAGTGCTTAGAATGTTCTCTGTAGTTGAGAGACAACACTGTCAGGAAAACACTTGGTAAAGACTCACTTGATAATTCGTCATTTAGTCAGTTACAGTTGGAATCACTGAATGACTCATCATCAGAGTCATTGGTCGCTGTGAACTGACCAATTAGAACTGTTGTTGTTAAAGTTAAGGTAACCAGTTAGAACTGTTGTTGTTAAAGTGAAGGTAAGCAGTTAGAACTGTTGTTGTTAAAGTTAAGGTAACCAGTTAGAACTGCTGTTGTTAAAGTGAAGGTAACCAGTTAGAACTGTTGTTGTTAAAGTTAAGGTAACCAGTTAGAACTGTTGTTGTTAAAGTTAAGGTAAGCAGTTAGAACTGTTGTTGTTAAAGTTAAGGAAAGTCCAAGTTGTCAAAATGTGCAGTCCTGATCTTTTTAAAACGTGATAAACTAGCAAGTCTGCTCTCTATGGAAACTGAAAAAAGAAAAAGAAATTCTGCAGCTCATGACTCAACTACATGTCATATATTTTCCATCTTTCTCTTTACAAAATGGACGTGCCTCTTCCCCTGTCCTCTAGTGTCACAGCCCTATCACACTGGGCCCTCTGCTGGCCCTCTGCTGGCTCTCTGCTGGCTCTGGCAACAGTCAGCCCCTCGGAGCCCCTTCCAGGAGACAAGTGTGTTGTGGGATCAGGTTCCTCCAGGTTCCTCCAGGTTCCTCCAGCCTCATTTATTAAATTAAGTGATGCGTCACTGTGGTGTGTCATGCGTCGTGGTTGGGGATAGGAGGGAGCGGGTGGGGGGTGATGGTTAGGGGGGTGCTGGGTCTTTCATGCCGCTGGGAGGGAGAGGTGGAGGCCAGGGAACGAGGGAGTGTGACGCCTCCCTCTCTCCTCTACTGTCAGTCACTCTACCGCCACGCATGCGTCATTTGTCGACAGGGAAAGCAGGTATATTCAGAATACAGTCGCTAAAACACTTTCTCTCTCTCTCTCTCTCTCTCTCTCTCTCTCTCTCTCTCTCTCTCTCTCTCTCTCTCTCTCTCTCTCTCTCTCTCTCTCTCTCCTCTCTCTCTCTCTCTTTGGCCGAGACACCTGAGCTGTAGTTAGTCTCTGTAGACAGACAGGGTTCAGCAGCAGACTGCCTACGCTGTTCTCATTCCCATCAGGTACCCTGACTGTGACTGTGAGAGAAGGCTGGGGGTCACTGGTGACTAATTTCTCAGAGCACTCAGATTGTGTAAGTAATGGACCTGTTATTGCATTTTCACAACCATCACAGCAAACAAGCCAGGAAAAATCCATACAAATTCCCCCACGTGTGATAGGTCCTTTTGAGGGAGGGTGGGGTGGGGGGGGGTTGGGCACCATCTTTAAGGTACAGCCATCACCGCGGAATAGGCCTAATGTGCAATTTAAAATCAATATCTTTAAAAAATGCTTTTCCTACCTGCTACGGCATCATCTAAATATCAATAGGGCCCCTCAGTTCTTCAGAGAAAGCCAGGCACGATGAATCTCAGATCCAGGGTGCTTTGACCAGGGATTTCTCTCTGTCTATCCCACAGAATCTGGCTCTCACTGTCTCTCTTTCAATTTTAATACAGCGCCACACTTGGCACATGAGGTTTAATAAAGTAGCGTAGTGTCTGTCAAGCCAGGTGTATCTTCAATCCTTTCATATTCTAACTAAATCCCAAAGAAAGGTGTTGGGGATACTAAAGAAGAAGGGATGGAGAGAGGGAAGGGGAGAGGATGGGAGGGAGGGAAGGGGGCATGTTTTTTTCTTCTAAGATGCCCGAGGAATTCTCTTTTTCTCTCGCTTCTTCGCCAGATCTCCGAGTAGCTGTCTTATCTGCTGGTGTGTCTAGATCATGTGTGTCTCACACTAAAACATATTGCATTCCCCCAATGATGACCTCTAGGCCTCTACTTCACAGGTGGAGCACGCTTCTTTCAATGAACAACTTCATGGGATGGTCACATTTTCCTTTGAGGTCTGGCTATGTCTTCCTTTTGGCATTTATTGAAGGAAATTTGTTGAAAGTATGGTTAAATTGCACGGCTCAGACATATTTTTAATTATAACTGAATTTTAAATTTGATTGTACTAGTCACATACATTTTCCATGACCTCTGTTTTGCTTTGCCCTAACCAATATGATAATATAACTACACGTCCTTGTGTTATTCGAGGCCTGAAGACGAACAATGTGATCCAATCAAAGAAAGATAACTTGTAACTCAGTAGGATTCGCTGCATTCAGACGATAAGTCGTCTTATGAGAGAGATGTGTTTCATCGCACCGTATTTTTATTTTCATTTCAAGACCATCCAGTCAGACTTTGGAAAAAGTGTCTTTCCCCCAAAAAGGGAAAAAAAGTAATGAATGTCTCTGTCTCAGCCAGGTCTTGTGTTTGCTCATCTTTTTCCATCTGGGTTCAATTATGGGTGGATTCTGATGATAAGACAGTCAGGAGCAGGCTGACTCTCAGCGCACACACTGCAACACAACGCAAGTCTCTCCTCTACATGATTGTAACTTAGAAGTGTTTTATTACGATTCGTAGTTCTTCTGTTTCTTTTTTTTTTGGGGGGGGGGAGGGGGGGGGGGGGTCACAGTGTTGAACTGATTGTCCTCATCCTTGATACTGAACTGAAATCAGGAAGGAATTATCAGGCAGCATTGGTGAAAATGGCAGTGTTTATGAATGTTTGACTTCTGGTATTGTATTTCCTTTGATGAAGAACCTCCAACAAGCACATCGCCCCCAGCGAGGCTGAGGACTATGACTGAATCAAACGACTAAATGAGGGATGTCAGGGTTGGGTGGCGGGGCTGGCCAGGGAACAGACACAGCCCAGTCTCATTAAGACTGGACCTCGGACAAGGTCAAAGGGCGCTGTCATGGTGACCCCTGGTTCACCCCTATTTGACCCTGGTCACTCGGCCTGAGGCTGGCCACGGTGACCCTGCCTTGACCCCTCCTATGCTGACAAGCCGATTGGCCGATGGGGTCAGGCTGTGGACATGAAGGCTGTAAGCACTGTCTCGCTGACCATGTAGAAACTTCATAACTTTAGTTTGAAACCAGTAAGCCTCATGTTGTGTGCGTTTAATCAGTCAATTTTGCTTGGTACGAAAAACGAATAAGAAAAAAAAAAGTTTGAGTTTGAGAGCTCATGAGGATGGTGAGATAGTTGCCCCTCGTAAACATACAAACCATCTCAAAAATAATAATGCTCTAAATTGTAGATATGCACTGTCATTTAATGGTGCCGTCTATTGTTATGGAACGTATTATCATAAGACATTTGTACTTAGCGTGAAACTGTTTGGCCTCTGGCCACTAACATGTTTGATTTAATAATGTGGGAATTTTGCGCTGTTTTCCTTTCATTAAATTTAAGTTGAAAACAGAAACAGAAAGCCACTTGCTTTAAAGCATGAACTTTACCGCCCAACAACTGTCAGATGCAATATGAGCATCTGGATTCAAAAGAGAAGCTTTTTTACAGGATGTCCGTTTTAATGCGACGGTATTTTGTTTTTGGAGCTTCTCTCTCCCATTGCTTTTCTCCCACTACGCTTGGAGCCTGGAAATTTGCCGGTGACCACCCATCCTAACCTGGGTCTGTTTCAGCAGAGGAGGCTCTGAGATTTAGGCCGCAGAGAAGCCAAAGCCCTGGAGCCGCAGGGGAGTATTTCAGAGGTTGGGATGAAGTCTGACTCCAGCCTGGGAGTCACCAGGACCCGGGGAGCAGGGAGGCGAGGGTTATGGGTACATTTAGATCTGCGTTCTTACTCGTTTGCCAGTCCGCAGGTCGATGCATCAGAGAGACCACAGCGTTTGGGGGACGAGGCTGTCGTGTGCTCTGTGGCCCAGCGTTCAGTGACGTGACCCTGGGCACGTTGGAGAGAGAGAGGGCTTGCTGCTCGTAGACCTCCAGAGAGGGGGGGGGGCTGCTTCTGGTCTTTATCAAACTGATGAACTGGTGGCTGTGTGATCGTATTTGTAACCTCCACTGTAAAACTATTCTTGATTTTTTTTGGAGGGCATGCAAATTCATGAGTAGATTTAAAAACACACATAGTCACATTTTAAATATATTGTAGATTAATTGTTTTATGATATTTTTTTCTTCCCCAAACTGAGACACACTATATTGGTCTATACACAGTATAATATTAAGTACTTATTAGGTTTATCATCTAATCAATCTACAGTCAAAAGATTAACCGGCATCAACCAATTAATATTATTAAAATGATATTAACCAATGAGCAGGCACCACCGTGGTGCTGTGTAGCACGCAGACAGTGTCACGTGATGCATTCTGGGAAAGGGTCGAGGCAGGCCACACTTCTTTCCCCGACAACGAAACATCAACATTAGTCTCACGGTAGCCGAGGACGAAGAAATTGACTGGATTTCATCTGGGAGTCAGATTCCAGGCTCTTTCATCTGGGTGCTGGAGGCGTGTTCCCTGAGCAGATGGCCCCCTGAGAGCCACATCGCAGGGACAAGGGTGAAAGTCAGGCTTCGAGCGGGTGTGAGGGTTAAGTTTAGGGTCAGAGGTCATATGAAGGTCAGGGTTACGGCCAGGTTAAGGTCAGAACGGGGTCGGAATGTCCAGCCCCTCAGGGCAGTGTTTAAGTGATCCTGTTTTCAGTAAACCACAACTTCTGTCCCCTAATTAGTGGGCAGTAGTCAATAGACTATGAGCTTTAGTTATTTACCCATAGAGCCAAAACACATAACTATGTCCCTATCTATACCATCGTCCCACAAACTATTATTTATAGGACATTTACGAGGCTCTGTTGGTCAGTCAGGTAAAAGGATGCATCTGTAGAAAGTGACGGTTCAATATCATTACACCATTAACTTACATTTAGTCGATGCTCTCATCCCTCTGAACTCGGTTCTGTGGGGGTCCTCGGGGTGTCATGACAGTCCTGAGGGCTCTGCGGACAGCGCTTTCGCTTTTTTGGGACCCACATCAGGGAGGAGCCAGTGATTGGCCAAGCTGAGTTATGTGCCCTCTGATATGATTTATTTCAAACGTCAACAAAGCTATTATTTATGTTTCCATGGTATCTCTCGTGCCAGTTGTTGATGATGTCACCCTTGGCTGTCACCGCCGATTCTGTGGTCTGTGCTGCATTCTGGGAAACCCAACACCGTCTGAGGAGGGGGAGCGGGCGAGCAGCGTTGAATGTGCTCCTCTTCCTCATGTCCTGCCGCGGGGCGCAGACAGTACGTCATATCAGACACACACACACACACACGTATACATACCCCCCCACACACACACACATACACACACACATACACATTCCCCCCAAACACACACACACCCGGCCCCACACACACAACCACCCCCGCTACACACACCAACACACAACCACCCCCTCCCACAGACACACACACACAACCACCCCCGCTACACACACCAACACACAACCACCCCCCCCGGTATTTTCTACCCACCACAGGATACCAGCGGTTCCTTCTTCATGTCGTTCCTCCAAAACCAAAATTACCCTCCCAGAAGACGAGGCAGTAGGCTCAGGCTAGTTGTCGAACATGGAGGGTGTGCAGCAGGCCGGCTGGCACGAGCAGCATGGCTTCCAACACTACGCTGTTGTCAGAGGATTTTCAGGCAACACCAAATGTATCCGCACCCTACGAAACCACTTAGTGTTTTACTGTGTGACTTAACTGTCATAAATCAAATGTCACGATTGGTTAAGTGGAGGGAATTATCTCTGTCAAATCAAAGCATTTTTTATTTGTTTCTTTATTTTCTTTAAAGGTGCACTTTTTACAGTAATTTGTCGTTTATTGATGTCATGACACAAGATTTCACGGAACATGCTCTCCTTTGTGAATCAGCCCTTGAAATGAAACAATCCAAGGTAACACTGGAGGAAAAGAAATCCTGTACGATATTCCACCCATTCATTATCTCCGTTTTCTCTGTCTGTCCATGGTCTTAGAAAATCCTACCAGGGGCATTCTCATGCTTGGGAGGGCTTAAGATCTCATCAAATGAGCTGTCATCTGCTTAGTTATTGGGTGCTTACAAATAACCAAGATGCAGAACTTCAGAAAGTACTCGTTTTTAAAACCCTCTCTGGTGTAAGGGAAAAATAGCTTTTCAAATGCATTATTAATATGTTTCCAAAACTAGATCTGGATAATACAGCACATAGGATTAGCCATAGGAATTTAATATAAAATCTCTTCAGCCTCTTTCTTTTCTCTCTCTCACTCCCCCCTCTCTCTATCTTCCCCTCTATCTCCCTCTCATTCCCTCCCCCTCTCCTACTCTCTCTCTTCCTCTCTATCTCCCCCTCCTCTCCCTCCCCATCCTTCTCACATGTGTTCAGTCTGTTGTTGGTTATGAAGCTGCAGTGTTTCTGCTGGATGGTAACAGCGCTCGTAGGGAGTCTGGGAGTTGAAAGTGCGCACCCCAAAAGCCCGCCATGTGTTCTCATTTAAAATTATATTTTAAAGTTAATGACTTACACAGGGCTTATAGGTATAGCCGGCTGATCCATGGTGCTAATTTCATTGGTAGAGTGGGCTCCATAAAAAGGTCATTATGCCTGGCTTGTGTTTAACTCGTGTTTAATTCCAGGCAGAGGGAGGAGGGGAAAGTATTGATTAAATGACATCTTAACAACCAAGAGTTTAATAAATAGCTGGTGTGTATTGCACTGGAAGGCCGGGGGAGAAAGGAGTTGTGGGGGTAGGGGTGACATGTCCATTTGATCATGGAGAATATTGTGAAGAGGAGAAGGCAGGAGTAGTGTGTGTAGAGATATGGGTTTCACTGTAGGCACCGTGATGGAAAACAATCCGAGCTCTTGACAAATTTATGTTAACAAGCAAATTAGCCACAGAGAGGAGACAGGGAGGGATCAATAGCCACGATAAAATAAAATAAAGTTGGTGCTGACCACATACTGTCCACAAATGTAAACTGCCATCCCCAGATCCCTCAGGGCCAGCCCCAACAATAACCTACAACCGAGCGAGACAAAAAAGATATTGACACAAAGAGCGCCTCAATTTCCCCAGGCAGCGTGGTCCTGTCACATCAAACTGGCTATTAGTCACAAATTCTGCCTGCCAGGGATCCATCTTGGTTCTCTAGGGGGACCTTGTCAACTTGAAAGTTCTGCCACTGGCGAAAGGACATCTGCTTCCACTGGAGTGTGTGTTGAATACAAGAGGCCAGGGGTTGGCTCTATGCTGGGAGAACACACAGGGCCACTCCACGTGTCACTTCCTGTTAAAAAGAGCAATTGACAAAAGGATGAAAAACAACCAGGGCTTGTTTTCTTCTTCTTTGAGGGAGGTTTGTAGAGTGCTGATATAGACGGTGTTCAGACCAACATGGTGTCTGCTTTACAATACATGTTAATGCTGCATCACCGTCACATAACTAAGAAACTTTGATTTTTCTCCTGTAGACTTTTAGGTTGTCTATTTTACATTTGTGTAGAAAAGGTCAAATGTATTAAACACTTTGTATATTGTTTTGGTTGAGTACCATGCACATACAGCTTTGCTAACCCAAATACTCTTAATACCAGAAGTTGTCACTCTGATGTAATAATAATAATTTGAAAAAAGCTCCAATCTCTAACTTCAAGAACAAAAATATTTTTGCACACCATTGGCAATTTTTAATTTTTTTTTAAGGATTCTTCAATATTCCCCTAAATACATTCCCCCTCAGCTCCTCCGTCCTCACGCGGTCAGATTCGCCGCGGCTGTCATTGGCGTCCACGTTCCCTTGTAAATTTCAATCAGTGTCTCACCGCAGGGTGCCGCGTCCAGCCCCTCCTCACAGGTGGTCCCTGGCTGCCCATCACTCACCCCCGCCTAAGCGATCCGTCCCCCTCTTCTACACGCCTGTTAATTGCCCCTGTGTTCCTGTGGAGGGGCCCGGTTAGCCCTGGTTAATGTTTAATGCGGCCACTGCAGCGATCAATGTCCAGTTAACAAAGACACCATTACCCACACTGGCAGACTGGGGCATGTTATTGGAGGACTGACAGGAAGTGTCACATCACTCATGTTGTGGAAGGGTACGCAGAACGGTGTTGGGGTAAATACGTATTATTTTGCTAATTAAGTGGGACAAGGGAGTGGGGTTGAAGCGTGTTTAATGAGATAGTTAATTGGCACTACATTCAGGGAGAGGGAAGGTTGATGGTTGATACTGCTCTGACAGAAACTGAGAGCCACATTCAACATGCAGACAAGAATACCTCAAGATTTAAAGATGGCCTCATACTGGTAGATTTAAATAAGACTTGGACAAATATTTGGTTGAGGACATGGTTTTAAGATGTCTGAGGTCATTCTTCAGTCGTATTAATAACATAGGGTCTGTGCCTGCTAAAAAGGTCCACACTTTGAGTTCCAATAATTGGAAAATGTGAAATTAATTGTTCTATCAAGATAAGGATGCATTTTGAGTTATCACGTCAACAGTTCATTACAAACACTTACATACAAGCAAGCATACACATTTTAGGCCTAGTTGTTTAAAAAGACATTCAAGATACTCCTGCATTTGCCTCACAATGAGGGGAGAGTCATCTGGGGTAAGCCTGGAATACAGATGACACCAGGAAGGAAAAAATAGATCAATTTCAGAGGCAAGGGTTTGGCACATTTAATGAATTCAGTCTCTCTAATTCTACCTATCATGATATCTCTCTCTCCAGCTCAGTTTTTTCTGTCTTTCTGCGAGGAGGAAGGACTGACTTGTGAGTGACCATCAGGGAGAATCTCTGCAGGAGATCAATCACCAATCACTTGTTAAGAAGGTTTGTTCTGAGAAGGGAAGCTGTGGATCCCTGCAGGACTGTGAGTATGCCAGTGTCTGGAACAGCCATCATACAAACACCAGCCTCGACTCCTCTCCTTGGCACAGGACTGGGTGATTTCCTCTTCTCAGTTTAAATGATTCGGTTTAATTGCTTTTAAATCATTTCTGTATGTATAAATATATACACACACACAAAGGCATCCCTCCTCATAAAAGGGGTACCCTAAGTGGATCCAGAGGGCTGTGGGGAAGCCCGCAGGTTGATGTGAACTCACATAATGGGCACCAGAGAAGAACCAATCTTAGCATTGTGTTTATATCTGTCACCTTTATACACCCTAATAAACACACGCCACCTCCAAAACCAAAGCTTTGCATTGGTACCTTTAAATCTAACATCCGTAAGTCTAATGTTCATATTATGCTGACAATTTTGTACATTCTGTATGTATTAATACAATTCAACTGAGTAAACATTTAAGTAAAGTATATTTAAGGGGTGAAGGTGTCCAAACGGTAAAGACTATAGTATTAAGGATTTTTTTTTTATGAAATAAAAGCATTTAAAATGTCACAAGCAAAACCTTTCATCCAACAGCTTCACAACTTGGTTTACAAAACGCAGTTTACCTACAAAATTAGAAAACGATGTCTCCTACAAAGTAAGCCATACCCCCCCCCCCCCACACACACACACACACACACACACACAAGAAAAAAAACAGAAAGAAAAGAAGAAATAGAAATATTCAGCTTCTGCACACCAGAAATCTCATAACTTATTAGGTGCATCGGTGGAATACCCTATTAGGAATGAAGGAAGAAGGTAGAAGGAAGAGGGGGCTTTACTTTAAATAGAGTAGTGCCAACGCACATTTATTGGCTCTAATGTGGTACAGCCGACCCCCTGCCACAATACTGGAGCTCACTGGGCTCGCACAGCCACAGGGAGGGAACATAATAACCTTTTTAAGGGTACAGCACGTTGCTGGATCGTGGAATAAAGACTTCACTGTCGGTGCGAGTCAGAAAACGAAGGGCCTCGCCCCAGATGAACATAATCTTTTGTTATTACGTTGTTAATACGTTTTCGTTCTGCGCTCTGGTCTCAAACAAACTCTCCTTCACCAAGACCCCCTCCCTCTCCCTTCCCCTTCCTCTCCGCCTCAGTCCTCCTGGAGGAAAGAAAGAAGTTGATTTCTGTTTCTCATGTGTGTGTTTGTGTGTGTGTGTTTGTGTGTGTAACCTTGTGTGCAAAAAATATATACTCGTGTGGGCAATGCATCTATTGACTTTGAGCATAAACTTGAGTCTTTTATTTACATAAATCTTTTTTTTTAAGAATCCTAGTGTAAAATCTGTTGAAAGCGGCACATTTCCGTGTCTTTTGAACGTCATGGTTAAACTTCCACCCTGTCCTGTCACCTTGTGACGTGAACCGAAATCCTGTCCCACAATCCCTTGCACCTGGTGCTGACACACTGTGCTTAGGTGGCCAATCGACCGGCCGATTGATTAACCGATTGGAAATATTAACTGGGGATGCTCCTTCCAGCATCCTCCATGTCACTTCCAGTCAGTGTCACAAACACCTGTCTGGAGCTGAAAACTGCCCCTCATTAGCATTCTAATTAGGAGACAATCAGATACTGATCAATCTCAGAAAACACTGGATGTGCAGACATGCACAAGCATGCAGATGGCCACACGCACAGATTCTCACACACACACACAGATTCACACACACACACACACAGATTCACACACACACACACAGATTCACACACACAGACACAGATTCACACACACACACGCACACACACAGATTCACACACAAATGCATACCTATACACAAACAACTAGACACCCACACAAAAAAAAGCACACGCACACACACACATATGATCTTTCTTTGATATGGTACATTCACACCCCATTACACAGAAGTTATAGGGATTTTTATAATCCCATCAAAAAACCTCTTGGCTCCCAGCTGAAGAGAACCTATCAAACGCGGTCCAGTCAAATGTGGACGAGCACATTTCACAGACACGCACCGCACATCTCCAGAAGCCACACGAGGAGATGGAGCAGGCAGCCCAGATGAATGCAGAGTGACAGGTATTGCATATCACATGACAGACAGCTCCTTCTTCAAGGAAACCGTGATAAATAAACATGTGCCCTGTTTGGCAATATGTCAATGCGGGTGTTTTACGAGCCTGTGTTTTATGCAGCCGTTCACTTTAACTTCATAAAGCTGTGGGGCCGAGGCTGGAGACCCTGGCAGGCCTGCGTCGCTGCACAATTATGCAGAAAGCGAGCAGATTTGATTTAGGAACTATGACTGGCTGAACATCATGTGCCAGAGACCAGGAAAGAGACACCGTCATTGATTGATTTTTATATTGTTGTTGTCTGAGATCTTAACATGCCAGAATTTACAACCCTGGGAATAATAATGTCATATAAAACAGACTAGAGCCACAGGGCCCCCCTAGTTCTCTGTCTCTCCCTTTCTCTATACTGCTCTATTTCTCCATACTTGCTCTCCCTCTCTATTACTCTATCCCTCAATCTCCTCCCTCTCTTTCTCTCCTCTTTCTCTCTCTTTCTCTCTCTCTTTCTCTCTCGGGTTGTCTTATCATGGTCATTTTCAATTTTGAATTTATTTCATCTTCTGGGAGAATATGAGAAGTGTTTGACACTGGGGAAGGGGATTTTATGGACGGTGCGTGTGTCTGTTGGGCTGTTTATTATGGTGCGTGTGTCTGTTGGGCTGTTTATGACACATTAATAGACAGTGTTTTGCAGGTCCACCTTCAGATCGTATTTCCATTATTGAGTTCAATTTTACTGTTTTTCTCATTCATTTTTTCCAAATTTATAAAGCTGTAAAGGAATTAATGGTTGCAGTATGTCATTGCCGAGGACCCCCTCAACACACATACACACTATAACAAAAATGTAAAGAATGGAACAGTTCTATCATGTTACAGTTGGACAAACTGCCAGTCAGGTCAACTCTCCTGACGGCAGGAATGTCTGGTCCTGTTTTGGACTTCGAGGGCAGTTGATTCTGACAGAATCCAAATCAAAGCCCTTCCTTTCACCACTTTTCTAGAAAACCTTCTACAGTACACTTTTATCCAAAGTGAGGTACAAACAGCCTCCAGCATAGCAAGCGCAGCAGAAGATAGGATGACTTGATCTGTTCTGCACAGGTGTTCAGGCCAGGTGTTCAGGCCAGGTGTTCAGGCCAGGTGTTCAGGCCCAGGTGTTCAGGCATCTGTCTCTTCTCTGGCCCCAGGTACGGGCAATATCCAGGTGACCGTCTCTCCATCCCTCCATCCATCCATCCTTCCATCTATCCATCCTTCCAACCCTCCATCTCTCTATTCTTCCCTCCATCCTTCCAACTCTCCATCTCTCTATCCTTCCGTCCCTCCATCTCTATCCTTCCATCCCTCCATCCTTCCAACCCTCCATCTCTCTATCCTTCCATCCATCCATCCATCCTTCCAACTTTCCATCCCTCCTCCCTCCATCCTTCCAACTCTCCATCTCTCTATCCTTCCATCCCTCCATCCTTCCAACTCTCTATCTCTCTATCCTTCCATCCCTCCATCCCTCCATCCTTCCAACCCTCCAACCCTCCAACCCTCCATCCCTCCATCCCTCTCTGCTCTCTCTTCGTCTGGGGGTGCAGGTGTCACTCTCCCCTCTGATCCCCTCCCTCACATCCCCCTTCCAGACTCATGTTGGTGCAGAGTAATTGCTCCCTTTTCCCCAAAAAAATGACAGGACGTTGACCCCACCGAATTATTGAATTTTCATTGCTTGCCTTAGGCTCTGTCGGCGCTATTCAATTTTTGCCTGAGGAGGACAACCTATTAAAAGAAAGGAGTCAAGAAACGTGTTTTTTTCTTTTTCTGATTGCCCGAAGAAGCCATTACAACCAGACAGGACAGGACAGCAGGGCTGGAAAGTGGACATATGCCTTTCCCAATACACACACACACACACACACACACATACACACACACACAATCACACACATATATACACACACACACAATCTCTCAATCTTCTGAAAAGATACATACAAGAGTTCTCCACCACAGGCACAAACAGCACACACATAACCATACACCCCCCCACCCCACACACACACACACACACAACCATACACCCACACACACACACTTTGACCCCCCCCCTCTCTCCAAAAGAGAGCGGACACAATTTACATGACTTGAAGGGACATGACAGGCAGCAATCAGCCAGGGGAATAGGGTTAGTACCTGCTGTCTGGATCACTATTACAGTCTCGCTGGCAGCTCCGTCAGATCGCTTATACCAGCTCTGACCTCCGAC
Source organism: Hypomesus nipponensis (assembly GCF_054491055.1). Lineage (NCBI taxonomy): Eukaryota > Metazoa > Chordata > Actinopteri > Osmeriformes > Osmeridae > Hypomesus > Hypomesus nipponensis. The sequence continues at coordinate 1,705,796 of NC_140361.1, forward strand.
CCCCACACATATCAACCAATTGCCCTTTAGTATAATTATGTGGAATAATCTTTTGGAGTTTGATTTGAGGGAGATGGCCAGGGAACCCGCTCCTAATGTATTTTTTCTCCGTGTTAATAAACACTCCTGCAGCAGGCCAGTCTGGATCCTAAGTGAAATACCCTAAGAGCAGGAGGTCAAACTTATTTATTTGCCCGTCGTAGGATCCAACTGTCAGTCGGTTTGTCTGTCCATCTTCCAGGATATGGGTGGATGAACACCGTGGGGGATGCCCCCCTCTCATCCTCTGATGATGTTTTATTGATAGCACCAGGACGCCCCTCCTGGCTTGATATCTCATCAGAGCCTTGATGAGCAGGTCTCACAAGGAGATCAGAACCACACACAGATTCATATCAAACTGTCCCGTTGACATGATGCTGTCACTTGACTTTTAGAAGTTTGAATGTTGAACAGCACTACAGTTTACATCGGTTACTCGGTTGTCTTAACCTAAAATGACAGAACTGTGAGATTGGGGGATCCTTCTTGATCATGAGAGGTCATCTTCAAGTGCTCCTCTAGACCAAAATAATGTTAAAAATCCTGATGTTGCCTTCACGAGCCAGCTAGAGATTCTGACACTATTCCAGGCAGCGAGAGATAGAAGTTCCCTCAACAAGACGGAAAAAACATTTTGACTGATAGATTTGGCCTACCCTACTGCACCTCAAGTATGCTTATCACATCAAAGACACATGAGCCAACCCTTCTCTCCTCTCCCCCTCCTCCTCTCTCCCTCCCCTCCATTAGCCAGGCAGGGTGATGAACAGCAACACTGCTCCTAACCTCAACCCGACACACAAACACAGCCCTGCTGAGGCTGCTGGTGGAAGCTCCTCACCACACAGCCCTATTAGGCACTGGGCTTGACCTTAATCATACACTCCTATCAAGGATCCGTGACCCCGGCCTCCCAGGGGGGCCCAGCTCATTCACAGACGGGGGCTGGCCCCCCCTGCCTGTTTAGGGCTGGGAGCATGGGGGGGCAGAGGGGAGGGGGGGGCAGAGGGGAGGGTGGGGTGGGGCGAGAGGGTGAGAGGGCGAGAGGGCCCCAGATCAGCCACCCATCTCATTGGGCCTCCTCCTCCTAGCTGGCCTGTGTGGTCCCCATGGGATGCATTGAGGCATGCACACACACACGGAAACACACACACGCCACGCGTGCACAAACATACAGAGAAACACACCCCTAAAACACATGCACGGACAGCGTTGTTCCGTGGTGCTCTCCACAGGGGGCTAACGTCAACACAGGTCACTGTCACACATCATGGGACGCTGAGGACACATGCTTATTAGCGTGTCTGAGAGAGAAAGATATTTCTGAAGTAAGGTTCTTATTACAATAACCTTTTCAATCTTTTTTTTTTTTTTTCTCTTTGAGAAAAACTGTTCTGTCGATTTGCATGATCTACGGTGTGAGAGACTTCTATCTGCTTGGCAGAGTTTGAAAAGTCTGGAAAGGGCAGAAAAGAAATCAATTCAGACCTGACAAATGTAAATAAGGTCTTATCGGAGCAGCAGCAGAATCGACTGCATCAAGACAGCAAATGTTCCACTCGCTTGCCTGTCATTTGAGAACATCACTGGATCAAACCTCCGTATCTTGCCCCGAGGACATCCAATTCTCCACCCCATCTGAGTGCATGGCAGCTGGTAACACACGACTGAGGGTATGTGTGCGTGTATGATGTGTTTTAAGGGGGGGAGGGTTGGTTTGTGTGTGTTTGCTTGTGGACCGCAACACTTTACATTTATTGAAATGAGCGCTTCCCTGGGGTGTGTGAGGGGAGCAGAGGCAGAGCTAGCGTCTATCGACTCCTCGGGATTACAGGCTGGCCCAGGAGCTCCCTCGTGTCCGTGGAGGTGACCCATACCGGGGCAGGGTTCAGGAGGGGCGGGGGAGGGGGGCCTGGGAGGGGGGCCTGGGAGGGGGGGCGGGGAGGGGGGCCGGGGAGGGGGGCCTGGGAGGGGGGCCTGGGGAGGGGGGCCTGGGGAGGGGGGCCTGGGAGGGGGGCCGGGGGAGGGGGGCCGGGGAGGGGGGCCTGGGAGGGGGGCCGGGGGGCCTGGGAGGGGGGGGTGAGACCGCTCCCAGGCCCAGATTAGTGGCTCAGGGTGTCCCAGCAAAGACAGTGTGAAATGATATGTGGCACACACACACTCAGGTGCGCACACACAGTTACTCACATCAAACAATGCTCAGATCAGCATAGACAGCTACACACACGTCAATTAGGGTGATGGACCACAGTTAGATAGTCGGATCACTGAATAAGCAAACATATTTATTGAAGGACCATGTAGAGGAAATTACAGCGTGTACGCATGCATTTAGGGTATTTGTTTATGTTAGATATGACTTAATCGTTTGATGACTATGATGCCTTTGTATTCCATTTACAAAAACTTTTTTATCCCTAATCATGCCTTGTGAAATTGAGAACGGTTCCATGGATCAGGAGAGTACTTTGAAGTGCTTCCTAAATGAGACATTTCTTGCAACATCTAAATTTGTGTGATTCAAGCCTGAAAGAGTGGAGCTGATCCTGCGTTAAGGCCCCTAATTGCGTTGAGAAAAGCACAGCATAGCGGCCTTCCATCACACACAGGCCGGGGCAGTCCTCTGCTTTCTGTAAGCAGGTAGTAATTAAGGTTCAGGGATTTTAATTGGTTATCTTGTTTCATCAAAGCCCCTTGTCTTTGAAGTTACAATCAACCATATTATTTTACTTTTTTTTATCGTAACGTGTTCCCACAAAGGACATGAAACGCTAAATAAAATTTAAAAAAACATTTTTCGCAAACACAACTTACTTCATTCTTTTTTTTACTCTCTCTTTTATTTTACAAGTTGCAACAATGATATCAGTTACCCTCTCGATGTCTAATATTATTCTAACATGTGTGAAAAAGGGCTTGTGGTTTCATACATGGAGAATTGGCTAATCAAGAGGCTGGGGAGAAGAATGAACTACTTAGGTCCTGAAGTGCTTATCTGCCGTACGAGTGCCGTAGCAGCAACATCGCCGCCTGCTCTCCACCAGGATGAAGAGGCAAAGTAATTGGATTCTTTCCCACAAAATAAGGCCTTCACCCTTGAGCTTAATTAACCAGCCAGACACAGGGGCAGCGTCCAGCCTACTCCAGCCGCGTGCACCCCCTTCGGATCCCGAAAAACCGGTCTCTTATCGCGCGGTGGCTGTTATTACAATGACTGGGCAATGATATAGGTCAGTCAGTGGGGGCGAGTTACTGAATGAGAACAACATTTTGGCCGCTGTATGATAGCTGAAGTCACGTCGCGCATCCGTAATGAGTTTGGATGTTTTTAATTTGGGAAAATACAAAACAAGTTCAGATCAAAGCAATGTGCGAATAGTGCACAAATAATAAGTGCAGCAGATAATCAAGGATTTGATGAGCTCAGTTCTAATAGTATTGAAGTGGTTAGGGCTAAGAAACTGAATTTTAGGAGACACTATGCAGATTAGAAATCTGTGCATAACTGCGCAGATTAGAAAACTGATAAATGTATAAAAAAACTAACCCTAGTTCACCATCAAACCTTCAGCAGTTGTCAGGAGAGAGAACCTGTTGTACTGGGGATCAATATAGTGACAAATGCATCCACAGTACGGATATTCAACTGTGTTTCACTTCTGATTTCACTAAGAATGTTATTCACAGAGATAAAAGAATAATTCTGGAGATATTACTTAGAGGAAGGATATACTGTACTCTATAATCTTCATTGTATGATCTACTTTACACCGATTTGTACTGATACTTCTAGATAATTATTAGTTTTGTATTGTTTAATTAAGTTTAAAATATATAAGAAGAAAATTATTATTTTCCTTTCACCCCATCCACACAACTGCTTAGGAGCAGCACTTGTTCCCGAAAATTCACAATGAATGGCACTGGTCAATACAGCTACAAATACTGGCTTTGGAAGCACTACCACAAACACGAACAACACTCACAATCTATCGCGGGTCAACCACGGCTAATACAGGGCCGCTCACCATATTAACAAGGTAACAGTCAGAGTAACAGCAATCTAAAGGGATAAAGTAGTGCGGTTGGTATATTGAGGGATCGTACTTTATCGTGGGTGTTGTTTTATGACAAAGTGCGTCTCAAGCCCCTTGTGCGATGCCACCGCTCGTATTATAACTCTTCCTAAGGTCCTTAGGGCCACTTTGGATGAAGAGTTGCCATCTTTCTGTCACCGTTCCCCCACACACTTTCACCGGCTCTAAAGCTCCATGTTTGTTGTTCCGTTCCCCCTCTATGTCTCCCCGAGGAGCCGACTCATTTTAATATAAATAGAACGCTTCATCATGCAGTGCCACAACCTTCCCCACGACGCATCGCTCCCGTGGTATTATACGAAGCACGCGATGCACCTCGAGACTGCACGAGGTAACAACGGAACCAAACAAACGTTTATTTCGCTATCATTTCATATGACGGGTTCACTTTGTGGTCGGGTGAGATGTGCAAAAAAAGTGCGAGCAGGAGTCCTTGAGCTGCATCTAAAACAATTAATAATCAAGTTAAAAATACTGATGCAGATTCGCCACAACACACAATGAAATGACATAGAATTATCTGCAAAATTGATATCAAACTAGACTAGCAAACATACATGGAGGTACAGGAGACACGGAAATAAGTTTACTCAACAGAGTTTCAAAACAATTTGAAACTCTTTTGTTGAGAACCTTTTGTTTCTTATGCGGCAGGCTTATTCTCCAGACCTAAAAGAAAGCTCTCGGAAGCAGCCTCGGCTAGCTGGACTTGCCTGCTCTAATGAGATGTGCACAGCTGTATCCCAAATACCAGGGAGATCATTTAACAAGAGATGTGTGCAGCCCTTCCCGGCTTGGGATTTCTGCACTCTTCTCTGTTGTGGTAAAGAGGTGTCCAGAGGGCCAGCGGGGCTAGGACACCGCCCGGGGCATCGCCTGCCAATAGCCGCGCCCCGAGAACCACTGATTTGTGGCTTCTGATCGTGCACACCTAAAGCCGGCGCCATTGACTAATTGCACTTCATCTGGGTGAGGGATCCATCTTGGCTAACAAGAAAGCACTAGAGGTCTTCATTTAGCTATCACACCCTCCCTCCCCCAGGGACACGTCCACTGCAGCTGCAGTCCTCTCCCAATCAACACATCAAACGCAGTCCCCCCCCCCCCCTCCATGCCCCCACCACCCTCCCTCCCAATTCATTTTCCTCCCTCATTCCCTCCCTCCATCGTATCTATCTCTCCGAGAGAAAAGGGGGAGGGAAGTTGGTGATGGAGGACACGGAGACACAGTGGTGAATACTGAGCGCCAGCTTTGGACCCACCCTGCGAGCACTCTGGATTTAACAGGATATTTATTCTTTTATATCCAGACAAAAGAGATTGCACATGCCCTCCCACACCAGCCAGAGTCACTCCAGCACATCAGGGGGAAACTAGCCAGAATATAATGAGACTCCATCAAGAATATCGTGGCAGATTTCGGCGATAATCGTGAATACATCCGAAATGTAGCAGCATGGATGCCAAGACGTTGTTGTTGTAATAAAATGACGATCCAGCTGAGGCTGCCAGGGCCAAAGGAAGGAACATTCCACCCCACATTTAGCTAATATGTCTACTCTCGTTCAAATGTCTTCATTTCAGAAAAAATAATAATGGTAATGTTCCGTACTGTTTCCACTCTCAAACACACAAACATACATCCACCTTCTCCCCACAGACACCCTTCTGATATACATGTATTTATTTGTCACAGTACCCATCTACATTATAATAAAACATATTTAAACTTTCTTCAACATTTCGTCTTGGTGTTACTCCCATAACTGCAGTCAAACACAATTCTTAGAAACTGCATTTATAATGACCAGGTCTGGAGCTGTGGTCCAGGTTAATCAACTCGGAGCACCAACAGAAATCTAATAAAAGTCCTATATCTGAAGCACCCCCCCCAGCTGACAGAGACTCATGTGCTTATTAAAACACCTTATTAATGTATGGCTTGATTGTATTTCTTAATTACTGGATATCACTAATGGTGCCACGCTATGTTTCAGTCCTGGTATAAAGAGCATTATATTAAATACAAGCTAGTTATATATTCATAAACACAACATACGATAATGACATATGTAGCCATACTCCATACGTACACAGTACATGGAACATAGCACATGCTCTACACAACATGTTTAAACTGTCTCCACCTAAACAGACATGGTACTAAGAGACCTGTATTAGTTTTCTGGCTTGTCTGTGTAATTTATCACCAGCGTTTCAGTCATTTGCTTAAAAATAACCAATAATCTATTGGTATTCACTAATTGAACAACAGCAGTAAGCAAACACTGGAGCCCATTACACATGCTAGTAATGCATGACAATCACCAGCAGTAATGCATGTTGACTGGCATTTTAAATGTCATGTTAATAACGCATCTGAAATGAGATAATGAGCCACTGGGGTTTCTATGTATCAGGTCAATCAATAGCTCAGTAAAAACGTCAATAAACATATGCGTGATTATTGATTGTCCTACTTGGTTATTATCATATAAAACAGATTGGTAAATATGCAAATGGTTGCTCCAGACATTCCTCGGTGTCCACAAGTCCGTGACAAACACAGATAACAAAGTAACAATGTGACAGGATTTCCCCGTTTGAATATTCCAATGACGCTCCAATCATCTGATGCTGAGATTGACAGCGTGTCGCAATATAATTGAAATCTTTTCCTTTACAAGGGTTTACGTCAACTGAAAATTTGGGCCAGTAAAAAGTGGTACAGCAACAAAATATGAAAACCATCACCTTTTTGCCTCAGAACTTTCTCAGATCGCAAGCAATGAAAGTGTGTGGTTGTTGTGAGACACACCATGCACCAGCTGGATTAGCAGCAGGCACCATGAAGCTTTCATTCATATCTAGCCTGATGTGCCACCCAGGGTTTACAGATATCACAAAGGGTGTTCTGAATTCAGTTCATGCCTGTTTGTTTGTGTGTGTGTGTGTGTGTGTGTGTGTGTGATCTAGCTATCTTTCTTGTCAGAAAACAGGAAGGTGGTAGTATGACAAAGTTGTGTGGATAGACTGCATTAAGTTGTTGAACCCTAGCACAGAAAATGAAAGATGGCTTGGAACTCCACTGTGGGACTTTCCAGTAATTAAGAATCAAATCTATTTTAATAACCTCATCAGTGACTGACCACTGGGGAAGGAAGTTAAATATATAAATATGACTTTTATTGGATGTATGTTAGTACACCCAGTTGGTACAATGTTTTGTTAGACTTGACGTGACTTTTCACGTTCCCATCTTTTGTCTGATCTTGACATTAACCATTCAGTTTTCATGCTCAAACCTAACCTCACACTACATGTGTGTAGATGTTGATGTCTCTGTCTGACGTTCAACATAAATCATTTCAAAATGACAGCCAGTGGTGATGCCTCTTCCACGTCTAGTGACGTCATGTTGATTCCCCAATAAATTGTTCCATGACATGAGATCTCTCCTGCCGTTGGCAAAGCATCCACTGCAATTCACATTCCTCAGTCCTCCTGTATGCCAACACCAGTCTTCCAGTCTTTACCACCCCTAATTCATCCAACCATGCGGATTTCGCTCGCCTATTCCCTTGCCCAGTCTTAATCCTGCTGGAGTTGAGTAATATGAGACTGAGAGGACCCAATTCTCATTCCCATCCTCCAATAAGAGGGGCTCTGGAGTCTTCAGTCTCCCTCCCTCCCTCCCTCCCTCCCTCCCTCCCTCCCTCCCTCCCTCCCTCCCTCCCTCCCTCCCTCCCTCCCTCCCTCCCTCCCTCCCTCCCTCCCTCCCTCCCTCCCTCCCTCTCTCTCTCTCTTTCTCTCCTTCCCTCCCTCCCTCCCTCTCTTTCTCTCTATCTCTCCCTCCCTCTCTTTCTTTCCCTCCCTCTCTCTCCCTCCCTCTCTTTCTTTCCCTCCCTCTCTCTACCTCCCTCTCTCTTCTCTCCCTCTCTTTCTCTCTTTATTTCTCTCTAACAAGATGAGCTGTTTTCCATGTGGGCCCTTAATGCCACTCTGAGCTTCATTCTGCAGATCCCCTATGTGCCACAGTGAAATCACAGCCCAGGCCGCAAACCTGCTTGTTGATCTTGAGATTATTGCCCGACAACAGGTTTTCCCCTAAGCCCAACCCACCCTCGGTGGGTAACCCAGGCGTAGGGTAATATTGAGATGTCTTTCCTCTCTCTCTTTCCCTCTCTCTCTTTCCCTCTCTCTCTTCCCCTCTCTCTCTTTCCCTCTCTCTCTCTCCTCCTCCCTGTTTCTTTTGGTCTCTCTGCCGCTCGTTCTTCGCCTCCATCCGTGGTCGTGCACAAGTGTTCGCAGCTGCCACTGTGCCGCTAAGCAGGTTTTAAGACCAGTCCCAGTCGAGCCCTCTCTCCTCCAACCAGGAAGATGAGCCCTCCATCCAGACCTTTTTAAGTGATCATCCTTGTATCATAACAGATTAAGGGCTACTGCTACTTCGGATTAGACCTAATCTAACCTTTATCCGCTTCCATCTTCACCTGAAACTTACAGGGACCAAGAAGTCAATCGCCTGGGCCCATGATTTACAATGACACTGATCTGTCTTCCTGCGCTCTAATTATCCGGATTAAGAAAAACACTTTTCAGTAATTATTTTCACATTGGATAAACATTAAGCTTCCACGGATTGAGTTGAGCTTTCTTCCAACAAGAAAAAAAAGAGGATCGGAGAAGGCTTACGAGCACGTAACAGGCAGATGGAGGTCCCTTCTAATAAGAAATAACCCACAAACAGGCAGAATACATGAAGAGATAAGCTAAGAAATTGATGCTCTTTTTGGTTCAAACGCAGCGGGGTTTGGTGTGGCTGGGCACATTAAGCCGAGATGCCCCTTGTCACCAATTCTATTTACATTTCAGAAACGAGAAACAAGGCCTTTGCAGGGTTTCGGTTGAAAAAAGTTTTCCTTTTAGTTGGGGGAAGAAACACATTTCCTTGGGTTATATTTCTTTGTTTCTGTCTGTGTCCCAAATATACAGGTTAACACTTTCTGACATCACATTGTGTTTTGGGGTCTTTTTCTGCTAAACAAATAATTCATCCCTGGGAAAAAGGTGATCTTTGGTATTATACTGTTTGTTATTTCAACAATACACAATTACAACATGGATTCACATCACAGAGGTCCCAGATAACCTTGTAAAGAGAGAATTCCCTCAGAGGAACCACCTCTGACCCCAGGGATGCCAGCAATCTTCTTCAAGACCACATCGCCATGGTCACAGAGCTTGCTCACTTTCATACAATCTCTCTCTCTCTCTCTCTCTCTCTCTCTCTCTCTCTCTCTCTCTCTCTCTCTCTCTCTCTCTCTCTCTCTCTCTCTCTCTCTCTCCTCTCTCTCTCTCTCCCCCTCTCTCTCTTTTTCTTTCTTTTTCTCACGCTCTCTTGCCTTCTCTCTTTCTCTATCTCTTCTCTCTGTCTCTCTTTTTCCTTATCTCTCCATCCCTTTCTCTCTTATTCTCACTTTCGCTTTCTCTCTCCCACGTACAAACACACACACATCGATTACTGGAATTTTGGCAGGCGCTCACCAAAGCAGAATATCAGCACTTCAGATGTTCAACAGCTTCTTATAACATACCTCAACAGATTTATGGATGATCTAATTTTCACCAAACACCCATCCAAGAAACATCCATCCTGTTGTCACCAACACAAATTCATCTCAATGAAGTTTGGAGAAAGCTTCCATGTTGCCCCTAACCCCTTGCGCCCCCAGACATCCCGGCCAGATGCAGTTTAGACCTCTGTGGCCTCTGGCCAAACCAGATGTGTCCAGGCTTTGATGTGGACACAGCTCCAGTAAAACAACAGAGAGTTCCCTACATGTTTTAATTACTTATTAATTTAATCTGTGTTGTGAACTTTGTGGGCTGGATTGTGATGTGGGTTTACATGTTTGTTTTTGTTGTTGAATATTTGGTCAACTGCATGTTTCAGGGAAACACTCAGAAATATGCACAATTAGTGAGTGCTGTTATTCAGAAAATTATAATTCGTAGAATTGTTACTAATCTACTTTAAATCAGACAGCAGCATCATTTCATAATCGTCTTTGAAATGAGACGTTTCTTACATCCTGTCTCCTCATTCTTTTATCGACTGAATCTCCTGCTGTTCTGTGCAAGGTGCCATGAAACCCAAACACTGGTGATAATGTGTTAAACCCAGGGTGTTCTTCCTCCTCTGGCTGGGCCTGGCCTGTACAGGAGCCATCTGTGGTCAATAACGCCTCAGGAAGAACTCAGAGGGGTAAACCAACATTTAATGTGCTTCTCCAAACATCGCTCTCTCACTGACCCCCTGCCTCACTGACAAGAGCCTGTGTAAACTGCACTCATGCTCTTAGCAAAGTTTAAAAATGTTGCATGCACGCCGATTGTTGGCTTTGCTAATCAAGCCCAGCAAGAGAAAACAAACGTGTTCTTTTTTTTTTTGGTGGAGGTTACCGTGCCAGTTCCCTCCCAAGGGCAGTCTGGCATCACGTCCCTGGAAAGATCAGAATGATCAGCCGTTTGTCTGCAGGGAGGTGTTCGTTACTGAACACTCAACAGACTGTGTGAAGTTTGCTAGCCGTATCAGAGAAACTGGCACTGAACAACCGTATTCGAGAAACTGCCACTTTCTGTGTCAGAATTTGTCGACACGCATGTATTGGCAGCTTAGTTATTCTTAGCCTAGTACTTCCATTTCAGCATGTTTGACCCTGTATAATAATAAATATCAACGCATCAATATCAACGCATCAACGCTTCAAGTATTTTGTGGAGATGGGCCCATTCTGTAAAAAGCTGTTGTCGTAAAAGCGTATAAAACGTCCTTACATCACAACCTCAGAATGCCATCTCCTCGAGAAAAAAAAAGAAAGAAAAAAAAAATCACCATTGTCTGCTCAATGTAAAAATTACACACCTAGAGCCCAAGCCCATATTATGTCTCACTGACATCCTATTAGTATGTTTTATTGTCCGAAGTCGGTTGGTTGACTCAAGGGGATAAATTCGAGGAGCACAGCTATTCAATTGACCTGTCAAGTGAATCGACAAACAGATAAATCTGGCAGGCGGCCAGCCCTGGGAGGCCCCAACGCTGGTCCCAGTCCGGCTGCGTCAGGTCTCCTCCCAGACACAGGAGATCCAGGCCTTCTCATGTTTGCACAGGAGGCAAGCGCCAAGCCTCACATACCTGTCCTTTGTCGAAAGCAAGGTAGTTATGAGCCAGTAGCTTGACGCAACCTCCAAAATATTAGGGTGGTTTCTGGGGATCTTTCAGAAGCCATTGACATTGACATGATGGGGAAGCCCAACAAAGTAGGGGAGAGATTACTCTTTCCTGCCCGTGTAATCCATTAATTTCTCCTTCTCTTCTCTACATCCAGTTGCATGTCTAGACTGGTCGTTTCTGTACCTCCAACAAAGCTTTGGGAAAAGTTCAAACTTTATCTTCTCAGGCCGCCCTCCCCCTCAGCTAAAGTCTAAAGCCCATAATATTAGTTATGTTTTATGCTGTTGCCCCCCCCCCACACACACACACACACTCTCACACACACACAGTATTTTTTGTTGTTGTCTTTTTCAAATAGACGCTGTCAATTGTCTGGTTAGAGTTTAGCAATAACCCTTGAGCAGTTGAGGTTCAACAAGTATGGGTTACATTATTCCACAATGAAACTCTGAATACTAAAATAAACACACTGTTCCTTCTTACTTAATATTCTGAAGGTAAGATTCTGACAGTAAGATTCTGACGGTAATATTCTGAGGGTAATATTCTTAGGGTAGTATTCTGAGGGTAATATTCTGAGGGTAATATTCTGAAGGTAATATTCTGAGGGTAATATTCTGAAGGTAATATTCTGAGGGTAATATTCTGAAGGTAATATTCTGAGAGTCATATTCTGAAGGTAATATTCTGAAGGGAATATTCTGGTGGTAATATTCTGGTGGTAATATTCTGGTGGTAATATTCTGGTGGTAATATTCTGAAGGTAATATTCTGAAGGTAAGATTCTGAAGGTAAGATTCTGGTGGTAATATTCTGAAGGTAAGATTCTGGTGGTAATATTCTGAAGGTAAGATTCTGGTGGTAATATTCTGGTGGTAATATTCTGGTGGTAATATTCTGAAGGTAATATTCTGAAGGTAAGATTCTGGTGGTAATATTCTGGTGGTGAGATTCGAGGCCGATCTCCTTTGGGCCACAAGACGTGGAGACACCTGCCAGGCACAACAGGCCTCCCAAATGGGTATCACTATCAACACAATATTAGTATTCCAATAACGACTGCTGGCTTCAGTCCTTTGTTTACCTTCAACCAAACATCCCCCTCAAGCCCCAGATGACTGTTCCTTAACAGCCGCACTCATCTCAATATCATCATTTAATTTATCACGGCTTCATCTGGGCTTGAGCTGACCACGACATGATTGAGCCAGAGCAGCTCCTCCCTGCGTATTCACAGTGGAATATTTCCCTGATAGCCTTTATTGATTGGTACTGTTATTTGCAGTGAGGATCACTGTGGTAATTAAAATGTGACCACATTTAGCATTTGACTCCCAATCAGTCATTACCTTTGTGTCTCACTGCAGGAAATGAAAAGGTCATGTGTAAAGGTGCTTTCACATGGTGAGGATTGATGAAATGCATGACAGGCAGTTTGAAAACGATTAATTCAAATTTATCAGCGTGGATTTAGACCTTTGATCAGGATGTTTGCTTACTCAAACATTCTACAGCAACATTAGGTTGCCTTTGACATTAGAACATTAACCACATTAAACTGTTTATAACATATCATTTCTTTTGGGCCTGTAAACTGTTAACTTGCCTTTTTATTGGAAGAGTTGGACTTCATTGGTCCCCAGAGGGAAACTTTATTGTTCCGGAAGCACTGACAGGCATGAGACAAACTCTTCACAAAATATGCAATGTAACAGGCCCTCATAACAATGTAAAAACAACATTGTAGATAGTAGTTACATAGAAGCAGATAGTGTGTCTATGTGTTTTGCATCAACCAAGACAACACATCTCACAATAAAAGTATGAGCATGTCGTCACAGAACATCTAGTTGGACAAGGCTCAGCTGTTATTCCGTTCACTTTCCTAGCTGTCCTCCTCTCTCCTGCCTCTCTCTCTTTCCTCCCTTTTCCTCTGAGCTCCTACTTGGAGCCGGTTTCCACAGGGGAGACAAGGGGGGAGAGAGGAGGGAGAGAGGGGAGGGAGAGAGGACAGAGGGAGAGATAGACGGGGGTTAGGAACTAGGGAGAGGAAGAGGGAGGAGAGAGAGGGGAGGAGGGGCACAGAGGGGGGGGGGGGGGGAGGGGAGGTGGACTCAGCCAGAGATGAGCTGGCTTAGACAAATGGCCTCTCTCCTTGCTGTATGACAGCTGGCTTCTCAATGGCTCCCAGAAGGCCCCACACTTTAGATCGACAATAAGGTACCAAGGGCGCTGCACAGTCTGAACGCCGCTCAGACGTGAAGGAAAGGTCTGGGATCCCCGATCGCAGCTGTCCAACTCTCGTTACTGAGGAGGGACGACGGGCCAGGACTTTGTCGTGCTGAGCCAATAGTTCCCCAAGGCCCAGACACCTGAGAAATCAGGAAGTTTCACACAAATAGTTTATCATCCCCGCTGCTCTCTCTCTTTCTCTCTCTCTCTCATAAATCCTGGACCCACAGTTCAGCTTCTATCAATAAAATCTAATACACTGAAGGAGCTGTTAAACAAAGCAATTTGTCACACTGTCATTTAAGTGGAATCAAAGGGGGATTTTCGCCATTTACAAAGTCCCCTTCTTATGCACGGAGAAGAATACAAGCTTTAAAACACATTACACACATGTGTTTGGTGTACAATGTGGTGCCTCTCTGAAACTGGCTTCAGAAAGTTTTCCAATTAATAGCCCTCCTCCATACACCCAGGCTGCCTTGAGCGGGGGGGAGTGTGCCAAATAAAACACCATGATCATGGGAGGAACCCAAATATGTTCCTGGTTACTAGGCGATCCCTGGAAAAATCATTAAGATTACGTTACAGAAAACATTTTCATGTAGCGTGTACGTTTAAGGAGAAGGAAAGGCAGGGATCAGATGGCCCAGAAATGTACAAACGTGTCAGTTTATAAATACACATATATAATTTTGTGTCATATGTTGTTCAAAATATTAATATAGACACGTTTGTACAAGTCAAAAACAAACATTAGGGGATATAAATTGATCATTTTAATTCCTTGATTATATACTTGTTTGCAGAATTTTCCGTGGAAGGTACTGGATGCCTGGCAGTGGGAGCTGTCTTGACCGACACTGTATCACAGAGACATCAGGTTCATTCTTACTCTCTTTTGTATCAGGTTCACTCTGTCATGTAACACATCATTGAAGTTAAAGCACAACAACAAAAATATAAGAATTTATCAAAGGCAATCACAACACTTCATCTTGTGAAGACCCCAATAGCGTTCAATGCCTGCAATCCAGCACAACTCACAAAGCATTTTACCTCTCTTATAAATTAAGGACCTGGTCATAAGCCTTCTGTGAGAGCCAGCAGAAGCCTTCCCCGAGGGGAGGCAATCCACAACGAGACAGGAGGAGGGATGGGAGGAGGAGAAGCAGAACAGGAGCAGGGGAAGTGGTGAAAGAGGAGGAGCAGGGGTGAGAGGAGAAGGAGGAGGGGAGGTAGGGAAGGAGGAGGAGGAGGGGTGAGAGGAGAAGGAGGAGTGGGGGTGGGGAAGGAGGAGGAGCAGGAGGGGGGGTGGGGGGGTAAGGAGAAGGAGGGGGGGTGGGGAAGAAGGAGGAGCAGGGATGGGGAGGAGCAGAGGAGGAGGGGGGGTGGGTGTGGGGGTGGGGAGGTTAGTGCTGGAGCTACTGCTTGAATTGACCTCAAAGACAATCCAGCAATATGCAGCAGAATCTGATGGCCATGCATCAATGAGAGGAGACAGTAGGAGAGGAAAGGCAAACGTAGATGTTTGTGTATGTGCATGAGCTGAGTTTACACTGGAGCCCTCACTGTGTGTGTGTGTGTGTGTGTGCGTGTGTGTGTGCGTGTGTGTGTGCGTGTGTAAATCATACAGATCTCCCCCGGTCCCTGTCCTTTAAGGGCCCTTTGGAGACGTTTCAGCTATCTTAGAAAGCAATAACAATTTATATATTTCAGAGAAACAGAATATGCTGTGGGCGTGCTGCATTGTGATCAGGTTGTGATGATGAATGCAGCAGTTGAGCTTTATGCTCTTTGGCATCCTGACAGTGTGCAGATTCAACATTGTGAAATGTAAAAATTACCAGTATTTTTCAACCTTCAAATGTTCTTCAAAGTGAATTTGACTCATTCGTTTTGGTACTCACAGCAGGCCAGGTTCCTGATAATCCCCGTTTTGATGTATAATGTCTTCAAGGCAGGTCAGTTAATGAGCAATAGTTGTTGTTTACAGTTTTTGTTTATCTCCTGAGCTTCAACATAAGAAACAGAACTAGCCTATTTGGGAGAAGAGAGAGATAAACTGAGAGATTGGGGAAGATAGAGAGAGAGAGAGAGAGAGAGAGAGAGAGAGAGAGAGAGAGAGAGAGGGAGAGAGAGAGAGAGAGAGGGAAAGAGAGAGAGAAACAGAAAGAGAGGGGAAGACAGAGAGGGGGAAGAGAGAGAGGGGAATAGAGAGAGCGGGGAAGAGAGAGAGGGGGAAAGAGAGAGAGAAGGGAATAGAGAGAGGGGAATAGAGAGAGAGGGGAAGAGAGAGAGGGGGAAGAGAGAGTGAGGGAAAGAGAGAGTGAGGGAAAGAGAGAGGGGGGCAAGAGAGAGAAACAGAGAGAGAGGGGAAGAGAGAGGGGGGAAGAGAGAGAGAGTGAGGGAAAGAGAGAGGGGGGCAAGAGAGAGAAACAGAGAGAGAGGGGAAGAGAGAGGGGGAAGAGAGAGAGAGGGGGAAGAGAGAGAGAGGGGGGAATAGAGAGAGGGAGGAAGAGAGAGAGAGGGGGAAGAGAGAGAGAGGCATGATAAGACAGTCCTCCAGAGTTCACCAGGAGAGAGCAGAAGGAGACAGATGGAGTGACTCCTGGTTCATCTCCATCTCTGTACTTCCTGTGACCTCAAAGGGAGAGAAAAAGAAAATGAACAAGGATTAGTCTCAATCTCATTCAACCAAATTATTTTAAATGACTTATTCGGTTAGCCACAGCCTTGGCATGCACATGTTTAAGTTGACATTTCAATTCTACAAGCAATTTGCATTATATTTGACTCCCGATGACACCCTGATATTAAAGATTCCGCCGGCAGTTTTGATTTCCTCAGTTCAAAGAAACGAGCGTAAGGGCTCAGGAGAGGGAGATTCCTGTCAATCCCTGACGAAGAAAAAAGATATAGAAAAAAGACAAGACAAGGTCTTAACTTCAATCAAATTCTTAGGTGTCCACTTGTGACACTGAGCAAATCCTCCACTGGTGCATTCCTGCTTATTAAATAAAGATCCCTTACCGAACACATGTATCTGTAATGTCATGGGCAATCTGGTCAAAATTAGAAGAGAAAAAAAATGGGATATTACATGCAGCTTCACACGAAGAGGTGAGAATCTGGTGCGGCCCTGTTGCTAAGATACTTGGCTAATGCCACAGAGTCTAACCCATAATGCTAATCTGGTGGAATTCACGCATGTCCCCACATATTTTGGCGAGAGGGAAGACATCAGCTGGTTGTGTTGAAGGTCCCTCCACTTAAATCATGAAACCAACGTTAATCTGGGGCCCCTCTGAACATGTTGCACCTTACCACCATTTCTCAAGATTTGACTGTGTGTGGTAAAATTGTAAAAAAAAAAAAAAAAGAAGAAGAAAACTGAGCTACAATATCTGATAGAAGAAATCTTCAGACATAGCTTCAATCATTGGCTTGTGCCTGGTTATAGATGTGGACGTTGGAAGTGATGACTTTAGTGTGTAAACTGAGAAGTCAAGGGGGTTATTTGCATGGAAGTTGTAACTTGACTTCCAATCACCTGTGACAGGAAGTTCAGTCCACTTCCTGGGAGAGTGGTCCATTTGAGAATGTAGTTCTGGACTACTACTGTGGAGAGGCCTGTTATCTTAAAATAGTCTTGAAAAACGATGTAAAGATGTGGAAAATGTTTTTCAGAATTCCTCCCTCTGTATGTTGGACAGTCTACATTTTAGTAAATATTTTTATTTAGTATTTTCCAGATCATTCTAATCTCAAAGGACTTTGACTATTTCTGTGTTTGCCGCATTGTCTAGGAGCTGCCACACCATACCACCTCCTCATCACAATGGTTGGCTTAGCTGCTCTATCTTGCTACATTTCCATCTATTTCCTCAAGGTCAGAGCTGTAGAGGTAGCTGGCTAGACTTGAGGCCAGTGTAATGAGTTTGGAATGACTTTTAGGGCACTGGGAGGCAATAACTAGTCCCACCTGACTCGCTCCAAAAACAATTACAATAGATTTGGTGAACAAATCGTTATCATTGAGGTTGAGTTTCTTTAAATTTCTTTGAAAATTACAGCCTAACATCAGAAGCATAACACCATGCTGATTTGTCACTGAAGACCAAATAGAAATCAATTTACCAACACGGTACACAATTCCATTTAGACTGTGTTAGTGTGTGTTGACACCTGTGTGTGTGCTCTGGTAACAGTGGCCGTTTCTCACCGACCCAGCGGTGTGTTTAGCTGTTAACAGCTCGCAGAGAGAGAAGAATCAATTGTGTTTTGGCCCACCCAGAAATGACACTTTTCAATCGTCCAGCAGGCAGAAAAGAAGGGAGAGACTGATAAAAATGTTTTCGCAAACCTCTTACCGCTCTCAATCTCCGCGGGGCTCTAGAGAAAGAGATGAAAACGTTTGTTTACCACAGAAAAGACGAGAGACCCTGATTTCCATCCCAAAGGTAATGGCCAAGAAGGAGGCAGATCAATAGCCATCTGCACCAATTCCTAAAGTAATAACATTCAATAGGAAAATCCATTTACTTTTACTTACCTTTACTTTATTTCATTTTACCATAAAAGCCGGCATGTAGCGTTTTGGGAGAGCTTAGGCACTGTGGCTGATTGAGGGCCGGTTGCCTCTGTGTTACCGCTAAGCGTGCTTGTTTTCTCTAAGAAAATTGTGGGCTGATGAGGTGGGCTAGGAGGAGTTCATCCATGTTGAGGGAAAAATATCGCTGGGGAACAATATCTTCATCAAGAACAGTAGAGAGGCTGGGTGTGCAAATTTGTCTCCAATTCGATGGACTAGTGGCAATAGTTTCTGTGTATTTTTTTTCTCTCATTCAGTGTTCTCCTTTGTTTTGACTCCTTCTTCATCCTGACCTTGAAAGATGCACCTTGAGACATTATGCAACCCAACCTTTGTCACAATTATGAGAAACTAGGGAATTTAAGGTCTAAACAACAATCAGAACCCTAACCTCAACATCATTGATAAGGGTATTGTTATGGCAGCTGTACATGTTAACGCCACAGAAAGGGAAGGTAGAGATTGTTTTGAAGCCTGATTCAAACACATAGAAAAAGGGTTTGTTTTTGGTGGATTTGTGTGTGCGTGTGTTCCCAGTGGCTCAAAACAGGAAGTTTAATAAGAGCTTGTCTGTTTGGCTGAACTTGCCTTGGAGCCAGTTCTGAAAACCTCCTGCAGCAAGTTACATGCCAGGTGGACCACACAACACACTCTCTCTCTCTCTCTCTCTCTCTCTCTCTCTCTCTCTCTCTCTCTCTCTCTCTCTCTCTCTCTCCTTCCTTCTCTCTCTTTCCCTCTCTCTCTCTCTCTCTCCCTCTCTCTCTCTCTCTCTCTCTCTCTCTCTCTCTCTCTCTCTCTCTCTCTCTCTCTCTCTCTCTCTCCCTCTCTCTCTATGTCTCTCTCCTTCCTTCTCTCTCTTTCCCTCTCTCTCTCTCTCTCTCTCTCTCTCTCTCTCTCTCTCTCTCTCTCTCTCTGTCTCTCTGTCTCTCTCTCTCTCTATGTCTCTCTCTCTCTATGTCTCTCTCCTTCCTTCTCTCTCTCTCTTTCCCTCTCTCTCTCTCTCTCTCTCTCTCTCTCTCTCTCTCTCTCTCTCTGTCTGTCTCTCTCTCTCTCTCTCTCTCTCTCTGTCTGTCTGTCTCTCTCTCTCTCTCTCTCTCTCTCTCTCTCTCTCTCTCTCTCTCTCTCTCACTCACTCACACACACATCCTTGTGTAATGCCAGTTTCCCTTCTTTCAGCAGCCACTTACTCCCCTCTCATGAGCACCAGGACTGCACAATGTTTTAATTTAGACAGGCTTTAACTCCAATTACTCAATCCAAACAGAGCACAGGGTTTTGAATATAGAAAACCAACTACTGCACACTTATAAATGCAGCCGCAAACTCGTGAAAATTCCCTAATTCAGTCATTCGGCATTGGTTGAGTTTGAGCATTACCGCCCCTGTGGTGAGATGACAGTCAGGATTCTTCAAGGTGAAATATTGCGTCTTACTTTCCATGCTAGGCCTGTGTCTCACTCTGTCTACCAAATTAAACAATGGTTCTGGCTGCCCTCTATACAACCTTGCAGGTAACTCCAGAGTCTTCCCCAAAGCCTGACAAAGCTCCAGAGAATGACAGCTATCTGTTTTGGCACTGAACTACACTGTTGTGTGTATTGTGATACCACGACAATACCACAGCAATGCACTGTATGTATCTGCATAGGAATTGACGTGATTACCTGGATGGACATGTTAGTCATTTACATGTTGGGTTTTTACATTTTCAAAAGAACGATTGGTTTGTTTTTGTTCTGTGTGTCTGTCTGACTCATGAGTTTACCCTGAACATGTGATCTCTTTAGCTATATTACACGGTAAACAAGTTCACGTGTTCTAGATTTTTACTATGTACTGTCCATCTTGCCAACAACAACAATAAAATTAAACTTGGTACCTAAAATTCCGCCATAAGACAAAAAATGTTCAACACTACAGTGACTTCCCCTTCAAACCTTTTACTATCAGACAGCTATGATGTGGAGTTGCCTGAATTTTTGGGGGCTTTTGTTCCCTATCCATCCCGGCTTAACTTCAACCATATCCTCTGAGGTATGAAATGTCACAAATATAGCCCCACGTCCTAATCCTGCATTGTGTGGGCATTACATCGTGGTATTCCATCTTCTACAATAGTTATTAGGCATTATAATGTTAGCAAACATCCAGATTTTTTTGAGGTCATCGGTAGGTGTAAAACCCTGTGGATTAAAATCTCCTTAGTCTCAAATTTCAGAAACCCAGGGAACAGGTCTGGTTGTCCATCCCTCTGCTAGTGAAGGCAGGCCTTTTGAGTTGGCATTGGTAACACAGGGGTGATATGAGGACACCAAATGAAGCATGAATAACTTGACTACGTTGCGAAATTTCAGATCCTAAGCATTAACACCTTGTTTTGTATCATCTTATGATATAATGTGATATCTAAAGGCACCACTGTCTCCCTTCTGAGGGCTGCCCCACATGACTTGAGGGGGACATGACTTGAGGGGGACATGACTTGAGGGGGACATGACTTGAGGGGGACATGACTTGAGGGGGACATGACTTGAGGGGGACATGACTTGAGGGGGACATGACTTGAGGGGGACATGACTTGAGGGGGACATGACTTGAGGGGGACATGACTTGAGGGGGACATGACTTGAGGGGGACATGACTTGAGGGGGACATGACTTGAGGGGATCCCACACTATGCTTAGTGGCACAGGGCACTGGAATAATATCCCCTTGTACGATTCAGAGCCACATACTAAAGACCATAATTTACATTCTTACATAATTGCACTGATTGTGTGTGTGTGCGTGTTGACATGTCTATGCATACAAACTGACTGTGTGTCTGCTGTGTATTTATGTATGTATGTATGTATGTGTGTGTGTTTGAATGTGTGTATGTGTCTCAGTGTTGTGATGTGTTCCTGAAAAGGAACTTCCTGGATGTAAAGTAACAGAGGAGTCCAGACAGCTGCAGCCCTCCGCTGAGGCCCCTGGGATAGCTTGTCCTCCAGGCCCTCAGTCACATGTCTGCTTGTTCACTTCCTGTTCTTCTTCCTCTGCAGTCGTCAGCTCCAGCGCTGCTCTGAACCCAGACCATTTTCAACATCTTCCTCATATATGGCCAGCAGGAATGTCTGTCATATCATTCATTTTTTTCTAAACTTTTCTTTCACACACAATGAATGGAGTGGCGAGGAGAACAGAAAAGCCTAAAATAGAGAATATTATAGCAAAGCTGACTACAATATAGTAGAGTATAGTAGAGTCCTAATCAAGTACCGATCTTCTTTTTTTATTTTATTTTTACTTCAAACAAAATATTTATTCAACCTTTCAAAAATTTAAACATCTTTTTTTTCAACCTTTCCAAACGTTTTTTTCAAAACGTTTTTATTCAAATTTTCTTTAATGTGTCAAGCAAAGCATAAAATGTCTTGATAAAAAAAATATCCAACAGTAAATTAGCTTGTTAACGTTACAAATTAAAATAAGTGTTGATATGAATGTGTGTGTGTCTATGTATGTGTGTGTATGTGGGCGAGGTATGTGAATGAGTAATGCCCTATAATTGGTGCCAACACCAACCCCAGTCTTAAAGCTCCAAATGTATCTCATTACTGAGGGCACACATGTACTGCAGGAACCATTAGCAGGTACTCCAAACACAAGGCTGGAGAATCGTCCATCGCGGGGCGAAAGTGAGATCAACGCAGAGAGCAGTCCAAGGGGCTCACATGAGATCCGCTTCATGCTTTAATTACCTTGCAGTGAACCAACTCCCCCCCCAAAAAAACATCTTGAACTTTCATATATATTGATCTTAATTATTTCAGCCCTAGAGGGTTAAAACAACTCCAAAGTGGAAACAGAGTGGTTCAATTTTTATTTTTTTTGAGACCTTCCCTCTCCCCCTTCTGACTGGGTTTTTGCTCAGTTGGTGTGGAGGTGTTCTGAAAATAGGGAGGAAAAACAGCCCGAGGCACCTAGCAGAGGATTTGACCTGTTCCCTCGCAGTCGAAGACAGACAGCAGAAAAAAAGCCTCCCTTTTCCCACACTCACTAGGCTTACTCACTAGCTCTGGTTTAAGGTTGGGAAACTCAACGATACCCCTGTAGGTGTGTGCCTCCATTTTTTTTTTTTTTTTTTTTCACCCCTGCGTGGTGCGTGAGGTGCTGAACAATTTAGAGATTGTGTTGACCTGCCCCACCAGCTCTCGGCTTACACTGACAAAATAAAATAAATAATAATAAAAAGTTCCAGCGTTTCCATAGGGTCTAGGGGCCCTGTGCAGCACGTTTATTTGCGTTCAGTCTTATGGCATCACAGCCAGTCACGCGATGGCATGTAGGCTCCTTGATGATGTATTTACACGGATGAAACATGCACATTGACGGGTTAAAGGTCAAACATAAAAAAACCAAAATAAAATCTAAATTCACGGGACTCCACCGGCTCTGCATGTTGATTCAGTCACATTCTCAAGAGTTCAGAGTGGACTAAGAAGGACCTGTTTAGGAAGAGTTATGCCTTCAACTGAAACGTTACTTAATACGATATTTAATAATCGTGTATTTAATCATGAATGCTGGGTTTACAACTGTTTCAAGAGAAATTCATAACAAACATATTTGATTGTGTATAATGATGTTAGAAGTAACTGTTCCTTCAGAGCAAATCCTATTTAAATGACTGTCAAACTGAAGTGCTTTATAACATATATTCATATGATTTGGAATTATTTGTATTATCAAACTGCTCATCAGAGCCTGTTCCTCACAGGACCAGGTGAGTATCTACACGTAATACAGCATCCGTTAACGGACGGTACAAGGACCTAAAGATAAAACCTGTCATAATGCCATCTCTACAGCGATCTCATTTTCCTCTGGCATAAGATCTCTCTAAGATGTCATCAAACACAGACTACTCACTTCCACACAGCCTTTCTGCGTTGCCTTGGGTACGAGGATAACAGCCGACCGGCCCATGTGAATACCATTTTTAATATTTCTAGGACATGGAATCGCTAACAGCCTTTTTCTCTTTTACACCCCCCTACAGCATATTTTCATGGTGGAGTTCGGCCCGATCATGGTTATGATAATTTGATCTGCGAAGACACAGATATTTGATCTAGTGTACAGGGGGATGCAAATCCTTGGGTAAATCCCCCATGCCATAGAGCCGCCGGGCACTGCTGCAGTTTAATATCTACGTGAATGATTAAAATGAGAAGGTGAGCTCACCGTTGTAGTCGTAATAAGTCTGATTGTGCAACAGGGGTTGAGGAGAAGGATAATGGTTATCTGACAGTAGCATGACCTTCATGCTACACAGAAGCTCCAAGATGCTAATTTAATGAGGTTGGATAAATCATTAGAACGTGTGTTCCAATCACACAAAAAGTACAAATTGAGATGAAAATCCTTGTTTTTCTTTCTTTGTTTAAAAACATATCTAGTTTATTGAATTCAATTTCACACATCTAATCTTTATATAAAATGTATGTTTTACTTCATACGTGAAATCTATCACTCATTAAAATGCCAAAGAAGAACACACAAAACACATTAAATCAGTTCAACAATTGATTTGCATTTGAACACATAATGCATTCATGTTCACCTGATTCATCATTCCTTATGTTTCTCACAATCTAAAATACTATAATAAACGTATGTCTTGAGCTTGCCAAGCCCACATTGGTGCTGTAGGGCAGGACCCTCACTGGTGCTGTAGGGCAGAACCCACACTGGTGCTGTAAGACAGGACCCTCACTGGTGCTGTAAGACAGGACCCTCACTGGTGCTGTAGGACAGGAGGGTAGGGCAGGACCCTCACTGGTGCTGTAAGACAGGACCCTCACTGGTGCTGTAGGACAGGAGGGTAGGGCAGGACCCACACTGGTGCTGTAAGACAGGACCCTCACTGGTGCTGTAAGACAGGACCCTCACTGGTGCTGTAGGACAGGAGGGTAGGGCAGGACCCTCACTGGTGCTGTAGGACAGGAGGGTAGGGCAGGACCCACACTGGTGCTGTAAGACAGGACCCTCACTGGTGCAGTGCTGTGGTGTGTTTTTGTTTTTAGTGTCAGGTTAACTCGGACTAACTAATGCTAACCACAGTACTAAGCTATCTTCTGCTTCCAGAACAAACTAGCTTGACACTATTCCCTCTGTGTATTAATATGCTTTGCTATAAGAGGAGATGGCCTTATAAACCAACAACTAACACAGCACACACCATGTAGTCATCAACAGAGCACATGAGCAACGTCGAGAGGGCAGCTAACTCTCCAAAAGAAATAAACTAATTTGATACGCAATGAACACTTAGAGAAAGTCCTGCCGTAAACGGAGCATCATTCCACATCGTGTTTATTTTGCCAACGGGGATCCGTTTACCTGTAGCAATGCTTCATGACACTGTAATGTCCTCAGTGAGTTAAATATATGAGATATCAGTACCAAGAAAATCTTATATTTTTCTTATTTAAGATTTGGCGTTCAGTCTTGTGATGGAAGGCTGTCTGTGAGGAGCCTGTTCAAAGTCACAGGCTGTCTGACGAAGCTCAAATATATGAAAGGACGATGGGTCGATAGCGTCTGCAGAAATCTGGTAAACTATCTAATAGAAACTAAATTGGTTGCCTGGTGTATTGTACTGAACCAGGGACTGAGAAAACAGAGAATGGAGCCAATTGGCCGAGGTCATGAGGGCAGGGGTCAAAGTATTTTCCAATCATAAGGACGGGTGTCTGATTTTTAAATTAGACTATCAATCACAAACTAGAAACAGTAAAAGCTGAACTGGTGTGTGTGTGTGTGTCTGTACCTGTCACTCAGGTAAGACATCTTAAATATTTACTTACACAGTGACTTACAGATAAAACAAACATACTTTTAGATAGGGACGTATATTGTGTGGTCATCTTTGCATGGGCTACACATCAGCATCAGAGCCTGAACTTGTTCACAACACTTGCTACACATACGGCAGCTCACTCCAGCTTTGTACATAATAATACAGATACCCTCAACATTCTCCGGGGACTAAATCCTTTAATAGAAGTGGAGCAGAGTCACTGTCGATCCCTCGAAGGTCTCAATTCATCTCTCTTGCAAATCTGTTGTCAGGCAACAAAGACGCTTTACGGCCCGAGCTGCCCACGTCGTCTCAGAGATCTCAGGTTCCTTGCTCACACTGCCGCAGTACGGGCCATAAGCCTGCATGGGTACAGACAGTCTGTTTTAGAAGGCGGATAGGGCTTTAACACACAGCGATAAAAGGGAGGTAGACATGACGGAATGGAAACCGCACATAAGCCAGTTAGAGTATAGATAGATACCAATATATAAATAAAATAAAAAGCTTGTGGAAGAGGAACTATATTCATGAACATATTGCTATATCATGTACACCATGCAGGGTTGTGTATCCTGAACATATTGCTATATCATGTACACCATGCAGGGTTGTGTATCCTGAACATTTTGCACAGTGCAGAGTGACAGGCAAGTGCATGCCAATAAATGATTAGGTGAAAAATCAACATTTGGGTTATCTGAAGGCTTCCAGTTGTTTTCCACAATATCAGTCTTCGACTGTTGCATGACACATGGGAACACCTCTGAGTGCTGTGTCATCATTCCATCAGCGCTGTGCAACCAGCGACAGGCTGCTCGCTCATTAAACATTTGCCGTCTAAACACAGCGTTCCCCCCAGGGGGGTCTTGCTCTGAAGAGCAAACACCGGAAGATACTGAAACGTCAACCGAAAACTGAAGCCGTCTTCGATCTGAACCGTCGGTAACTGGGGAGGCTGTAGCGGGAGACAGGAGAGGGCCCCCTGTTCATCACTCCAACACAAGAGTCTCCCGGCCAAGATGAAGGTCGACGTTTCCTGTTCATGTGTTTCAGGAGGAATGTCACCCGTGACTGCTGAATGTCACCGTGAAATATCAATTCATCTCCACCCACTTCCCGAGTCTTCACGGCTGTCTGGTGACACCAGCGGTGAGCAGGAGCCACCGGAGGGTCGTGACCTCCCAGCACAGCTCACCTGCAGAGGTGGCGCTCCACATATATAATAACGCCTCCGTAGGTTTAGGTTATCAAACGGATTTATGGTCTCAGTGTGTCTTATTGTCGTATGTGCATAACTGTATTGCACTACTGTTCCGCGATTATAAAAGCTCAATACAGATATGGATTTATTATGTTGCATAGCCCCACCCAGGCTTTTATTAAAACTTGCACTATGTAATTGTATTTCCATTTTTAGAAACGATGCATGACATCTAAGAAGACTTTAAATTCAAAATAAAAAACTGTGTCACGAACACAATACTGTAAGGCAGTTTGCTTTCTGCTCTGCCAATGGGGTGTTTATTGAATAACAGCACCACAGGTTACCAGGTGATGACTAATTACTCCCAAAGAAGGCTCCTTTCTGAACCACAGTTACAATGATCTGCAGCTCCTTGTTTCCTGGGGAGAGATCCCCTGTGTTGCAACACCGGTCAACCCACCTCACAAAAATAAAAAAGGCCCGTAAACGTAGTTACTCCCACCTTCTTAATCTGTCTGTGTGTCTGCCGGTATAGCATTGTCTATTCAAAGCAAGCTGGGGCTGAACGATCAGTCAGTATGCTGCAGCATGGAGGTGGTGTTTTTTGTTGTTGTTTCATTTGATCATGTAAAAAAATATATGTGGGTGGTATATAGAGATTCAAGCAGTAATAGCAGTGAGATAGTTTACGTTTCTCAAGTTCCACTGACTTCACAACATTTTCAGATTCTAGACAGAATGAAAAGAAAAATCTCAATGGAGCGTCACCACCTACACGTGGAACACCACCTCTGCATTGAAAAAACCTACAGGGAAGAAATTGAAGTAAGCTGTACAAAAGTTTATAAATTTGTACAAACTTTCACATCTTACAGTTCGTTTTATTAAAATCACTAAAAGCTTTTAATTTTTATTCTTTATTTTTTTTGGCTAGTTTCATTTGAGTAATACATTACTATTGTCTTTAAAACAATTTTTAGCTAGACTAACTTCCCTCTTCATCATAATATCGTAAACCATCATCAAGTGCATTTGTACCAATATATTTACATGCCTTTGTGACTGACTAACAAGATCAAGAGTGAGAGAAGGAAAAACAAGGATTTTTTGTCCTGCATTTAAGTCTTCATCATGGCAAAGTGTTTTTTCAATAAGAATGAAAAGACAAGGTTGACAAAAAGATAATTTTATGTTCATCAGACACACAAGCTCTTTCCAATGGAAGTGTAATCAGGCAACGTGTGCTTACTCCAGAATGTTGATTTATTTTCCTCCTCGTGACTGACCTTTTACTTCCTATGTCACAGACCCTTTGAAATGTCTGTTTATTTTTGGGCCCTAACAAAGACACCATATTCTCACAGATGACTTATGCGTACAGGGAATTCTTGAATTACTACGACAGTTGAAAATCTCTTGTTAGGAATGATTTCATCAAAATCTACCACATTTATGTCTTGTACTGAAACTATCCATCATAGCGTCAGAGGGAGACTAATGAAAAGTACACTTTAGATGCCCAGACCTTAACTTTACTGATCAGAGCAGACAAGATCTAAGGGATAAGACAAATATTTAGCCCCGGCGTGAACTTTGACTGAAAATACGACCCTGAATGGCATTATCTTTCAACAGTCTAAAATTGAATAAAAAGGTCCCATGTGTGCCCAATGTAAACATTTGTTCAATTTAACAGTTTAAAAAACGTTGTTTATATTTGATCTTATCCAAAATTTCATTGAAGACACTTGATAGAATTTGTAAAGCTGTAAACACACTACAGCCCATAATGATTGATACTTCTCAAGAACAGCATTTTAATGTGGATACGCAAACCTCAATAATTGAAGTCATATTCCGTTCTCTCTCTGGGTCTTTTGGGAGCAGTGCTGTTTGTGCCGTGCGATCCCAGAGAGGAGACAGACATAACACACTGTTTGCTCTTCCACGCAAACGTAAGGCAAAGTTCAAAGGTCGCGTGAGGTGACACTTGTCAGTCAAAGCACCTTCCCAGAGAACCTAGCCTGTCAGCTGTCACTCTTGTCACACTTTCCCATGGTTCCTTTGAGCTTTCGGCAACTTGCCTCGGGTTTTCAAATAAACAGATCTGATTCCTCCACAAACAGGTTGCCACCTCCCCTTTCTGTTAGCAGAGGAATCATTTAAAACAAATGATTCAACTCTTTCATGAGAGCACTTTTATTGGTCATGAAGACTCACCCTCCCACCGACATCTGTTGGATTTGATCTATTTGAACTTTATCCTCTTGCGGGATGATTTATCGGTCTGCGTTGGTACAGCCTGTTAATGTCAGGCTAAAATGGAGAGTGTTAAGAGAAGGGGAAGGAAAACATGCTTGTTCTTCCGATCAGGAATACAACAGTTTTGGTAAAGCAATGGGATGGTGCCGGTAGTTGTGTATAGTGTCTAAAACGCATGCACGCAAGAAGAACTTGTATCAATATTTTTTTTTTCATTCACCTTTTACAAAGGTGCCAGTAAAAAACATCAATTTTTACCTTTTAACAAATGTTAAAGTTCTTAAAAAAACAAAAACAATAAGCACACAGTTTTGCTGATACTGCAGATTGTAAACAAAGGCTTTTTTTGTTTTAGAAAACAAAAATCTAATCACTGTTTTCACATCAACATGCTCCAAACATATTATTTTCCAATTTGTTTCCCTGATCTAAAATAATTCATAATTTGATATTCTTTTTTGCTACCAACAGAATTTTCAGTGTCTTAAAAAATGTCTCCCATTAACTTTGTGCAGAAATGTTACATAACAATTACAATATTTGAAAACTTTTATGTTCATTGTTAATGTACAGTCGACGATGTACACTGTACACCTCTGCTAATTTCTGAGAGAAACTCTAGATGAACTTAAAAGGAACAAAAGCTACATTTCTTCAAGAAAGATTCTCAAACTTGCAGCGCCAACATCCCAACTCTCTTCTCTTTGGCTCGCTATATTTCATCAAATTATGGAGGCTAAGGAGTGAGTCTGCTCTTGCCCTGCTGTGTTGTAGGAGCTCTGGGCTCAAGCCTGCAGCCAGGCCCCGCGATCCCCCCGCTCCCGGCTGCATATAACTCATCCCTCGCCCAGCCTGTGAAGGGAGCTTTACCTCTTCCATCCCAGGCCTAAAATATCCTTTCAAAGGCCGAAGACTGGAGCCAGATATGTAGGTGTTTTAGATAAGGTAGGGATCGCATTAAAGGATTGCTCCTTTTTAAAGTCGTAGCTGTTTTTTCTTTCCTTTCTCGAAGGCTTGGGAACGCCAAAGAGAAGGAGGAAGAGAAGAAGTACCAATCTAAGGACGGTAGCTTACGTTTGTGGTCAGTTCACAGCTCATAAAGGTTGGGGAATAACATATAGCCTCTCTAAGCGTTCGAAGAAATGGGAAAAGGCGAAGGCAGCTCAAAGCGTCCATTAAGAATACTGGCACATACACAAAAAATACGGGGAAACTCCTCAAACCATATCGATTTCTTCAAACTGTATCTATAATTACAAGGAAGTCCAATGAGGCAGTCGATGTGGGAGAAAATCTAGCCCTCAGAAAGATGGATTTTAAACGCGAGTCCTTGATGCCCAATGCAAAACCGTTCAATTAAAATCACTTCCTCTCAATCTCAGAAACAGAGTTTTGTTTATAAGGGCAGAGACTGGACCTACAGAGACTCTTTTAAAAATGGGTGGTGTGATACCTGATCCATGGCGTGTGAAAGCGAAAGTCATTTTAAACAGTGGTCCGTTAAGACCTCAGAATGTCGGCATGAGCCTGGCATTCCCAGCCTCTTTCTGTCCGTGCTTCACTGTTTTATAAGAGCTTACTGTCTGCCTTGGCGTTTACTTAAAAACGTTATAATTACGCGGCAAGCATTTTTTCAAGGCCGGGCCTGTTTACTTTTGCCAGCTTAACATGCACAGGGTCCAGCCGACACACAGGCTCTCCAAGGTCCATGTCGTATTAGCGGCGGTGTTTGTGGGATTGGGTTACAGTGAGATTAGCCGGTTCACTCCCTTTGGTGCCTCGCTGTAGCGCTCTTTCACCCCAAGGGTTTCAGCAGTCATTCTGCCTAGGCGGAAATCCCGCCTCCCTTTTGAAATGAGCCTGTGTTTTCCTTTGTACAACCCGTGGGTTTGAAACGGGAGCGGTGATTGAGATTCGATAGAAGATGAGTGGTTCGCCCCAGTTCATGTGTACAAGAACTGGTCACAGATTATACGTCTCATAACAATATTTTCCCTTTCTAAATCACATAATCTACCACATCACGGGGTTAATAATAGGGCTATACAAAAAGAGAAAAAATCCTCTCAGTTCACACATTGCAAGAATTACACTGCAAAACAAAAAAATCCTCAAACAAATGAACTGTCCTGAGCCTGTTGAATCGATGGCTGTTCACGCGTCCTTGTTTTTTCCTCTTACCATGCACTGCTATATTATGTTTACATTAATGTTTCAATAAGGCACGTGTGTCTCAAAGTATTAATAGTCAGAATTATGCGAGACCAGTGAAAGCTTGAAGCTTGACTGAAATAATACATCCCTCAGCTTGTTGCCCTCCACAACAGCTTAATCGTTTAGAGAAAATTACAGGCAAGAGCAAATGGTTCCCTACAAGTCAGTGACTGTCTGCCACAGAAGAGGAAACACCACACATAGATGCATTCTTAGAGAGCTGAGAGGAAAGTCGAGGAAGAGACTAGAAAGGTTATTGCAAATAGTCTTGGGTAACACTTGAGATTGCAAGGAGAAAGAGGAAACTATTCCGATGACAGGACGGTTACTTGGAAAGCAATAATCTCAGATTCAAGGCAACAATCAAGGCAACAATCAGATTTAAAACAACAATCTGAGATACAGTCTTCTGAAAATTATATATAATCAAATATGTGTGATTATAAACTGCAGGCAGAAACAAGACTAAGATAAACAACTTCATGTTGTGACGTCCAGCCTTTGCCTGTCTTTGCTCGCCCGAGGCCTATGAACCAGCCAGTCCAGCCATCCAGCCTCACAGGTAAGCCGCTTCCTTGTCTACCCTCTAACCACCTGTCCTGCTCCTCTTCTCTTCTACGTGAAGCGGGTCTGTTCGTGTCCTAGCCCACATCTCCACACAGCGCAGCAGACTTCTGTACAGCATGGGCAGAGATTAAGGCAAATTCTGATAAGGACTGAAGGTTGACTCACAGCATTAAGGAGGATTAATGTTTAGCTCTTTGTGGCAGGGCACTTCTCAGTGGCTGTGTTTACGCAGTGTTGCAGCCCCACATTAATCCAAAATTAGTATAAAAGATCAGCCGTGGTCGCCTGGACGAGCCTCACCAGAGCTTAGGCTCGTAATCAAACCTCACTTTGGGACAATGAGCGCCTGGAAGGTCAATGAATGACTGGGTTGAAGGGAGCGAGGCATTGAGGAGGGTGAATTGAGGTGTGTGTGTATGGGGGAAGGGACGGTGGGTGTTGGGGTGTGTGTGTTTGTGTATGGGGAAGGGGGTGTTGGGGTGTGTGTGTGGGTTGTGTGTGTATGGGGGAGGGGGCGGTGAGCGTTAGGATGTGTGTGTGTGTGTGTGTGTGTGTGTGTGTGTGTTGTGATGAAGGGTGATGAAATAATCAAAGTGAGATCTCCACTTCTGCTGGGTGTGAAACTGAAGTAGCAGGAGGTTGACGTGCTTCTGTACTTCTTATACATCACATTCACTCTGAAACCGAAACTTAACATTTTCACTTCAACATTTTAGGTCTACATTTTCTATTTTGGTCTTTGTAGAAACTAAAATTACAGTTACTTCTAATTAGAATCCCAGAACCACATATCTTGGTAGGACAGATTCATATGACTTGTGGTCATAACGATAATGTATTGGGTCATGTAAGCACACTGTACAAACACGTTAGCGACAGACACAAACGTCTACATGCAGTGGAGGGGGCATTGCTCGTACAGCAGAACTTTTCAGATTCCCGTGCACTACAGAACCTTTTAAATGCTAGATCTTATACAGCAAAATAAAAGTGCCAAGTTTATAACTTAAAAAACAAGTTGTATAAAATCTGCAGTAAATGTTTATTGGCCAAACTGATGTTGGACAGTGAAGTGACACTATATTCCAACAGTACATTCATTTGAGAAAATGGGAAATAATAAAATGGTCCTGACCACAGTCTGTATGATACACTGAAGTGTGCACATTACTTTAAATAAACAACCACATCCAAAGAGACTTTTCCCCTGAAGAGCCACTACAAAAACCTGACATTTTTATTGACAACTTACACTTATCATCATCTTCTATGTTGTACGATGATACATACATATTATTATTTATTTATAGAGATTTTATGGAGCCGGAGATAATTACAGTTGCCTTGAAAAAGAAACAGAAAATCATCTCTTCCATCAGCTCCTTTAGACTCGTGCCAAACAGCGTCCTTTCTAACTGCGCGCTACAAACTTTTCCAGCGGCCTTCTCCCTGTCCGTACTCCAGCGAGTACGCAACAGACGGAATTCAAATGAAAACGAAACGCAAAAAACAACAACACAGCGCGTCGACTGTTTATGGCATTTGCACTACGTAGCGGTATAACCAAATCTCTTAAGTGTGAGCAGCGTTGAAAGCCCAGCAAGGCACCCCCACCAGGCAGCTAACTGGCATCCCCATGGTAGCCACCCAGCTCTCCAGCTAAGATTAGACAAATTAAACACTATTATGCACGTCACTCTTGCAGCTGCTCTTTTAAGTGGCTTCATGTTAACTATCATAATGGTTTGCTTTTAAAAACCCACAGTCTTCTCCCTAATTTACAATATGAGAAACTACTTCTAGCCTCGTGGTGGGGGATTTTTTTTTTTTTCTCATGCTGCAACGGAAAAAAATGGGGTTTCGTTTTTTTCGGAGCCCTGTTCGACAGAATTGTTGAAGTCAGCGCAGCAGAGCTCTTTTCTACAGTGCCGTATGTACCGTCTCCTCTCACTTTGAAGACATGTTAGACTTTAAAGGTGGTATGATTATAATTGGTCTTCTCTGAAACGCCGTATGTGTGGATTGTCTACCTCTCGTGAGTCCATGAGTTTTTCATGAAACTCTTCCAGCTTCTCCTTTACCCTGTAAACCAGTGTGGTATTGGCCTGGATCCAGTGGACTTAGTTTGGCCGGTGATGGATAACCTAGTTTCTGGCCTATCATCGCCCAGAAGCATGTGCGATGTGGTTGCAAGGAAATACCCCCCACACAGCGTGGTCTAGACACGGACACAGGAAATGGCAACATCCAACTTCCTGTCACTTCTCTGTGATTGAAATACATATTGCTGAGCGCTAATATGACATGGTAGCTAGGAACCACTTTCAATGCACAGTGCTCATCCATGCTAACTATTTAAACAAATATATATATCAGTCCTAACCCTAACTTTGAGTAGCCTAATGCAATCAGTAAATACAGTTTGCCTCAATCATATATTATGTACATAAATAATATATATACTTAAACTGCCAAGCTATTTTTATCTATTTGACACTAGAAGGGTTTATGTGTATGAATGTGGCATACAGTTTCATAGAGCTTACAAAACTATTGCGGTACAGACATCGGTATCATTGCCTGGAACATGGAATCTGTGCCGCAACATCTACAAGAGCAGCTTCTGGGATCCATGTTCTGGACAGTTATTTTCTCTCAGTCGAACCCCACGTGGCCAACGTCTAGTAGGACAGTGCACACAACTTTCCTTACGAGGAAAAAAAAAGATTTAAAAAGTTTCCCAGTAGGGTTTGTATTCAGTGTCTATAAAAATAGTAAGGGAGTAACTCACACCTCAGTGAAACAGAATCTCTCACTCCGCCAGAGCTGGGTTAGATCCATAGCATTAAAGACCTTTTAGTTTGAGTTTCAGATTTACAATGGGATTATGTCTTGCATTTCTAGCTAAAAGCTAATGATTATACTACCATCTCCTCTTGACTCTGCACTCCCTTTTCACTATCTGCTGTGTTTTCTAAATCCTGTGGAAAACTAAGTAAAGTATTGAAACGTGAACATCGTATCAAACGTTATGAAACGTGAAATGAGGGACACATGTTTGGAGCATGGCTGAGACATAAACAGCATAAAGACTGTGTGTGTTCCTTGGTGCAGGAGTGAAGCGCTGGCAGCGGGTCACAGCCCACAACACAGCAGAGATTTACACATGACACATTCGAGTCAGGCTGAGTTTTTATTCAAAAGAAACTTAAGCAAAGAACCACACACTTGTTTTTTTCATATTCACACTTTTAACATTTACAGTCTGTGAGAGGATGACATTTCATAGCCCTGTCCTCTCTTCTGGCTAATTCTTTTTAGACCCCGGGACATTACTAATCCCCGCCCTTTTTTTCCATAAGGACTCTCTTATTCATACAAGGAAATTTGGAAGATATCCGACTGGCATCACGTTGTAACCGTCGTGCATTTGGACTTGTGTAAACCGTCCGTAAACTAGACACACTGGAGTTCGATTGGTCCCCAACTTCCTCAGCGCACGAGGAGGTATCGCTCTCCATCCACAAGACATTTACTTCTCAGCATCAAAGTGCAGCTTGGCAGGTTTAATGGTGCACATCTTTCTTTGGTTAGACAGGACAGCTCACTGAGGAACCTCATGATTTATGCTGGGGCGGGTTGCGTAAGACTATGGGAAGTATCTGTGGTTTTTACCACAGGGGGGCCTTGTCTTACTGGAGGACACAAGGACGTTGGAAGAAAGGGGGGGGGGTGTTGACCTGCAGCTGGGATACGAACCAATAAAGGGCTGTGATTTAGACCGATGAAATTTCATTAATACATGAATGAGTCCATACATAACTGATCAGAAATCAATTTTCCTGCAAGATGACCAGGTCATTCTCATATGTGTTAGGTCACTCTGGCCAAGGCTAAATGAATAATGATTGAAGGGCTCGTTTCTAGGAGCGGCTGGTGTTGTGGTAATCTCCACCAGCCCCCCTCCCTTTTCCAGTTCAGATACATGGCACACACAGTCCTTCGATAATGACCACAATTATTAAATTTCACATTCACCATCACTCATTTAAATATTCACCTCAAAAATAGATTTTATTATGAACCCCAGCACCGCAAGGTCTCACTTTTCCGTACCAGTACGTCTAAAAGAACAGGTTTTGCTGCCTGCTATTCTATATTTAAGCCTTGCTGTCATGCATGATCCTCTATGGGATTTCACTGGCACCCATCATGCCTTGCACCCGTATCAAACCACCCGGCCTGCTGTCTCTCGCACCGAGCCCTCGCACAGAGCACCGACGCAAGGTAACCCTCCTCCGCATGTGTCCCGTTACTAATCTGATCTAATCTGGAGACTTTTGGAGGTCTTAGAGGGACTGTAGGGGACATCAAAAGGAAACATGTCTTAATTCCGGGACAAAGACACAGGGGTTTAGAGGGCTGGGTCTACTGCTTAAAATGCTTCTGTTGATAAACTTGGTCGACTGTTTTGTTCTGGCCGTCCAGTTTTAGATTGTGGAGCGGCAGGATTTCTGACCGTGAGGAGGGAGAGGGGATAGGGCCGGTTGTTGTTGTGCTATCGAATATTTATTAATTTCCACGTAATAACAAATACGTTTTCATAGGTGAGCTACGGCGATTCAGAGTGTTGGGGCATGATTTCTTTGTGGTGCGTTGGTAGAGAGTCAGACTGCACCAGGCAGCGTGTAAAGGGCAGCAGTAATGTGACTAGCAGCAGAGGAGGAGGGTTAAGCTCGCTGCGCTGACTGCCCAGCAGTTTAAGAGCCATGGGGGGGAGTTGCTCTTTAACGGTCAAGCACTCAATGTCCCTGCGCTGCATTTTCGTCTATTAACACATCCACCGTGTACCCTCTCAATCTGGGACGGTAACGGGAGGCAGATGAGAACGACTCTGTCGCCTCACACGGCCTGGAGGAGGGGGAGGGAGGGAGGGAGGGAGGGAGGGGGGAGGGAGGGAGGGAGGGAGGGAGGGAGGGATGAGTAGGGAGAGGAGGAGAGGGAGTAAGGGGAGTGTGAGAAGGAGGAGGGAGGGGGAGGAGGAGGAGGAGGAGGAGAAATTTGTCAGAGTGAAATCACCTCAACAGGGGGGAGCCCTTGAGGTCAGCGGTGCTGAAGTTTGGGGTGAGTGGAGCGCGGCTCCTGAGGGTGAGGAGCAGGGTGATCCATCACGCCCCGGAGACTCCAGTGCTCCCCGCGCTCCCAGCCACGGCTGCTTGATCAGCGCTGAGCTGAGCCACGTGGGGGACAAACGGCACCATTCATCACAAACACAGAAGGCAAAGTTTTTTGAAAAGATCCTCAGATGGAGGCTGATGATGAGGGCATAAAGCATTTCACTTGATGTGAAGTTGAAAAAACTCATATTTGCAGCAATCATTGATATTAAAATGACGATATATATATATAGTATATATAGTGTATGACTTCTATAGTGTGTTTTGGAATAACAAGAACTTTATAATCTCCACCACCACCTCATCTCTCAAATGTTAGTTTTTATCTGAACTTTCTCTCTGATAATCAAATTTTCGTCTATTAATATCGTGCGTAACGTAGTAAAGATCATGGACTCTGCGAGCATGGTAAGCTTTATGATGAGCTATTTGTAAAGCAGCCACATAAATCGAGTATTTTTTATCCCAGTCTGACCTGCGGCTGGTCCTGGCTCAGGACCTGAAGGTAAGAGGCTGGCCTCCTCCCAGGCTGGCCTCCTGCGAGGCCGGCCTCCTCCCAGTGTCTTCAGCCCAGCCTGGGATGGATTAGCATGGGAGCTACCGACTCCCCTGTGAAGAATGCTGCTGCTTTAAAACAAATGTTATTGTTTGTCACAGGAAACCAATGTGATTACTGTTTTTTCTTGCGCACACACTCATGCTGTGCGCAAAGCCATATTTATGCATGTGGTTTTCATTCCCCCCCCACCTTCCCCCCTCTCCCCCTCCCCTGGTGAGGCAAGCAGGCACCTTGAGTTTTTGTCTTGATGAAGTCACACCTAGGAAAGGTTAAACAAAACACCAGACTGTTTACTCAAAGTATTTGACATTCGGGAGAAGGCAATCTGTTCACTTCAAACAATAGATTGGGTTTCCTTGTGGCACAGTTTCAAAAGTGGGAACGAGCAGCTCTGGAGCCGTCGGTGTCTGTGTTATCTCAGACAGACAGTTAAACTGAGGACTTTTCACACAGTGTGGTGTCAATTCTGGAGTTATTTTAGGGTCTTTAGCTGTGGAAGTTGGCTGCTTTGGGAATGCTGGGGGTCTTCATGTGTGTGAGAGAGAGAGAGAGAGAGAGAGAGAGAGAGAGAGAGGGAGAGGTAGGGAGAGAGAGAGAGAGAGAGAAGGAGGGAGGGAGGGAGAGAGAGAGAGAGAAAGAGAGAAGGGGGGAGGGAGGGAGTCTTTTCTCATGTTTGTTTGATTTAACAGATGATTTACAAAATGAAAAGTCCTTCCAAAAAAGTGCCCCCCTCTACCTTCTCTCTCTCTGTCTCTCTCTGTCTCTCTCTCTCCCCCCTCTCTCTCTGTCTCTCTCTGTCTCTCTCTCTCCCCCCTCTCTCTCTGTCTCTCTCTGTCTCTCTCTCTCCCCCCTCTCTCTCTGTCTCTCTCTGTCTCTCTCTCTCCCCCTCTCTCTCTGTCTCTCTCTGTCTCTCTCTCTCCCCCTCTCTCTCTGTCTCTCTCTGTCTCTCTCTCTCCCCCCTCTCTCTCTGTCTCTCTCTGTCTCTCTCTCCCTCCCAATGTTTCACTTTCTCTAGGGATTAATAAAACACATACACACAAAAAAGGGGAGATAAAAAAAAAGAGAAACCGTAAAAACAAGAATAAAGGTCTTGAGAGGCGCATCTCGTATGGAGGCAGAGAGGCTGTCGGCCTGGTCTGCCCAGCCTCAGAAGTCAAGCTGTTTGTTTTGCCGTATGTCGACACCATCTCTCTGTTCTCCCAGTGTGGTTCCCTGCCACACAGCCTTCCACCGCACCATCTCTACAAGCTCTCTGCTCGCTTTCCTCCCTGCTCCTCCTCTACGATTCACCAGCCAATGGGCCGCCACGAACCCCCCCGCCCCCCAAAAAAGAGTATATACACGTTATGAATAGAGCCAATTAAGGAATTGATCTTGTTTGAAAGTCCTCGTAATATTTTAATTCCGAAAACATGTTCTCTGCCTCCCAAGTAATGCTTCTCATGTGAGGCTGTGGTTTCTGGAGAGGGAACTTGAACGTGCTTGGTGGCAAACATTTGTTTATGTTCTCGCTTGGCTGGTGCGTCGTTTCA
Organism: Hypomesus nipponensis; assembly: GCF_054491055.1. Taxonomy (NCBI): domain Eukaryota; kingdom Metazoa; phylum Chordata; class Actinopteri; order Osmeriformes; family Osmeridae; genus Hypomesus; species Hypomesus nipponensis. Next base: position 1,744,363 of record NC_140361.1, read on the forward strand.
AAGGGAGCCGTGCGTGTCACATAATGGGAGCTCATATCTCCTCCCAATTGAAAACACATTGGTGCTCAGAGCTGAGATGTCGGAGCAGCAGGCTTGTTTTGTGCAAGGCTGAATGGAAGACAGATTAGTAGAAGCAGCATTTTTTTCTTTCTCTGTTTTTGAGGGTGCAGAATGCTGATAATTGACCCATTCAATCTGCGTGTCAGTTGATTGGTTTAGTCACACTTGGCCTTACTCTACCCAGACTTGCAGGCCTGTGTTATTACAGTATGTGGACGTTATTTAAATGTGTGTGTGTGTGTGTGTGTTGGCTTGGGGGCAGTGTGGGGGCGTGCAATTAGGCAGAGGTGGAAGTCATAATTTGAGGCAATGAACATAAGGATGTTAGTGTGTGTGTGTGTGTGTGCATGTTTTTGTGAATGAGCTTGTGATTTTGTGTGTGTGATGTGTGTTTATATAGCAGTGTGTATATGTCGATGTCTTAGTGTGGCTTTGGAAGGCCATGAGATGACAATTTTTTTATTTTTCTCTACTTAATTTTCCACTTCCACTGTGCTAAGCTCAAGCACATGGTTAACAAGGCGACAGTTTTAATTGCTCCCACCGCACTGCTCACACATACGGCTTGAGCGATGACGAGCAATGTCATTGACTGGACCACCAACCTCACTGCTAGACTGTGGCAAGCTCACTTCCTCCTCCTCTTCCACGACACCCACATTTCATTTCATTCTAATATTCTGCGGAATGCAAGAGGTGCTTGGCTCTACAACTTTGATTGAATTTCTAGAATTAATAAATTCTGACATTTCGTTTATGTTTCATCACATGAAATCACAAGTAATATGTCTTCCTTTTTATAAAAGGTGTGCTGTTGAGTTGAACAGATTTTAAATTAAATTAGTATTCTTATGAAGTCACAACTTCACTGGGTGACATTTACAATGTCCTCAAAATGGTAGTTGACAAGGTTTTCATTAAATACCAGGCAAGTTATTTTCAGCTTGAAAGTAGGTTTAAAAAAAAAAACCCTGTTTATTCTCCCTTATTAGTGTTATGTGTTCTTCACCAGTGAAGCAGTTACACTTCATATTTAACACCCTACAGTATATAAAGTTCTTACGCAATCACCTCTTAATAAAACAAAACAAAAAAACACACCAACATCAAACTAGATATTAAAATGACTTGTCAGGTGGGTCAGGTGGTCACAGCGAAAGGAGTTTTAATGAACCAACCATATTAGATACAATACACTCTTATTACACTTAACTCTTCTTATTACCTGAATAAATACAGGCTCCAGCGCTCTGAGGCGATAAGCCTAATAGCTTCCCTGCGTAGCAGCGTGTTCTGCAGACAGAGGACAGTGGACACAGGGCTGAGAGACGCCCTGCTGTCAGCTTCCAGCCCTGCTCCTCCGAGGGCAGGGACAGATGGTCAGCACAGAGGCACAAGCAGGAGGACCAGGGAGGGAGCAGGGGAACACGTTTTATCTCCACTTTAATTTTTCTCCTGAGGTGAGCGTTGAGGAGATCAGTGACACTAAACCCGTGGTATTACCCGAGATATTGCCCCCCCCTGTGCTCTGCAAATGAAATCTTGCCGACGGCCGGGGAACATCATGGTTAACACTCTCAAAATCAGTTTCTGTGCCTCCAGACCACAGCTGGGTGCAACAGGGAAGGGTGGGAGGTGGGAGGAGGAGGAGAAGAAAGAGGGGGGGAGGGAAGTCAAAAAAGTCAGAGAGAGGGAGAGGGCAGGAGAGTGAGAGTGAGTCTGGAGAGGGAGAGAGAGAGGGAGAGTGACAGTGAGCCTGGAGTGGGAGAGGGGGAGAGGGCAGGAGGGTGAGTCTGGCAAGGGAGGGAGAGAGGGAGAGTGAGCGAGTGCCTGTTGACTGATGGATGAGCGAGCCATCCGCCAGCCCAGCGTCGGTGTGGAGCAGCTTCCTGCAACTGAGCGTGCTCCTTGTCAAGCGCAGGGAGTTTGATTTGAAAAAAGAAAATGGTGAAACTGGAACCATGGTCCACCTGTTTGGGGGGCTGGGGAGGGGGGGAGGGGAGGGCATCTGGTGGGAGTTGAGGTGGGGGAGGGGAGGAGGGTGGGAGGGATAGGAGGGGCGATGGAGCAGTGGGGTGCGCAGAGGAGCCCTCGCCAAACCCCTGTGATCATAACCTTCAGCATGGTGAAGTAGGCCAGCTGTGTGGGTCTGGGTGTCTCTGTTTCTAGTCTGTTCTCCTCATCGATGCCACTCCGCACTACCTCCACCCCTGCTAGCGACCCACGCTTCGCTTACACTCCCCAGAATGTTCAGTGGGAATCTAGAAGGCCATGTTTCCACAAACACACACACACACGTGCATCTACACATGCACACAGACACACACACACACCAAGTAGAGGACCTTTATTTATAGGCCCTGATCAGGAGTGAAAACAAGCCGTACTGTCTGTAGAAGACCCCCTGCCCTGTTCTCCTGAAATAGAAGGTGCACATCCAGTTAGCCAGCCGGGGGATTTGTGGCTTCTAAATAAAAAGCTGGATGTTTACTCATAGCCAAATCTACCTCCACTCTGTTCCAAGACCAAAAAGGTGCTAATCTCCAATCAAGTCAAAAAAGGCAGATAGTTAGCAAGGAGAGTCTAAACATAGATGCTGGGGGGAGGGGAACATATTCCACTTGAGATCGAGCTTAACTTTGATCTAACTACATGTTGGACCTTGTGCAGCAGTAATGGGGACTTCTTCTGTGGGGCACTGTGGGTAACATGCAGGCTGGAGGATGCAGATCCAGGAGGGTTAGGTTACATCTCTCTGGGATGGAAAGCACCCCTAGTGTGAGGGTGTGTTGATATAGAGATGGAAAACTGGGGCCTCAGTTTAGAGAGAGAGAGTGCAAGGCTGCATTACATTTACATTTTATTCATTTAGCAGAAGGTTTTATCCAAAGGGGGGCACATGTGGTGTGTGTAGCCATGGCAGTGGGACAGCAGGGACCAGAGGAGGGGTTGCTCACTGTCAACTCCAACTGTGTAAAAGATTATTGTTGCGCTGCGTTTCTTTAACCACAACGTTTATCTAGTTATTTCCTGGATTTCTGTATCTCAATATCTACCGCTCCATTTGTAGTAGTAAAGTTTGAGTGTGTGTTGTTAAGTGATTCATAGCAATTCAAAAGGCCTTAATCAAAAACTTTTAAAAAATCGATCTGGTTGTTTGTGAACACAACTTCCGTTTAATTGATTTATCTGCAGTAAAATTTGAGCATGGCTGATGTCCATGGTGACCAGAACAGCACAGGTATACAGTTCCTGCCTCCCTCCTCTCTTTCCAGCTGGTGTTTCTGACATCTCATGTTGCGTATCCCTAACACGTTACAGACAGAGAGGGCAGACGTCGTAAAAAGAAACGCACACACTCGCCCACCTGTCGTTCCGGCGTGGGGCTTCGTCGGCCTTCTGAAACCCACCTGCGATGCCTGGGTCTGGGGGAGCAGGAGCGGGGCTGCAGGGTTGGGTGGAAACCCAATCAAGCAATCTACGGATACCCTGGACACAAAGACCCAAACAGGTGGGGTTCCCCTGGACCCAGATCAGGTTTCCTCCTTCCACTCCCCATCACAGGCCTCGCTAATGTCCTCCGCCACGCAACCACTTTGACGGACAAACAAAACTCTGGCATGAGCACACCTCCATCGAGCTCGTAAGGACTTCACGGTTGTTTGACAGCATGTGCTTCCACATATGTAACGTGACCCTTAGGGGAAAACACACAAGCCCACGAGAGAGAAACTGGCCCTTGGAGACTTCGGACGGGTCAAATGAATAGGAACAACGTTGTGACTTCAGAAGTCTGGATGACTTCCTCACACACCCCGGAGAAAATATGATATCTCTCTCGTTTCACAATCTTTGCAAGGCATTACGTTTTCAACAAAGACAAAGGCTTTCAGTGAATGAGTAGGAGTATAATAATAAAAATAGATTAATTCTGTGAATGTTCAGGAATAATGACTTCTCCCCACCATAATGGAGACAAAGGAAATTGGGAAAGTGTAAAAAAAGAAGTCTCCAGAGCCTACGCACACTCTGCAAGTCATTCTGGGATCTCTCCCCAGGCCAGGGAACTTTACACCACATCTTAAGTGCAACCCCTCTGTGGACGGCCTGCTCTAATTTGCGCTCAAATCTGTTTTCTTGACATTGATTGGTTATTGTTGAACTCCGAGGACACCCAACACTCTGCCCCCGAGGACTCCAGTTGTGTGGTGACTCATCTCAACGTTTGGCTGTTGACACAGTGGAGCGGGCCGAACTTGGACTGCACTTGACTCCCTCCGTGTTCAGAACGGGGGGCGTCCGATATCCACAGACATGTCTGACATAGCTCCCCTCTAACAGAACAATGCCAGGGATTAGGACCCGGAGCTAAATTTAAAGAGCTGAAGCATCCGTATGTGAACTGGAGGGTCAGTTCGAACAACGACAGGAACATATGTGAAGTCAGCCATCCAGGCCATCCTGCAGTTTGTCTACCGTCATTCCTTAAAACATAACACTGAACAGGAAAAACACTGAGAGACGGCGCCCCAAATAACAGCGAGTTGGGGGAACACATCTTTTCGGTGTTTGTGTGAAAGAAGAAGCTGGAACAAGACGCTTTAATGAATTAAAAAAAGAGACCTGGAAAATAATCAAGAAAAACGTCACTTTATTTATGGTGACACATACATTGACCTATTTGAAAAGCAATTGTGTTGCTCTGTCTGGGCTCTGGCATGTTTTAGTGGCCATGGGGCTTGTCTGTCTCCCAGTGCCATGACAAGTATTAATGTGGAAATGAAACCTTGCCTGATCAACAAGCAAATGGGATCCACTTGTGTGGAGTTGTTTCAGGGATATCCATGGCACTTATTTTTAGTGAACTACCCAGTGAACCGTCCAGTCCAAAAACACATTCATGAGATAGTTGTGTTGCTATTGGCATTTTTGAAGCTGACTCTTGAGCCAGGAAAAAAAAATCTATAATATTTTTTGTTTTAAATATATTCCATAGAGAAGGATGGAATGGAGTTCGGAACTACCGGAGAGTTCCGTCTTCAGCGTATGATTTAGCTCTGGTCAATAGGCTTCCTGGAAGACTGATGGTATTTTTGGCCTCAACGTTTGTTAGAGCGCTCTTGGATGAGATTCACGATGCAGAAGCATCCATAAATTCATATTTTTTGTTGTTTCAAAGTAGCAGCAAGTGCCAAAAAGCTTACAAATCTAAACAACGTTATCAAATGAAGAGCAGTCCCTGTAGAATATCACAGCACCTAATGTTGTTTGTGTTGTTAACCTTTTTTTGTTTTTTGGGGGGGTAGTGGTTTACACATGCATCACTGTGGAGGTTAGCACAGGACAGTTGCTTGTGTGAAACACAGTGAATCCTCCCACCTCTAATTACCAAGGTCAGTAAATCATTACCCTCTGAACAAACCCGTTGTATCCCCAGTGCTAATTTACTGCAGAGAAGAAAACTCTAAGGCACAAGGCAATATGAGAAGACGAGAGAAAACCTCCCCCAAACCAAAGATGTGTTTTCCTGTTTGCTCGCCAAACAAAGCACAGGAATTAATGATATGTTGTTTGATGGAAAATTATATTGATCTTTCCTTTTTTCTTTTTTTTTTTCATTTCCCCTCTCGGAAACCAAATCCTCCCACGCAAGCTTTGTCTCCGAAAGATCGTTTTCCGAGAGTTTAAAGATGCCAGCCTTGCACCCACTAAATTAGGCTCCGAGAATATTTCCTCCAAATCCATATTGACTCCACTTATAGAAATGAAGCATTATGTGGGTGTTGAGTGGAGCAATCGGAGTGGGTTTGAAAAATGACACGGCGTTCTGGGGTATCAGTTACAGCATCTGACTGGGAAACATCTGGTTGGGCCGAACTCCAAAGATCCCAAACCCAGCTGAGAACAAAAGACTCTATAAGGAGGATAGACATCCTTCTGAACCAACACCACTGAGTTCTAATTCAGACTCTATTTGCACCCGGGTTCTTTATTCTGGGTCCTACTGTCGTACCGTTTTTGGTCCAGATGGTGAGAAGGACAAAGACTTAAGTAGAAATTAAAAAGTGAATGTGGGTCCTGCTCCGACCATGTGTTCTGAGTTTGATTCGCTGGGTCTGTTTGTAGTGTTAAATGTGAAAAATTCATCATGTTTTTTTTTATTTCTTCTAAACCTTGTCATGTCTGATGTCCATTTGGCTGAATCTGAACCTCTTTCACAGAAAGATCTTCAAGCATATCAATCATGTGTGGTCTGTTTTCCTTCTAAACAGGACTATATGGCTGAGAGCCAGATAGTGACACACAGTGACTAAGCACTGTACGTCTTAAACAGTAAGACTTCAAGCATATCTAGGTAGAGCTAGACATCTAACCCTTTCGGTATATGACCGCTCTCCTAACCTTTAATCACCAAAGACCAAAGACTATGACATTATGTTCACTCCACATGACCAGCAATGTCATACGCAGTCATCAGAGTGGAGTCTTCTGAGACAGTTTGCCTCAGGAATGTAGCATCGCAGAAGTGATTTACAACCCTCGGGAGGAGTTCATGACCTCACAAAACACCTTTCAAACGTTACATCCTCTGAACTGTAACTCTCTGGACATCCTCAGGTGGATCCATGACAGTTTTAAATATTTTGTGGATCTGTACCTGAACATGTAGAGGAAGGGAGTCTGTGTAGTTACTTAGATTGACATTTGATTCGTTTAGCGGTAGTCAGAGGGCGGGCTGTGTATCCTCGGGGCGTTGCAAAGCTACCACATCTCAGGTGCCAGGCATGGTGATCAACAAGAATACCTCATCTACACTGAAACATATTTATTGAGGTATAAACTAATATATTACAGGTTTCTAAAACAGAAATTTGAAAAAAAAAAAAAAAGTTTGTTGTGGCGAACCAGAGAGAGCATATTCCTTGTGAAACCAATGAACTCCAGAAATCATGTTTTCATAAACCTCCATTGTTGGTCTATTGTTGCCTCTTTGAACATCGTACATTGCTCTCTTTAGAGTAATCTATCAGCCCCCGGGTGAGAAATAGCCTTCTATATTTGGTTTTCCACTACTGAGGGTCACTCTCTCAGTGGGCTCCAGAGCAGCTGAGGCCAGCCTTTCTATCAGTCACAAACTCTGGCCCAGAGCCTGTATTCCCTGTCATCAAAAGGCTTACGCTAAAGAATCTCCATCCTAAATCTCATAAGAGCCGTGCAGGTCAAAAGGTTTTAAAACGATTTGACACAATCTTCCTTTCGTTGTGGATGAGGTAGTGAGTTTATGACTAGAGGCCGTCGTTGGTCGTGTGTCTGTCAGAGTTCCTGCGCCAACGATGTTTTGAAAACACCCCCCGTTCCTAGAAGGTCCAGCTGCAGGATGGGGTGAGGGCTGGGTTAGGATGTGATCATCACCTCAAAAGACAAACGCAGCCTTAATCCCAACAACGCAGGATCCAGCTCTTGCTTATCAGCAGCATGGGATTTCTCCTCTGTCTGTCTCCATTAAGTCAGATACACAGACCTTGCGACCACTGAGAGAAGAAGGAGCTAAACGTGTGTAAGACCAGAGTAAGAAAACATTCAAGGAAAAGAGTTGAAACTTGGAATTGCTACTGTAATGCTGCCGGCTGACCACAAAAATCTGGCTGTGAACCACGTTAGTCTGTTATCGTTATTTTGCTTTTTTTTCCCTCTCGTTCTTTTCGTCTGCAATCGTTTACCACTGTCTCAGCGTTTTTCCCTCACATCTGAAGGAAAGGCTTCCCACCCCGCGCCCTTAAGAAGCACTGGAGCCTCCATCAAAGCTGTAATGCTCCTCTCTTTACTGTGAGAAAAGGAAAAGCAACGAATAAGGTTTTGACGTCCCCCATTACAGTTATTCCGTTTTTATATGGGCCGTAAACCCTCGGGAGTGTGTGGACACGGAAGACGGAGCAGGAAAGGGAGAGAGAACTGAGGCTGATGTTGACGTGGAGAGTTCTGCCGTTATATCCGATGTTTCCATGTGCATGTTTTTTTTTTTGGTCACCACACTAAAGACTGAGCTAATTAATGACACCAGCAAGGGCACCAGTTGTATGTTGGTCTCTTACTTGCCAGTCTAGACTTTCTTCTGCAGGCTGATGTGGATACCAGAGAAATGAGGTACCAAGAAAATGTGGTGCAGAGTTTTTCAACAAGGCAACTTCTTAAAACAACAATTACCTTTTATAGTTGTGGGGTCTTGGCAGCTGACAAGATCCTTCAGTTTGGGCCAATTACTGAGAAAGCACTGCTGAAGATACCAAAGCACATAAACCCAAATGTTCAGTCAAAGCTCTGTGTAAATCTAGTCATGCTCCCTGCTTTGGGGTGACAAGGAGCTTACATTCTGGTTGGTGTTGGTCGGGCTAGCTGGGAGTCATGACTGTTCTGATCCACTCATGGTGTCTCACAATGTGAAATTCGCACCTCATAATTTGCTCAAAGCAACTGTGGATGGTGGCATCATTTCTCAATAGGAACATGAATGTTTCCTGGCAAAGTCACGAAGGATCATTTTGTATGTCGAGGGAGTAGTTGTTGGATGAACAAATCACACAGCTCCAGCACTCTCTTTTAATCCCAGGGCAACACATTCTACAACGCTGAAGATTAATTGTCACTAATCTGTCTCTCATTTATTTCTCCTTCCTTTGATTCATTTGCTATTGTTTGCAAGTTCGAGTTCCAGATTATTTGCAGTATCTGCTTTACACCGTGGGAAAACAAACAATACAAAACTCACATTCAAGGTCATTTTATTCCATTAATTAGTTAAACTTGTTTTGCAAGTATAAGACATGTCCAGATTAATTACTCTTCATAACACAGTCCATCAGGAGTGCAATCTCCTTTGGCGATTAATAAAGTACCACTCTCTCTACTTTCTGTGCTTGAAAAGCTGTGTTGGCACTTTGAGAGTGGGATTCCTGCTCACTGGTCAGGTTACCACTGTTTCACGAGTGAGGAAGGGCTGAATGAAGTCATCACACAGGAGAAGACAGCAATAGACTGCCCGGATGGGGATGTTAGTGGGAGAAGAAAACTTGGCAGAGACCTCGAAGGTCTCTTGAGTTGAGTGGGGAAGGAGAGAGGAGGCGATGGGAAGTGAAAGGAGAGAAGAGGGAGTTGAGAGGGAGGAAGGAAAAGGAGAAGACAGGGGAAGCTTGGGAGAAAGGGAGTGATAAGGGGGGAGGAGAAGGAGAGAGAAGTAAGGCTGGATCTAGTTGAAGCGGGAGAGGGGAGGCGGGCGGAGATAAGAAGGAAGAACGGATGGATCCTAAGATGGAAAGAAGTAGAAAGGAGAGCGTGGCGGAGCAGAGAGACGGCTCATCTGGCTGCAGGCCCAGCTGGTGTCTGTGCTCCACCGCTGAGGGTGTCAGATCTTTATTCCCCCCTGGAGACAGCTGAAGGTGTCAACACAGAGCCTCAGTTACCTCCCCAGCAAAACTGGATCTGTGTTTGTGCTCACAACTATTCCACTGTCACAACACACAGATCCCATGTTGACATGGAGTGTCTCATGCGTGCTCACAGAGGAGGGCTGGATTTTTTTTTCTTTCACTTTTCCATTAGTCACGGCGAATTACACGACAGTGATTCCTGGCTAGGAACATTCAATCTCATCAGAACAAACAAAACTGATAACCGGTATTGCTACCAGAAATTGTATTGTTTTAAAGAATAAAAAAGGTTTGTTTCATTCTTGTGTGTCCATTGTAAGAGACTCTGAAACAGCCATATGCAACAGACACTGTTGAGACAATCCGGCATGAGGGGGGAAACAGCACAGGCCTAGCTACCATGTTGAAGTTACGGTTCAGATGAACATTCAAGCCCCACCTACTACAAAACAATCCTTCTTGTCTGGGGTTTCAAGTTCTCAGAGATTACAGACAGACCGTTTAGGGGTTAACCTCCTAATAACAAATCATGCTGCTAGGAAGGCATTTAATACACTTCTTAATGGATTCCAGAGAAGACATGGTCTGGCGATTGAATGCGTTCGTCTGAAACACATCCCCATTTCGCTTTTTAACTTTGACAACTGTAAGAGGAGTGAGAAGAGAGAGCGTTTTAAACAGATAAGAGGAATCCATTTCCATTGCATTTGATTCCCTTAATGTATTGCGAGCTGTATAAAAATATAGTCAGTGGCCTTTTATCAGAAGATAGTAGAGGAGAGAGCTACAGTCAGAAACAGGAAAGGAACATTCCTGGGAAATGAGGTTAGTTATGGTCCACGAGGTTGGCGGGAGTGGCAAGGATTCCTCCAGGCATCTTTCTCATCCTGATGGATATGAATAACAGTGATATTAGGACAAACGCTTTATTTTTTTGAAGACACTGAGTATTTATGCGAGTACTTCGCATGTGCACTGAAGCTTTTTGTTTCAATCCAGTACAAATAATCCACTCTTAAACTCACACTTAAAATATATCATCCATGTATGATATGTCAATATATTGTACAGAAATGTACATATACACTGTGTAGTAGTGTGTGTATGTGTGTATGTGTATGTGTGTATATATACATATATACACATATATATGTAGAGAGAGAGAGAGAGAGAGAGAGAGAGAGAGAGAGAGTCTAATAACAATTTCATAAATCTCAAGCATAATGTCATTGAATTAGCAGGGACTTAGGTGCCAGCTACAATATTAAATCTGTATTTTCCGGTTCACTGATCTCGGTGGCCACATATCCAAGTCCCACATGATATACTTAGAGATCCTCCAGCGTTTTCCATCACCTTTAGCAAGGCCTTGGCAAGGAGACACAATAAATAATAAATGGACTTGAATTTTCTGATGGAATTCCGATTTGCGCATGGTACAATTTTCAGGAAAGAGGATTACAGTTAATTCCTCACGGTGGCCCTATCAACAGTTGCTGTTTGTAGAGCAGATTACCTGTGAGATCTCCATATTTTCATGACATGATACGATATGCGCTGTAGTTTAAAGAGATGCGTATTAGTCCAAAGCACACATTCAGATATAGCTCTCATAAGCTCAAGTAGAATTAAAGACACTTTCCCCTAGAATACAGGCTGGCTTCAAAGCTTATCTTAATTGTGCATTTGCACTAGAGCAAGCAACATAGAAGATGGTTGTGCATTAACTCGGCTAGAATTGTTTGTCAGTCTGAACCTATCATTCCGTAGCCAAAGTTGGTCATTTTTTTCCATGCGTTAAATGGAACTGGTCCCTGTTCAAGATCCCATTCACCTTGTAAACTGTATTAAGATAAAGACACTCTGTGTTGGATGAAAGCCGTTGCTGACATCACATAGGAACAGTGGGCATGTCTTCGGTACATCAGACTGATTTAGTGTCCCATCTGAATAGTGCTGACAGCATCTTCAGAGAACTACACAGGAAATGACACACACAAACACAGATGACACCCATGATCACAGACAAAACAATGTCCCAGCCCTCCCTAATATGGGGATGAATCATACAAACACACAAACATACACACACACACACGCACACACACGCACACACACAGAGCCACAACAATGTCCCAGTCTTCCCTAATACGGGGATGAATCAGATGCCTGCATGGCCGCGCCATTCCTCATTACCCAGCATTCCAGTGGGCTGCATGCCTGGCGCTGTGGGGCGAGGGAGGGTGGGTGTGGGGCGGGTGAGGGTCCTGGTGGGTTCTGGTGGGTCCTGGTGACAGTGATTGATTGAAGTAAGATTGATGGCTGCAGCTGATCTGCCAGCTCCGTTTTCAATTGTTGTGGACCGGCACTTCTCACCTTGTAAAGCCCTGAGAGAAGAGTCTGGCCTGGGCAAGGGCTAGGCGGTGGGAGGGGAGGGGTGGGGTGAGGGGTTAGGGGGAGGTGTGGGGGGGGGGGTGGAGAGGCATGATGTTTGGCAGAGGTGAACAGGTGCCACCCTACCCTCCTCCCCCCTGCCAGCGCCTGGCACGACATCAGCCTCCTCCAGGCTTACAGGGGCACCGTCGCTCAGCGGCCCAGCGGGGAGCACTTGGCCCTGGGCAACCGGGTTGGCAGGAGACCCATGGAGCTCCAGACCACATCACACCGACCCCCAACCCCCGTCCAGCCCCTCCCGCCCCTGGCCGTGACCTTCCGAGACACAGCCCTCTCCTGCCTTAACGGCGCTACGCTGTTCCCACATTCCAGAGCGTCGAGCCAATGCGGCCGAGCCTCTCTCTCTCTCTTTCCTTCAGCGTTGTTTGATGTCTGCTTCAGCCTCCTCCGGTTTCAACACCATCTTTTATTTGGCTCCTCTGGTCCTGAAGACGGGGGAATCTGCGTGTGTGTGTGTTGGACGCCGGGGTAATTGGACTGATACTTAATTGGGTGGAGAGAGCTCAGCAGCTGCTCTTCCTGCTTCCAGCCTTGATTTGCTGTGAAACAAGGAAAGGAAGACTTTTGTTGTTTGTTTAGTGTTTTTTGCTTTCAGCCCCAGTGTGAAAAAAGCTCATGGTTTTGCTGTCGCAGACTTGAAGTGACTGCTGGCATTGGATTTAAGGCCTGGATGTGGGTGAACCATGCCCTTCATGATTTATGATCTTATAGTTTTTGGCTGGTGGATCTGTCATGGCAAGGCATAGCAGTTGATCGATCTGTTTCCCCTAAAGATCCTAAGTTGAGTGGGATTGGCAGCAAAGCCTTGAACCTGTTAGTATACTCCCCTGATGACCTGGCGGTATTTGAAGTGCCCTCCAGGTCCAGTGAGCAGAGGATTGGTGGACCAGGGGAAGCGGTGAGGGTCAGGTACGGTGGTCTGCAGGGGACAAGCCTCGGACACGGGGGACTTTCTGCTTGTCTCTGTGGGGAGGAAGGGGCCCCCCTCTCAGACACTGTCAGAGCACCATGTCACACACACACACTGTGCACACTGTCAGAGCACCATGTCACACACACACACACACACTGTGCACACTGTCAGAGCACCATGTCACACACACACACACACACTGTGCACACTGTCAGAGCACCATGTCACACACACACACACACACACACACTGTGCACACTGTCAGAGCACCATGGCAACCATACACACACACACACATCGCCTCACCAAGGGTATAGGTGTAGCACACACACACACACACACACACCATGTCACCCCTACTGTCCTAGCAAGAGAACAAGCCAGGAGTGTCCCTTCCCTGGTCGACATCAGGAGAACCCAGGTCTTGTCATGTTCTGCCTGCTCCCTCACCGGGACACTACATGGTTCGTGTTATCTGGTGATGTGTCACGTTAGGATTGGGTATATTGGAATTCTGTCCCTGTGCTGCCCAGATACGAGCATCGGGCAACACTCACGTTCCGTTCAACTTCAATCTTGCCCAGGAATGCATCGCCAGTCAAACCTGAAGGGGTTACTTACAACAGGACCCAAGAAACGCAATGATCATACATCTGTCATACATTTATCTATCATACATAAAACATACAACTATCTATACACTGTTATATATATATACACCTAGCATACATACAACAAAGAACTATCTATTTATATACACACAGCTTCCAAACTCAGTCCACATCTTCGGCTTGGGTTACAGTTCCTTCAAACAGTGTTTGCTCGGTGCAAATCCAGTTTACAAGAAAGAAATGTATCCCAGCGATGCGTAAGGCAACAGATATGATGTTAGTTTGACCGAGGATCGTCTGGTTCACAGACATGATGGCTTTCCAACGGGAGACCCCTGGAGGTGCATTCATCAGCAACATGACCTTGTGTCTGGTCAGGGATCGGTCGACATCACTGTGAACTTCAGATAACTGTGGTCGAGATGTAAGGTGCTTTCCAGGGCTTCGGTTTAGGCTAATCAAAATGGAATGTGATGCAATAACATAGCAATTAATAACAATAATCAAATTCGTTTGGTGGCTTGTTCGCTATTAATTCCAGTTATCGGAGAGGGGACGCACCAGAAAGCTACAGGAGGGCCAAACATGGCCAAGATGAGACCCTCACCCCACACATGCAAAATGAGTCATCACAGGGGAAGGGAAGTACAGTATTAATATGATCTATCAAGTCAGCCACTATCAGCTCAGAGGACAGCTGTGCTCCCCTCCATGCTGTTTGGTCTCTGACTCTACCTCTGAGAAACCCTCCTTTTATTCAACACTCAAAGGTTTAATTTGAAATAAACTAGCCAACCCACATATTGGACACAGATAATGTAAATATATACATAAATAGTTACAGTACATTTACATTTATGCATTTAGCAGATGCTTTTATCCAAAGCAACTTCCAAAAGAGAGCTTTACAAAAGTGCATAGGTCACTGATCATAACAACGAGATAGCCCCAAACATTGCGGGGTAGCCAAAACATGAGGCATACATTAAGTCCCCCTTAGGGAAGAACCATAAGAGCATGTAGTTGAACAACTTACAATTAAACAATTTAATAGCGTGAACCTTTAAAAAAATGCAAGGGTGTACCTGTGGAAAAAAGCAGTAAATATATACTTTGTTACATACAGTATACTTTGAAGTGGCGTTCGTTAGGTGTAGGACAGGGAACAGCTCATGCTTCAACCACAGGAACGAGGCGGTAACGATCATCTGTTGAGGGGATGTCATGGCTGCCTGTGTCCCTGTTTTGACGTGTCCTTGTCTGTGTCCTGGCAGGGCAGGAGGGGAGGGGAGGGGGCACGTGAAACAGCCTGGAACAAGATTTAACACTTCTAATTACATCTATCAGCGATATAGGATTTTATGTCAAAGCCGGTGTGTTTCCTGTTAGCTAAACATTACTCGTGACAGCCCTGCAATTAATTGTAACCCCAGAGAAGGGGAATGTGAGCAGGCCTCATGTGGCCTTGACTGACACGCATCCAGGCCCCGCACACACACCACACACACACACGGAAAGCACAAGACATCCAACGACAGCTTAGCTATCGTGAGTCGACCAGCTTTCCCTCCCTCCAGGGGGCCCAGATGTAACTTAGCTCTCAGCGTTAGCGCTCGCATCGCACAGGGGCCAGCGCCAGACAGACCTCCAGCTCGTGACAGCGTTATTGCTGCGGGGTGTCATTTTGGAGCGGCCCTCTTAAGGAAGATACCCAAACAGGAAACGGAGCCGTCATCTGCTTAACGGGGGTGAGGTGATTTATTGGCATGTTGAAGCATAACTGAGAGAGAGGAACGTAAAGGTGTGAGATATGGAGGAGGAGGTGGCGTTGTGTGACTCATCAAGCATGCCGCTCCCCCGTGAGAAGCACACTTTGAACACATCTTCACACGGAGAGCAAACTAAATACAGGCTTTCTTACCAGCCAATCATCTACTGTATCTAACTGTCCAACGGGGTCATACTTTGTTAGATTGACCACAGTGAAACATGAAGAAGGGATTCAACATTTATTTCTTGTCCATCTTCCTAAGTGATACCTGACTCACACTGAACACACTTACATACGTTATGACTGTGTCTTCTGGTGTGTGTGTGTGGCATGGGGAGGGTATACGTTGTGTCCCCTGGTGTGTGTGTGTGTGTGTGTGTTTGCTGCCGCACCTGTGTGTGTGGGGGGTGTGTTACAATGGAAACTCCATTTACGTTCTGTAGCATGACGAGCATGCCAAGGTCACTGACGCAGCAGTAAACTAAGGTGTCAGTCACCAAGGTAGACTTGGGGACTTTATTTTCAGCTAGATTTACGAGACAAGCAACTGCCATTATAATGAATTACGATATCACCTAAGCTTAGCCCATTAAGCTTTTATTCAGTACTATGTAGCACCTCACATATCAACGCTGTCTTGTTGGTGTCGCCTACACCATCCACAACAACACAATTACATCTGCAAGCAGCTACAATGGATACAGATATGTAATATGTTGATTCTCCTTTCATTGTCAGACTTTAAGGTGAAGTTGTCATTTAAAACTTTTAATTACTTTTAATTATGACCTCAAATTGAAACAAGTACGAAGGTGTTGGCATTTGTTTTAGGAGGCCTAAGTCAACTAGCCGAGCAGTCAGACCCTGTTTCAAAGGTTCAAATTAAGGAGCAGTTTGGCCATCAAAAGAAGCATTCTCTAGGAACATGGTAGTAGAAGCGTTCTCTAAAGGAACATGGCAGTAGAAGCGTTCTCTAAAGGAACATGGCAGTAGAAGCGTTCTCTAAAGGAACATGGCAGTAGAAGCGTTCTCTAAAGGAACATGGCAGTAGAAGCGTTCTCTAAAGGAACATGGCAGTATTCCATCAACAGCTCCTCACTTTTCAAAATGAGTCCAATTATGTGCCAAGAAACAGTGTTGCTGGGAGAAGCTTTGACGCCTGTCACTAAAAGCTCCGGTGTAAGAAAGTACGAACTTTGCCGTCATATTGACAGCTAAAACCAGACCGTAAGCCTTCATGGTGTTCACATTTATTGGGTAGTGTTTGTCACAGGCAGTGTCACTGCATACTGCAATGATAATCCCACGAGCTGTTTATAAACATGAAAAGGTAGTAGGGTTAGTAGTGACCCTGTCAGACATACAATGTTCCACTTTGCTAAATCTTCTCTGGTCAGATTGCTGCAAGGTTTTGTTATTTTGATTCAAGACAGAAGGTGTATCTTCACTGGGAGAGTTTGAAAAGCATGATTGTTTTGGTATTCAGACAATTGTAATGATTATCACACAACAAATGAATCCTAGCTAAGCTAAGCATTATATCAAAGTTCACGAAAGAGGATAGAAAGAGAACGCAACTGTGAAACGTTCTAGAAAGAGATCAAAGTCCAAATTACTAGAGATGGTGGTTGTGGATTCTCCTCAGGATTACAGCCCTCTCCCTTTGAAATCCACAGCCGCCCAAATGAGACAGAATCACCCACACAAAGACCTCAATAAGGGATCTATGTAGATGGGCCGCGAGCCTGCACCAGCACAAGAGGGTAAGCTACAGAATCAATTATTCTACCAACACAGTATCTACACACAGCCCAGAAAAATGTAATTGTATGTTAGATGGAAGAAGTTTTAAATGTTAAGCTTTGACGAGGCTTTGCTCGGTCCTTGCCCTGCTTTGGTACCATTGATATGAAACAACCACGTCAGTTCAGAGATTGTGAAATACGTGGCGAGCTAATCCTCCCATCCTGCTGTCAGGGCAGGGAGCAGTCTCTGTCTTCCGTAATAGTCGGCAATGAGCAGCTTGAGTAAACACAATCAATGAAAGACACCGGGATATGCACCGCCGAGACTCCCAAAGTCTCCCCCTATTACCTTCCCTCCCCCCTCGCCCCACCCCCCACCCCATCTCACCCTTCCCGACTCCCAGCGGCACTTAACAGCCCAATCTTTGTGAATTCTAAACAAATTACAAACCGTGACAATGGCATTGATCCAGAAATGAATTAAATAATGAATAGATGGCAGGTATTGGTAGCGTTCCGAGGCGTCTGTGTTGTGTTACCGTGAGTCGGTACTTCTGTCTCTCCTCTGTGGCCCGCAACACTTCTGCTCTCCTGCTCCCAGATTACATTGTCTTCATCCATTATTAATGAAGTTAAACTACTAGTGGCATGCTGAATGTGCTGCATGGGAGATTTGTAGCTAATCCAGCGCAAAACAGGCCCAGTCACATAATAAAGAAAAAAAAGAACAAATGTCAACAGTTTCACACAGGGACTGGATTAGCCCCCCCGACCCCCCCACCCCAAACACACACACAAAATTCACAGACTTTTGTGTCTGTGAACACACAGACACTCACAACACACACACACACCACACACTACTTACAAGCACCTTTCACCGGAGGAAGCTCACCGTCGGTTCAGTCATTGTGTTGTAGACTGGAGGAAAATAACACAAGTCTATCCTTGTCTGTTTCTCCATTAGGTCTTTAGAACACTAACTGTGTTAGTACAGAACACCAACTGTGCCTAATTTCCAGATGCTAGGACCATAAGGCATTAGACCCCAGCACAACAAAAACTACATTTAGTGCTTTAATCGCACGTCATCGGCCGTTTGGATTTGAAATAAATCAAGAAAAGGCTAACAGAGAATGGATGTTTCCTGTTTCATATTTACAGATGAGCGCGGTCAGGTGACTGGTCAGGTGACTGGTCAGGTGACTGGTCAGGAGACTGGTCAGGAGACTGGTCAGGTGACTGGTCAGGAGACTGGTCAGGTGACCGGTCAGGTGACTGGTCAGGTGACCGCAGCCAGGATGAGCCTGGATCAACATGACAAGTTATCACTGCGTATCACTGAGGGCCAACAGGCTTCGGCCAGTAGCCTGGTTTGTTATTCTACTCTGCTATGAACACACATACAGTTTTTAGGTAATGGTAGAAGAGAAACTAGACCCAGTCAAGATCCAGTTACCTGTATTCATTTGGCAGATACTTTTATCCACAGTGATGTACAAAGGTTCACAGATAAGCGCAGCAGGTAATCGAGGACTAGAAGTTCACAATTCTAACAATTTCACGGTAGTCAACGCCAAAGGACAGTCTGTGTTGACAAGCTGCGTGTCTGTACAGTATTACAAGTATCTCACAGCTCGGCAATTTTCTGTTTTTCTTTGTTTGGCCTCCTTTCCACCTCTCCTCTCAGATTCTAAATTCACCTCAGTGTTTCTGTCACCATCAAACCTCCCCTCTCTCTGTTTCTCTTTCTTCTCTCACCCCCCCTTCTCTCTCTCTCTCTCTCTCTCTCTCTCTCTCTCTCTCTCTCTCTCTCTCTCCCCCTCCTCTCTCTCTTTCTCTCTCTCTCTCTCTCTCTCTCTCGTTCCAAGCCGCTGTAGACCAATTAGAGCTAAGCTGCCTCCCTTTGCGCCCCCTGTCTCCACCTGGGGCACGTGGCCAGGGGAGAGGCTGTGTAGCTGATCTGTTTAACATGTTATTGATGAAGCGAGGCATCGTGCTCCTTTTATTACACCAATTTCATTCTCTGCCGATTTCCCCCCTCAGCAATTGAGCGGCAGCTTTGCATTGATTTAGCATGCGATTGATCAGCGGCTGCTTCAGCAATTTATTGGAACCCTTCCACCTGTAATTAAGATCACAGCAACATCCACAAGTGTATGTGTGTGTGTGTGTGTAGTGTGGTTAATATGACTAACTGAATCTACGAGTGTTGGATGTGCGTAGTATTCTGTCCGTGTAGAGTAGTCTGCTTTTTAAAGGGTGAGTTTAAATCATTATTTACCAAAGCAATGTCATGTCCTAAGTCACAAGGAATACAGTCTGTCTTGTAAAACTGACCAGAAATGACAGTAGTTAATGCGTTCACTTGTAAACGTAGACCAAAGTTTAATTTAAAGTTAATCCTTGTGCATTTGAAGCAGCTGAATGTATGAGATTAATATTAGACCAGCAGAAGGCCAAAACCACCATGACATCAGCGATTCATTTTCTTTGGTACTCAAGGATGGGATAATTACAAAGAACACAGAGGCAAACAGCCGAGTACTTTTTAAATATACGTTGTATTAGCTGAGCTTGTGAAGGAGGAGAGGAGGCAACCATGGGAGCAGTGTCTGGGGCCTCTGTAGGATTGAAACCTCGGCTCATGTTGCCCTACGAGTATAGGCTCTCTGCTCTGCCCAGCATCTTTCCTCTTAGCTAGAATAACAAGGATCATCTTAAAAGCCATTCAACAAGCTCAAGAGCTGTTCAACAGTCATCCTTTTAATTTGGTGAATATACAAGCAGCTTTCCGTGATTAATACACCTAGATTGCTACTTGAACAATTGAAAAACCCAAAGACTTTTTTTTCTTTCATTTAAGGAGGGTTTGCTGGCAGCTAGAAATATATATATTATTCTTACCTCCTCTTCTGTCTCTCTCTGTCTCTGTCTCTCTTTCTCTCTTTCTCTGTCTCTCTTTCTCTCTCTCTCTCTCTCTCTCTCTCTCTCTCTCTCTCTCTCTCTCTCTCTCTCTCTCTCTCTCTCTCTCTCTCTCTCTCTTGTGTGTCTTTCTCTGTCTCTCTCTCTTTCTGTCTCTCTCTTTCTGTCTCTCTGTCTCTGTGTCTCTGTCTCTCTCTCTCCCTGTGTGTGTCTCTCTGTCTCTGTCTCTCTCTCTCTCTCTCTCTCTCTCTCTCTCTCTCTCTCTCTCTCTCTCTCTCTCTGTGTCCTTGTGTAGTAGAGAAGTTACATCCACAATAAAGCTGACTTCCAAGTCATTACTTTCTGTCCAACGTATTAGCAGTACATAAAATGATTTGTTTAAAGATTTGTGGCTTTGGAAACACCAATTTGAATCCAAATGTTATTGCATGGTCACACTGCGCCGGCCTGACAGAATACTAGGCGACAATCACTTGTGGTTTGGAACTGGGGCAGAGAATTACTCAACAGTTTCTTACGTAACTGAATAATGTACTACTTTTCTTTGCAAAGGACCTGTGACATTAATGGATGATTGATGGTTGATGGTACAATTCACAAACTGGATTAGAATACCTATTTATTTATTTTTATAATTTTTTGTTTTATGTAATTCTTATCGTAAGTGGTAATGGGTGTCATTGTATGCGAGACCTTAATCTGGTAGCTAACATAACTCTTAGTTTTGAGATGTGACGATGTAGGGAATTTACAATTAAATGTAAGAATCTGATTGAATTGTCCATTAATGTATTCCTTGTGACAATTTATATATAATAGTATATATAATATATATATATATATAATATAAATATATATATATAATATAAAAAACAATAAACATGTGCATTAAAAATAAGCAATGTATCTTTTGTTTTTAAAGAAGTATTTCCATTTATGAAACATTATCTTGTGAGAGACTAACGTTGCTGACTTAAGGCTGAATAGAGACCTATTTCAACTATTCTTCAGTCAAAAGTGAAAGGATACTATGAACCAGAAATTGTAGGTTGTCAATAGATCAATATTTATTTGTGAAAAAAGTGATTTGTTTGGTCATAGATTCAAAGCAACAGATGTAACAGCTCATGCGTGTATGCAAATGTATAAAGCACTGTGTGATGCGGCAAGAACGTCTATCTTGGGTACACACTGTGTCAACTGTCGTGAGTAGTCATAGAAATACCTCAAGATTTAATTTGGTTCATTTTACGTAAAATTTTATATATTTTGCTGGGACTTTAAGGATATTAAATAGAAAGATTATACCCAAAACACTGGAACTGTACACAGTGTAAACTGTAGTAAACGCATGAAATATGGCAATGTAAAAAGCCTACAAGAAAAACTATTTAGCGCACTTTCTCAATTCAACTGAATTGAGACCGAATTTGGATCTATATCGGGTACGTCAGATTGCCTCGGCTTGTAAGGTAAAGGGATGCATGCTGATGAACATGAAAGGGAAAGGATGTTAAAAACTCCTATTGAGTATGCACAAGTAAAGTTTGAATGTCCAACTGTATTGCTGTCGGCAGCTTAATGTGTGCAAAGGGGTTGATGTGCTAGTTAAGAGTCTGCAGAGCGCGCGTGGTCAGGTCACCTCCTTTCTCACATCACAGACCCATCAGAAATTCTTTCAAGTGTCCTTCGGCGTCGCCAAAGATGACAACAGCGAATCGATAAGTGCTTGAAATGAAAAGAAGCCGTCGGTTTGCCCTCGAGGCAAAAGATTTCATACCCGCCAGCCTTTACTGAACTTCAGGCATTCCGTTGCACCTTTCTTCGTGAGAAAAAGAAGACTCTCATTTTTATTCTCTAGATGAAGGTAGGAGCGTGTACTATCTCAATACGCCGCCTTTTCCCCTCTGTGGTATGACAGCAGGGGCGCGGTGTGCCAAAGGCGTGCATGCAAGGTTGCTGTCGGAATAGCGATGTGGGTTTCAAATTATGCGCCCTTGCAGTCTGGGGAGATACTAATCACAGTATACAGGTCATCTTCAGACAATGTAGGGATGATAGCCTTCAAGGCGTTACAGAACTTGAATTTTCTCTCAATTAATTATTTAGGTTGCTTGTATATTTGTAACTATAAGCCTGCATGTTTGTACTCTGCCTACATTTTCTTCCGACCTATGACATACAAATATAGACTGTGCGATGGGCCTCTTAAAAACAGCAGTTATTTTATAGCCTATTAAACGACTAAACCTATTTAACCGTTTGCCTAGCAACACCAACTTGCACCAAAAAAAGCCTTATAAAGATAGTATTGGCATCTTTGAAATGTGCCTTTAAACTGTGCCTGCATGCATCTTGCATGTAGGATTTGTTTTCCCCACAAATGTGTTTAAAATGTAAACCGATTCCGCCTGTAACCTCACGACATTGGAGGGGTCTGTAGAAGAACACGGCCCTTTGTCGGCTTCGTGTTTTGCTTCAGTGCTTCATCGCCACGAAATTCCCATGTGGTTGTGTGCATTAATTACTTGTTTAATGGGAGTATGACTGAAAATGTAAAAGAAGGATTAGGCACGTGAAACGTAGGCCCACGTCCGGTCGACTTGGCTCACTTAAGATGCGAATGGAAAATCAGTCCGTATTTTACGGATCTATAAAGACCATTTGCATCTTAGCCAGCTGTTCACTTCATCTGCGCATTAACGGAGATTTTCTAAACTGGCCATATCCCTTAAAAAAACAAAAAAAAACTGCAAAATCGTGGTCTTTTTGAAATTGTAGTTTTAAATGCATGTAGCCTATTAAATGATAAACAATTAGGCTTTGTGTTAAATTTTATACTGTGTGGATGCTAGAAGAGTTTATTCCATTTTTGATTTAGCTGTTTTTCAACGGTAGTAGTTTGGCCAGTAACTTATGTAATTATAAACTAATTGCCTATTTATTGTGTTAATTGTAATTTACATTACAGCACAGGTTAGTGTGAGCATGGTTGGAGAGACCACATCGAATCACATTTTATTTGTATAGCCCTTTTTACAAGCAATGTCACAGAGGGCTCCTCAGACGCCCGTAGAACTGCACCTGTGATCGGTATATTTTTATTAGAGGGCCTCAAAGAGTTTAATTGTGATTGAAAGATACTGGTACTTTAATAGGAAAGTAATCACAAAGCAATAGCATTGCTTGTATTCAAATCACAAACACTTAAATATAGTTTCATTCAATGAGTCATGACTAAAGCCATTTGTTATGATATACTCTTATATTTATTACTCTATTTTTATTGTTGTAAGTTGAGAGCTTCTAAGTTTACACTGTCTTCATCTGCACGGACATACACAAACACACCCACTGAACGCGCACACACACCCTCACGCAGACACAACCACACGCTCCTTCTCAAAGCTCGAGAGGGAGAAAAAAATGCGCCACTCTTGGAGTGTCTGTCTGGAGAAAAAAGTTGTTGAAACTGAGGACGAACCAAGGAGAGAGAATCACCTACTGAAGAGACCGCGTCTGCTTGGCTAGGCTACTTCTAATTGCTTTGTATAGGTATCCTAACGCGCATATGACACAATCTTACGCTTGGCGTCAGATTTTTGATCAGAGAAGTGGATACGCGACGTTGATAACTGTTTCTTCGGAAGGCGGACATAACTTTTATATCTTGGACCGTTAGTTTCCCGTCCTTACTTCATATAACAAAGCCAGCGCATACCGTTGCTGTGGACTTTACATCTTTATCAGGCAAAAACAAAACAAGAGAGAAGAGTGATTAAACGCTGGTGTCCTACTAGCCAACTGGTAAGTCCGGGGGCCACTTTTAACCGAAATGTGAGTCAATGCAAGTGAAGGAATTCGTTCCACCTCGGGTTAGCTTTTTCGGCGTAATCTGTGAAAGTCTGATGTGAATTTCATCACCACCGCAGTAATTTAAAGGGACATGATAAGTGAGATCGTGGCAGGTTTCACCTTACAAGGAGGATGATAATGCTGTATCGTTAGCACTGGAGGGAAACTGAATTGAATCGGTTTCATTGTCCCGTGCCTATAATTAGGCTAATACAAAATCGTGAGTGTATTCAAAAATGTACTGGCCGAAACTCACTGTAGACTACATTTAGTTCAAATAAAAACTTATCTTACCACTGTACGCTGTGTTTACGAAACAAAACCTTGAAACTGCTATGAAATTCTATTATTGCTCAATACAAATGTATCAGCTAATTTAAGACTTGGTTGTGATGTTTTGATGTTGACTGGGGGTAATACTGTGCAAAAAAACAAAGAGATCTATGTCTTGGAAGTTTCTTTTGAGTTGATTATGTAATTCCTGAAAGTAGCTAAACTATTATGTAGCCTATATAAACATGCAATGATTATAGGCCTATTTGAACAGTGACTACAGTCTTTTTAAAATACTTTATAATTAATATTAATTGTCTTAATTATTCATATCACTAATGATTTTTAGTTATTCCTTATTTTAGTTATTATTATTGTTGCTGTTGTAGGCCTAGTAGTAGCCTAGTTGTGGCCTTCTAAATAGGCGCTATATTTTAGTATTGATAATATCACCATAAATCGCTCAGCCTAGAAATAATGCATCTATCATAATTGATTTATTATTGTTTTTGACTAGCTTTTGAACTGTAACACCGATTGCAAATAACGAGACTAAGAATTAGGCCTTTTGGTTGTTATTATTTGGCTTGACAATCATTATTAGAATTAACAACCATTTCCGTTATGCTTTGGACGAAATGAATAATAACATGTTTATTTATCTTCGTTGTAGGCCACTAGGCTACATTTATTTAAAATACTGTTGAAAGGTAGGCTATGGCTTGGCAAGAGTTTAGGCAATTTCCTTGCTTATTTTTTAAATAACTGCATAAAACAGCATAGGTTCCTTTTCATGTATTTTAGGCGTGATCTCCTATCCTTCTTTTTTATTATTCAGGCCAATGCGTGAACATTGTCGTTAAATTAGATTTAAATATATTGCCAGTGTGATTTGCTTCAGACGCGTTCAAACGGAGCTAGGTGGAAAGGTTGTATTGAATGAAATCTCATTACAGCCACTGATTAGGTAACACGGGGGACAGACAATAACCTTACACCTTCTAGTCAGAAACACGATATTTAATTTTGCTTTGGGATACCCGATACTCTGCCCCACTACTACCAGGGTTACCCAGGTATACACCATGTAGAACTTAACCTCAAATGTCTCTCTACTTTGAATAAAATCGCAGATGTAGAACGCAGGTGTGTGAGTAGCAGTTTCTCGTGCATAGGGGCTGCGTCTAGAGAGAGGAAGAATGAGGGAAAACGGTTAACAGCATGATTGCATGCAAATTTCCCCCATCTTGAATTATCATAAGCAAACAGCGGAAGCCTTGACTAATAAAATCCCATCTGTGTTACTTCATATCGAGTTAGTTTAGAGCTGCGATAATGAATTTTGTAATATTACACCGACAGACATCTCAATCAGACACTAATCCCGTGATTTCACTGCAGAATCACTCATATTCCAGCAGCCGAACTGCTGCAGCTTGGCGCAAACACATCACGCTCGCATACCTGGATTGTGGCTGTGTGTGTGTGTGTGTGTTTGTCTGTGTGTGTGTTCTGCCATGTATTGGACCTCCTTTCGTAACGGTTAAAAGAGCTTCAAAACAATAAGATAACAACATGTTTTCAGAAACACTGTTGTATAGGCTGCCATTTGATTGAAGGAACTTAAGAAATAAAGAAAAGAGAAATATTGGCAATTACAACTTTTTTTTTTGTTGTTGAATAGTTTAGGGTTCTGATTGGGTCTCGTCTACGCATCTGTATAGGCTAAGCATCTGGAAAGCCTAGCTGTTCGAGAGAAAACAAATTCAGTAAGGTGAAAATAAATGATCGCTGAAGTAGCATAGCCCATTTGATTGTGTGTTTGATTGTGTTACTAAATCAGACTTCTTTTTCTTTTCAGAGGCAGTTTTCAAAAATCTGATAATGGAATCCCACTGCCGTAAACTTGCGTCAACTTGTGCACAATTAGGTGAGTACGTGAGCAAATATTATGGTGTCATCAGCATGGCCAGAATTAATTAATTCTGATTGTCATTAAACCTACATGTAACCCAGGCTACGAGTAGGCTTTAATGGGCCTCCTGAGTAGCGATGGTCTCTCGCTCTCTCGCTCTCTCGCTCTCTCGCTCTCTCGCTCTCTCGCTCTCTCTCTATCTCTCTCTACCAGTCAGAACAGGTCAGATTAACAGGCCCGCTGTCCCACAGCCCTCGCTGCTCTTGCACGCGGGTCTGTGTGGCAGGAGGGGCGACGTTCCCTGTCTTGGACTGACACCTAGCTGTTGGTCATGGAAGTGCAGGAGAACACGTTAGGCTGGAAATGGTGCATTAATTCATGTTTTAGATGTTCCTTGTGTGAAGTCCTTGATTCAGGATAGACGATCTAACAGACTACTATATTAGTGGTAGCCTATATTTTATGTGGGCGACAATTATTTCCAAGCTATTTGTGTTCAATAGTTGATACTCTTCTTTGTTATGAGTGCATTTCATTTGACATGACTGAAGCAACTGGTGCAAAACTTCAAAAGGACTAAAATCTATTTTAAAATGTGCGAATGTACACGCCTTAAATAGCAGAATTGTATTAATTGTCATCTTTGGACTAAACTATGCAAATACAGTTAAAATGCTTACAAGGTAATATTCAAGCTCTATTAAAAATCACCCGGTTAATAATACGACCGGAAGTTCGGAGGTTGATTCCATTCCTAGTTGTCAAGAACAACCTAATCTTGTTTAGTCTAAACGAATTACCAATAATTCATAATTTAGCTCAAATAGAAACGATTTATCGGAGTGAGAGGGCAGCTGTACCGAGCAGGGACAATTTGTGATCTTCCATTGATTAACAATAACAAGATAAATAGACACATAATTATATGAGGTATGCAATGATGACTTAACGAGGCTTGCGAACGTAGACACCGGACTGAGGAGACACTCGAGCGTCCAGATTATTGGCGATCTTCATACAACTCTTTTACACCAGATAATATATGCAGGATAGATTGACTCCAGGGAAAACGAATTGTATAATGAAAGCGTATTCGTGAGGAGGAATATACTAATGGAGGAATCTGATGTCCTCTTAATCCTATGTAAAAAGCCTTGTCGTCCCCACCTATATTGACTGAATTACTAATTAATTGCCCTCTATGGTATTAGAGGCATAGCGCATTATCTGCAAAATAGAGATAGCGCATAAATTGTCAAATGAAGAGGGAATGGTTAATCCACTGTAGGTCTAGTATTACTTGAATCAAGAAGTGAGCAATCAACAGTCTCCTGACTTGTGTGCAATGCAGCCCACAACAGGCTACGTAATGTGCATGGCTGCTCTCATGAGCATCACAACATGCATGGCCAAGTAATAATAAATTCATTAAGATATAAGGCTGTAGTTTTGTTAATTATCACACACAAAAATAATAGCAAGTCATTTTCATGTATTAGCTAATTAGTTGTATTGCCTGTATGTATACAGTGAGGTAGGTTGACATCTCAATAGCAGACAGAACCCTCTACCCCTTTAAGCACCTCACTTTGACCTCTCACGGTGTAGTAAAGGGATTTATAACTGATATAGCCGAGTGGAGATGATGCGCGAAAGTCATAGTGTCGACTAAATGCTATTTTATTATTAACCAATACATGAATTTAATATTGGAATAAACAAAACAGGGAGGTAATAACCATGCCATTGTTTTTTGTCTCTTCCGCCTCGGTTCATCGCCCCCCTACCCAACTGCAAATGAGGTGGATATCAAGTGCTTTCACTGGATTAGGCTACATTTTAACTTGTTAGTAGCGCCATGTGTCGGA
This sequence comes from Hypomesus nipponensis, assembly GCF_054491055.1. Lineage (NCBI taxonomy): Eukaryota > Metazoa > Chordata > Actinopteri > Osmeriformes > Osmeridae > Hypomesus > Hypomesus nipponensis. The sequence continues at coordinate 1,772,178 of NC_140361.1, forward strand.
GGAGAGAAAGTAACAATGCTCATGTTTTGACTGTTTATTCTTCCGTTTACTTAGCGGGGATAAACAGTGCCATTATATTAGGCACATTTCAAATGAAGGTTAGGTGTTGTTTGCTTGATATTTGTTAGAACTGTGGATAAACCTGTTTTTCGTTTTACTGGATGGCAAGCATCAAACCCATCTTGCTTCGTTTTCTGTTCTATTGGATTATGTCCAGTAGGCGTCATTGATAAAACTAAATATGTTTTACCTGTCCGCGTGTTACCGACAATCAGGGTTAACTAAGGTGAAAAAATAGTCTGGTACAATGAATGTTTACTTAGCGTTTACGCGCCTTGATCTAGTGGGAATTACTGGCAATTCAATGAGATCAGCTCAAACTCATTTAAAGTCCCTCTTCAAAATTCTTAGGCAAATGAGAGTCTTATCAGATTAAAACTAGTACAAGTGGGATCAGTGAGAACCACGGAGGGGTGTAACGCAGCGCCAGGGAGACATACCCTGACAGAAGCATCGAGAGGCCTCATGAATGAAAGTCTTTGGTCAAAGAAAAGCCACAGTCGTACCTCTTTATTGTGCTTATATAATTGTTAGGACTACGTGTATGCACGGTCTGACAACCAAAAGAATGACTTTGCTTCATCGTAATTTTTTCATATTTTTGTGTACGTGTTTATCAGATGGCTGACATACACGTTCGAATCCCGGCTGTAAAAAAAATGCTGTGTCCTTGGGCAAGGCACTTCACCCTACTTGCCTCGGGGGGCAATGCCCCTGTACTTACTGCAAGTGCTGCTAAATGACTGAATGTAAATGTCTCAACAGGGGCGGGTATTATTAGAAATTATCTGCCGCCTGTGCATACTAGATATCCTCCCCAAAGGTGTTTTTTTCCCCGGTATATCATAATGTCGGAATACCATTTATGTAAAAATGACTATAATGATCAGCGTACATTGGAGTAATGTTGCAATAGGGTGAACCAAGTTTCCCTGTCAATAGCATACAGAACACAATTGGGGTGTCTACTGCGCAACCAGACCCTGGTAAAAACGTTAACATCAAAGTAGACCATATTATTATCTTTTTCTTTGTCTCTGGGTGCAGCAAAGCGATGCTCCGGCGCGTCTAGGGCACAGCATGCGTCTCATCTCTCTTTACATGCTTTTATTTGGAAGAAAAATAAGCACCAACCCCGCACAAACACACTGCCAGAAATACGTGTCTTATTTCTCTGGGCGCCGGTTGGCTATGCAAACCGTCATGTCCACATTGATGACCTGTCAGAATATGGGAGGGTGCTTGGTGACGTCAAAGTCTACAGAGAGGCACAGTTGGACAGCCAGGGCGCAGCTGAAATGAAGAGCGAGCTGTGTAGTGTGTGTATACTCCTGGATCTAATATCGCCTACCTGTCCTTGTCACTCTGATACTCAGCGCAGCTAGCAGTATCAGAGCGAGATATAAATCTTCTCTTCCTTCAGTCTAAAAAACGCTTTTGTTTGCCTGCGATTTGCGAATAATGGGATTCTTCTAAGAAATTTTAATCCGTTTATTCAAAGGTGGTTGTGAACTTAAATGCAATAGGAATCGCACTACTGTAAATCTTGACACCGCTGATTCCCTTTCGAATCCAACGGACGTGTTTTCTTTTGTGTGGTTTTCTTTTCTTTTTTGGTTCCACTGAGGGAACATAATCTGCGTCTGACAGTGCTTTCCTATCGATGAACTCTATGAGGGATCCACTGAATTTGGACCATCACCACCACCACTTGTCCGGGAATAAACTCGCGTCCACGCACCACACGGCACTTGCAATGGCTTCTAGCCTGCAGCCCTTGCAGCGGTCTGTGGACTCCAAACACCGGTCAGAAGTGCATACTGTATCGGACACCTCCAGTCCAGAGTCTGTAGGTAAGCTCTATCCCTCGGTGCGGATAGGATCGAATGGTGCGTTGCGGAGAAAGATGGACATTCTAATGTTAACATCAAACAAAAGATGGCTACCTCATTCATACCCGCAAAGAGTTTGGGGCGAAGAAAGTTGTAATATTGTAGTCCTGCAAATATAAGGAGCCTTTCACATTGATGGGGGGCCACCTATTGTTTGCGTGATATTAATTGCTTGGGAGGCAGCGCTTGACGTTTGTTTCACTCTTGAGAGATCATGTTTTCTATAAACTAAGACATAATCGGACTATAAAATGTAGGCCTGTCTAACATGTTTTCTTTCTTCAAGAGTGTGTGACAATAAATATCGTCTGGATTGAACCTTAGGCTGTATGGCATAGGCTACACCATGTGTTTGCTTTGCAAAAACTAAACTAAAGTCAAACTAAAATTAAATACTAAATTAAACTAAGAAAGCATCTCATGTATCGGTAGCCTTAACTCTTATTATGCATTTATATATAGGTAGCCTATTGTTTACACCAGTATCAGTGTTCAGATTTGTTTAATTCCAATCAAACCTATATTTACTTTTAATTAAGATACCACCGAGAATACTTCGAGCTAGAGTTAAACTAAACTGTTTGACTGAACCTCTTGTTTATTCCCCACAGAGAAAGAAAAAGGCCAGAGTAAAAATGACGACTCTTCAGATGACCCTAAAAAGAAGCGACAGCGGCGGCAGAGGACTCACTTCACCAGCCAGCAGTTGCAGGAGCTCGAGGCAACGTTCCAGCGAAATCGCTATCCGGACATGTCCACGAGAGAGGAGATAGCTGTTTGGACCAACCTCACAGAGGCCCGCGTCAGGGTAAGCCCCAGGGAATATACAAACACCATTTATGTCTATAATTTGAGGTGATTTGTGTCAGTCTTGTAAAAAAAAAAAAAAAAAACGGTTTTAGGAATTACGCACTAACTTTGCGCATGATTACGCACAGCCTAAAAAGTCATTCAACAAAGTTGAAGCTGAACAATTTGGAATAAATAATCAACAAATCGTTTGAACAATTTTTCTAATCAAGCAGTTTGACTTTTAAGTTACTAGAGGTAAAAGCATCTACACAGTCTTTCGCTGTCATTTAGCCTACTAATTAGGCTACTGAGTTGAAATTTAACAATTATGTACTTTTAGGACGTGGTAACGTGCCTACACTTTTTCCTATGCCTAGCTTTAAAATATGAAAGTAAAGACGCAAACTACGTTCTTGACTTTAGAAATTAATTAGCATTTAGTTCGTTTTAGCGGAACGACTAATAACGGGCTAATAAAGATGTTAACTGTTGGGGATATTGACTTTAGTCACTGACAGATACCAATCGTGTCACTACATTGGTGTGAAAGAGGTGCAAAGCTTGTATTTTACGTTTGTCACCCGTGTTGTGTAATTAAGGTCACCGTGATTGTCTAAGCTGGCGGAGGAATACACATCCGACACCACATTAAGATGTTCAAATGACAGTTAGGCTAGTCTGGATGTGTATTGAGATTCTACAGAAACCAAAACAGATAGCGCTGCCTGAGTAAGAGACGCTGGCGTAGGTTACGACACCAGTAGCTATGATGCCATAACAAAAATATACGTTATAATAAGGAACTTTTGACAATTATGAAGATAAAGCAAAACAAAGGAATAGGCATATAGTCTATGGTAGCGGTAGACCAAATTGTATATTTTTCGGATTGATTTATACAACGCTCCTATGGTAGGCCTATTTGATTTACATTGCGAAATAATTAATGTAACACAATAACATTTTCAAAAAAAATCATTAATGGTAGGCTAATATACTGAATTGCACAAGTCTGTTTCACACCGATGCAAAGCCTATGTCTCACATTTAAATTCCAAGCGAAACATTAATATAACATATCCTTTGTTGTAGGTGTGGTTCAAGAACCGGCGCGCAAAATGGAGGAAAAGGGAAAGGAATCAACAAGCCGAGCTATGCAAGAACGGCTTTGGTCCTCAGTTCAACGGACTAATGCAGCCCTACGACGACATGTATCCCAGCTACACATACAACAATTGGGCCGCCAAAGGGCTAACTTCGGCCTCTTTGTCCACCAAAAGTTTTCCTTTTTTCAATTCCATGAACGTCAACCCTTTGTCATCGCAAACGATGTTCTCCCCTCCTAACTCTATCTCCTCCATGAGTATGACCTCCAGCATGGTACCGTCCGCAGTCACCGGTGTACCCGGCTCGAGCCTCAACAGCCTCAATAACTTGAACAACCTCAGCAATCCCTCTCTGAATTCGGGAGTTCCCACGCCGGCCTGCCCCTACGCCCCGCCGACCCCTCCTTATGTGTACAGGGACACTTGTAACTCCAGTCTGGCTAGCCTGAGACTGAAAGCTAAGCAGCACTCGAGTTTTGGATATGCCAGTGTTCAGAACCCGGCCTCTAATCTGAGTGCCTGCCAATACGCAGTGGATAGACCAGTCTAATTCCTGAGAAAACACAAATCCCTAGTCACCGGAACGAGACACTACTCTTTCTTTCTTCTTTTTTTTTCTCCAAAAGGGCACTAGAAGACTAAACCACTGAAACGGGCCGAACTCAGCCATGGAGTTTCAAACTTCAACGGAAGTAATTAGACGTTTTTACCTGATGAATATTTTGTTCTGCATCGGCTAGTGCAGAATACAGGATACTTTGTTTCCTATAAGCTTGTTTATTTTGAAGTTTCACATTTGGACTCAAAGGTTGTACATATCTAAATATCTTCTCCAGTTTATAGAAGCGAATGCTATAGCTCTCCTTTCCTCTCAAGGTTCAATTTAACAACGCATGTGGAAACCCCTAAAATGAATAATGTTTTGCTTGCAAACAAGGGAATGTACATACTAAACGCACTAGTTGTGTGTTTCTAACATATAAATTTATTATTAAGTGTCTGTGTGAACATCGATTTAGAATAGCAATCCTGGGTATTAAATGACGCATCAAATGTTCCTGCGAGATTGAATTGGTTTTTTTTCTGTGTATACTATTTGGTACGGACTCTTGTTTCGTTTTTTTTCAACATCAAAAAAATAAACTATTGTGTTTTATTTAATGGAAGTAAATATATTGTTCAAAAAGTTTTGTTTGCCATTTTTGTGCTGATCTAAACATACAAACAACAGAACTGAACTGCAGTTCGATTAGCCGAGGCTGTATTAACTACTAGGTCAAGAAAAGGTGTCTGCATCCAATACACATAATCACTAGACGAGACTAGAGGTCCACTGACCGGTGAAGGCAAGATTTCCCGGCAGATTAACTGCTGAATACATGTCTGCCTTCTTAGCCAAGTGGAGTGATCATTGATGCTTGAAATAACACTGGAATCAACAAACAAGAATTGGACCACACAACAAAGGCGCGAGCTTGTTAGCCTTACGCGCTGTAGAGTCTCGAGGCCGGATCGTGGAAAACAGCAGAACAGCAAGGCCACTGCATGTATTTCCAGGACACCAAATAAATACCCCTTTGTGTTGATTAGTCAGAAGAGACGCATTATATACAACTTAGATAGACAAAGACAAAACACACAGAAAAAGAAAAAACAACTTTTGAGCTAATATCAGTCAACAAGAGTACTAAAGATTTTTTTTTTTTTTAAATGTAGCTAATGCTTCTCAAAACATTTGTAAGCAAAAATAAAAACAGCAACGTTAACAATAGAACGTTTGATTAATTAGTTTAACTATTCACAACGCCGATCACGTTGTTATATTTCCCCCAACATATTTTTTAATTGTTTAATTTATTTGAGCACTTTTATAAAAGTCTGACATGCCCAGAATTTACAGGCTAGCTTAGTTTGATTCATAAATTAGAACAAACAAATAACTGAAGGGTATGTAGCTTGAGTTGGAGATGGAGGAGGCGGGTACGTGATCTCATGCCTGCAGGGCAGAGCTCATTTAAGGGTGCAGATGAAAAATGGAAAGGCTACCTCAGCAAGACAATCCACATCTAAACTCTTGGCACGACGGTCGACTTATGCATCGGAATACTTCAACTGAATACATGGCATCTGTTTCAGGTAAATTATCTTTGTTCTTTTGACCAAAATAGCCTACTGTATCTTGTGGCAAAAAAGCCCTACGTCGGGTGTTTTGCCCATGTTATAATGTACAGTATACCTAACAATAATATTTTGTTAATTAATGGGGTGACAAATTATTGATTGCTTTATACAAATACCTACTATGGATTCTTGTGGTTTCCAACGAGCAGGGTCATGGTTAGGGAACCTAAATGAGAAATGGAGGAGACCCCGGAAATGTATTGTAAGTATTTTCAGTATGAACTCATTACAAGTTTTTCACAAAAATGCAAAGGACGTAAATTATAAATTTCAACCCCTGGTAATTTGAAGCAATAATAGGCTGACGGGTACGAGTTCTGACAGGAGGGCGAATACGCAGTCTGCGACTCAATACACATCCCAATCAACATCTGGGGGCTGACGACCAGAAGAGAGTCAAGTTTTCTTTCTCATTCACCAAGAAACCACTCAAGACGTCAGACTACAGCTCCCCTCCCGTATGGACTGCCTGCAACAAGGTAAGAAATATATCTAAAAGTTCAATAACAATATTGCAAGAGCAGATTTTGTGACCTACTTTTTTTTACTACAGCGCTTGAACTTTTAGTTGGTCAATGTCTAGTTAAAACTGTATTCTTCTTGATGACTTTTTTCACCTATATTAGCCTACATTATTCGTTAATAAAATGACACTAATAGCCCCTGCCTCCTGTAAATTCACGTGCGAAAGGCCCATGTTAGAAGCTCTAGATAACTGTGAAGGGCCTCAGTTGATTTGTCTTGCTTGAGGTGAAAAGTCTGTCGTTCGCGAGGTGGACATTCATCCAAGAGTAAACTGAACTCGTGTTATTCGAAGCCTTTGTTATTCCAAGAGCTCATCTCACAATAATCCTTAAACTACTATCATCTCCTTCCTATTTGCATAACTTTTGTTATCAACCTTTAAAATATTCATAATAAATAACTAGACTTCAACATGCCATCGACTGGAACACATTGAAAATAACTTGATTCCCTATTTTCTTTTTGCTTCAGTAATAAATGTTCTTACTTAGGCTATTATAATACAATATTTTTTTTTAAGCGTGACAAATGCGAGAGTGTTTAACTTCTAACAAGGATAATTAATACGGAATCAATATTCCTGTCATGATGCGCCAAACGTGAGACGGTTTAGTGGTGGAATCTATTTTGTTATACCCTTGGTTGTATGATTTCAAACCACATTACCACATCATATTAAGATACATAAACTGTTTGATAATAATTAAACCCAACAGATCTGTTTTGGTACATAGGTCTCCACTAGACAATGCAGTTATGGATCTTGCATTTTAATTGAATGGAGATTGTATTGTCCCCACATTATGACCGACAAACATTTTTTATTTTGTATTTATTAAACCTACAATTTACCAGGTGTATGTAACAGCATTTCCAAACTAGGGAAATCGCGTATAATGCTACATTGAATTGAAAATGTATTTGTTTGGTTCACGTGAAATTAGCAAGCGTGTGAAATACACGCGGGGTTGGGTTTGTGTGTGTTGAAATTCAATGTAAACTAATTAAGTGTTGAAATAATGTTTTAATCAATGCTACCATTGCAATTATTGGTTCCGTGATGGTAGCATAGCGTTGTTTTGTTTAGTCTAAATTACGCATTGCTCTATATAAGGTTGTTCTGGGTTGAGGGATCCCTTGATCAGTGCAGCTGTTGCATCGTTTAAATGTTAAAACATGGAAAGCTGATGATTGGTTAAGTCTTTGGCATCAATACAATTTGAAAAGTGAAAAGTTGTGAAAAATAGTAGTTTCATTCAAAAAAAACTGAATGCAAAACTATTGAAACTATTAGCATTTCAAAAAAAAAAAAAAGAATTAGGCCTACCGGTTAAATATCACGGTTCAACACGGAGGCAAAAGAAGTGTAGAAGGTGTTGCAATGGATAACAAAGCACAGTTTATCCTCTGCTGAGTTTGACCATACCTCTTGTGGTCAGTGGGGGTTTGGCCATGGACCAATCACAGCACAGGGGCTGCAGCATGAGGTTACATGGGCTGACCTCACACATTCTCACCCTCACCTACAGCTAGAGACCCCCCCCCCACACACACACACACACACACACACACACCCCTTAACAAGACATACTCCTACACTCCTCCTCCACAGATTCCTCAGGCAAAATACTATTTTCAACAAAAAAAATCTGCTCCTTTTTGACATTTTTCAGTAATTGATTATGTTCTGTCTCAGTTAACGGGGAGGTTAAATCACAGTGAGGTTTCTTGTTGTTGAGTACAACAACTTCTATACACAGAAATGACTCAGTTTCCACATCAGCACCACAACCTGCTTAAAGTTTTTCTTTTCACTGATTGGTCCCAAAATTCTAGATATATGTCATAATACAAATCACAGATAATGCAAACAATGCTAAACAAACCTCTATCCATAACGTGTATTCTTCTCAGGCCATTGATGGTTCTGTGAGTGTGTGCGTGTGTTCATGCATGTGTGTGTGCTAATGAGTTGTGTGTACGTGTGAGTAAGTGTGTGTGTGAGTGTACTGTATGTGTGTGCTCATAAGTGAGTGTGTATGTGCACGTGTGTGTGTGTGTGTGTGCAGCTCCGTCTACCGCAAGCAGCACGTTTCTGGTCGCAGGCGATACGGAGCGTGTGAAAGCAGATAACGGAGGGGAAACTTCATGACTCATACACTTCCTGGTCTTTGAAGTCAAATGAAAGCAGGGAGAGAAAACACACATCTTAGATGTTTTCAGTTCAAATCCATTTCTACACTCCAGGCACGCTAGTTCTACAGTGTGTGTCCAAAGGATTTGCACAAAATAATTAATATTCCTGCAACAGCCAAACAAAAAAGATAGTTCCATAAATCAAATGAATAAACATGTTAATTAGACGTGTCTCATGTTAAGGGTTCAATTGAGGTTTGTTGCTTTGAGCACAAGGTCTATGCAGTAACTCATCGCTTAAGTTCTTATGGGTACATTCATAAGACAGCATTACAGAAAATGATTACGTTCAAGAATTACGTTCACACAAGTCTGTGTTTCATACCAGCTTCTGCATGACCATAAAACATAACTAACGGTGTAACAATATCTAAACAGAACTTCCTTACCCCATCTCTGACAAGCACGTGTCAGTGCATTTAGATGACAACTTCCTAATTCCACAGTTACAATCAAAGGCCAGATCCATACTTCCATACCTGTGAGGATTATGTCTCTTCCAAAACTCTGATCCATTTGCGTTTCGAACACCAACCCAAAATATTTAACATGTCTTTTCATGTTAACCCAATCATACCAAAGCTCAGCCCATGATGTGACTAATCATGTTCAGACACCTTTAGTTTACACTGTCTGCCGTTTACACTGTCTGCCGTCACACTGTCTGCAGTTTACACTGTCTGTGGCGTCCTAGAATGTTTTCTTTTCTGCTGTCAACTGCTGGAAGGTCTTTATTGACGTTTAACTCTGCTCCTCTCTGACATCCTGTCACTGACACACAGGGAGGACAGACTTCTCAAGCATTGCATCTCACATCAGGGCTAGCATCTTTTAGGGTTTTGCATCGACACAAAAAAAAGAACGACAGCAACGTACGTAATACAATCAATCTTTGTCGAAGATAGAATTTGACAATTCCTCACCCATTTTGCAATTGCTCTTTAGGTTTGTAATTAAAGGTAGTAATGAAAAAGTTGTTGTAGTTACTATTTTAACTGTATATAAATGTGTACTTATTTAAATTAACAGGTTCCACACTAATTGTTCAAGACCATTACATCCTTGCTGTGCTCTGACATGCTTCACACAGTGCCCTCTAGAGGGTGGTTTGGGAGTTGCAGCTTGTCATTAGACACGTTTAGTCCTCCTGTGAATTTTAAAATGAATTAGATCCCAGGCAGTTTGTATACCAGACCTATAATGCACATGAGACCTGTGGTCTAGTTCACATCTAGAATCCTGACTCCTTCACACGACCCTGTCTGACTTGCCCTTGGGGATATAAAAGTGAATTACCAACGGTAGTATAAGCAATATAGTGGAAACCATTCCTAGACAAAGAAGCCATATCTCAGCCCAGCGACTTATTGGATAGAAGCCCACCCAGAAGTGACTTATATGCTCAGCCTATATATGTCACAGATGGTAGAATCTCAGAGGGTTAATATAGGAAATCCACTAAGGTGTATTGATCTGTTGAAACGTCCCCTCTATTCCTGATCTCCACAGGATCTGGACGAGCACAGGGGACGTGGTGGGGGAAGCTACCAGGATCTCCTCTCGCTCCCTGGGAAGCCAAGCAGGCAACCAATCTGCTGTCTAAATGAGGATAATATCTCAAAGTAGCATCCAGTGATACGATGCTGCTGTTGCAATATGTGATGAATGTATTTTCAGGTCAAAGGAGAGAATTACATTTCATAATGTTTTTTGTAAAAACGTTTTTCTAAATTGATAATAATACTTAAAAGCAAAACATTGTCTGAATAGTGTTGAGTCTTATTCCAATAAAAACACTTTTGTTCTGATCAAGTCTGTGATTGATGAAAATCTTACATAGTAAGATGATTACATTACATTAGTATGAATTATATATATTATATATTGTAAATGAGGTATGTTAAATGAAATGATTACATATGACTGTAATCTACAAAGCAAGAACCAGGCAACTCATTCACATTATGATGACAGTAAATGTGACCTCTTTGTGTTATAGAGAACCAACATTCAGAAGCATAAAAATGTGAGGAAAAATGTCCTTATGACATTATCAAACAGATTTGTAACAATGGAGTCCATTGTTAATGAAAGGAACATTATGACATCAAACTGGTTTGTAACAATTGAGTCCATTGGAAATGACCTGAACAGCATGACATCATCAAACAGGGTAATTCCTGATTGGTCCCACGTGTCAGGTTCTGAATGCACGGTGTTCCGAGTTCAGACAACCATAACCCGTGACACCAGGCCTTCTGCAGGTTTATATCTCCTCCACATGAATGTAAACCCATCAGCCATGGGCCAAGGCCCTGAGCAGAGACGAATCCTCAATTGTTTGCTGTGAAATTGCTCATGTTTATGAGACACAGCACGTGGGGGGGCAGGGTGGAGGTGGAGATTACAAGCCAGTAAATGGGCCTCACACTGGGCTTGCATGTCTGTACAACCACCCTGCACTCACCTGCTTTCCTCCAGCCAGTTTTAATCTTTAATAAGGCAGACATGTCCAAATGCGCTCTCAGTCTAATAAACTCTGGAAAGCAATCTTCCGCCCGCTCTCATTCCACACCCCCACCCCCGAACCCTCCCCTCATTACCGGGAACGCCAGGGAGAGCGCCGGGGAGAGCGCCGGGGAGAGCGCCGGGGAGAGCGCCGGGGAGAGCGGCCGTAATCCTGGCTGGAAGACGACTCATCATTAATGAAATGGATGGAACGGTAAGACAAGACACACACGCACACGCACGCACACACACACACACACACACACACACACACACACACACATATTCAAACACTCTCACACAGACACACATAGAGAGATGGAATGGGACACTGATGTGACAGCCTGCTGCAGATAACGCTGTAGGGGATACGGATTCCCTGGAACACACATCTTCTGATTAAGCTGATGTTTGTGTCAGTCATGTCTACGTTGAAGGGGGGGGGGGGGGGGGGGGTGTTCAAGAAATAAAATGTTTCTTGTTTCACGTGACAGAAGGTCGAGGTATTTAGAAGCATAACAAACGAGTCAAAGGGATCTGAGCTGAGCATTGTGATGTCATCAAGCCTGATTGAACTGTGATGAGGGACGGTCACAATGGTTGACCTTTTGACCTTGTCATAATTGTTTTAGAGGGTGGAGCAGAGTTTTCAGTCAGAGCTCTTTCCTGTATGGATGACCAATGGTTTGATCTTGAAGAAGTCACTAATGTAATGTTCTGATCAATGTAGGCATATAATTAATCCTAGTCAGGATATTTAGTTGGTAGTTCACATCTCGCCACAAGAGGGCAGCAAAACTAATCAAACCAATTAAAACAATGAAGTGGGGTCATCACAGGATAAAAAGTCACTGCATATCCCAAATTCAAGTAAGATGTTTCTTTTGTCATTTCTGTAACCTCTCTACATGTTACACCTGCAGTTCTCAATGCTAGAGTCATACAAAGGATAACCTGCCTCCAAAGTTGACTAACGTACACACTTCCTGCACTCAAGTACAGATATTCATGTTTAAAAAGACTGGTAGAAGTTGAAGCACCGACTATTCTTATTCACTCAAGTTAAAGTAAATAAGTATGGGCTCTGAAATATTTTCTACTACCTGTTTTAGAGTCACCCTGGTAACTGGATATCACATCAAAATAATACATTAATACAAAAAGACTATGCTAAGGACCAAAAGTAAAACAGTTAAGAAAAATAAATTGTGAAGTAGGCCCACTGATACCAGAAAAATCTACTCAAGTACAGTAACAAAGTATTTGTACTTCGTTACTTCACATGCCTGCCTCATCTGACATGACCTAAATATTTGAAATGTATGTGGTTTATCTAGGGTTAATGAGGCGGAAAATGTATTTTATCCTTCATAAACCGGTACATTATATTTCCACTTCCCAAACCACAACACTGTGACAGCACCTGGTGTCCTATGATTGAAGCAATGACTAGAAATGATCGTGACCCATCACCTTGTTCACTCACACATCAGAGACAGATTGAAAATGTCACACACATATCGAGTATTATCGGTCTTATATGACTCAAAATTGTGTTTAGGCTACTGAAAGGGAAATTATTTTGCGAAGGAAGATATAACTTATTATAGCTAATATAAAGGTGAATATTTGCAATGCAATATGTTTGGGTCAGTGTGTCGACACTGGCGAGCTGAAAAGCCGTTTAGTGTTGTTTGATGGTTCAGTTCTCACTAAATCTAGCCAGGTGGCGCTGCACCAGAGCACATCAATTGGACTACGGAAGTGGTTCGCAGAACATCGCTACGGCAACTAGGCAACATAATAACTACAACGCGACGAGTAAACTCGCATCGCCGAGAAAACTCAAAAGCGGCATCTGGACCAAGCATGGTGCCTGACGCCAATTTCATTAAACGAAGAACACCAAATGGACGGTAGCCTACTAATCTCTCGCAAAATCATCTCGTAGTAGCCTACTTCCCTGGAGTTTAAAATAGTTTGGAAGAGTCCACAATTACTGCTAGTTTTATACTAGTTAAGAGTTTTATCAGTGAAATGCACACATTGCTGTTACTCAATTAGCAATCCTATGGTGACAGCAACAATCACCCCACCCCTGCAAGTTGCACTCATGGTGATGTGTGCAGGTGAAGGAAGTCTCTACTCTTTAGTGTCTCCACCAAAAGGGAATAACTGCATTCATTACATGAATACAAATGCATTGCAAATACTCTTAACAAGGTAGAAATCGGATTAATGAAGCATAACCTTGCATTGATTATTTTCAACGTGAAAATGTTGCTTGGAGCATTGATTTCTCAGAATAATCTCTGTACATCACCCCAGAATATCCGTTTCAGAACTGGACTGTGCCAGTTCTGTGTGGAGACATGAGGGAAGAACAGACGTGCAGATTCTCCCAGTGGCTCTTCTGATCAACTGCCATGGTCCATGTCAGAGGAGGAGAGAGAGGGGGAGAGAGGAGCAGAGACGGGGGAGAGAGGGGGAGAGAAAGACAGAGAGGGGGAGGGGGAGAGAGGGGGAGGGGGGAGAGAGAGGGGAAGGGGGGAGAGAGGGGGAGAGAAAGACAGAGAGGGGGAAGGGGGATAGAGAGGGGAAGGGGGGAGAGAGGGGGAGAGAAAGACAGAGAGGGGGAGGGGGAGAGAGGGGGAGGGGGGGGAGAGAGGGGGAGAGAAAGACAGAGAGGGGGAGGGGGGAGAGAAGGGGAGGGGGGGGGAGAGAGGGGAAGGGGGGGGAGAAAGGGGAGAGAAAGACAGAGAGGGGGAGGGGGGAGAGAGAGGATGAGAGAGGGGGAGGGGGGAGAGAGAGGAAGGCTGAGAGAGAGGGGGAGAGAGAGGGGGAGAGAGAGGGAGGGGAAGGGGGGAGAGAGAGGGAGAGAGAAAGAGAGGGGGGGAGGGGGGAGATAGGGGGAGAGGGAGGGGGAGAGAGAGAGAGGGGGAGAGAGAGGAGGAGAGAGGAGGGGGGAGAGAGAAAGGGGGAGAGAAAGGGGGAAAGAGAGGGGGAGCAAGAGGAGGAGAGAGGGGGAGGGGGGAGAGAGAGGGAGGGAGAGAGAGAGGGGGAGAGAGAGGAGGAGGGGGAGGGGAGGAGGGGGGAGGGGGAGGGGAGAGATAGGGGGAGGGGGAGAGAGAGAGGGAGAGATAGAGGGGGAGAGTGAGGGGGAAAGAGGGGGAGGGGGGAGAGAGAGGGGGAGGGAGAGGGGGAGAGAGCAGAGGAGAGAGGGGGAGGGGGGAAAGAGAGAAGGAGAGAGGGAAAGAGGGGGAGAGAGAGGGGGGAGAGTAGGGGGAGAGAGAGGAGGAGGTTGAGAGAGGAGGAGGTGGAGAGAGGGGAAGGGTAGTATAATGAAGCATGATGTGTCCTCACATCATATAAAATTATATTTCTGTCTTGTTCCCTCTTTTGGCCGTGTCTTTCACTGTGCCCACATTGTGTGTGTGTGTCAGCCAGCATGTTGGTCAAAGTGTCTGTCTGTATCTGTCTGTATGTGTCTCACTGTGACTTTATCTTTTAGTCTGTTGGTCTGGGTGTCTGGCCAACATACTGCAGTATCCCATCTGCCGAGATATGAGCCAATGTCTATGTCCTCATCCACCATCAAAAGAACAGGTTTTGTAATAATCAAACATGGTGTAATACCGGGTATCGATGCAGGTATTACATGCATTGGCATTCGAATGACATTTCTTATGTCATTCAAGGACAAAATTACAAACCCACCAGATGTCTGGGAAAGAGGGATAGATAAGTATGGGACAGGATCACACCATCAGTCAGAGGTTAAATGGTGCTGTAATGGATCTTAGGATGTCCCTGACTAGCTTTTTGATTGGCAGGTCCACCAATGTTAATAGCAGGCCTTAAACCAGGTTGAATCAGACGTGTCCACAACGTGTCATTGATGACTATGGGGTGTTAGCTGAAGGGCAAAGTTTCAGGCTAAATCTAGTGAGAGCACAGGGCCGGCCCAAGGCATAAGTGAACTAAGCGGCTGCTTAGGGCCCCTGTGGCTACCAGAGGGCCCCCAAGAACAAATGAAATTACAGTTTAATGTGTTATGTAAAAATGTACTTTTTTTTTTTATCGGCAACGGTAAGCGACGCAGAGGGGCCCCCAAATCAATTTTGCTTTAGGCCCCATAAAGGCTTGGGCCGGCACTGTGAGAGCACCTTTTACTCCAGTATCTAGGTGAAAGGTTGATATGGTTATGACAGAACTGACTCATCCAACATATCTAGTGGCAAGGTAAAATTACCTGAGCAAGTTCTGAACAATTCTGGGAAACACATTTACAACTAGGTGTCGGGTAGGCTACTCTGAGAGGTCGAAAACAAAAGCCTTCCGATCCAGAATTTCAGCCGTCCTGAAAACGGACCAAAGGTTCACATGCCTAAAGCCTACAAAAGACAAGTACTAAAGCCTCTATGTATCAACATCAAAGTACATGTTCTCACTGGTTAGCAAGGGGTTCATTTCAGGGCCGGGCTGTATTGTGTCTAGCCAATAAATGCACCCCCTGCTAACTCTGACTAGGAAAGTGCCACATGCATGAAACTTACTCTGGTTACTCATACTAGTCGCCTCAATCTAGAATAAAAATCATTTGATGTTGGGATATACAGAACAGAAATTACATGGGGGCAGCATTTCAGGGCAGGGCTGTATTGGGTCTTGCAAAGAAATTAAGCGACAGCAAATCATCTTCCCACTCGATCAAATTCCAGATCGCTGCTTTTTACAAATCTGTTTGTTTGGTCACCCAGTATTTAAACATCCCCCTGCTTGCAACACAAACCAGAAATGACTGGATCTGAAAGCTTTAGGACCCTGAATCCACCTCCTAAACGGAGAGGGCGTGTGTATAGCAACCGGCTCGAGTTGGAAGCCATATAGCCGGGCGTTCGCGTATAATTGCGAGCTACTGACAGCCACAAGAGCAATGCGAGACAAGGGGTGTAGCTGAGACAAAGCAGAACCCAGTTTTTAAAAATCACCTCATTAGAATATTATTTTGTATTCGTTTACAGGAAAGCACGCAGCTAACATGTCGGTGCTGGCTTTGCAAGAGTATGAATTTGAGAGACAGTTCAACGAGGACGAAGCCATCCGATGGATGCAAGAAAACTGGTACGTCCAATAAAGATATGAATGATCCTACTGTTAATGTAAGTTACGGATATATGTAGGTCGAACAATACATTTGCTTCATGTTCCCGGAAATAAAAGTCAGGTAAGAGCATCTGAATTAAAAATAGAAATCAATGAGGCTTCATCAAAGCTGCATGAATTCAGCCCGGATCCTAATACAATCCCTTCTCACATGCAAGATAACCTACTGTTCTCTGGTCATCCGCAAATACGAGGCTGTGCTCATCCGAATAAAACTGCCCATGCAGTAGTTACAATGAAGCAAGGAAGTGTCCCTTGGTTAGCCGATTGAGCAATGCATTTTGTTGTTAGCCGGTTAGTCGGTTTAACGTGATTGGGTTGTTCTCAGTTAATCAGGAAAATATGCCCTACTGGTTACAAAGATGTGAGTTTATTTTTGGCATAACTGATTATGTCAGATCATCAAGGTGGTGTTGGAGGATAGGCTAGTCAACCGTTATGTCTCCGTGATGACGAGAGAATTTCTCGCGTTCATCTCTGCCCCCATGGCCGTATGGTTACTGTTATGAATGAAGCGGAATATTGGCAGGCACTGACAACCATTGGTGTGCATCTTGTCAATCGTATGTTGTGTTCCAATAAGTCATTAAGGCCACACAAAACCTGCCGTAATTAGTCACAGACGTCTTCTGAAATAAGCCACGATGACAAAATGAAAAACTTACCAAGTCGGTCGTTATCTGTCAATGTCCTTATTATCATCAGCCGTAGCTTAGAGAGGTTGTCACTCTATGGAGTTTCCTAAAACTGCTGAAAACGGTGACTTTGTTACTTAAACTAAGTTTGTCATCACGACAAGTAGGCTATAGGCCTAAGACACTGACCATCGAGTCGTTTATTTATTCTACTGATGATAAACAACGTCTGTCAGTGATGGCCTATAACGGTGGTTTTGTAACACCCATCACTTTGTCAAGAGATTGAGAAGATGAAACGTGCTTTTTGGACTAATTTATTTTGGACAGTATAATCACTGTCCACCATATATCTACATGAAATAATTGGGTTTTCAATTGTCCCGTAGGCAAGAACTTGAACTTAAAGTAGGCTAACTATCCATTTAAAGCCTATAGCAGGCGATTATATGCAAAGCGACGAAGAGGAATATTGAAAGCAACGTCTTTATCTGCGTCAAATGCTCGACCACTGAGCGATACCTATCTCTAGTAGTTGTCGTTTCATGTTAACCATACTTTTTATCTGTTGACGCGCTGGACCGCGTGGAAGCATTTTGCGGGAGCTGTCCATATCTTGGTACTGACCACTGACCAATCAAATTTATCTTATGATGTCTGCTGACAGAGCTTTAGCCAATCACAGTGCAGTTGACCTGTGCCGTGTACTCGCCTTGGCAGCGTGGAATGTCAGACACAACTCACGCCTTTAAAGGGAGGAATTACCACCACAAGTTCGTTTTTCCTTGTTTTGAACAATTAATTTAAGCAATTTAAAGATTTACTCTAAAGTAATTGATCACTGAGTGCATTTGAATCATGATAGACGAGTAAGGGATGTTTTAAATACTAAGTATCAAGAAGATATAATTGTACACATAAATGTATGTATTTTTGAACCTTGGCATACTTTCTTCAATTTATACATATTTTACATTGTTTTTACCACACAAGTCAACGCGTTTGTCCACACATTTTTGTGGGTCAAACTGTCGTGTATTGTGGAATTCAGTTCAGTGAGCGATTGCCTCTGTAGCTGTCAGTTGCCCTCAAATAGAGACAGAAAAGTGCATCTGAGTTGAACAAAAGACATACCTCTCGAGGACACTGAAGTCAAGTGATAAACTGTACAAGGTTGATAAGTAACGATTCAAACAACATCACGGCAACCACATATTTTCTAACAGGCTTTTAAAGCAGAGATCTTTAGAACTGTTAGTACCATAGTTGAGTTTTTCTAAATAAACCATCTGTGATATGGTTTACCATTACCGATTTCAGTCAGTGTTTCTTTGGTAAATCGGTTCTAGCCTGTCGAGACTCGAGGATGAATATTGTGTACATTGTAGCTATGGCCTCAAGCTAGGGACCAGTGTGTTTAACCAAAAAAGAATCACAATTTGCTTCCTAAGGTACGCCCTTGCTTTGAGGTGAGAGTGTTACAAGCTGAGGTTGCATCACTGGTGTTTTTTTCACTGGTGGCTTCAGGCAAAACCATAAAACTGGTCAACAATGTACAGTAAAGCTCTTTATTTTCCATATAGTAAACCATATAGTGGCCTTATGCACCCATTAGAAAAAGCATAATGAAGGAGATGCTTGAGACGGGAATAAGCGATGCTCACAGCTACGTCACTGTAACCTACATCATCGTCCCAAGGAGCCAACTCCCTGTCATGTCCCCAGACCCCAAGAAGGTGACACTAGAGACATCGAGAACGTTTATAAAGTGTGTGTGTGTGTGCGCGCACCCGAGCGCATGCAAATCTTAACATACAACTAGGGCATGTTATTGTGTACCCATGACAGTTTTACGCTACTGGCTAGCTGCCTTTGCGTTGAAGTAAGATTGGGTCTCGTTAGTCCCAGACAACTTTCTGGCCGCCTGCCACAAAGATACAAATACTTAACCTGCTGAGTCATGCTCTGTTTCCAGTGGCATCACCATGGCACAGGGTCAAGGTGGTTGCTTTGATTCTGTTACACCTCAACAAGACCGCCCACTGATACACGAGACTTGTGGCTTACTGTCTTGTTTCGTTATGCAAAAGATCCCAGACAACTCATATAGTTCCACGGCTGGGGTTTTCTTGTGATAGTGGATACTACACTGAAACGCATATTACACTTAGTCATTGAGCAGACTCTCTTATCCCGAGCGACTTACAGTAAGTACAGGGACATTCCCCTCGAGGTAAGTAGGGTAAAGTCTCTTGCCCAAGGACACAACGTCATTTGGCACGGCTGGGAATCGAACTGTCAATCTTCTGATTAATAGCTCCATTCCCTAACCGCTCAGCCATCTGACCCCGTATTATTGTTGTTATTATTATCGATCCCCGTCCTCAACCGGAGAGTAGACGACTCGCACAGTAAGATGACTCCTGTCTTCTCCAGTGTCCCATTACAGCTCCAGTCCTCCTCTGTTCCACTGCTTTGTTTCACTGCCAGCTGCAGCCTTCTGTCTGTCTTATCAGGGATGTGGGTCACACACACACAGGTATCCTGTGTTTGTATTTAATAACACTGTTGATACACTGTTAGCCCTCTCTGGCCTTTTCAACCACGTGTTTCCATACAGCTGTTCCCTCTGTTGTAAAACATCAACACTCTTGTTGTAGCTATCCGAAAAAGGTTCGAACATGCCCCGTAACTCTGACGGTTCCGTTGGGCAAAGTCAGCCCTCGCTGTGATGTACACGTATTGCAGTGATGGACTCCATGCTGCCTTTTGGAGATGTACAGGAAGTGGTGATTGTGATTGATCCAGACTGCTTCCACCCGGAGCGACACTCGTTCTGGCTCTCGAGTTGCACTGCTTCTCTGGCACGATTAACGTAATCAACATGAATATTATTTAGCAGACGCTTTCATCCGAAGAGACGTACATAAGGGGAGTTGAACCTACAACCCCTCGATCTGCAGTTAAATGCTCCAGCACTGAGCTGGGGCAAGGCTAGGGAACGGGGATGTAGTTTCGCTTGGAGTCAAGGTATTACAGGAGCAAACTCTCATTTAAAATACCAATGTGTTGGATCTTATCTTGACTGTCACAGCACAGCCAGGGATGTTAAATATGCAGAGGAAAAAGAACATTAGGTGCAGTAGTGTCAAGATAGTAGCTCACGTGTTATGTCATTAAAGGACTGGGAACTTATTTGAACGTGCCTTCATGACATACACTGCAATTTATAGCCCCTCTCTGCATCTGTAAATGTGTATCTCAAGAGGCTCTTAGCCTACATGAATCCGTTGTATGCAAAATTGTGTTCTATCCATAGTACGTTTTAAAGTGAATGATGAAAATATATATATATGTTAGCTACCAACATATCTATTTATTAACCAATGTATACTAATGTAAACTACTGTAGTGAACTCAAGGCTGATCCTTCTGGAGGCTGTAAACTGGAATATGCATGTCTTATTGATATCTTATTTATACCTCCCCCTCGTCTAGCAGTTTCCTCCCCAGTCTAAAGTTTGGTCGGTGTAGCAGGTTACTCTGAGAGTAACTGGACCCTGCTGCTAGGCTCCTGGCCCCACTGAAGCACCAGGGAACAAAACCGCTCACCCTCAACCCAGGGCAGCTCCAGACACACGGACACAAGCACACACACGGACACGGACACAAGCACACACACGGACACGGACACAAGCACACACACAAATGCACACACACTCACATGGATACAAGAACACACACATAAATGCAAGCACACTAATGCACGCACACACACACACAGCCTCATCCTCACACTACAAAGTCAGGGTTACGTAATGGGTGAAGTCTCCTGCTCCAACTAATACAGATCCAAGTTAGACAGCAGGTTAGCCAGCAGCTTTATCCAGCACAGACAGTGGGGGAGGGGCAGGGCAGGGCAGGGCAGGGCAGGGGGATCAGCCTCTAATGCTGCCAGGAAGTGGTTCCCTCACCCACTGGAAGGTCCTCAGCACCTTGTCCTCACAGAGAATACTGCAGGAGTGTCCCCCTTCACGAGGAGCTTCAATAAAGGAAGGTTGGCTCCTCTTTCTGATGAAGGACCAGGCTGGGGGTATGGCTTGATGAGGGCCCGGGAGGGACATGGTAGGGTTAGGGTTGAGGTAGAGATGTGGTTAGGGTTAGGACTGTGGTAGGATACTGTTAGAACTATTATATCTCATCTGTAAGGTTTAAGGTATGGAAGGGTAGGGTCAATAATAGGCTCATAGTTAGTCCCCAGCTAGTCCCCAGTGTCCCTCCCTTGATTATAAATCATGTCCTTTTAAATGTGAACCCAGCTCTCAGTGTTAAGCAGGATGGCCTGATGCGCGAGGCAGACACAGGACAGAGAGCGGAAACCCAGACATGGGCTCGCTCGCCCAATCACCAAGCATTAGATCAGCTCTGGTGTTTGCTTAGCTTCATCCTGGCTGTAGCTTTAGCCCTGACTCTTAGTGCACACACTCGTCCCCTGCCCAGAGTCTCACCCCAGAGAAGCACTAGCATGAGAGCTGACAGAAAAGGCTATGGGTGCCCGCAAACCGGCAAAACCTGTCTGGTTCCTTTTTTATGTACTGTTCACAGCAACAGCAAGAATCACCTTTTTTTAGGTTTTTAAATTGGAATTTTCAGTTGGGTTGTGCAAAATGGGCAGATTTGTTTTGGGAGCAAATCACAACTGGGGAGCTTAGAAGGCGGGGAGGAGGAAGTCTTTGCTGAATCTGTCACCTGTATTACAAACAGCAGCTCTAACCTACAGTATGGATGCTGCATCAGCTCTGTTCCACAGAAATGTCTTTGCCAGACTGCTCTCTCTTGCTCTGCCCCTTTCAGTCCTGCCAGTCATGAAACAGGATGATGTCACAGTGCCCAGCTTCAATCTTTCCTGTTTGTTTTCCAAATTAAACTTGGCAGACCGCTTGACTGCAAAGAATGTATTAATCTAAATATATCCTGTCTCAAATAGCTTTTTGGCTCCTTACTGTCTAATGGGAGTAAAAAAACAAAAACCATTTGAATACTGCGAACAAAAGAAACAACTGTCAACAAATCCAGACTAACATTTAGGTCGATGCTAGTGAGATTCACAATCCTGATGGCCCGGTAGGCCTAGTTCTCCTGAACAGACATTTTAACTTGAGGAGAGGATTGTGTCACTGTGATGTCAGTGATCCAATACAATTCATCTTATGCATCTTTCACACCAGGAACCATGGTTTTACTAAGGTATTTTAAAAGTGTCAATACCCTTGATTTGACCCATTTATACTGAATCTACTACAGAAACGAGTACCATGTCGTCCCTGCCCATAGATTAAGTCACCATGGATGTTTGGACAGAAAGAGCCACAGAGTCTTATCACAAACCTGTGAAAACTTGTGGTTGTTTAGTCTAGTGGAGATCCTGATGGTGTACAGTTATACAGTATCTACCATGCTGAACGTGGTCAGGTTTGAGGAACACAAACAGCCGCTACTCCAGCTGAACCTCCGACTCTTAATCCTCTCGCCACAGTGAAGATACTGGGAAGAGCGGAGAGATGATGTGAATTCACACTGACGTGTCCAAATGCATTCCTGCTACTGGAAGACGAGCGTAGCCCACAGCTGGCTCTGCAAAGACAGCCCTCTGCTGGGTCTGCAAAGACAGCCCACAGCTGGCTCTGCAAAGACAGCCCTCTGCTGGGTCTGCAAAGACAGCCCACAGCTGGCTCTGCAAAGACAGCCCTCTGCTGGGTCTGCAAAGACAGCCCACAGCTGGCTCTGCAAAGACAGCCCACAGCTGGCTCTGCAAAGACAGCCCTCTGCTGGGTCTGCAAAGACAGCCCTCTGCTGGCTCTGCAAAGACAGCCCTCTGCTGGGTCTGCAAAGACAGCCCTCTGCTGGCTCTGCAAAGACAGCCCTCTGCTTGGTCTGCAAAGACAGCCCTCTGCTGGCTCTGCAAAGACAGCCCACAGCTGGCTCTGCAAAGACAGCCCTCTGCTGGGTCTGCAAAGACAGCCCACAGCTGGCTCTGCAAAGACAGCCCTCTGCTGGGTCTGCAAAGACAGCCCACAGCTGGCTCTGCAAAGACAGCCCTCTGCTGGGTCTGTCAGCGTTGACCATGCCCCAGGTTTGCTTTGACCTTAGAGGGGCGTTTGGTCCTCTCTGGTCAGCCACTCATCATGAATTATGGCAGATCATCTATGGTCCTCTTCTCTGTCCCTAATCCAACAGGGAGTAGCAAAATATTGTTATTTCATGTTTGGGTAGGATTAATAATCATGTACTCTGACCCTTAGTTGATTTCTGACTATTTGTATCCACTGTTGTTGGGCGGAACAATGTGAAATCATTATTGTGGCCACTGATCGACATGACCCTTGACCTTCTTAGCTCTGAAGACAGGGTGTGAGGAATTCTGGGATTGCTGCTCATCAGGAATCCGCTTGTCTTTGCCTGGCTGGGTAGCCTACAGCGCTGCATGTCTCCATTCTTCTCCTCTGCTTGTTTAGCATGGCAAACAACGATGTCATTCTGCGCTCCCAACCCGGTCGTCGTTGTGTGAAAGCAGCTTATTTTGACTTTGACTGTACTGCTTTGTCCTTTGTGCTACGGAGGTGGCTTAAATCAGTTCACAAGCCGGCAGCAAGCACAGATGGATGGCATGTTCTGTCACTAGGGCACAAAGAACGTCCTAAAGAACGTCCTTTGTCAACGACCAAAGATGCCCTCTCAGGGCATTTGAACAGCATTAATGGTATGGAAGTATTGGGTATTTGGTGGAATACAATTATTGCAGCAAAGTATAACACTACTATTTTCTTTTTAAATTATTGGTGGTTTGCCATTGATTTCTAAAAACTGAAGGAGTCTAATTAAGAACCCCTTGACACAGGGAAACAGAACAGCTCCCTCATTTTGCATAAGCTGTGAGGAGATATTAATGTTTTTATGGGGGCAACATCCGTTTCTCTAGTCATTTAAGGTACTATAATACTATCGATGGCACTATAGCATGGTTTAAAAGTAGCTCCTTGAACACTGTGACAAAATAAAGACGATGATTCACCTGAAAACTATATTTTTTGCTGTTTGTCCTTTCCACACAAAAAAGTGCACTCTACTTGAGACACCTAGTCAGCGAAATAAAGCAAGAAATAGTGCTGTTTTCACCATATGGAGCTGAGGATGCAGAACTGATGTGAAACTATCGCTATTTATGTTTTCCAGACTCCAGGGAATCTAGCTAACATATGGATCCGGTTTCTAATGAATAAAATGTCAGAAAATGCTCGAACATGTGAAATCTTTCAGAAGGGTAGTTTACTGCACATGATCCATTAGATTAGCCTGGAAAACAGACCAATCTGCAAGGTCATGGTTTATTGCTCTGGCCTCCCTCCCATTCAAACTGATTCCCCACCGACAGGAAAAGTGCCGGGCCAATCACAACTGTTTATCTGGGGTAAAGGGGTGGGTTTAATCGACACGTATACCCTCTGTATACAGTCATTTAGTCAATTTCCTTTTTTCATCTCTTATTTTAATTATATTCTTGTCCTGATGCAGAAATCATAATATCAGCATCTGAGTGAATGTTGAAATGCGTAAATCCAAGAATGCACCACTTACTCTCCATTGTTACAATTGCTTCTTTGAGAATGTGGTTGAGACCTGTTCACCTTCCCCACTTTCAGCACCCCTCCTCCTACCCAGAATCCAGTTCATCCAGTCAGACCACTTCCTGTTTATGCTGAGCTGCAAATGTTTTGTAGATGACGACAGGCCAGGTGGGGTTACGTCCAGAGCTCCACATGGGTTTGCACGGCCTCTCATCATTTCATGTATTTATGATGACACGTGCTTGCACGTACACACACGCTGAAAATGTTGATGCAAGAAGGAAAGTGGATGAATCAGAGGTTTTAACTGGGGTCCAGGATCAAGTTGCTGCAAACAGGAGTTCCACTGTGCTCCATGGTCCAACATTATATCAACCATGTATCAATAATGCCAAACATATTTTCTCATTTCAGTTTTTGTTTAAATCCCCCCAGATGACAAGGTAATGGCTAATTCACCGATTGTGATTAACAAAAGCACATAGGAAATCCAATTTCTTCCACCCCCCCCACACACACACACACACAGCCACCGTCAGTGACGTAAACCCTCGGTCCATTCTGTGTTCACAGGAAGAAGTCCTTCCTGTTCTCGGCGCTCTACGCCGCCTGCATACTCGGTGGACGTCACGTCATGAAGCAGAGAGAGAAGTTTGAGCTGAGGAAGCCACTCGTGCTCTGGTCTCTCACCCTCGCTGTCTTCAGGTAAACACCTCGCACAGACGCAAACACCATCACACCCAGTCAGTATTTATTTTGCACTTGTTTGTATTGTTCACAACTTTTTATGTTGTTTTTACCTCGGTTTGCTCAGTCTAGTTGCGCTTGTTTTCAGATTCCTTGTATGTGTGAGCATACTTGGCCAGTTAAGCTGATTGTGATCTGACCTCAAACCCCTTAAATCAAGATATCCTTGTCCTGCCTGCATCAAAGCGGGAACGTTGGGAATCTGTTTTGAACCAGTGAAGATTACCAGTTGATCCACAGCAGTCAGTGCTGCTGATGGAAACATGTTCAGTCCCCAGTCGCTGTGTCCAGCTGTTCTGACTGTGTTTCTTCCTCTGTCTTGCTGCAGTATATTTGGCGCCGTACGAACCGGAAGCTACATGACGTACATCCTGATGACCAAAGGGCTCAAGCAGTCTGTGTGCGACCAGAGTTTCTACAACGGGCCGGTCAGCAAGTTCTGGGCATACGCTTTTGTTCTCAGTAAAGCACCAGAACTGGGTAAGGATATCAGACTCACCGGATGCTATTTTTGTTTTTGTTTGTTTATTTTGCAAGAGCCTTTATCAAACTCCGGGGTATGGGGGGGGGGGGGTCGTTTTCTAGAGCGGTTACCTGTAACTATAGCAACATCTATGCGTATCAGGAACATCGTGTTAGCTACACCTATTAAATAATTACGCAGCGTACGTAATGAGCCTGTAACGTATGCGAAAATACAGACAGATAAAACCTCAATACCGATTAGCAATCTCATTACCCAAAGTCTGAGATAATCCCCTTAAAATGCTTCGGAGACGTGAGATGTCACATAAGAAATGTCACACTCTGTTACACGCTCAGATTCCAACAGACGACACGTTAGCCGTCTTCTCTGACCTGTGACGTCTGCTCTCGTCTCCTGCCTGGTCCCTGATCCCTGGCCCTCGCCTCTTTCCCAATGTCTGTTGTTTTTGTGTGTGTCTGAGAATCCATTTTCTGCCCTTGTGGTCCTTTTGTGGTCCTATTGTGTTTGCCCAGCTCTGCGGTTACTGGGTCTCTACACCCTGTCAGGTCAGAGTACGGGCCCAGAGCAGGAGTGCCCCATCTGGGGGAGAGGGGAGGGGAGGTGGGGCCTCTGGCTGGGTGACTTCCAGAGGCTGCTGGTCCGTGACACCTGCAAATCAAACACGGCCCCCAGTTAGCCCCCATGCTGCTCACAGTCGCCGTGGGTGACGGACACAAGTTTAGGAGCAGTGTACACACTCACTCATACACACACACACACACCCTTAAACACAAAAACACAGGCCCCACACTTACCATAATTTATCATTATCCAAGCAAACCCTAACCCGTAACCCTATCCTGCAATGGACTATTTGTCTGTGTATCTCTCAATCTAACCTCTCCCCCTCCCCTCCCCTCCCCTCCAGGAGACACCATGTTCATCGTGCTGAGGAAACAGAAGCTCATCTTCCTCCACTGGTACCACCACATCACGGTGCTGCTGTACTCCTGGTACTCCTACAAGGACATGGTGGCAGGAGGCGGTTGGTTCATGACCATGAACTACCTGGTCCACGCAGTCATGTACTCCTACTACGCCCTGCGAGCCGCCGGATTCAAGGTCTCGCGCAAGTTCGCCATGTTCATAACCATCACCCAGATTACGCAGATGCTGGTGGGGTGCGTGGTAAACTATCTGGTTTACGCCTGGATGCAGCAAGGCCAGGAGTGTCCGTCGCACATGCAGAACATTGTGTGGTCCTCGCTCATGTATCTCAGCTACTTCATACTCTTCGTCCAGTTCTTCATCGAGGCCTACTTCAGCAAGACCAAAGCCAACGCAGCCGCTAGGAAGACCCAGTAAACACTCTGGGGAGGAAGACGAGGGTCTGGGAGGGGGGGGGGGGTGAAGGCCGATGACGGGAGGGAGGCAAGGGGGGGCGGCGGAGTGTCGTTTGATGGACGAGCAAAGGGGAGGAGGGGGGGAGGTAACGGGTGGTGTGGAGGTAGCAGGGGGTCGTTCGAGGGATGGAGGGGGGGGGGGGGGTGAAGCAGTTGTTTCTGGAAGGAGGCTGTGGTGCTTTGAGCGCAAGAATTCTGCTAACGCAACAACGCACGTGCCTTCTGTCACATCAGTACGGAGGAGCACAGAGGCGGTACCATGGCAACAGGCAGTCAATGAGCTCCTTGCCTGTACGTTTCCAAGCCCCCACCCCTCCACTTTATTTGCCATATTTATGAATATGAAGCAGCGAAGGGACGTTTGAATGACAAGACACAGGAACTACAGCTATTCGTTTACTTGATACGTAGAGAATTAATCGGTACTTATGAAGGTGGGTGGATTCAATGTTGGACTGACACCATGTAAGTGTTTCGTCAGTGTCTTTACTCATTGCTGTTTGTCGTCTGGTTTTGAAATGTTCTATTATTTTATGACAGTGGCGTGTGAGAGTGAAAGGTAGGGCTTTTGTTCGATTGCTGCTGTGTGTTGGGAATGAATGACTGTATTTCTGTAGGCCTATCCTGCACTGTAAACACAATATTTTCGGTGACTCTTTACTTGAAATGAGGGTCTTCACATGGGGGTCTTCATGACACCTTTATGAAACTATTCATTACACCTTCATGTGTGTTGATGTATCATTTACAACAACTTTCATAACGTTACCGTCATGTTGTTTAGAGCGGATTTTCAAAATAAAAGTTTGTGTAAAAATCCTCAAAAGTCACTGCTTTGAAAAAGTATCAATATATGCAAAATGAATTCGCCATGGAGGTAGTCCATATTATTATAAATTCAGACACAAAGGTGTAAAATTGTTAAATTAAGGTGTTATAAATCCATATGAAGACCTTAATATAAGTAAAGTATAACCCAACTTTCTCAGGACTTAGGTTTTTTTTCTTTCATATAATGCATATCAAAGAAAGAAAAGACAGGTTAACATTACAACTACGTTACAAAATGCATCCTAAAATGTCTTATTTGTGCTTAGTTGAATAAAGGCCATTGGAGGAATAAGAGTCATGTGATCATCCTGTAAGAGTGGCATGCTGGGAAACTGAGTCTCACTGACGTGTTCACACCTGTAACAAACTCCAAAAAAAGTACCGACCAGACCACACTGGAGAGTCGATTTCCAAAGACTGCATTAAAGAACACGTCTCGCAACGTCATTTTTAGGACCAGACTGTTGTTGGAAGTTTAACTGAACTAAAAGAATCCCATTAATATTAAGATAAAAATAATAATTAGATAAAACAATTGTACACTGTAATTACTTCAAATAACCTGTATTGATTAATGGTGTCTGTTGTGCTATTGTGCATCTGCACTGTATCAATGTAAACCATTGTTGCTGAGAATCTTAACGTATGAAAGCGAGTGTCATTCTCCTTACGGTGTCGTGAGTTTTTATTTTGGTCTCAAAGACATCTACCCTGGCGTTACACTATTTATTTTGATCCCTCTCTCTTAATATGCATCCCTCTCTCATGCATTTCATCCGGTAAATGGTATTTAGGTCAGGTAATAGACAGCTGTTCTGAGAGGGGTGTATACGTGTGTCTGTGTGTGCGTAAACAAATAAGAGAAAGGGGAGTTAAACCTAGTTTAGACTTTTGTTTTTTGTGTTGGGGTTTGTACAAGGTGCTAAACTGGTTAAGTTGCATGAGAGGACATTCTAAGTATGCCACATAACCCGTTTTAATTTAAAGAGCACAAATTCCACCTGCTGGTTTCGACTGAGATTGTCAAGCCATCACAACATGGGAGTTAAAACAACCTGTCTTACCTTACCTTGGTGTTTGAGAAATGTGGAGCTACACTACGAGTGCCATTCCACTTCATTACAGCAAACAATGGTGTTAGCTTCATAAAGAAATACATTGGTATTGTTGAAAAATGACTACTAATTAACAACACAATGTAAAAATAATTACATGTAAATCTACAAGCAACATAACGTACCTTTGCAACAGTTAATTGTCAATGACTAACTTCACTTTGGACAATCACACAGCACAACGGTTGTTATTGGCTACTATCACAGGAGGTACGAAATGAAGAGGAAATGTAAACATACTTTGCTGTTTACCAAACATGTACATGACCCATAGCCAAAATGACAAGCATACATTTTAAAAGGAACAAAATCTCATCACTTTTCCGATATCTTCTTTTGGATAGCCTATCAACAAATTTAAATAATTTGTTCAGATAAGGTAAGTGCGGATAGGTTACATGTGGATGATCAAATCCTGTTGAGTTTCAAGTCTTTTTAAAAGTTGAGCTGGATAGCAATTCCTGATATCAGTCAAGGAAAACGAATTCAAAGATCTGTCAACAGTTAGGCCTGCTCATCAGCAACCCATGATTACCGAGGTCATATTGCACGTTCCTCATGTGCGCTCATGAAACTCGTTTCTAATCTACAAAATACACTCACAGTCCTGGCTGTTAAAAGTTTAGCAACTGTTTCTTGCTGCGGTGAATAGCACAGTTAGCATGACAAATCTAGGCCCAATAGAAGGCAATATAATGTTTTCAATGTGGTTATGTGTAACCTACCATTCCCTTATTTGACACTTTTCCCAGTACAGTAATACTCCGTCAGTATTTCTTTGTTGTGCTCCAAAGATCATTTAGAATTAAAGATAAAAATTGCGTCTGATAAACCCCGCTCGTATTTCTATCGTTGTGACGCTTCCACTGAAAGTCTGCAGAGCCGCCAGTTGCTTTGCATAATCAAAAGACAATTCTGCACGGATTTGCTTCCGAGATCGTCTGGCAGTTGCCAAACATGCCTCTTAGATGCATCACTTTGTGTCGTGTTCATCCAAGCATAAAATATGAAATGTATGTACCAGAGAGTGTGGGCTAGCCGAGCTCAATTTGTTTAACTCAGTTATGGCCACCCGCGCCAACGAAGAGCTAGTTTTTCGGTTGAGTAGCTGGTTGAAGCAGTGATAGGCCTGGGTAAGCCTAGTCGCGTTCGCTAATCAGAGGTCTCTGGTTTGTGAGTGATGAGCGACGTGGCTTAACCTGTCACAGTAACCTTTGTTGAATTTTTTTAACAGTTCATCGTTTGTGCATCTAAATTATTTCCTCTTCCATGGTAAAGACACGGCCTATCGTAACATCAGACACTGACAATTCAACGTTACATAGTCACTAAAGGTATCAATCCATTACACATGATGGATTTCATTCCGTACATTAAATTGGTTGAAAACTAATATATTGGTTGGCCTACCAACCACGGCAGAAACGGGGTCAAACGCGTTGAAGAGGCGAGCAACGTCTAACATGCGTTAATACCTTCTGGCTATAGCATGAAACAGATGATTAGGCTACAATAGGCAGCCACGTTCCTCTCGACTTTCCATGCTATTGTGTGGGTTAGTCTAGTGTGCATTATCTTTTTATTCTATGATGCGTGCCTTTTTTCTATTTTAATCGTCGGTCTATATTTTACACGCGCCATAACATAAAAACTCAAATCAAATGTGTGCATGTCACTAATTTATGTTTGACTTGAACTCGTGACCTTAACATTGTTTGGCCGTTACGCTAAAACTCATGAATTCATGGACCTTACAAATGACACACCCGTCAGCACAAGCACGATATAGGCCTATGATATAGGCCTACTATGTGTACATGATTTCAAGTGGGTGGACCAACAGTGAAAGGGAGGAATATAGAGGTCAGTCTTACTCGGGAGCAGGAGCTGGTGGGTGAGACTGGCTAAAGACATATTTGTTGTCTACCGGCGCCATCTGCTGAACTAAAGAGGCACTAACTCAGTCATGACAACGTTGACGCCGTGGAGAAAATTACCTGAACCGAATGCGTAAATAAATGTTTAGATGAATGTTTTCAGGACACTACATCAAAAAACATTATGCAACAGCAGAGTCCGTATCATTACTTTCTATACTGTTAACATTCCTGCAGTTCATTCAGCTACATAAACACGAGCAAATAATTTCCACAGCTGAGAGACTTTCTAAGGTATCTAATGTATTGCAATAAACATACATAGCACAATCACAATTATGTATAATATTTAAATGAGTAATTATATGTTTATATACATATATTGTTTTACGTAGCCTACTAAACCTCCTGTATCAAGTTCCTGTAATCCAATGCGCATAATTAGTGGTGCGTGTGTACATCTGTGTTCGAAAATGTTAGTTTTTTCTTTCTTTCTGTTCCCTTTTACATTGATCGCCACTTTAAGTCCCATTGTTGCAGGACAATGCAAATGAGGGCGCCAGGTTGCTGGCTTAGCACAAAGTTCCTTTTAAGCCCCGCGCAACACGGCACCACCACGAGAGTAGAAAGGTGAGCAATGCACTCTGCGAAACCCGGTGCTTCAGTCATGTCTTCATGTCTAAATACATGTATTAAACCACGCCTCCCACTTCTAAATTTGCCCAAAGCCCTGCAAAACAGCCCCAACTGTCCCAGGTCAGCAGCCACACAGGGACCTGAAGGATCAGAGCAAAGCCTTTGAGTGGGTAGCTAATGCTTTATTTAGGCCCCTTTATCTGTGGGCTTTTAGGAAGACAGTGCGAGGCCGGCGCAATGGGCCAACCGCTTCCACCCTACAGACACGAGGGATGGCTAATTTCCTGAGAAAAAAAAAAGAAAAAAAAATTAAATTGTGTTGTGTATCTTTATTTCGATTTTTTTTTAACAGCTTTCAACTCATCCCCAAAGTTTCTGGTGCTCTTCATTTGCACCCTCTACCCCTCTGCCTTTCTCTCCAGTTTCCATTATTTCTCTCTCTCCCTCTCTTTCTGTATCTCACACCATCTCTCCTCTTCTCTGTCTCTCATTCTTTCTGTATCTCACTCCATCTCTCTCTCCCTGTCTGTCTCTCTCAGGTGGATTACCTCCCTCATCCCTTGATCCGCTGGTTTTAATTCCCAACAGCTGAAGCTAAAATGTGCCGGACCGCAGCGCACGGCTCCAACACAAATGATCCACTTTCTGCTCTCTGTTAGCAAGAAAGAGAGAGGAAAGAGCGAGAGATTATGCTTTCCTTCGTTTTGACGTTCACAGATGGCGATGTGGACGTCAAGATATCTTCATCAACACATCTTCCTCTTCATCAACACCTCTCAGCTATCTCTACTTCTCTACTTCTGTCTCTAAACTATTCTGCTTTCTGTTCTGCCTTCTACTATTCTAAGTTCATTTTGGTTGACGTATTCTATTACACAATATTGAATAAGAGTTACAATTACTGTTGATTTGCATTGATAGTTATAGGCCACACATCAAATACAAAACGTTGAAGGCCGTTCAAGGCCAACAACCAAATAGTAAATATCCATAAAAACAATATAAAAGCAATACATATTGGAAATCAAACCTTGGTTACCATCAACTCTATTGGCCCCTATTGCCCTCTATTGAGGAGTAATACAAAATAAATTGACACAAGGTTCCAATTTCATTTTTTTTCCAGTGGCGATATACTCCTGTTCAGAGTGGGGCCCTAACCTGTCTGTTAACCGTAATAGAGAGCAATATATAGATAAGTGTGTCTTTCCAGGAAATCAATATCGATGTTGCCGCTGATGGTTTTTCAAGGAAAGAGCTTTGTTTACCCCTTCTCTCTAAACAAAGAAGAGAGCAGCTCCTTCATTATATGTTCTTGGTGAAGCCTGAGAGAAGACGAGATATGAGGGACAGAGCGTGAGGGGAGAGACATTTGGACGAGGAGAGGAATGAGTCCTCGCTGAAGCAGAGCGGTCTTCACCAAAGGAAACACGAGTGCTGATGGAGACTGCAGAGAGAAGCGTGAGTGAGAGTGGTAGAACTACACTCAGAGAGTGAGTGAGAGTGGGTAACTAGCGATATCTCCATTCTCCTCCTTGAATTGACTGATTGAGGGACCTGAAGTGAGTTAATCTCAGTTTCAGGGCAAAGGACAATTAGTTATTTCTCAGTTGTCACACTTGACTGTTGAGGTGAGACTAACAAGGTGGTACATTCTTTCTCTTCTATGGAGATATTTTTTTCTTATAGAAAAGTGAGCGTGTCGTCTTTTGTTACACAAACATTTTGTCCCCTCTCTCCATCTACGTCTGAATGAAAATGAAAGGATAGTTTTATGACATCATTGTTATGGATTATAGGTCTTTTATTACTACAGAAAATATGCAAGCATTTGATTCAAAGCCATGTAAATCAGTGTTTGGTGGGATTTTGGTTTAAACAATCTACATTCACAAAGTCACAAATATCTTCCCACTCTTTCAATGAAAAGTTTACGCTGCAAACACAATGCAGCCATTATATTCTACCACAAACACAAATGTATAGAAAATTAGAAAGGTCCAGAACTCAAATTACATATGAAAATAAATCTAGCCTCCAAGATGCCTCTGCCCACGAACACATCAACAGACTAACAAACTGGTTTTATTTATTTCCTAATACAATGGTAATGCTTACGGTATCTACATTATTTTGGTGACAAATATATGGTATGCTAAACAGTTGATAAAAAAACAAAACAACGTAATAACTTTGTTACAGCGTGGGGTGTGATACTGTACAGTGCACTGAAATATACCGATTTTATAACTCATAGTATAATACATTTCAGTAGCATCAATATTATATACTGCTTGTCACTTTCAATTATCATGTGAAATATTATTTGACCAGTTTTAACAACTTAAAGCTTATCTGACTTTCATTTCATGACATTTTAAAATAAGACACAGAGGGATATGCAGCAAGGTTACTCAACCTAAAGCATAAATTTCACATTATTCAATAAAAATATTAACATTTCTCATATAGTAAATGATGTAGTAAAACTACATGTTTGTGTTCTTATAGGAGCCTTGAAAGAAAAATAATACAAATAAATCAACTAAAATGCAACTATAATTAAGATCTTAACAGGACTGTTGAAATTAAGTTGAATTGATTAAAAAATGGACAAACAATTGTTCTTCCAGTGTATGTTTATGTGGGTGTGTGTAGCTGGATATGGCTGTGTGTGTGTGTGAGGAGGTGTGTGTGGTGTGTGCGTGTGCAGGGTGTGTGTGTGCGTGTGAGTATGCTCAGCTGAGCTGAGGGGTGGAGGTTGTGGCTCCTCCAGGATATCGAGGCTGTGGGTGGATGCAAGGTGACGGACACCCATCGTCTCCATGGTCACCGTCGTCACGGAGCCCTCCTCCTCCTCCATCACGTTGTCCCCTGGCCGAACACACAGCAGGCCAGGGTCGCTCACGGCCAGGTTAAAGCTCTCAGTAGGGCAGCTGTCTCTTCAGCACGGTGGCAGCAGAGTTCCTGCGCTGGTCAGAGTGTTGCGTGGACACGGCGGGGGGAGGAGGGGGGGCGGGGGGAGGAGGGGGGGCGGGGGGAGGAAGGGGGGCGGGGGGAGGAAGGGGGGCGGCGGTCTCGGGGGCGCAGGATGGACACACGGTCTTGCCGGGACAACCCCGTGCATGGAGGAGCTGCCCCTCTGCTGCATCCAGCACCACATAGAACTGGAGGAGAGGACAGGAAGTAGGACAGGACGTAGGACAGGAAGTAGGACAGGAGGTAGGACAGGACAGGAAGGAGAGGATAGGAAGTAGGAAAGGACAGGAAGGAGAGGACAGGAAGGAGAGGACAGGACAGGAAGGGGGACAGAGTGTGTTTAACATGTTAACTCACCACTTTGTCGTTTTGAGTTTTTAATAGACATATCACCTAGGTAACCCTGGTGTGTCACCTAGGTTACCGTGGTGTGGTCGTACCCGTGGCGGGCTGGTGTCGTTAGGCGTGGTCTCCTCCGTGCTGGTGCTCACTCTAATGTCATCCACAGACGGATGCTCCCGGAACAAACTCCTAGACCTGTGAGCCAGAACAGAGTCAATGTCTCATCACATTAAATACATTTATTATCATCTCATTTGTGTATTTGTATTGCCAAGTTTGTCGCTGGTTTCAGTGAACAACAAGAAAATCTTGTTCCCTGGCGTCCTCCATGTAAAATATGTGACTTAAATGATGGAGATGTTGGTCCACCGATGGATCCTGGTAATGGACTGGATCTCTGTTACACTGATCCAGGTCTCTGTTATACTTCACCTTTCCATAAGACAGCAAATGCAAACAGGCCCCATGACTCGTCAACCAGAGTCTGGAAAGATCCATTTCACAGTCCGATGTTGTCTTATAGAGTTAGTGCCTTTGGTTCTCTGATCTCTGTGACCCATCCCTCCTCCTGAGGCTGGGGTTGTGTTCAGCTACAACACAGGATGAATTTCAACAGAGTTGTGTGTGTGTGTGTGTGTGTGTGTGTGTGGAGGGGGTGTTAGTTTTAAGAGGGAGGGTGATGTGTGGGAGCTAAAAGCACACCGAGGTAGTCGACCTGCATTCAAGTGCGAAAGGCAATTTGTGGCAGAGCTATTGGGGCCCGCGTAGCGTCTCCACAGGGCTATACCTCAGCGGGTCCATTTGGGGCCCCAAAAATGACCTATTTTGCTGTGTAATTGCTGTAGAACAAGCTAAACCAAGCATGTCATTGAAAGCGTGCTTTCTCCACAGAGGAAACCATGCACGCCCTTCTGAGAGGAGGGAGCAGAGGGGCTGTTTTGTGAGTCAAAACAGGCGTTTCTCCGGCATTGTGTCCCTAAGCAACCAAGACATCCGCAAAGAGAATCAGCCACTTACAGCAGTATCAACGGGATATAAAAACGAGAGAGAGAGAGAGAGAGAGAGAGAGAGAGAGAGAGAAAGGGGATAGTGTGTATGGTTTATGTGTAGGCTCTCCGCGCACTCCTGTGAGCGCTACACTGCTGTAGCGCGTCCACACCTGCATCACATGACCCACACCACCCTGTCCCCTGACGGACCCTCAACAGTTGCTGAAACAGAAACTCGAGGCTGAACTGACTTTCAAATTTGGGATCTTTTTGTACTTAAACCCCATTCACACATGACTTGCATCTCCCTCCCTCCCTCCCTCCCTCCCTCCCTCCCTCCCTCCCTCCCTCCCTCCCTCCCTCCCTCCCTCCCTCCCTCCCTCCCTCCCTCCCTCCCTCCCTCCCTCCCTCCCTCCCTCCCTCCCTCCCTCCCTCCCTCCCTCCCTCTCAC
Organism: Hypomesus nipponensis; assembly: GCF_054491055.1. Taxonomy (NCBI): domain Eukaryota; kingdom Metazoa; phylum Chordata; class Actinopteri; order Osmeriformes; family Osmeridae; genus Hypomesus; species Hypomesus nipponensis. Next base: position 1,808,700 of record NC_140361.1, read on the forward strand.
CCGTAGCAGTAGGTGATGCAGGCAGCGATGGAGAGCAGGGTGATGAGGCCGGCCATGCAGGCTGCGATGGCCACGTTCCTTCTCTTCTCCTGCTCGGCCTGCTGCAGGTCCCACCACTGCAGGTCGCTGAACTGGCATCTTTCTCCCATGTAGCCCAGCACACAGCTGGCGCACACCACAGGGAAAACACCTCACACACCCTTCTAACACTTACTGTGTCATACAGTCTCCTTTCTTTGGCTAACCAAGTGATGCTTGATATTCAAAGTATTTGGATTCAATTAAATTCATTCAAAATACGATTTTGAAAAGACTGAACAGATATATTCAACTTTTACAAAAGGAGCACCCTGGACTTCAGGGCCCAGTGTCTTGTGTGTTTTAGACGTTTCCCTGCTCCAACACACCTATTCATTTGAATCAGGTGTGTTTCATTTGAATCAGGTGTGTTGGAGCAGGGGGAAATGGCCAGGGTTGAAGAACACTGCATTTTCAGATAGAGCAGCATGGAACAACACTGCCATCTAGTGGTCAAGTCTGATCTGACAACACACATCACCCAACACAAATACAAAACACATCTGGCGTGTCGTGACCCTAAAGGTCGCTCAGAGGTCAGAGTGGGCTGAGGGTTGGGTCCTACTTGCAGGCGTAGGACTGCATCTCTGGGAAGTAGAAACAGGTGCCTTCGTAGAGACAGTAGGAGTCGTGAGTGGAGGGACAGCTCTCCACAGACTGCTGCCCCCTGGTGGTGGGGTCTACTGGGCTGCGGGTCGTCACCAGCGCTGACTTGGTCTGCGTCTCTGTGGACGAGCGGGGAGAGGTGACGTAGCTGAGCTCCACCCCTGTACACCTCAGTAGATCTAGTCTCATCAAGTTTGTGTGGCTCTTTGCTACATGTCCCAGATGGCTTCGTATACGCCTATAGAACTGCACCGAAACCCACAAGGTAGACAAGGAAGCAGGGCCTACTCACCGTGGCAGGTATGTCCATGTCCACTGTACCCAGCCTTACACCTGCACAGGTACTTCCCCAAGCTGTTCACACACTCCGCCCTCTCATCACACCTGTGTGATCCCAGCGAGCATTCGTCAACGTCTGGTGAGGAACGTCCACAAGTTAGGGAGTTACACAGCTCCACCATGGTACGCATGTCTAAATCTCAGTGTGTGTGTGTGTGTGATGGGGACAGTGGGGAAAGGGGTGTGTGTGTGTGTGCTTGTATGTGTGAGGGTGTTGTATGTTGTCTTGCACATTTGCGTTTTGTCTTGGCCAGGTCACCGTTGCAAATGAGAATATGTTCTCAATCGGCTCACCTGCTTAAAAAAGTGAATGAATGAATGAATGAATATGCGCGTGTGTAACTGCTTCACCTGTGCAGTGGTGTCCATCTCCAGTGAAGCCAGGACGACACTGGCAGTAATACCCCCCGGCCGTGTTGACACACTCTGAACTCTGGACGCTGCACTGAGACACGCCAGCCTCACACTCGTCCACGTCTGCACACAACCACAGTCACACACACACTACTTTACACTAACTACTTTACACACACTACTTTACACACACTACTTTACTTCTACAAGCCTCATGTTTTACTAATGTCCCCCTCCTCCTCCTCCTCACCCACACACAGGTGTTCCTCCCCCTCCCCCTCCCCCGCCTCCTCACCCACACACAGGTCCTCCCCCTCCCCCTCCTCCTCACCCACACACAGGTGTCCGTCTCCAGTGAAGCCGTCTCGGCAGACACAGCTGGCACTTCCTGTCTGCACCAGGCAGCGAGCGTTCACGTCGCAGCGCAGTGACCAACAGTCGTCTTGGTCTGCAGCCACAGCAACAACAACAGATCAAACTTTGTTTTATTTTTATCCTGAGTAAAATACAAATAGTGCATGTAGTAGGTACAGCAGCTAACTAAGGTGGTTTCTACCTGAGACCATCTTCTCTGTGAAGAGCACAGGCTCGCTGCTGTGCTCCAGGTGGGCGTCGGTCTCTTCGACGTCCGAGGAGAGCCCAGGCAGGGGCAGGGGCAGGGGCATGCTCTCATCGTTCAGAGTCTTGTTCTTTAGAGAGAATGGATCTCCAGACTCTCCCCAATCTCCAGAGTCTGTCAAACCCGAAACACAGCAGAACAGTGATCTCTTTGGTCGTGTCGGGATGCAGGCAGGTGACTGTACACAATATGAATTTCATGGAAGTATTGGAAGCATTGGAACATGAAAATCCTAAATGTGATGGGTTGATTTGATGTCTTGGTGTCTGACCACCTGCAGGTCTGCTGGAGGTGGTGATGGGTACACAGCTGTCCCCCTCAGAGGGCTGGTAGTGGGGGAAGCAGGAGCAGAGAGGGCGCCCTAGTCTGCTCTCACACACCTGGGAACAGCCCCCATTCTGGTGGAGGCACATGTCCGCTCCTGAAGGAGATCAAATCAATTCACATTTTGTTGACACAGCCCTTCTGACGAGCCCATTGAACTGCACCTAAACCAACCAGAATCCTGATGGAGATGAGCACGTCCAAGTCACACAAGATGATTGAGCTGTGTAGGGCTCTCCAGCCCTGCTCCTGAAGACATACCTTCCTGTGGGCTTTCACTCTAATCTAGCACACACAAACCCAAACCCATTGTTTTTTAATAAAAAATGAATTCCCCTCCCCCCCCCAAAATGGAAAAAATTATTGCAATAAAAAATAATTAATAATTTACCACAAACCTTATGTTGTGATGTAAAAACAGGTATCTAAACATTTTTTCAATTTTTTTAACCTTTCAAAAAGTTAGCCAGGGTTAGGTTTTTTTTTACCTTTCCAAAAAAAAATGTTTTCAACCTTTCAAAAAATAATTTGCCAAAAGAACTTTAAAACAACATTTTCTTGTTTGGTTTTTGTTTTATTTTTTTTAACTAAAAACTTAGTTTTGTGTGAGGAGAAGAGAGGAAAGAGAGATCATGCTACCAAATACAGATTAAAACGTTAAAAAAAAGTTACGAGCCTGGCTTGAAAATGTAACCCCTTCCTTCCATCCATCTCCTTCCCTCTCTTCCTACCTGGCTTGGCCACAGGATGCACCACCACAATGGACGCCGGTTGAACCACGTTGCCGTGGATACGCTCCAGTTTCTCTCCGCTGCGTTTGTCGAAGCTCCCCAGCGAGCGCCGCTCCCGGTCGGAGACCCACAGACGGTCCTCAAACACCGCCAGGTCAAAAGGTCGCCCTGGACCAATCAGAAAACACAAAACAAAACACCAGGGTTTAAAGCATCCAGATAGACAATAACGTACGTGGGTGTGTGCATGTGTGTGTATGTGTCTATAGGTGTGTGTGTGTGTGTCTATAGGTGTGTGTGTATGTGTCTATAGGTGTGTGTGTGTGTGTCTATAGGTGTGTGTGTGTCTATAGGTGTGTGTGTGTGTGTCTATAGGTGTGTGTGTGTGTATGTGTCTATAGGTATGTGTGTGTGTACATGAGTACATGTGTGTGTGTGTTCAACAGAAACCTCACCTACTTGGATCTCTGTCAGCAGCCGTCTCTCTGAGCCGTCCAGGTTGGCGCTCTCCAGCCGTCCGGTCCTGCTGTCGCTCCAGAACACACGCTCCTGAGGGAAGTCCAGCGCCAGTCCGCAGGGCACCTCCAGCCGGCTGTCGGCCACCACCCAGCGCTCACGCCCATCCAGCGCCGCGCTCAACACCGCCGGACGCCGGCCCACGTCCGTCCAGAACAACTTCCTCCAAAGGGAAAACAGAAATAAGGACTTGAACAGCTGGAGTTTGGTGTGGTGTGGTGTGGTGTGTAATCTCAGTCAAGAGTAGTAAAAATCATTTCTGAAAGCCAGTGAAGTTTTAAAATAGACACTTTGAAATAGTCTATCACTCAAGTGTTTGGTATTACTTTGCCCGGAGGTGTATAAGATGTTGCACGCGCTAGAATGATATTTTACTTTGCAAGAGGGTGAACAGCGATTCCTCTTGGAGCGTGGATCCCTTTCCTGATCACTGTTTCTCTGTCCAGCCCGTTCAAAGTGCTGCACTCAATAGTAGAGAGTCTGGAACAAAACGTTTCAAATGGAAGGTTTTTGAGAGGACAAGAAGACTAAATATCCCCTTGAAAATTCACAAAAATACATATTTAAATATACATATGTTAATAACATTTTCAGTTCAAACAGTAGTCAGTAAAATAGACGTCCACAGACTGGCGTCCCGGCCCCACCCCCGGTCGGTCCAGTACAGCCTGCGGTGGACCCAGTCCACGGCCAGCCCTTCTGGGGAGTCCAGACCCTCGCTCACCACAACCTCTCTGGACCCCCCTGCCAAATCTACCCGCTCAATCTGCCTCAGAGTCGTACTGGCAAAGTACACCTGGGAACACAGACAGAAGCATAGTCACAGACGTGTTCAGTATGCACGCAGACCTGCCCATAACACAGGCCAAGAGTATATGCCTGCTGCAGCACAACACAACCAATAGGTGGCAGTAAACCTGAATCTTGTATTGGTCCAGTCCCATAGCGACAGAGTATTTTAACACAGCACAGACTCTCGTCCAATCACCTACTTTGTTTTGGACGGGATCATAATCCAAGGCGATCACGTTTCCCTGAGGTTCCTCCAGGAGTCTATGATCACCTGACCCGTCAAGATTCACTCTCCTCACATCCACCGTGTTGGCAAAGAGCAGGTAAGGAGCTGGTCCTGCAGGGGGCGAACAGGAGGGCGTCGGTACAGAAGGTTTGGCTGAAAAAAACGTCCAGCGGTAACGACGTGGCTCTTCGTGGTTTCACCTGACCCACCTGTGGCAGAGCAGCGCCTGGCGTCCTGGAGGAGCCGGTAGCCTGGCATACAGTCACACTCCCAGTGGCCCAGGGTGGAGGGGGAGCACAGCTGACTGCAGCCACCACGGTCTGCAGAGGAGCACCCTGGGAAACACACAGAGACACTCAGTGACAGAGACAGATTATCATTCATTAGAAGAAAAAAAAAATTGGGAAAGCAGCTACGACTGGATAAGAGTGTCTGCTAAATGACCAAACGTAAATGATTAACTGTACGACTCGTGAGTCCCTCAACTGATTTAAGTTTGTTTTTATTTTTGGGTGTATTTCTATAAATGTACAGTGATACGTTACACAATTTACATACAATTCTCGTATTATTTAAATAAATAAATACATTCTGTTAGTACCTGAGCAGGAGAGGCCATCAGGCAGGAGTGTGGAACCCTCAGAACACACACACACGGGCCCATTCTCTGAGCTCACACAGCCTCTGTCACACTGGGTCATGTTCCCCTCGCATGGGAACGTCTCTGTTAAGGCAAGAACACACAGTCTCCAACACACTGCGTGTTTCTTCAGCAAAACAGGTTAAAAAATTGTTTTGCATAAGACGGTCGCATCAAAGACATTCAAATGTGCATTAAATCATTTTACTGAGGTTCCGGGGAAAACCACATGTCAATTCCCATCAGCCAATCACACGCCTGATTTATCATCTGCCAAACCTGAGAACCAGTCAACCTGTGATCATATTAGCAGTGTTTGTACCCCTGCATCCTCCCCACCTCCTCCTTTGTCTTCAACCAACACACCTAGACGCCAGCTGCTGGGGGTGGGTAGAGCTTAGGGGTTAGAGCGGGCTGCAGGTTCAAATCCCCCCGCTCTAAATGTAAACATTCCAACTGCTGCACCCTGGGAAGCCCATCTGAGTACCAGTGACTATTACGCCACACTTACTCTTTATTTTATTCCTTTGTTCTTTTGTTGATCAATGCAACGTCATTCCACCATGTAAAACTACCAACCATATTCAGCTGTCAGTGCTGTCTTTGAACATCTTAAAACAAAGTCCTGTCAAAGATGTTGGCAGATTACGAGCCATATTTAGAGCCGCCTTCTACTCCATGTCACGTACGGAACCTAAAGACTTCAGATGTTAGCACTGTGAAAATATTCAGCGACTATTTTTGGCCGCAAAACCACTTTCCCGGACAAAGCGGGGCTTTGACAAAGGCAGATGGTTGGTGGATAACAATCTCCTTAACCCCTGCCTCTGTGTAATCTCTTTATGAAATCAGCTCTAATCCAAACAGGTGAAAGTGTGACGACATGAGAATGGCCTTTGAGTCCCAACTTGAGATGTAACTGCGCAGGAGCATAATGTACTCTACAGTACTCTACTCTATCGTACTCTACTGTACTGTAACACACTAACCCTTAACACTCGTGAACAACCAGGTCTTCCTTGGGTTGATGACAAAGACACGTGTCAGCTTGAAGTTCCCGCATGCATGAACAAAGATGGCTGCTTTCTTTTTAGCAGGACATGATACATAATGCTCCGCTGCAGGTATTTAGTTTTACAGTAGATCTTACATTGTTATCTTAAGATGATATAAAAAGGTATTATTATTACTTTCTCAGACCTTAAAGTAAACGTTGCTGTTTCATGCCTTCCAACCGACATACACGTGACGTGACACACATAAAAAACAATCAATTTCATATACATCCATCTCTAATTCGAGTTCTTTCTCAAGAAACAGCAACACAGGCACCTTAAGAAGGGATCAGTGTAATCAATTTCATTGTCTTCATAGACTGTTGTCCTGAACATGCAGTAATCTTCTACACCTTGCCAAATGTTGTCTGCTAACCAGCTTAGCAGGACATGACTGCTGACTAAATATGTCCCCTATTTACAACGGCGACTCATCGTCTAATCTGAGCGTGCCCAGCTCAGTTCATCTCATCCGACAGAACAGGCACTGTGGCTTCCATAACGACATCAGATCCGTTGTCGGTTAAAAGATTTCCAAAAGTCCACCCGAGTCATAGAAAGACAGGAGGAGTTCATACAGCAAGACCGGTCCCAACCTCAAGCAAAACATGTCATATTATGACATCAGTGTGGATTTAGGGAGAGGGTAGGTTTCACGTTTTGTGTGTGTGTGTTACTACAGACTCTCATTATTTACTGGAGATCTCCTGGAAGGTTTAACGTCCACATACTCTTCCTGGGCTGATTCTCCCAGACCCTGACACTTCAGGGAGGACCTCTGGTTTGACCTTGGTCACCCGACAGGTCATTTGCACTAGTCTGTCTGGTCTTGACCCACTAGATTTATTATCCATGTCGAAGGGACTGCACCCCTTTGAAACCGAGTCACTCAAAATAACGGTTGAAATACTTCCCCCAACCCAAACATCTGAAGTGTTGATGTCTCCCGTCCAAAAGTATGAAAAAACAGCCGTGATCTAACGCTGACAAACATAGCCTAACGTTTTAATACCAAACAAATACCATCAAGTTGACAGATTTGTTCAATTCAACCATCAACGCGACACAGCAAAACGTTTTCCTCCATCATGACTTTACTAGAATCCACTGAACAGTCTTACCTTGGCAGGTTCTCCTATCGGGCAGCAAAGCATATCCTTGGGGGCACGAGCAAAAGTAGGACCCTGGAACGTTCTCACACCCCAAGGAGCAACCATGGCTCCACAAAGCGCACTCGTTTATATCTACAGCGACAAATTATGAAAAGGTGTTGACATATACACTTGGGCTTGTAAGTAGTTTACTGTATAGTACAGTATTTATATGTAAAATTCATTTTCTTAAAATATTACATTTGACGTAATAAGGATTTGGCCACATTTTTGTAGATAAATTGTAGACGAGGTGGCTAATGGTACTTAACCTTCACAGTGATTTCCGTGTTTGCTGAGGACAAAGCCCTCGCTGCACTGACAAAGACCCTGTTCAGTTGGGTTGGAGCACACGTTCACACAGGGCCCTGAGTGTCCATCGCAGCCTGCATGCACAAGTGAATGTTAATACATGCAATATGCGCCGACTATGGGTAACTTCTTCATCTCTGTGCAGGCGTTGAGCAATCATAACCTGGAGAGGCAGGCACGGGGTCTTCTATTGGCTGATTGAGGGGATGTACCACCTTCACATCTATGGGGGGGTGCGCCATCCGCTTCAGGTTAATTTTTTTCGCCGCTCCCCCTGTGTACTTGTTGACTTGTCTTATAGCCCGCGATGCGGCATCAGTGTAATAGACTTGCTCCATGAATACAAATATCCCCAGAGATTGAGACCTGGCAGAAAACACAACTGATCTGATGAACTTTGCGTTTCAATTGTCCAGGGTATGCGCCTTGTTAGATATAGGCCTAGCAAATCCCACGCCACTAGAATGACCTTTGTTGTGCTATCATACAATAATTGTATCACACAAGATAGCTGTCTATGTTCCTGATATTTACATGCTAAACATACCGGAGAGGCTGACTGATTGTGTTGATGACATTTCCGTTGTAGTCACAGGAGCCAATAGCACTTTCTCCTTCAGAACCGAACTGGACCCAGAACAGTCTCTTGTCTGTTCGGTCAATAGACAGTGCTGTGAGTTTCTCAGACATCTTTAAAACTGTAGTGGTCATCTCTCCTGCCACGTTAGACCGCTGGACACTGGGTGTGATGCCGTCAGACAACCAAAACAGAAACCTTGGGAAAAGAGGAAATGTTATGGGATTGGGTTATGGTACATACCTCTGAAAGAAATGTGTCTTTTTGCAAGATGAACACATATCTTATAAGACTTACATTTAAATGTACATTTAGCAGACGCTCTTATCCAGAGTGACTTACAGTAAGTACAGGGACATTCCCCCGAGGCAAGTAGAGTGAAGTGCCTTGCCCAAGGACACAACGTCATTTGGCATGGCCGGGAACCGAATTGACAAATTTCAGATTACTAGCCCGATTCCCTAACCGCTCAGCCACCTGACTTCCATTCTTTGCACTTCGTACTGCATATCCATGTTTAAAGTTTGAGTGTATGTTATGGGAATCGTTTTCAGAAAGACTGAGGAGCGGACAAGTTATGTTGAGCTTTGTTTGTTATGAGTTCACAAACTTTTGACTATATGCAAGTCGCTCAACGTTGGAAACTACTGTAATGCAATAAAATGGCTGGCACGAGGAAAAAAATCCTCACTGGTGAAAATGGCTACCGTTGTGTCTCGCCAGCCATTGGAAGGCATTTGAGAGTCTGTCAGTAGGTTTGCACCTACGTGCCAGCCATGCTTGAAGAACAGAGAATATTTCATAGCCCAGCATTTATAGCACAGACAAACAAGATAGCTGCCAGCTGCGATTGGAGAATACATTTTGTCTTGTTTCACTCTCACTTGCTTATGATAATTTTGTTGCACTTTTATGTTTTTTTAAATAAAGGAGTTACCTGTCACTCGGGTCGATCGCTATGCAACACGGCTGAGATAAATATCTTAAAACGGTCCTCTCATTTTTCTCATTTGCTTCCATTCTTTTAATAGTTCCCTTTTCTTCACTTGACCAGAAGACAACATTCTGAATCCAGTCAACCGCAAGACCCGAGAGGCCTTTTTCAGATGAGTATAATTTCTGGAAAGAATTGAGATACAATTTTCAATTAAAACTGCACATATTGATGATGTGTATAAATATGATATAAATGCATGCCCTTATGCAGCAAGGCAAAATCACTCACACAACATGTTGTCATATCCAGCACATGGTTTAACAATACCTGAAGCCAAACCTCCATAGGCTACAAATTGGTACACTGGTCTAGGTGTTATCCTACATGGGTTTTTCAGTTGAAAACAAGCACCTGTCTCTGTGTGCCATCCATTGCAGCCTTGTAGACGACCCCAGTGGTCCTGTCAGCCCAGTACACTCTGCCCTCCTTGTAGTTGAAGTCCAGTAGAATCGAGTTTCCAACCCCGGCCACAAGCCTTTTTCTGTTCCCTCCATCCAGGTCCATCCGATAGATGGCCTTACCATGGCCGAAGATAAGGTAGGGCTCTGGAACCATCCAGGGGGGTCACAGGTTATCAGAGAGGTAGGTTATAGATAATATCAGGGCCAAAACACAGCTGATGTTTGACCCTCGTGTGGTACATTCTTAATGTCAGGTCGTATATGCTCTAACTGTTTTCTCCTCTGTGAATGTTATGTTGTGTGATGTCAGTATGAAACTACGTTAAACAAGCAGGGAATAACCGTGCTGCAGAAAGATCTAGAATGTGAAGAGCCAAAGGTGGGACAAGTCGTTAAGAGTACGGTTGCTCTAGACTTTCTGAGACTAATAGACGCAGTCTTTAATGGTGTGCTGCTTGTTTCTGATGTCATTGTTGGACATGTTAGATCGATGTTTCATGCTAAAAAAGCCCATTTGTGGCAGAAATGGGGTTAAGTTCAAGGCAGACGAGCTGCTTTTGAACAAACCAGCGGTCTCCAAGCAACATCACCTTTCACACCATCCTTTCACAAGTGATACAAATCTTTGCATGTGAATGAAGGTAGTCACGGCCATCACTGAATCACAGAACCCTATTCCTTTCAATTTCTATAGTAGTAAAAGTTTTATTGAATGGTTTTGTATTTCTATCTTCCTCAATATCAGCCATAGAAGCAATTTCCAATCACAGAAATTAAAAATGTAAAATATTTCGTGTGTTGATTTACTTGTTAAAGATCATGTCCGCACAGGAACAGGTCAGTTGAACGCACATATTTACTCTGAGGTGAAAGGTCCTAAATATGTCCTGGCTGTGTCATCCAAATGGCCTTTTATTGACACCCGAAAACATGGTAATCTAGGATAGTTCGTCAACACAGATGTATAACATTGTCTTGTGCGTCCATGGATACCACTTCGAGACGCCCAGGAATGAGGAGGACAATGAAGCTGTTAGCAGCGCGCAGCAAACAATGAGTCATCTGTATCTGAGATGAGTTTCCATGATGATCGCTAGTGAACTGTTAGGGCGGGTCATTGCTAAGTGGCTTGGACACAGCATGCAAGGCCAGATCAGGCAAGTTGAAGACGTTTTGCGTGTGAATGCCAAGATTGGCCTTTTTGAACTGATTATTTTGTAAAAGTCTCTTTTAATCTCAATGTGGATTTTCTGGTCAGTAACACTATTAGTAGTTCATATTTGGCACAATTATGCTGCACAATTGTGTAAAAAGGTTCACATGCTGTAGATCGAAAAAACAGATAGATTAATTGTCTGATTGACTTGTAGATTAATTGCCTTAAGTGATTATCCAGCAACCTCAAACATTCTACGGATCTGCTCTTTATTTACCCAGCTGAACCTGTTCCAATGAAAGTATTTCTTATCCCCCACGAGATTGCACAGTACTTCAGTATTTTGTGGTTATTCAGATGAGTTGAAAACATCCATATGAGTCGGCCTGGTTGTTGATGAGCTTTCTGTCCAGTCATGGCAGTGGAAAAACCCAGGTTATTGTTGATAACCGCTCTCGATTACGAGATAACCTTCCCAGAAGTATTCTCTGTGGCATGTGGATTTTCAGTAAACCTGTGTGCCCAGACTGAACACCCACGACAGGCCAGAACGTCAGCTCAACTGGAGGCACATCACGCACAGGCCTGGCCAAGTTCCTGTGACGCGTGGAATATGGAAAGTGTGTTTGTGACCCTCCCTCTTCGCCCTTCTCCCACTTGGTGGGAAGACAACCCTGGAGTACAGGTAGCCATTGACCAGCTGGCCTTAAACATATATAAAACAGTGTGTATAATATGTTAGGCAAAATATACAGTATTGGGATTTTGCCCAGTATTTTTTTGGAATGTGCCCAAAATCTCCCACAAAATGCATTTAGCAGCAGATGAGTTCTGACAACATCAAACCTGCTCAAATCCAAGCTAAAATCAAACGCAAATACACCTTTTCCTTCGTCACTGTAAACATTACCCAGATCAGATTTTACTGGGTGTACTTGTGTGTCCCTGGAAGTGTTCCAAGTTCAGGTACGACAGAACAGGTGTGACACCCAACTCACCCACACAACTCCAGTTGCTACCCACACCCGACAGGGACCCACGCCAGCATTCCCTCCCAGGCTCCGTCGCTTCTGCGTTCCGCACAAAGAAACAGACCAGCAGAGCCACAACCGTAGCAAGGAACATAATCCTGAACTCCGTGGTGGTCGGCGGAGCCACTCTTCACTCACGCTCAGGCATTTCCGCCGTCAGACCGGGCGTAGGAGAATCCCCCGAAACTCTGCAACGGTCGCCGTAGGTCCGTGGGCATCCTTGTCTGAGGCCCCGGCATAGATCGAGAGAGGAGAAGAGAGGGAGGCTCACATCCCCCAAAAAAGGAGGAAAACGATAAACAAAAGCAGTAGGTTGTGGGTAGCGGAGAGGAAGGGAAGGTTTGTCAGCTCCTTGGTCTGCCCGTGGGTCTGGTCGTGTGGGATCTAGTGGGCTTCTCTCTCCAGCCCCCTGGTTGCTTAGCTGTTTTGGAAGCAAAGTACGAAATTCCTGACACCCTCGTGGTAAATTTTACACATCCCGGTCTCAGTCTGGAGGATTTTCCCCGCACAAGAGTCGGTGTCTGAAGCTGAAAGCCGAGTATGCAAGTGATGAGACAGGGCTGAAGCAAAGTCCAAGAAAATAACAACTCGCTCTACTCCACCCCCTCCCTAACCTCTGTCCCTCTGTGTGTGAGTGAGTGAGTGTGTGTGTGTGTGTGTGTGTATGCGTGTGTGTGAAAGAGAGAAAGACAGGAGTCATGGAATGAACCTCTTCTTCTTTTGTGGTGTCTCTTCCTTGAACAGATGAACTTTGACTCCCATGTCTGCATACATACATTAGCATAAACCCAGACATACCCACAGGAACATGACCCTGGCAAGCAAACACTGACTTATCAGTCCAGCACTAAAACATTGCTAACTAATTGTTTCAGTGTTCCTGCCACTCTCTGGGACAACCAAGCAGTGTTTCGCGCTCGGGATCAACGTACACATGCGTACGCATGTCTGTCAGTCAATTAGTATTTAGTTGGCCTGATTTTTTCTCTTAAGGGTGACTGTCTCCTCCAGAGAATCCGGCTGGATGAGTAATACGTACAACGGATGGTTTGAGGACATGCCGTCAGGGCCTCCTCTTGTTTTCTGTTTATCCAGGATAACAACCGTCCCACTTCATCTAAAACCCCTATTCATACCCTCGTTGACTAGCATATTGTTCCTGGCGATACTGCGTATAACCCACGAGTGGCTCTATGGGGCTTACTTGAACGAGAGGACCCTTGTGTCGTCAGCCGGTATACAGGATAATGCCCTTAGTCCATGGTAATGCCTTCTTCCCATGATTTCACGGGATTTTATCCTTGGTGTTTTGTTGGACTTTTACAGCCAGCAGACCCCTCGCAAATCCATCAAATAATTTATCTCAAGCCATGAACAAGCCAGGAACATATTGCCTTGCATGTATAATATTAGTTAGACCAGAAGTAGGTGGGCTATGAGGATTAGCTTCTCAAAGGAAGGGCAGCGAAGGTGTCAAGGTTCAAAAACGACTTGATTCCACGAATCTCCAATCTCCGACTTCAGAAGTGCTTCCCTTCCTTCCGGCTTAGAGGTTCCTCTTCCACTCTGACCACCCTACCTCTCCGGCTCATCGTGTTTGTTAAACATCCTGGGTGTTGTCATGATGACAGAACAGCTGGTTGGACAGACACACATCTCCGAGGCACAGCTGGCCACAGACAGGGTATCCATGGGAATACCTTTTTCCGGGTCCACCCATGTTATTGGGATTTACAGGACCACCTGGTTAAGACAGGCATGACCCATCGATTAGCGGTCGTCACCCGCTACCCTGAGAGACCGTATGAGGAACGCACACATTTGCGATGTACCGCTGGGATGTGTGAGTTTCCATCCTTGCATAGACACAAGCACAGAGACACTGAGGCAGTGCTTTCAGACTGAGGGTGGAGGAGATTACTGTGTGAGGTGCCAGAGAAAGCTGTAACACTGCAGAACAGATGCACCTGTCGCAGGGTGAAGACAGGGCAAGGAGCCCATCACTCATGAGATTATCACCTCAAGAGTTTAGCAGGCCCGCTAGCACCGTTAATGCATGTTATGACTATGATGGCTTTCTATGTATAATCTATAGCACTATCAAAGAAAGATACATATAACTTGCATCCAGTGCTGTGTAAAAGACAAATATATGTTAGCCTTAGATGTTTGTTTTGTTTCCATTTGCATTTGTGTGTCAGTAGAAAGGAGCAATATTCAGTTGTTATTTTTAACGTTTCGTCTTTTCATTTGAAAAGTCCTGAAATCATTTTAGCATCACTTATTTCCAAAAACAAGAACAGGGTGTATGTCACTGTATGTGTTAGTGATGAACTGCACCTGAAATATTTATATTACTTCTAAAACACAGTTTGCTTTAATTAAAAATAAGTGTACACTATCATTTCTGTATATAAATATAAACAAAATGTACACAAACTTTACTCAGATGGTCAAATATAATGTCAAAATAGAATGCTTTTTTGTAGAGTAAGGCAACAATGAGCTTACAGCTTAAACCTTGAGCAAATGGTACCTGTCAAAAACAGATTTATGGACTGTGAGGAAAATGTGTCCTAAACCAGATATGTTGTTTCACAAGACATTTGGCATGTAATGTAATATAGATCATTACAGTAAACAAAATGACAGATTTTATAGACGTCTGTATGTGTGGCACAACAACGTTGTCAAAGTTCTCATATAAACAAGGCTCTGACAATCAGTAGTTATGTATCCATCCATTCATATAAAAAAACGAAGAAAAAGAGTATATTGAAAGATCTCCATAGTATCTTAGCTCTTAGCATAGCCTATTGATGCTTGCTCGCAGCTGTCAGCTGTTAATCCTGACGTCCGTCAGCATAGAAACTCCGATCGGGAGCTGTCGCTCTTGTAGGTCATTTGAGAGTCGATGCTGGACCTGGAGCAGAGCAGCATCCTCTCTGAGTCGTGAGTCTCTCTCCTGGCCCAGTGTTCGTTGGGGAGCGTGGTCCTCTGTTTCAGCGTGAGCGTCTCAAACTTCACGTAGCTCTCTTTCTCCAGCTCGTCGTCCTCCAGGGTCGTGTTGTCCCTGTTGCGGTAGAGCGCCAGGATCTTGTAGAGCAGCAGGACGATGACAGGCAAGGCAACAGCGCAAGCCATGCCGCTCACTATCATCAGCAACTTGTTCTGCCCCTCGTCGTCGAGGACTTCCAGGGTGTAGAACTCTGTGCAGGGGTCTTTCCCCGCGGAGCTCCCCTTGGCCACCAGGCAGACGGAGTATCTCAGTCCAGGTGTGAGGCCCTCCAGCAGGACCTTCCCGCTACTGGCCACCGTATCCATGGTTCTTTTGGTGTCTTCCTCTTCGTCAGCAGAGTAAACCACCATGAGCGGGGTGTCGCTGGGCAAGCCGTCGGCCACCCAGAGCAGCACGGCGCTGTCCGTTGTCTCCTCGACCACCTTGAGGTCCTTGACGGACTTCCAAGGTTCCTTCTTAGTGCTTTTCTCGTCTGCGGCCAGCTTCTTACCGTCACCTCCCTGCAGGATCCTGGCAGGTTTGGCTGATCCCATCTGCTGGTTGGAGGTCTTCTTCAACAGGGTGGGTGGAGGTGTGGTCAGTGCTCGCGTGGTGGTGGATGGGGTGGTGGTGGAGCTGGGAAGGCTGGTGAGGGTGATGGGGGGACTGGTTTTGTTGACTGGGACTGTCTTGAGCGGTGTACTGGTGGTGCTCACTAATCCCACCACAGATACTGTTATTGTGGCATCAGCGTTTCCAGCAACGTTCTTGGCCTTGCAGATGTAATCCCCGGCCTCTTGGTACGAGATCCCATGCAGGCTGATGATGGACCATCGCACCCCCTCACCGGGTGACTCTTGTACAACTGTAGGTGGAAACATAGAGATATTTACAAAAGATTGGTCGGAACATATCAACAGAGATTTATCTAAGATCGCCGAGTCTCAAAGGTTGCCAAGATTCCAAGAACCTTTCTCACTTCACAGTTCAAGGTTGACACCTATTCAATTATTCAATTAAGTTACATCAAGCAAGTCCTTTTTGAAACAAGACTTGTATACCTGTACCTGAGTTGGCGACAAATGAGCCGTCTGACTTGGTCCAGAAGAGGTTCGGAGTGGGGTAGCCCGTGGCGTCACAACGCAGCAACACGTTGCTGCCCAAGGAGGAGGTGATCTTGTTGGCTGAGATCATGACTGATGGCTTCAGGCACTGGTCCAGTTCTGCCCGTTGAAACAAGACTCCAGCAAGGCCTTCAGGTCCACTGCAGGAAAGGAAGAGGTCCATAAGAATGACCGGCGTGTTCGACATCTTCGAGAGCTCGATCAGCTTGGAGATCCTGCAATCGCAAAACCACGGGTTGTCCTGGAGCCCTGTCGGTGAACAAAAAAGAGAAGGAGGTTTTCAGCAAGTTGGGTTTGCGTAAGGAAAATAAACTGGATCTCCATGTGCTTCAAGGTACTTGTTTAGCTTGGATTATTACTAAAACGGATGTGTCAAAGGGTGATGAGTGTCAAGCTGTTAAGCAGATCACGTGTTCAAATCCATAGCAAGTTGTAAAAGACTCCTAATTAAGCCCCCCAGAGCTTGGTTTACAAAACATCAACCTTGTGTACAATTGCAGAACAAGTTTTACATTATCACACTCTCACTGACAAGCACATTAATAGGTAAAAACAACAAAATATTCCTTCCTGATAGTCAGCAAGCTAAAATAAGATATTACAATTTTCCAGAAAGAGGTTTAGAACCAGGTGGATAGATTTTGAGTCATTTTATCTTTTACAAATGACGTTAACAGTACTTCCGCTCAGGTAATACTGCAAGATAGGGCTCAACTGGAACCTTTCCAACTAAAGCTAAATTAAGATTTCATAGTAAAGGATTACCCAGAATAAATGTACACAATAACGCACGCTTACTTGACAAACTTTAACATACTTACACAAATGTATTCACCACTGTGTGACAGAACACTGTAACCAGATTAGTTTGCTCTTAACTATGGCTAGGTACACAAATTGACTTTGGCTTGTTTCCAAAAAGGACTGACAGTAGGTTGTGTTCAGAATAATAAGGTAGATACATAACAGTAGCCAATTGGGTGTGATTAATCATCTTGTGTTGTCTTTAAGGAAGGCTTTTCAGTCCCTGTGGCCAGGAGAGGAATGACAACAACTAGCCTATGGAAATAACACAGTTTCACGTTTCAGCATTTTGGCGTTTGGCAGTCAATAACCAATTTCATGTAAAAAAAATATCTGAATAATTTATTTGGTAATATTTTAACGTGAATATACCATGGCCCATTTTTCCATGACTTGACGTAATAAAACATTTAATTTAAGAGAATGGCTATGAAAGGGACATTTTAAATATAAAATATCGTAATGTCTAAATAATAATCTAATGCCCTGGATAATATTACTCAAGTAAAATTTTAAAAAATATATATATTATAACGTTTTTTTTAATAACGTTAATTCAAAAACTCCTTTGGTACATTAACAAAACAAGGAAATGTCACTGAACTCCCCTTGTCCAATTTTCATCACATAAATAGGCTGTTAAAAAGGCTCACATCTATTCTATGGAAAGGACATTGTGTTTTCTTCTAATCCTGTTTCTCCTTCAAGGATGCCAGCTTATTTTGTAAGGATAAGCTAGCTTGCCCTCAAACACCCTATTAACATTATCCAGGTCTTTGAGCGAGACACAATTTCCCAGACATCCGCATATCTCTCCAGAGTCTGTGATTACTAGAATAATTAGAAATTTACACATTTCTAGTACTTTCACAATGACATCAGGAAGTACCATCCAGAAAGGGGTTGTCATCTTAAAATTTTATCAACCTGAATTAAACTCTCCTGTTTTCTACTCAGGAGCCAAAAATACACTTTGAACATGAAACAAAGTCAAAACATGAGCGAAATAGGGAAAAAAAATCCTCCCTTCATCTCAATCAGCAGACCCAAACACACAGTTGTCTCACCAAGCACCACCTTCTGGGACACGGCGGAGGTGACCGTCGCTCCGTTAAACGGAGGCCAGATATCCACGAGGTCTGAAGGTAGCGTCGTCAGCTTGTTGCTGGACAGGTCCAGGTAAGTAATGTTCACCAGGTAGTGGGCTGCCTCGACCGGCACGTTCGTCAGCCTGTTGTTGTGCAAATCCAACGTCCTCAAAATGGGCATCTCCTTGAGAGACTCCCAGGGGAAGGTGGAGATGACGTTACCGTCCAGCCTTAGCTCGTGGAGAAACTTCAGGTTGTAGAAACTCCCAGAATCCACGGCGGAGACTGAGTTGTAGGTGATCCAGAGATACCGGAGGTCAGTCAGGTAGTAAAAGGCCTCTGTGGGGATTCGCCGGATGCCTGTTTTCTCCACGCGCAGCTTGACCGTGTCCACAGGGACGTTCACAGGGATGTCAGACATGTCTGGGTCGTTGCACAGCACGGACCTGAGTTAGGAACACAACCAAAGGCTTAGATGTTGTACTTGAGGACACACACACAGTACATCTTTCATACAAGAATACTATTTCCAGAGGAGTGTGTATCAATATAGGCCATTATGGCAATCTATAATCCCCAAATAACTGTAGAGCGGCGACACTTCATGTTTAAAGTTGGTAAGATGCCTATCTTATGGATTTTACACTGGGTTTTATTGTTTATTGATGACTTTAAATCACTGAGGCAACACGTGCCTAAATGGTGAACAGCGATCAAGTCTTTCCCGTGAAAAAACAAGACCATTTGGTGCATCAGTAACGGATAATAACAATACCTGAAATCATAGTGGATGAACAAGCATGTCTGAATTCTGATAGCGTAAAAGAACTGTCCAAATACCTGGTGCCTGTGCCGTCGCTCCGTCCGTGATACACGCAGGTGCACTGAGAAGGACAGAAGGAGCGGGCCACACTGACGCAGCAGAGCAGCACATGAGCGCAGAGCAGACGACGCATGGTTTCACCAGATCAGCTCCAACTGTTCACGGCTCAGGGAGGCGAGGAGAGAAATCGGAAGAACATACATCTGAACTC
Organism: Hypomesus nipponensis; assembly: GCF_054491055.1. NCBI lineage: Eukaryota > Metazoa > Chordata > Actinopteri > Osmeriformes > Osmeridae > Hypomesus > Hypomesus nipponensis. Next base: position 1,827,653 of record NC_140361.1, read on the forward strand.
ATTCAGAAAGGAGAAAACCCCACTCCCCCACCCCCCCAAAAAAAAACTAGCACAAAAACACTAATGTCTGAGCAGAGGGAAGGAGAGACCGCCAGCGAGTGTGCACACATGCAGGAGAAACATTGTACAGGTGATCCAAGAGGAGGTGAGGAGAGGGAGGGAAGGAGGGAGGGAGGGAGGGAAGAGGGGAGGGGGAGCGCAGTAGGGGGCAAGATTAGCAGAGGATTTCATGGGGTTGACTAGGTCACAAAAGGCGGGGGAATCAGCAATGGGGACATGCGTTAATCACCTAGCATGGGAAGGTTTCCCTTCCCTTGATCCAACCCTTCTACACCGCCACCAAGTCCCTACCCCCCTCCCACCACCTCCCCAAGGCCATCAAAAATAGCAGTTTTTTTGGGTGCTAGACTTGGTCGCTTCAGCAGGTTTTTATTAGCATCTTCTTCCATGACACTAGTGTTGATCCACACTAAGCAGGGCAAGCCAGGCGGTGGCGTGAGGAATCTCCAAGTGACACCAGGGTGCAAGCTGTAGCCTGGGGCTTGACACCCATCCAGACTGGGAGGAGGGGGCTGGAGATGGAGGAGGCTGTACCCTGTGTAAGGTCAGATCCACAATGGGTCCACGCTCACTGGAGTCATCTGCTACATGCTGTGTGTAGCATGCGTTGTGTGCTGTTTCAGGACACTCGCTGGGTTGTCTAGACTGGAGTTTCCCTCTGTCGGATGATGAAGGATGAGAGGCAAACTGTTAGTGGGTTCTGAGAGGAATTGATTGAGGTGTGTTGACAAAGAGAGGTTCACTGAAAGATGGTGGTTGAATTTTCTGAAGTTTGTTGAAGGATTTATGTTTCAGACGGGCTGTTTGCCTTTGATGACAGAGGGGCAGGTGCTCTTCATACTTTTTTACAAAGATTTCCAAGACATAATGTTTCATAATGTTTCACGAAGAGTATCTACTGTATGATGATCAGCTGAGGCCATCCTTCTTCTATTTACAACACATCATGGTTTGTTGTTGAAACCTACATGGACTTGTCTAGGAGAAAGAGTGACATCTGTTGGTAGACAGACTGTACTGCATAGCGTGTCACTCAGTATCTTAAGAGAAAATAATGTACACCTTATGCAGTCTGTATTTTTGAGTGTGATATTTTTTTCTTTGGGCTAAGCAGCGCACGCTCCAGCTTACTGTTATCTGCCTTCAAAAATCGAACGACTGAAAACATATTGGCACACGAAAAAAAGATGCGAGACCCAGGTGTATTTATTAACAAGTACACAAGTGAATTTTTATTTATGCAAGCAAATTTGATCCTACAGGTCAGGAAATCCACTTCAAGCTGTTGGCACATGTATGTACAAAAAAAACTGAATCAATTATAAGCCTGCTACTAAGCATTCTTGGTGAAAGTACAAAAGACTAATACGAGGAAGAAGCAGAAAGCGTTTGTCTTGTCAGGTCGTCACAGAAGAAGCCACGCTGGTCCAAGTATCAGGTTAAGACATGGTTTTAAAGCCCATCACACAACTAAAGAGAGACGACTCAAATACTACAGTCTAATATCATCAGCATAATGCGGTAAGCGTGGGAGTTTTAGTACTGCACATATAAACAAGGGGTTGACCCAGCAAGACAGTATAAGTGTAAAAAAGTGAAATAAAATGACGTTTGAGTCAATAATACTATACCATTAATGCATGTCCATGCCACAAAAAAACATCTAAATTCACAGTCTTTACCTAACAGTACAGTTATCCAACTCAGAGTTGAACACCAATGCGCTTACACCTAGAGAGAGCACAGAAATGGTCAAATAAGTGCACAAAACTAGCTCTTTGAAGTACTGACAAAACAAATATTGCCAGGCAATGAAATGATAGGCCACGTTTGTAGTCCTATGGCATGATGACGTGTAAGCAAGACAATCAGACTTTTACTGTCATGAACAAAATTACTTACTGTGACACTTTTTTCTTACATCAGAGGAGCCCATCCAAAAAGTGTCACAACACCAACAAACTGAATTTTTTTTATCGTCAAGATTTTAGTAAGACTGATAGATGAGTTGTGGATTTAACCACAGTGATCTCTTTTCATTCTCGTATGAATCGTCCTGATATTGAAGTGCTCAACATATAGGTATGCATTTATATATCAATATATACACTACAGATATCTGCAAAAACTTGTTTCATTCTAGTATTTATAAAGTTCACCTTTAAGAAATAAAAAAGGGGTTATGAAAAGATGTTTGCATGTGCTTATGTGGCTGGATTCAAGACAAGGAGCCATTCTGTCCGAAAATAGCTTTTCCTAATATCATAAAATAGTCCATAGTTTATCATTTTAATGACGAATCCTGTCTTTGATACTGACCGAGGTCAAAGTTTCCTGTTTAACAGGCTTGGCACAGCTAGCAAATAATATCTGTTCTCGTGTAACATTTTGGTATCTATCCTTAAATTGGCATGCTATTGTGAAACTGCAATTACAAAAAACAATTGTAAGATTCTAATTCCTTTCACTTCAAGTTATTTTCATCCCAGTTCATGGCAGTACAGTACTGCTACATTATCCAAAAGGCTAGAGATGCTTTTTATAGTTGCCCTGTGAGATTGAAAATATTTTTAGTCTTCAAAACAGATTACCCCCGTTCATCAACGTAAATACAGTTCTTGAAAATGAAACTTTTTTTAATACACAAACATGAGAAATGTGCTTGAAACCCTTTTAAGCCCCAACAGACCACCTCATGAATGAAAAAAATAAATAGTACATAAAAACTAAATAAAGATCAAATCATTTTTTCTATCAGTAAAAAAGAAAATAGATAATAAAAAAAAAAGAAATTCTATTACTGGACGTAAAGAATATCCTACAAAGAAAATACAAAAATAAACGGCTACTTTTAAACTTTACTCCATCCTACACTAGCGTCAAACTACACAATAGTAAAACTACACTACACACTATCAACAACAATAACCCAACCGATAATTATAATACTAATAATAACGTGACAGTCCATGACAGAGGTGAATGGGGCTGTTGTCGTTTGAAATGCTGTTTGTGGGGGCGAGAGGGGTGAAGGATCCCCGGACCACTATGTCACATGACGCACCAGTGACATCAGCGGTGGCGAGGGCCCTGAGCGCCACCCAGCCCCCCTCAGGAGGGGACGGTGGAGAGAGAGAGAGAGAGAGAGAGAGAGAGAGAGAGAGAGAGAGAGAGAGAGGGGGGTGGAGGAGGGGTGGAGGAGGATGGAGTGGGAGCGACAGGCCTCTCCCTGGTCTTATGTGTAGGCGTTGAGACGCTCCTTGGAGCGGGTGGAGTGGATGTCGTGGAGCTCCTGTTCCTCCTTGGACTTGATGTCTTCGTACTTCTGCATCCTGCAGGCGTCCTTCACGTACGCCCAGTTGGCTGAGAGCACCATCAGGTAGTGAATCTGCGACAGGGGGCGCAAACCGGGCCGTTAGTCAGTCAGTGAGTCATTCAGACAGACAGCTATTCCATCATTCAGTCATTAAGTCAGTCAGTCAGTCAGGTCGGACATGCTGTGGCAGTTCAACAGTTTGTTGAACAGTATCTGGCCTGTTTTCCTAACCTCATGGGCTTTGTGTTACAGAAGTGCCAGGGAGGCTGTAATACTTGACTCCACCACCAGGTGGCAGAGCAGTATTTGTCGTGAGCCTGGCCCCAGTGTCTCCATGGCAGCAGAGGCTCCATGGAAACACCCTTCCATTGTGAATGCATTGTGTAAATCCTGCCACTCCTTTCACAAGGGATCGTTTACAACTACTTTTCCCATCTTCCTCGTCATCATCACGTATTGACAATGACCAACCAGGGGGATTGATTTGAAGTGAGTCTGGATCCCTACTATCCATCCCAGACAATACACTTCATTATCATCATGTGGATTGTTTTGGCTGATTAGCACCTACGTTATTATCTGATCTAAACTGAAGGATTTCTTCAGTAGGTAAAAAACAAAACATCTCCAGTCTGTGTCTAAGGACCTACCCCTGCTGGTGACTGTCTGTGCTTCAGTGGATAAATGTTTAATTTTCCCAGACATTTGTTTAGACGGAGAGAGAAAAAAAACGCCAGGCCGTGTCTCTCAATTTGCAATTATCCTTGACTAACGAGTCCATTCTCTTTCTTAGAAAATGGCTCCTCCACAAATTACTGAGTGATGTTTCCAACAAGCACCGGCCCTTTCTTCTCTCAGTTTCCATGACAACACGGTGACATGGCCAGCGTCTCGTACAGAGAGAGAGAGAGTGTGAGAAAGAGAGGGTGGAAAGCATATATCCACTGCGCCAAACTACCTCCCTTCCAGCCATTCCCAAAGGCCAACACAGCTACCACCAACGTGCCCCAGTGGCACACACGATAACAGCTGTATCTTTCGTGTTTTCACATAATTCAATGTAGTTCTTATCTATTATGGTCAATAGTGACAGGGATCATATCAAATCACAGCCTTGTAAATTAATTAGTTTGGGACTAATAGTTAGGGAAAAAAGTTAGGAACATTTACTGAATTCAAACTTTCTCACTCAAGGAATGTCAGATGAATTCTACAGAGGTTACATACACAAACGCAGTCATGTTCTGATTCCACTGTTCACCAGATGATACGTCACTCTCCCACAGAAGCCACTCAACAATATCAGTAGAATAGCTTTCATATTTCCACATAATTATATTATTTATAACCTATTATGGTCGAGTTGAGCAGTAGAGGACAGTATGTTTGTGTTTAAATCATTTAAAAGTCTCTCACCATAGCAATCACAGCAGCACCTGCCCCAGCCAGAGCACAGATGAACAGGTGGAAGGTCATATCCAGCTGGAACACAAACAGGAGAGGAGGGTGAGGCTACAGAAACTTACATTGACGTTCATATTTTATCAATTTAGCAGACGCTTTCATCCAAAGCGACATAAAATAGATCATATAGAAAATACAGCTGATAATCTAGGACCAGAAGTGCAGGGTTTTAAGTATGATAGATTCTTTGTTTTACTTTATCTACCTTCCAAATACAGGGAAATAACAGAAATGTATGTGGCCCCATGTTAGGTCTGTCACATAAGTACCCACCTCGTTCGATTCACACATCTTGTAAAACTTCTCAGATCTAGTACACACTGTTTTGGCCTCAGCGATTGGCACGATCCCTGAAAAGAAAGACATGCTATGGTCAGCACTGGAACATCAAGTATATCAGTGCACATGTTTTGTGACGTGTGACCTGTGGACAATAACACTGTCAGAGATTTATGAGGGAAGTGTTCTTCCACCAGTGGCATGAATGTACTTGAACTGTGCCAGGGCGGTGATTTAAGGGAGAGACAGAGAGATAGAAACAAGGAGACAGAGAGAGAGAGAGAGAGAGAGAGAGAGAGAGAGAGAGAGAGATAGAAACAAGGAGACAGAGAGAGAGAGAGAGAGAGAGAGAGAGAGAGAGAGAGAGAGAGAGAGAAACAAGGAGACAGAGAGAGAGAGAGAGAGAGAGAGAGAGAGAGAGAGAGAGAGAGAGAGAGAGAGAGAGAGAGAGAGAGAGAGAGAGAGAGAGAGAGAGCAGAAGAAAACGGAGAGAAAAAAAACTAGAGAGTGACAGAGAGATCTGTCTCCTTGCTTACCATACTGGCGCGGGTCCAAGCATAGGGTAACCCCCTCCAGCATGGTCGTGTTTTGGCAAATGGTCCAGATGTTAAAGTACATGAAGACAGGAAGGGAGGTGAACGCCGTCACCCCCAGCCAGGCCAGCATGAAGATATACGTCAGCATGATGAACTAGGACGACACACATAGGACAACAAGTCACATTCAATGTTGCGTAAAAATGTAAAAGTTTCCTGGCCTAGTCTAGCAGTACTTAAAAAACAGCAACTCTATATTTTGGCGCCCTTGTCCCTCACCCAGGACAGCAGCAACATAATGATCCTTTCACGAACAACTGGAATCAATCAATGAAACTCCTTTATTTCCCTCCCCAGCTGTGTTGAAGGCTGTCGTCTGCTCACCCAGGCACTGACGCAGCGTCCACAGGTGGTGATCTTGAAGTCTCCGTACAGGTCCTTGATGGCCCCGCTGGTGAAGAAGCCCTCCACCATCAGCAGGATGCCGTACACGAAGAAGGCAGAGGCGATGCCGTAGATGACGTACTTGATGATGTCAATCCTGAAGGAGGGGGGGGGGGGGGGGGGGGGGAGAGCGGGGGGGGGGAGGGGGAGCGGGGGGGGGGGAAGCATGGTTAAACAACACGGTGTCTTTTCCACTGATGAATTTACATTTTAGTCATTTAGCAGACGCTCTTATCCAGAGCGACTTACAGTAAGTACAGGGACATTCCCCCCGAGGCAAGTAGGGTGAAGTGCCTTGCCCATGGACACAACATAATTTGGCACGGCCAGGAATCGAACAGGCAACCTTCTGATTACTAGCCCGATTCCATAACTGCTCAACTGCTCAGCCACCTTACTCCCTGTCTCATACGTCACATCATTAGTTTCACCGCTGTCCTTCAGAGCTTTGATACTTGTCCTTAAATATATATTTGACATTTGTCCTTAGACATCGAACACACTGTATGTCCTTAGACCTTCACAGTAACGTCTGAGACCTAAAGGGCCCAGAGGGCGGCGTACTTACATGGTGAAGACGTCCAGAGAGTCCATGGGGCTCCTCACCACCTCAAAGTAGTTCTGCAGGATGGTGACGGTGCCCGACAAGGCCTCGTGCCCACAGCCACAGAACAGGGCCACGCCAGCGTACAGCAGGATGGTGGCGATGAGAGAAGGGTAGGGGATCCCGCCCAGGCATTTGATGCAGCACTCCAGGCATCCTGAACACACACACACACACATTCAGAGAGACACATACACACACACATAAACAGGCACACACACACACACACACACAGAGAGAGAGAGAGAGACAGAAAAATAGAAGATTTAGCAGTCAGTCAATAGATAACTCAAGTAAGAAGTGCATGTTTAGAAACAAAAGGCGAGTAATGGAACCCTGAGGTAGACAGACAGCACAATTCCAAATTCTTTTTTTTGGATTAATGTTCTGGAACAGATCTGAGGAGAAGGCCGGCTAAACAACAGACGGTCACGAGTGTCTTAATTTGACGCAGAACATCTTCTGACCAGTCACCTCTGACCTCTGACCTGAACCCTACGCCGAACCTATCATCATCCAACAGGAGCGTCTGCAGGGTGAGTCATCACTGCTCTGCTTACTGTCACACTGCTCACTGTGGAGGCGGGGTGTGTGTGTGTTGTGTCTGAGTTGTGTGGATTGTGAAGACAGACAATTGGAATCTGTGTCTGTATATCACACCAAGCCAATTTGGGCTCATGTTGATCCCAGTTTGAATTCCAATCTAGAAATGAATGTTAAACGAGTTTTTTTTTTCTTCTTAACTGCATGTAACACTCTAATGTGATCTGTCAAAATTACTGTGTGCACAGTTAATGAAATGCGCAAATGTAATTTCATGCTCATGGAAGAATTCTCTGGAGCATTAACATCGTTATTAGAACCAATGATTACATTATTTAATTATCTTTCATCTGCATCTCTGGTCACGTTTTGCTCCGTTTTTCTCTTACTTTTTCATTCAAGAATCTGCAACCACGCAATGGAATTTTAATGTAATTCAAGAGGACGTCGATAAATTACGTGTTACAATGATTGCGGTCATTCCCGCCTTCCCTCCCAGCCTCTCACCCACCGTCGTCATGCGATCTGCTCTAGCTCTGCCAGGCGAAAACATAAGCACGAGCGAGCCCTCCAACTCGCGCGGCTTCTGTCTCCGAGTGGAACCTGCACTGAATACCAAGCAGCTCGAGCCAGCTAGACTTGCTGAGCAACGAACCAATACAGCAAGGAAGATTATGTGTCCACGCAGATGTAATCCTGTATTCGATTGTGCCGTTATCGACACAAGTATCCCCATCGCTTCAGAGCAGTGATATCTTCATTATACGATCTTATCGGTTTTAGCGGGAAAAAACGATGAAAAGGGTCGTCGACTACAGCTGTCTACCCTGGGCTGTAACGGTGTGTGTGTGGAGGGGGGTCCATTATGAGAGCGGGTGTAATTGAACTATTCCTTGAAGTGAATGATTTGTGTCATGTCCCTATTCAAGGTTTTATTACCTGAGCATTATTGAAACTAGTGTCCCTTAATTGGGCTATTAAAGGGAAATATAAATCAATTTCAGAGGATGAACTGCCAAGTGGCCTAATCTCTGGTTAAAACCTTGATTTCCTATTTATAACTTGAATTTTTCGTGTGGATTATTGCATCAATGCTACACGAGCCATTCATTGGGCTTCATGTTGAGTCGTTGGCCCTTGTTGTTCCAGTGTGTTGAACGATTATTTTGTTTGTGCTAAAATAAAGAAAGTTGTTGGGATCTATAACGAAATGCAATATATGTTAATAACACAGAGCAACACACTAGTGTAACTTCTGGCTCATCTAACTTCCACAAGTAATCTAGCTAGTTGCGGAAGACTAAGGAAATTGGATGTTGTTACCATGGAAACTGCAACGGATATGGATGTGAAGCTAGCACTGGGAGGAATAAGGAGTTGATTTAAGGAGAATGAGGTTTTATTGATTGTGTGGTGCTAATTTGACGGAAGACAACTATTGGGCTGGTCACACCGTTTCCCATATAGATTCCCGAATGAGAGCGTGCGTAGGGCTGTTTGAGAACAATAAAACTCAGACTAATTAATAAAACATAGGCTAACCTATTTCCGTCAGCCTTTTTTTGGTTAGTTTCTTTGTTAAACATGGATAATTACAGCTAGGTATAGCAATATCACAATATCTGATGTTGGCACCCAAAGGCAGACGTTTGAAAGATGAAACGGTGAGTCGCAGACCCAGACAAACGGATAGCTCCTCCCTGCATAGCAAAACCGTCATCCGATTCTCAGTTCTCCATTGATCCTGACTCACACTGTGAGATGTGAGCCGCTGGAAATGACAACCAGTGTGTAAATTGACTGAGAGGAGCTGCAGAATGGTTGATCCATTATTTAGCGCCAGCACGGCACAGCGCCAAACATTTTCATGCATTATTTAAGCTCGCTGCATTAGTGTTACATTACCTTGGACGTGGAAGACGGCTGCTTAATGAGCAGTCGGTGCCATGCAAATACCGCTCACGGTCTGAACTTAGGGTTGAGATGCAGGAGACCCATTGGAAGCGAGGCCTAGCCACCGTGGGGATTTGATTGCATTGATAAGTGAAAACTGAATGTGAAACTGATTTCAAATCAGCTTTTGCCAGATTGGTTAACGAGGGAGACTGCATTTGTTCCTTTGTGCTGTTTTTGAGTGGTTGAAAGACGATTTAAAACAAAGATGTATGCTACATAAACTGTAGTCACTGTCTTTACAATAACACTTTGATTCAGAGGCAAACCTACTTTGGTAGATATTGAGTCAATTATTAATGTTGGACATGACTGCCACGCCCGCTTTTGCCATTGTGACTATTTTATATTATAATTCATGTTAACATCATAAATATCAATTTTCTTAAACATTGTTGAGGAATGGGGAGATAAATATCTCAGTGTAAGGTACGATCGAAACACAAGTCCTGTCATTTTCTTTGTTCTGTTTTTCATTACATTTTCAACTTAGGGGAATCATTGAATACATGTAATTAAAATCACCAATCATAAGGATTAATTTTAGTCCACTAATAAAAGATCAATGAATATAACCCCCCCCCCCCAGCACACACACAAACCCCTCTTTAAAAAGTGAATTCTATTGTTTCCCCATTACCCCAAATCCCCCCCCACCCCACCCAATCAACAGAAGGCGTCTCTCTAATACAAAGAGAAAGGACACCCCCTTCTCAGCCCCCCTCCCAACTCCCACCTCTCTCCCATCTGTCAGTGTCATGTCCGACAGGCAAGAGACACACACAAACGCACACGCAAACACAACCATTCATTTCTTCAATATCCTCTATCCCATGAACTCTCCGAAAAATGGAGGTTACTATTATGTCACGGTCAGTCACCCCTCTTAATGAGAACATCCGCCGAACCGTCCTGAAGACAGCAGGATACAAGTAACTCCAGAAGACAAAGGACTCAGTCGGACGCCCAAATTAGCACTAAAGGGAAAGCTGGAGAAGCAGGGTGCAGTTAGATTCAGCACACCACCAGGGAGGGAGAAGCAGGGTGCAGTTAGATTCAGCACACCACCAGGGACGGAGAAGCAGGGTGCAGTTAGATTCAGCACACCACCAGGGAGGGAGAAGCAGGGTGCAGTTAGATTCAGCACACCACCAGGGAGGGAGAAGGAGAGGCAGACATGAAAAGGTGGTGGGGGTGGGGGGAGGAGGGGCTGGGCGTTTGGTTTGGTGTCTAGCGGTGTGTGCATGCAAGGCAGACTCTAGCATATAATGATGATCATTAGATCCTAGGGCCCGGAGACTTCCGTGGAGGGGGGTGAAGGAGAGCTGTGCCTGGGCTGGAGCAGGTTGTGTGTGTGTGTGGGGTGTGTTTGTGTGTGTGTGTGTGTGGGGGGTGTGTGTGCGTCTCAGGGATGGGCTGTGTGACCTCTCCTCCGCTCGGCTCTCTTCCCCCCAGAGCGGGCAGGTTCACAGCCCCCTCCCCCCCCCCCCCTCCTCTGAGCATGTTTAATCAACCAGTATGGTTGCCATGTCAACCGCAGCGCAAAATCTGAGAATAGGCCAGGCACTTCAGAGCCATGACCCACTTACTGTATGTCAACAAATTCAGTGGGACAATAGTGAATGAGACCCATCACACAGATTAGCCCTCTGGGCTGAAAGGCAGGGCAGCCAGGGCCTAAGAGCTGGGAGCAGGCACAGATTTGATTCAGGTTATTTTCTCTCTTTTTTCAAGGGTTTAAGCAATCCATGATTACTTAACATGGACGGGCCTTTTGACTGCAGTGATGTACCTCGTGGAGTGAGGGTTAGAGATAATGTGTGTTAGAGATACATGTACTATCAAGCTAGCGTTTGTCTGAATTCTTTTTGAAGTCTTCAGAGACTGTTAAGCTCTACCAGTGTATATCTCCGCGGTTTAACCACAAGGTCCAAAATGTCGATTGAGAGTCAACTGCAAAAGCCCTTCAAGATATTATCCGGTTTTGTGAGAGCCTGCTGTTCTCCTATCTCTGATCTAAACTTGCAGTGGTGACTAATCTTGTTCATAACAATGACACAGCCTTCAGAAGCCGGACAGCGCTATCCAGGACAAGCGAGGGAACAATTGGTGGAACTCCCTTGACCTCCTCTGGGCTGGGGGTCAGGAACTAAGGACATGGGAGAGTGGGTTAGGGAAGGAGACTGTTGGTCTGAGATCACAGTGTGGGACTAGTTACCCCACATTTACACTCAACTTTTACCTCACCAACAATTGCAAAACACAAAATCAGAGCTCTTGGATGTTCAGATGTGCATGTGAAATAGGATTTTTTTTTTTCCTCAACATCCTGTTTTTCAAATCAAAATATGGCCTGTGTTTGCTTTGGATTGTGCCGCGAGTTGTCAAAGCATCACATCCTTGAGCTTTATCTAACTGATCAAACAGAAGGGGAACCAATCCCTTGCAGAGAGGATTCTTGGCTCGGCCAATGCTAACAGGTGTGCCTCTCGTAATTTTTCCATTCGGATCTGAGGCAGATAACAACGGAAATGGCCCTAAAACACCGCTTAAATAAACCTTGTGGTCCATCCAGTTTCTGCCTTGTTAATTAAGAGATAACTACAACCATTGACACAAGTCAGATTAAATTTCTGTTTCAAAAACTGGTGTAATAGAGCTTTTGTTGTCTGTCAGGGTGTTGGTTTGTCCCCTGTTGCTAGGTACGAGCTCGGCACGTAGCATGCAGCGCTACATTTGGCTAACAGCTGAACTGAGCAGAGCCCCACCTGGTGCATCTGACTCATAATCTGAGATTTGCAGCCTCAGAGGAGGACGGAGTAAAGGCCTTAGCAAACTGTGTGTGTGTGTTACCACGGACACCTACCTGTCTTTTTTCATCACGCCGATTTATTTGAGTTCTTAAGCTGCTTAATAAATATCAACATATGGACTAATCCTCCTTATCAAGATGCAATTACCATCAAAAAATGTTGGTGTCCTTTTTAAGTCTAGTCTTTTGGTAAATATATGAAATCAGAAAACAAGTTTTTTTTAAGGACACAAGGAAGTGGATAATACTATTAGACTGGTATTTTACTGTTGGGTTGCTTGGTTACTGATTTGTTTATACCTGGCATGGGTAGAGAACCCCAGACGACCCTGTGAGGTAGCAGGGTTCTGTCCTGGTGGGACAGGACCCTGTGAGGTAGCAGGGTTCTGTCCTGGTGGGACAGGACCCTGTGAGGTAGCAGGGTTCTGTCCTGGTGGGACGACCCTGTGAGGTAGCAGGGTTCTGTCCTGGTGGGACGACCCTGTGAGGTAGCAGGGTTCTGTCCTGGTGGGACAGGACCCTATGAGGTAGCAGGGTTCTGTCCTGGTGGGACGACCCTGTGAGGTAGCAGGGTTCTGTCCTGGTGGGACGACCCTGTGAGGTAGCAGGGTTCTGTCCTGGTGGGACGACCCTGTGAGGTAGCAGGGTTCTGTCCTGGTGGGACGACCCACAGAAAGTGCTCGTAAATCGGCTTGTCTTTGTAATTAAGTCATGTCATTTAGGGCCACGGTAGATTCTCTGTTGTAAATTACATTAAAGGGGTGAATAAGCACGAATTTATCCTGTAAACTATTTGAAAGAAAATCGAAACAAATTTTGTTTTAAAGATGGAACCCAAAGACACACAACACCTTCAGGATGGAGTATTAAAAAAATCCTGAGTTGATTGCTTGACAAACTAAAGCAGTCGTTTGTTGTTCAAACAAAAAGGATGGTGTTAAATCTCTTGTGTCTTCTAAAGTTAAAGCAACTCTCCATAGTAACGGTAACATCCCTCCATAGTAACAGGCTGACCTGTGTCTCCTATCTCTCCAGCTCCAGATCTGTCAGCTTCACCATGGAGATGTGAAGAGGCTCGCTCAAGCAAAAACAGCCAACTGGAAGCCAACAGCTAAAGCAGTTCACACAAGATGTGGTGGAAAATGTTTCCATGTATGGAAACATCAATGTAACGTGCAGTGTTTCCTTGACTTTATGTCAAGATGAATGTTGCTTGTTTGTGTGGTTGGGTTTGGATGGGTGCACCCAACTGCAAATACCAACCCCCGAACAAGGTTTTAAATATTTGCTCTTGTGGACAAGATGCACTATATGAACGCTGCCCTAGAACTTACATAAATAGTCACTTCTCTAACACAGTGTTCAGTGATTCCACATGTCATCCACTGGACTTTTAAAGACTGTTGAACTTGGTTAGATAATTCAATAACTCCTTGCAGACTTCATCTAATCAAACATCTCTCATCACAAACACACAAATGCCACCATCCTCATCGATGACAGCATGTTCCCCAAATATCCCTGTCTGGTGATTAATAAAGTGTTATCTTAATAAAGTGTTGAATCAGTTCAAGTTCTGTGCTCTTGAATCCTGACTCCAGAACACTTCAGAGAGTCCACACAGAGAGGAAGCAGAGAGGAAGCAGAGAGGAAGCAGAGAGGAAGCAGAGAGGAAGCAGAGAGGAAGCAGAGAGGAAGCAGAGAGGAAGCAGAGAGGAAGCAGAGAGGAATGTTAATCTGGCCCACTCAGCCTCAAGGACACTGCTGCTTCATCTGCATGTTTTATGAATCCATCTCCAGGTTCGATGGAGGGATGTGCCACTTTGCCACATTTGGGCCATGGAGGCCACTGCTAGCACCGCAAAAGAGTTCAGCTAAGTAATTATAGATAGTTAGCCATTTCCTCACCCGGATGAACGGACGTTGTGTGCAGCACAAGACAGGCAGGCAGGGCCAGCTTGCGTGATAGCCTCTTTCAGTTGGTTAAACATTCTTGGAAGGAAAGTGACCCACAGTCGCAGAATGGCTTTAAGGCTCGCGCTGACACGGTTTGTGGGAATGCACAGCCTATCTTTTAGAGGGCGACTGAGAGCTATTAAATCCAAGATGTGACAGTCATCTGTGACATGTTGTGTTATGTTTGAGGACACTATTGTGACAGGACCATAAACATGTAGACAGCCAACAAAAAGATCCGATGATGTCAATTACATCATCATTACCTCAGTAGAAAACACAGGCGGCACTTTGCATCAATAAGTGAGAAACGCCCAGCATTCTCAGCTTATTGGCACACACACACCCATGCAAACACAAACACACACAGACACACATGTCTCCCACAAACACACAGATGAATACACACATGCAAACACAAACGCACACACAGACACACACATGCACACACACTACACGGTGCCCAGGATACCAAAATGTCATGTGCAGAAACGAGCCGAAAGAGAGTAGCTGCAGGAATAATGACTAGACTTTGACAACGCCATGGCAACTGTTTCAGTTCCCTCCCATGCCGGGCAGTGTGAAGCAATGATGAGAGGGAGGGAGGGAGGGAGGGAGGGAGGGAGGGAGGGAGGGAGGGAGGGAGGGAGGGAGGGAGGGAGGGAGGGAGGGAGGGAGGGAGGGAGGGAGGGAGGGAGGGAGGGAGGGAGGGAGGGAGGGAGGGAGGGAGGGGAGGAGGGGGAGGGGAGGAGGGGGAGGGGAGGAGGGAGGGAGGGGGACGAGGGGGAGACAAGCACAGACATATGAAGCTCTGTCACATGCAGCAAACCTGGGGACGAGAGAATGGAGGGAGAAAGGGAGGAAGGAGAGAGGAGAAAGGGAGGGAGGAGGGAGAGAGGGGAAGATGCATGTATAGATATAGATATGTATTTTTTTCTTCATGTAACAAACCATTTGAGCTAATATGGCCATTTAAAATAATTCAGATATTCAAACCTAGGCACTGGCAAACATGAATATATTAAAACACTCCTATTTCTGCCTAAATGCATAACATACACTGTGGAACCAAGGTGGGGGCTGGGGTTTGCATTAGAAATAGCAGCATCTCTCCAACACAAAGCCTGCAAATAGGCTTCGGAAGATGAACGAGAAACAGACCTCGGTCATGCGTCATTTTCTATTGACAATGCAAATCCACTTATTTCATAGCAGCTTCTTTATACACTTTTAGACAATGGGGTTTATTAGGACAGAGACTGAGTTGAGGTCCCTATTCTTTGATGTCCCTGATCTGAAGGCATGGCAGCCTTATGCAGTGCACAAAGACAACACTCGCTGAGAATTCACAGGCAAGCCTCACAGGGACTGTTCACACCCCTCTGACAGCCTCGACAGCAGTCACACACACACACACACACACACACACCTCAGATAAGCATACACTCAAAGGACAAAGGAATCACCCCAAAAAACAGCTTTTCATATTACAAGAATTCAACCAAATTTTTTGTTCAGCCAGAAGCAGTTATTGTTGAGACGAATCACAAATAAAGACAAACCACACAAACTGAAATGGCATTTCCATCCACATTATTACAAATATCTGCTCATTCTCTCTTACCCTTCTGGTTCTGCCCCTCCTCCATGTCCTCTTCCATCGTGGCTATTCTAGATGTGGACTGGCTGGAGATATGTTAAGAAAGCTCCTCGCTTTGCAGGTTCGAACCCTGTAATTTAAAATTCTGATATTAGCTGACGGATAGTCCCCAGGGCACTCTTCTCTCACTCACTCTCCCTCTAGGTGGCGAGAGCGTTTGTCAGCACTGATTTCAGTCAAGTCGCTATACTGTGAGGGGTCACTGAACCTGCCTAGCGCTGTCCATAGCGAGCCACTGTGGCGAGTGCTTAAAAGCTTGTCTCTAGCAGAGACTGGAGGAAGGGAGAGGAGGAGCGGAGAGAGCGGGGGGGGGGGGAGGGGGGTGCGAAGGGTGGTCTCAGTAGTGGGCAGGAAGAGTTTGAGTGTGAGGGGAGGGGGGTGGAGACTGTTGCCAGTGCAGGTGCTCAGAGAGGAAAAAATACACCAACAAAAAGCAGAGAATCTGGACTAGAACACAGTCTATGAAAACAGATCCTCACACTCTGACCAGGGAAGAGAGGGGTGTTTCTCTGGAGACGTGTCCCACCAGGCCATACCCAGCCCACCCTGACAACCCCTCTTCTTCTGAGAAAATGGTTCAGCCTGTCAGCCCCCTTGGCTATGTTCTGCTGCATTAACCGAACCTCTCCTTCACTGGAAAAAATAAAGATTTTCCGAAATCAGAAAAGGGATTCTCCTAATCTTGTTAGTCATACAGATTCAATTACATCATGACAAAGACATTGTCATGGGATTGTTATCACGTTTTTGCATGTATGTATTAATGTATGCGTGTATGCATGTATGGATGTCTGTGTGGATGTATGGATGTAGTTTGAGTATATATAAAGTGTATGTAGCACGGTGCATTACAGCACTACTCTGAAGAAGGGACGTCAGGATGGATGGACAGTTAAAGTTAAGTTTCAACTTTATCGTTGTGTATTAAAAACATAATGAAATACTTGTGTTCTAGCTCAGCCTGCTTTAACACAAAGGAAACAGAATCCCCCCAAAACAAGATGGATGGATGAGTGAATGAAAGGATGGATGTGTGAATGAAAGGATGGATGTGTGAATGAAAGGATGGATGAGTGAATGAAAGGATGGATGTGTGAATGAAAGGATGGATGTGTGAATGAAAGGATGGATGTATGAATGGATGGATGTATGAATGGATGGATAGCGGATGGATGGATAAATGCTAGAAAAAAAAACATAATTCTTGAAATATGAGAAAGATTGGTGAGGTTGACCTGCCTTAAAGGAAATGCCATGATATGGAATGACGTAGAGAGGTGGAATCAAGCGGACATTCAGGCATGCAGGTGAGAACCTGTAGCGTGCTCCGCTGTTACTAAGTGAAACCAAAATGGATTACAAGTGACGAAAAGTAAAAGGATCACATGCTGACTATTAACTATGCAGAGCATTATGTAACAGGACGTTACATCATAGCCAAAAACTGAAATCTGAGATCAGCTGATCATTCTTACCAGGCTGAGAGGTGTCTGAGAAAAAGGTTAACAAATTAAAGTAAACAAATCCTAAATTCCTTTATACAGCAGAGTATGCAGTGAGAACGCACGCAAGGGAAGGCTTACTCCTCCTCGCCAGCTCCTCACAATGCTTGGCTATATTTAACTTTGCTATTGAGAGAATAAGGAGTCGCTCAATTTAGTCCCTGTCGTTACTGTAGCTTGGGGGCGTTGTGGAAGACGTTCCACGTTGAGTTATCTGAGGTTCTGCTCTGTGGCCACTGTCCAAGGGAAGGTCTCCTCATCCCCTGGGCCAAGTTCAGCTGTCTTTGGTCCGTCAATGTTTTGATATAAGACCATTTCCTTCCAAATTCATTTGTAGTGTTGTTTTGGGTGATTTTTTGTTTTGATGAAATTTGATTTACATTACATTTCTTCATTTAGCACATGCTTTTATCCGAAGCGACTTCCAAGAGAGAGCTTTGAAAAACTGCATAGGTCATGAACAACAGGAAAACATTGTGGGTAGCCAAAACATGAAGCATACATTGTGAAAAACAAATATGTGCCAATGGGAAGAAACATAAGAGCATGTAGTTGAAACAAGTTACAATTAAACAACATGAACCTCAAAAGCGCAAGAGTGTACCTGTAGGAAAGCAAGCAACAATAATATAATACAAAGAGAGAAAAAGAAGTTAAATAAGTTACAACTAACCAACAAGAGAAGCAAGTCCCTAAATAAGAGTCATTGTTTTCCTGGATTAATTAAATAAAGGAGGTCTGTGCAATCTACACATCTTAGATTTGCAATAATTTACAGCATGAATGGAACAATCCATGCTTTCCAAAAATCTTTATAAAAAAAACTCCACCTTAAAAACCCTGCAATATTCTGCTGTTAATTACTATCCCAAGTGAGACTGCAACATTTCCAGAAAACTCAAAAATCTGAAGCCTTTGTAGATGAAGAGTGCTTAAGAGCACCTTGCAACTACCAACTAATACAGTGTGTCTCTGTTTAACCAAATGTAATAAATAACAATTTAATAAAATATGCAAATGAACAGGAGCTGTTCATCAGTTATTTGTAAGCAAATACAGCAGCATCTGTTGTGAAAGATGCTACAGCACACACACACACACACAGTGAACACATACAAAGAACATATACACAGAACACAGGCACACACACACATGCACTGACACAAAGCACCCCGCCCTTGGCCTGGATAACACTGCCTCACACAGCCTTGTTAATGGGGGTGGGAGACTTGCTGTGGGGGTTGGGGATTTTTTTCTTTTGGGGAATCCTTTAGCTCACAAGCCTCAGATACCCCCTGGCTAGACTTGTTCCTGTCTATGCTTTCAATAAAGCTTTGACCCCCCCTCACCCCCTTCGCGCGCCCCCCTCCCCCCCCTTCTCGCGCCCCCACCCCCACCCCGCCCCTCCCACGACTGCTGCTGTGTTAAGCACGGTGGCTAGCACCGTGGAGGGAACGAGGTGCCAGATGGCCAAACAGAGAGTGAGGGTATCTAGGCAGAGTGCATCTCTCATCAGCTAGCTGGCATCTCAGACGCATGGAATGATCTGTGTGAGCGAGAGTCTGTGTGCAAGTGCGTTTGTGCGTAACCAAGCGTTAATGTGCGTCTCTTAATTGTATAGGTGTAGCCTACGTACGCATATAGGAGTAGGCTACACATGACTAAATTATGTCGTGCGCGCGTGAGTGCTTATTACTGTAGGCCAAAGTGTTGTGTGTGTTTGTGTGTACGTAAAATGATATTGCCAGCGCTTGTGCTCATCAACAGAAGGAGCCAAAGAAGCTCACAGTAAGCTTATTACCGTCTCCTCCTCGCTCCCCAGCATGTTCGACTCGCTAGTTGCCATAGCAACCGACCCCCAGATATTGTTCAATAGAGAAGGCGGACAGATATGGAATAAATAAAAACATCAGCCCTCTAACCCCAGACCCTCCCTTTTTTCACTATACACATGAAACAAACAAAAAATGAGATAGAGGCTTTATCTGCAATAATTGGGTTTTATTTAGAACGTTAGCTTAATATTAAATTGACAAATTTAATAAAATGGGATTATATTGGTTCGGCTATTTAGTGTTTAGGGAATTCATTTTGAACAATATTGAATTGTTGAAGAAAAATGCTTCGCTCATGTTGCCTAATATGGGCCTAGTCTACTACATGGTTTCTTGAACAATTTGCATTTACATACAGTAGCATAAGTTATTGGCTAATGTTAAACTCAACCCCCCCAAAATAAAAAATAATAAAATTCCAACAGTGATAACTAAGCAACCATAAAGAGAGGTGTTTGGGAGCTAAAATGTGTTTGCGTCCAATGAGCCAGCCAACACGGGAAGATTCAGGAGGTCAACGTTTACAGCCCACTAGCGAGAGAAGCTAAACTGCTTAAGACTGCAGTTCCCTTTGACAACCATGGCAACAAGACCTAGTGTACCGGAGAAGATTTATTTTAGCTCTAGTTTTAAAGTGAGACACTTATCAAAAACACCGGGATGGGGGGGGGGGGGGGTAAGATGTGCTATACATGACTCAAGTTGCATCTATTACAATGCAAAGCACTTAAAGAATAAAATACTTCACAATAAACGGTAATTTGTAGATCTGTTGGTTTTTTAACCAGGGGAACTGAGAATGATAGGCTGTGGTATAGCTAGACAGTGGTTAATACGGGAACCGCACATTTGAAACATGGCATGATACATTTTTAAGGTGTTTTATTTCAAAATAGATAGCCTAGTAGCCAACTGCAGATTGTATTTATATGAGTAGGCCTAAAGTAGGTGACTTTAAAAATACATTAAAAAAAGTCCATAATGTCCTTTGCTTTGACTGACAGAGGATTAAGGATATACGGCACCATTGAACTTCACAAGAGGCTACTTCAAACAAAGTGTTCCCGATAAAATGATAATTATCAGTGTCAGGAGAGTCTGGTATAGATCATATCAACACATCATTGTTCCAGGCTAAACCTCTTAGACCACATGGGCTGCTGGGCCAGCAGCCAAAAACACTTATCATCTTGTCATCTTTTTACAGTACGTTTACAGCTC
Organism: Hypomesus nipponensis; assembly: GCF_054491055.1. Lineage (NCBI taxonomy): Eukaryota > Metazoa > Chordata > Actinopteri > Osmeriformes > Osmeridae > Hypomesus > Hypomesus nipponensis. Next base: position 1,847,838 of record NC_140361.1, read on the forward strand.
AATTGTAAATTGAGAACCACAGGGTGGTGAGAGATTTACAGGAGGAGCTGCTAAGCTCTTTCAGTCGAAGTGGGCATGCTTTCAGTTAGCGCTAATCGGACTACTCCTATCCCAGGTACACAGCAAAAGAAACTTCAGTCTTAAAACCTTCAGCCCAGCAGGAAAAAAACAATCAGCTTTATTTGTATAAACGAGTTATAGGTGAAACGTGTCATTTTAATAGAATTGTGGTGTGGTGCTACCGCTGTGTTGAGAGGGAGGTAGGGTTATAGTAGAGGTTTAATAGAGCGTTTTTTTACATTATATGAAGAGGTTAGAACTTTGACCATATTTGGATGTAAATACAGACTGTCATATTATCGGATATTTGATCAAAAAGAAACAAGTTTAACCTACAGAATTAAATATGAAAGCTATGCACAGAATGTGTTTGTGACAGTTAATTGCGCTCTGTGGCAAGTACTAATGACCCGGCTAGGCCTACATAAACACTGTCACAACATTGACATAACAGATGTCATTACCACTAATTAAAGTTGATATCAGCCCATGGACCATGCCTCTAAAACATACCGCCACGATAAACCATTTGGCTTGGAAACGGCTGTCTGGGAAATGGGCATATCTAAAATGGTTTCGTCACGACAGCTGTGGCAGCTAAAAGATCAGGTAAACATTTGAGACGAGAGGCTTCTCGCCTGATAATCTAAGCCTGGTTATCCTTATCCCTGGGCACTGTCTGAGAGACATACTGCCAGTGGACTACAATGTCAACAGTCAAGAATGTCTGTGTTCACATGTGTATAGCAGGTACACAGGAGACCTGGAACATGTAAATAAAAGTTATATCCAGAAAGTATTTATGGTTCTCAGTGGAAACATTGAAGAAAAGTCCATTGACACCTTTTCAAACAAAGCTCAGATGTCAATCTTATAGCTGTAATAAACAGTATCAGACACAACATATCTTATAGCTTTAATAAACAGTATCAGACACAACGTATCTTATAGCTGTAATAAACAGTATCAGACACAACATTGACATGCACGTGAAAGTAGTGTGGGTTGAACTAGAAAAAGAATCACTGCGTTTCACTGACATTCTCTACAACATTCCATTCCTGTAGTGGAGTGTGAGAATATATATCTGCACTGTTTCTACATGCAGACACACCGACATCCCTTCACATCCTTTATGTGAAAAACCAGAGCCATTCAGTTATGTACATTTATCAAATCTATTGCTGATGCTGCCTTCGATTTTGATTGCAACGCCCATGATTTAAACCAGACAGAGCACTGCCCCCTACTGGTAGAACGGTGTACAACATCGTGGGGAGAACATCATTTTGTTTCCAACTGTGGTATGTGACTGGTGACACACACCATACTGCTATAGCTTAACCTGATTTATATCAAATATATTGTATTCTATATGATCTTATATATGATCTTGTATCCTTAATTAAATTTGTCTACAATGTTAGGAAAGCCTGAAAATCAGAAAACACTAAAATAAACTACTTATGTTGATAATACATGAAGGCTTTGTGGAATTACTATATCGTCTATTATTTCACCATATCTATATAATCTTTAGAGGACTTCAATGTGAACATATAGTAACATATACAGACAGTTATGGAGTTAAATCTCACGGTGTGTTTTTTTAATTGGACACGGAGCGCCTCTTTGGTTGGCGCACTTCAATCTCCTTGAAATAGACATGGGGCTTGCTTCTGACGGATGAGGGACAAGACTCTGAAAAACAGAAAATGTACTCATGTCATTGTCTCACAAAATATATGTTATTTCCTCTCAAAAGAAAAGAAATAACTCTGTGTACATTGAGCTTGTACATACGTACTTGTTCCACTGCTGACTGATCCGCTGGTGTCCAGGTCCGTGTTTCCATGGCGATGTGATGGCGGCAGTGAAGCCCCCAGCGCTCCTAAGGTGGGCTTCCTGTTGAATCGCTCTGGACACAGTGTACAGTATCTACTAAGTAATGGGTCTCCAGCCTGGCTGACACTTTCCTAATCATTTCACACGCTTGTATTAAAAGATCTTGGAAAAAATGAAACCCTCATCAATTCAAAGCTTGACTAGAAAGACTGACTCCCGCCCATGTGAACCATCAGATTCAGAGATCTACATCCACTCACTAAGATTCAGAGATCTACATTTAGACTCACTAGGATTCAGAGATCTATATCCTGACTCAATGGGATTCAGAGATCTACATGCAGATCTACTGGGATTCAGAGATCTGCATCAAAACTCACTGGGATTCAGATTCATAGATCTACATGCACACTCACTGGGATTCTGTTCCCTCTCCGCTGCCCTCTGCTCCAGGTGCATGTGGATGATGGCCTGCACCTTCCTCTGGTTGGTGGTGATGCTGGGCTCTGCGATGAGCTCACTCAGTCGCAGGTTGGACTTGATGGCCTTGGAGGCCGTGGAGCGAGCCACCATGGGCAGCTGCTCCTGGTACCCTCGGTCAGAGAAGTCCAGCTCGTCCTTCTGGAAGCTTCTAATCCTGGGGAGGGAGGGTGGGGTGGGGGGGGGGTTTAAGCAGCAAATGTTAAGTAATGGAAATAGGGGGTCTAAGGGCATTTTACTTCAAAATAAGAGATCAGAGGTTTGACCATGCCAGCAATACTGTTCTCCAGTTAACTTGGCAGATTTACCTCCTGTTTGTCAATACTGTGTAAATCTCCTGCACCAGCAGCTCCGCAGCTCCCGGTTTACAGTGGATGCTGCCATCAATAGCTTCCTTCAGCAGCTGTATGTTTTCCTTCTGTAGAAACTGTGGAGGCACACATGGATTATACCATATAGGGACTACTAGAGTATCAGCGAAAAATGAACCATGTTCACTGTCTTTCTGTGTGGTGTTATTTGGCCGTTCACACTGGACTTACCCTCTCTATTTGAGCCCAGTTACCCAGTTTAGTAGCAATAGAGGTGCCATTGTCATACGAGTGCATTGTAAGGTGCTCTGGATAATACCAGGAAAATATTTCTGCCACCAGATAGCCATTAGAAAAATCTCTGAGGAGAGATAAGAACATTTTTTTTGAGAGATTATATTTGATCAAATAAAGCTAAGTAACTGGTATATTTGATTTATACAACTGGAATATCACCTATTATGTGCCTACCTGCGCAAATTCTTTGGTGAAAATGACAAGTCAAGGCTTTGTATCCACTTCAGTACTTCTCGTGGTATCCCTGTCCTTTTAGGAGTTTGTTGATATGCCATTACAAAGTTACAGTATTTGCGTTGAAACGTTTTCCTTTAAGTACTTTCTTACGCAAGAGCTGTAAATAAACTAAGGAAACTAATCGAATACTAATGAATCATCTTTACTAGATAGAAAGCTAGCTAGCCAGCTAATTCCATTTTTGATAAGTAGACATTTTAGTGTTTACAACTCCATGACAACGGCCTCTCTTCTTCTCCCTTTCGCGGTGAATCAGAGCGAACATAAGCATTGTCGCCATCTAGTGGGTATATAAAGACAAGACATGACCACGTTCTTAAGCGGTTTACTGGTAAATCCAGGACACCCTCTCATGTTGTGACCACACCGTGCAGCAGTTTTCAAAACGGTGGTGTGTCGTCTATGAAAGCATGTGCACACATACATAAACATATAAACAATTTAACTGTTGCACAGCACTCTATTTCATCAAATACTGTCCTTAATAGCCTAGTCCCAGAATGCAGAAACATACAATCACAGCACTTCATTATGCCTTATTTATAAAAACACCTATATGAAAGCAGTTGGCTCTATGCACACGACAGTGATAGCTAGGTCTACTTATTCCCTGGAAATAAATAGGCAGGTCTAGAAATCTTAACCCTACACTCAGACTCTGAGTCAGTGTGCAACTTCTCCAACTCCGTGTTGGAACGGGATCGCTCCCGTTTCCAGATTTTTGTTCGAAATCCAAATGTTAAATTATCCATAGGGAATATATTTGACAGACCAATTATTTATCTGTTAACATTAATGACTAGCAAGCAAGCTGACAATCAGATAATTGATTACATTATCATGTAGCTAAAAATGGCTAACTAGCTAGTCTAGCTAATGTTACCGCTCAAATCACATAACCTAGCTGGCTAGCTACTTACTGTGCGAGTTAGACAATTCATACCTTCATAATTGTCGACGTAGCTCGAAACGTACAATTTGAACCCCCTTTACCTTTTTTTGAAGGGCAGCAACATAGAATCCTATGAACATCGTTTTAGGTCATTTTGAGAAGATCAACCAAACTCCTACTAAAAAACGCAATTTTGTGTTAAAGAACGAATGCAACCATGGACATCATGTGCAACTGCTAGCTACCGGAAGTTGTTGGCCCGGGTTATGCAATGTGCACAAGTCGCGTTTCTAACTTTGTTTGAAGTTCTAGACGTGGCCTATTTCCCCCTTGAAATACGTTTTACTGTCTTGTGCATATCGATTAATTCCAATCCCAATAGGATACAGTATTTCGGTAAGTCAACTGCACAAAAACAAAAAGTGTCCGTCAGTCGCAAACAGAAAACGATGCTTATTTTTCTGTGCTGGTGCGTTATCTGTATTGCAGGTAGTTTTTGACTGGACTGGGCAGAGGCAGTCGGGACATCAGGTGGAACCGATCACGGCCGACATTCTCTCGGATGCACTGGCGACAGAGCTGGCTGAGCAGGCGAGGCGTGACTGGGGGAAGAAAGAGGGATGACCGAGAAGTGGGACAACAGCAGAACATCGACTGGTAAAATAAGTTTAACCTTTTACTTTTTTTCTTCTGAAATACAGTCAAAACAAACTAGCACTGGAGATGGTATTTAATATAAAAATCTCTGTTTTTGTTCTTTATACTTCGACACAAACACATTGATCCTGAGCAACATATAAAGGGGATTTGAACCTGCGATCTCTTGATCTGCAGTAAAATGCTCTAATCACTGTGCTCCCAGCTACACCTAACCCCAGATATTCCATGTTGCAGTTCTTGGTAACTGACCCTCGTAGAGCATCAGGAAGCTCTCTGTGGAGCTACCAGGAGGAGACACCTCCACTGGCCTCTGGAACTCCAGGTTCCTGGCATTGATGTCAGCCCCAAAATCCAGCAGCATCTTCACCATGGCTGTGCTGTCCTTCTGGGCTGCGGCGTGTAGGGGCGTCTCCAGGTATTTACCTCTCTGGACATGGGCTCCTGTGGTGAGGAGACACATCAGGGCTGTCCAATCAGGGCCGTTCAATCCCACACACTGGAGAACTACACTCCTGCAGTTTTTTTTGGTGTCATTGCTTCAACCCTATTTGTAACCAACCTGATTCAGCTCATCGACCAAACAATCAGTAGATCATAGGTTAGCTTTGGATCGAAGCAACAGAGCCAGGCAGCACCCAGTTAAATCGTTTATGATGCCAGGCAGACCGAGGACGAACTGCGACGGACCTCACCTTCCCTCAGCAGCATCCTGGAACACTCCAGCTCCTGGAATACACAGGCGGTGTAGAGCGGCGTGCCCAGGTGAGGGATGTCCATGTCCACATCCGCTCCCCACGCCACCAGAGCCTCCACACACTTACTGTGTCCTACACAGGGACAGGGGGAGTCAGGAACTCCTGGGTGGGTTTAGGTGCAGTGCTATGGACGTATGTGAAGCCCTCTGGGACATTGCTCTTGATGCAACAGAAATACGATTTAATTTAGTGTGAGATGATTAGATTCCGTTTGGGTAAAGCTATGTGTAGCATTTGGCTGGAAAGATTGCAGGTTCAAATACCCCCCTTTCTATGTGAAGCATTGGATAAAAGCGTCTGCTAAATGAATGCGTTACATTGTTTGTTATAGTCAAGTAGAATAGCAAAAAAAGTTAAATAATAGAGACATCTTTTCTTTTAAGCAGGGTCTTAAGTGTGTGACCATGCTTGGTTGGGTGCATTGTATACTTTTGTTTTGACCTTCTATTTCCATTAGGTTTACTGAATAAATGCACAGTTCAGCCGTTTTGCCTGTGGAGAGTACCTCTGCTGGTGGCTTCGTGGATGGGCGAGGGCTGAAACACCGGGGCCTGGGGCTTAGCCCCCCTCTCCAGAAGCAGGTCTGTGCAGGTCCCACTGCCCACCAAGCACGCGTTGAACAGGGGGGTCCTCCCGTCTATGGTGGTGACGTTCACCTGCACACAGTGGGGTGTCAGCTTCACTTAACCGTGACGCGGAGACTATCCAGAGAGGAGAGAGCACTCAGGTGTTAGACAGATGAATTTCTTTAGATTTGCTCTTTGCCATTCGATGAAGAGAGAATCTACTCGGTGTCATGAACATGCTGTTGGTCACATCTGCTGGTGTCTGGGTTGTGATTAAGAGGGACTCACGTTGGCTCCTGATTCGATGAGGAGCCTGGCACAGGCTACATGGTTGCCCAGGCATGCATCATGAAGGGGGCTCACATGGTCTATGGTGAGCACGTTCACATTGTGGCCCTGTAGATTCAAGCAAATACGATGGAAGTATATTCACATTTTGTTTTCACATTTTGACACTTTCACACAATGAGGGCATGTTGAAAGAACAGCAGAATATCAAGGATCAATGTTATTTCGGAGGTCTGAGTCAAGGAACGGTCTGTATTTAACAAGTTTGTATGTGTTTCGTATGTCAAACACAAATGATTAAGAGCAACACACAACTGTGACATATTCGGCGGAAGCGACTCACAGTTCAGTGAAGTAGATCAAAAGCAATAATCTCACACATTCACAGTTCACGGGAGCAGCTGACCTGCAAGATGAGGTTCCTGAGGACGAGGAGTCGGCCTTGGCTCGCTGCGTCATGTAGAGGAGACCGGTCGGCCCAGGACCCTGAAACAGGAATAACATCAACAAATACTGCAAACAACAAGTATCAACTCAGATTACCAACAGAATTATGGCAGAGGAACGTCAGATGTTGTCATTGACTGGTGTGCTACACTTTTGAAACAAACACAACCATAGAGATGTTTAGTAAATATACAAACATAAACATTTGTAATTAAACAGCAACATTTTATCAATAAAAAAATTATCTTTCTTTTACTGCTTGCCGTTATATATGCACAGTCCATGCAACATTTTGAGTAGAATCAGCCACATGGATCACCAAGTTAATGATATTCACAGACAAATATTAGATACATCCTATTATGTAACAGCACTGTAGGCTAACTCCACTTTACAGATAGACCTGCTGTACCTGAATCAATATCCAAAATAACTCCACAAGCATTCCACACAGCATCATCAGCATCGCCATTTCCCTCCATTTCATTCAAATAACCTTAAACCTTTTCCCCAAAATAAATTGCTATCTGAAGAGTGGTATCATATCCAACAGTATCACTTTAAGGTGCCTCGTCTAAGAACCATGATCTAGGTTGCTGCTAGCTGTTCATTCTTCACAGAGAACATGGATGTTTGCTAACAGACTCTGGTTCTGCGCGTGCTTTTTGGGCTTGTCACTCAATCCCTCCAGTTCCCTCCAGCTCCCCGGCTGAGTACCAACAGTAAGTAGGCCAAGGGGTGGGACCCCATGGCTGTGTTCTATTAATACATCGGGGGACGACACTAAATGTCCAGCCACTGCTGCTGTATGTTTCGTTTTTACACATTATCCTTATTCCTTTAGTAACAACTACTGTTGGTCACTTGTGGCGTAAACCAAGATCTGTAAAGGCAGCATCCAAATGCAAGAGTATGCATGAGAGGAAGTGATTAGTGACTGTGTATGAAAACCAACAAATAAGTGTTTTCCATTGTGATGTATTCTTTTCCTAGTGCATGATCTATCCAGTGCCTGATCTATCCAGTGCCATGATCTATCCAGTGCCTGATCTATCCAGTGCCATGATCTATCCAGTGCCATGATCTATCCAGTGCCATGATCTATCCAGTGCCATGATCTATCCAGTGCCATGATCTATCCAGTGCCATGATCTATCCAGTGCCATGATCTATCCAGTGCCATGATCTATCCAGTGCCATGATCTATCCAGTGCCATGATCTATCTTCGTATGTATGGTTCTAAAACACTACAGAGGCATGACACAGTTTTACTCACCCTGTCGTTGACCATAGTCATAGAACTCTGCAGATATCCTGGCAGCCTCCTTTCGGTTTCCACGGATGACATAGAAGTAGGTGAGTAAGTTTAGGCTTATCTTCACAAAGAGTTTGAAGCAGAACAGTGCCAAGATGCTGAGGTAAACATTGGACAACTGGGCCGCGAAGGGCTTGTCAGTACTATCTGTTGGCTCAGGCATTGCCCTCTGTCAGTTAGGGTCTCTATACCACAGGGGATCATGTGCCTCTGACTGCTAGTCTGGTTTCCCCTCAGACACCTACTGGTCCTGATTGAACAAGCTGGTATAATAGTGCAGCTGCCGTTGTGCCTGTGTGAAAATAGTTGAGCATTCTCCTATTTTTAAAGAGGGGGTTGAATATTCTGTGGTTTAACCTTTAATTTGTGATAACCAGGAGGGATATTACGTTGTAGAAGTAATGGAAGGAGACAATTATTAAACTGTGTACACATTCTTTTATGAATGCTTGTGGGTGTTTAATAGGATACGTGTTGGTTTGATAAAGAACCGTGATTGGGTTGAGTTTAGTCATACCAACTAAACTTAGTATTCAAGCACAACATTAAATAACCCAATCAACCGCCAGAGGGCAGTGCAGCACAACATTTAGTTATAGCAGAGAATGTCTAATATCTTTTAGACAGGCACTGCCAGGTTATAGTCAAAGTAATAGACACAAATGGTCTCATAGAGTGTATTAAACTTACTGTAATGTGATATTGACAGGCTGTTCATCTTCACAATGATCATTATTTTCGTAGAAACGCAAACAACAATCGGTTAATCAACCTCGTTTCCAGAATGTCACATGATACGTGACGACACGACTGTCAGCAGTGAGCCCGCGGGATTTAGAAATGTGGCGGGTCGTTTGGTTTCGTTGTTAAGATCAAACATAGGATAGAAGCTTTTATATATCCCGTTTGGCTAACAAATCCCTTCAGAATATGGTTGAGGGGCCGGGTTGCACGCTGAACGGAGAGAAGATTCGTTCGAGGGTCCAGCAAGGACAGAAAGTTAAAGAATTCCGAAGTCCGACGACAACACAGGTGTGTATACTAATGAAAGAAGTGACAGACAAGCTATCTGATGTAATGCAGCAGGCTACAGTAGCCGAATGAAGTGATACGTGTGTGTTGCTTAAACAGTCAATGACGTATTTGCAGAGAAATGACCCAAATAAAGGCTCGTTCCAGATCCTCACTGGGTGTCAATACACTGGTGCTGCTACCCTGGGAAAGGAACTTTTCTTATACTTCGGCCAAAGAGCGTTGAGGTATGAAGTATTCATTTAGCAGACGCGCTTACATGAAGCCTCTTAAAGCTGCTGTCAAATGCTTGACCTCTGAGCAAAATTACCGAACAAGTATGTCTTTGACAGAGTTCACTTTGGTATGAATGGTTCAATGCGTATAAACCCTGCCAAGACTCCGGGCAGGAAGAGCCCTAGTCCGATCCTGGAGATCCACCTCACCAGAGACGTAATCTGCATATTCGACTCCACAGTTGAAATCAGGTAATGGGCATAAGGTTTGTTCCACCGTTCGTTTCTGGGCAATAACCATAGTGATACTGTTGGGACTGTGTACTTGTGCAGGATTGTATTTAATTGAACCTTTTATCATTTGTTTTTCAACCTTTCGAAACGAATACATTTTAAGAACACATTTCCCCCCCAAAAAACCCCCTCCATCCCCCTGCTCGCCCCCTTGTGTATTGTGTGAAACGTTTGTTATGACAACACAGTGAATTAAACACAGCACCACACCTGAGAGCAACTGTATTTTGCTGTTAAGTTTGTCCAGTAAAGTCGTGTTTGTGTGCAGGCTAACGGATGACTGTGAGCAGAGAGTCCGGGCCATGCAGACCCTGGATGTGTGCTCTCCCCAGTTTAGTTCCTGCCGTGCAGAGGAGGTGGTTCGAGGACAGGGAGACAGGATGCTCTGTGATGTGCTCCTGGACCAGGCTGTGCTGCCCGGGGTGGGGAACATCATTAAAAACGAGGCCTTGTTTGACTCAGGCCTCCACCCTGCGGTTAAGGTACACAACTGTAGTTGTTGTTGTTGCACTGTAGGAGTCTTAATGTTGTCTTCTTTATTCACTGCGCCTGGTTGCTGAGATGTGGTTACTTTGCAACCTGGCTGGGAAATACAGACCGCTGATTGACTCTGAAGACTAAAATACTGTTTAGATCTTGTTTGTGCTTCAGATTGGTTATGTACTTTCGATATTTGTACGTTGCTTTGGATACAAGCAAAAATATGAATGTAACAACTTTTAGGTTTGATAGGGACTCAAAGCAGAGAGACAGATAAGTGTCACCATTCAGTGACTGAAGACATTGACCCGAACATTAGTTTAATTAGCAGATTTTTGTTTAATCCAAAGTGATGTGCAGTAGAGAAGGGGCAATTTGAACCTGCAACCTCTTGAGCTGCAGTCAAATACTCTAACCACGGAGCCATACCCCTCTTCTTGTCAATCAACGCACCATCCATGTTTTATTGATTTATGACTGACTTCCTTGTTGTTCTTTTAGATCAAGCAGCTGACGGATGAACAGGTCCACCACCTAGTGAAGATGACGCGTGACTTCACCCTCCTGTTCTACAAGGTAGGGCTCCCCTGGGCTCGCTCCTCACCGCCAACACCGCTAACAGTAGGCCCAGTCTCGCTCCTCACCGCCAACACCGCTAACAGCAGGCCCAGTCTCGCTCCTCACCGCCAACACCGCTAACAGCAGGCCCAGTCTCGCTCCTCACCGCTAATAGCAGGCCCAGTCTCGTTACCACTCTTTCACTCACCGTGTCTGCTTGTCCTCTCATTTCTGTTTCAAGTGCCGCAAATCGGGCTCTCCTCTGCACAAACACTACAAAGTCTACAAGCGTCCTCACTGTGGCCAGTGCCGTAACGCCATCACCGTCTGTCGCCTTGGCGACCACGGCAGGATGACGTACTTCTGTTCGCGCTGTCAGAGCGCCGACCCGGGAGAGGTTGACTTGAGGTGAACCTGCGACATCAGATGTGTGGGGAATATTAACCAGAGGGTCGCGAGCCAACCAGAGGGGGGGGGGGTGGGACTGTGATGTCTTGCATCATCTCTGATGTAATTGGAGTTCATCATTCACTGTAGGTGGATAAGCCTGCTGGGAAGTAAGAGGTGATGATGGAAGATTGAATGTTCATAGCGAGTGTGGACTGTGCTTGTCAGACAGGCACAAACTCTGAGCTTCCTGGTGTCTGTTTGAGGAAGGCATTAAAGAGGGTTTGAGTGTAAAGCTCTACCGCACAGCTCACAGATAAAGCCTTTTGTGGACTGTATCTCCATTCCAACTCATCATTTTTTCCATTGTTCTGCGTGTTTTCAAGCAGTATCTGTGCTTTGGAAACCTAAAATGTGTTTGCATTTCCACAAGAAATGTCAATATTTTAGTGCGATATTCACACATACCTTTTGGTGTGTGTGTGAACGCCAGACGCAAGATCCTCCCTGATTCGTGTTAATCTTCCCGAGTTTTACATTTCTAGCAAACTTCCTGCAAGGAACAGCTTATTGAACTGGGCTTACGGAGCGTCTGTGGAACCCAGCGATGCCGTGGCCAGGAGAGAGGAGGAGGAGTGGGCCTGTGAGCTGTGCACCCTGGTGAACCAGCCAGCGGTGAGGACCTGTGAGGCCTGCCTCACTCCCAGGACTCAGGGTGAGGGTCAGCGCCGTCTCCAGCGGCACCACCCAGTTCAAACAGCCTTTACGCGATCCATTCACGTTCGTAGGTCATATTCAGAAACGAGGAAGATGATATTCACTAAGGCGGTGGAATGAAACAAATTGACCTTTGTGCCTCTCCTCCCTCTCAGTCCCTGCAGACGAGCCCAGCGTTGAGAAGGCTTTGTTCACCAGAGATTTAATCAAGTACCCTTGCAATGCCTTTTCAAAACCACGAGAGGAGCTCAAAGTCAACCGCAAGGCTGCGTTTGGAAGCACCACCCTTGTTTTTACCGACTTGTGTAAAAAGCCAAACCAAGCGAACTCTCCTTTTTCCCCAGCCAGCAGTCATCTGAATTCCTTGGCGGGGGAGAGAGGTTTAAATAAACACAACGTTTGCCAAGGGACAACAAGTCCCAATTATGCCTCTGGTGGCTGGCAGAATAAAAGCACGGAGCTCTCCAAAAGGGAATCGTTGGCCTCCTCCAGTCAACCATCTAAGAAAATGAGAATTGATCACAGTCCTTTTCCTGGTAGCACAGCTCACAATGGAGCCTGCCGTGTGAGGTGAGTGATGGGTGCACTCAGCTATTCATGAGTAAGAAAGTTATAATAAGGCAAGTTTTTGACTTCGGGGAGGTAAGTGGGATAAAAAAGCATCCGACAATGGAATTTTTAATGCGGTATTGTTATAAAAGTGCCGATTGATGAATAGCCACATCCGGGGATGCAGTAGTGTGGGGCGATCTCCAACAAATCCCAATGTTTTTCCTCTTGTGTGTATGTTTACGTGGCGTCTCCTTCATCTTATCGTGGAATTGGTTAGGTGAAAATACCAACAGAAGGTTCTGGAAGTTGCAGGTTTAAGGTGGAGAAATTAAGACATGTCTTTACCCTTGTATCTCCATCAGCTCCTCCCAAACCAAAGCACCAAATGAGGAAACGCAGGGGGTTCCCACAATCCCCTGCTGTACGTCCCATCAGTGTCCCAGTGTCCTCCGCGTGGTCAACAAGGAAGGAGAGAACAAGGGCCGACAGTTTTACAACTGCTCGCTCCCCAGAGACAAACGCTGTAACTTCTTTGAGGTGAGAGAGAATCTACATACACCCTGACTCATAATGAACATGATATAACAGCTAAATGGTGATGGAATCTTCCGGTCTCTCTCTGGTTCTTTCAGTGGGCTGATTTACATTTCCCCCTCTGTAACCATGGGAAACGCTGTCTCAGGAGAACCGTGCTCAAGCTGGGGCCGAATAATGGACGAAACTTCTACGTCTGCAGTTTCCTGATGGGCAAGCAGTGTGACTACTTCCAGTGGGCATGAAACGGGCCAGGAACCCTAACCAGGAACCCTAAACAAGAATTGCTATCCCTCCTTACTGCTAAAACAAGTAGCTAACTTAGAGATTAAGATCATTCAAGCGGAAGGGTTACAAGTTTTATAACGTTCTTATGTTTCCTTGTGGTAAGAGCTGACGGGTCGATGCGATTAATATATTTTCGCTTGCTTATTCATGTTGCATTGATCATGTCTTTGAATTTGTTATGTCTGGTGTGCCTTACAGCATATTTGTCTCTGTCAAATAGTCTTGAATAAAAAATACATTTTACATTGAGAGAAATATCTCATTATGCAAGCTTTTTCTTGCACTATTAAGGAAGGCCACATTTCAGTAGTTTCTACTAATGAAATAATGTATACCATTTTAGCTGAGTCCATTCAAATGTCAATACTATCAAACAGATTTATTCAGTTTAATTGTAGATCACAACTTTTAAATCACTTTTTTCAAAATCTACACGGAAAACATTCAGGATGGCTATCAAAAGAAAGTCTGATGATTAAAATGATTAAATCTTAAAATTTACAATTAACATAATTGATAGTAGAAAGTAGCATAAAACCCAACATATAAAAAAATGAATCAAAAACAATCCACAGATTTCAGTAATGGTACGTTAGACTGAGAGTCAGACACCATGAAGGAGAATTTCGAGAATCCAGGAAGCTTGTTGCAAGCAGCACCTTTTTGAAAACGAAGAGGGGGAAAAAAGCAAGCTCAGTTCATCTATTTTTGTAACTCACTTCTGCTGGTCCAAACGCCACTCACCATAATGACCAGTTGTGTTGGCACAGATGACGGCCCCAAAGAATTCTGGGTAATACCGCTTGATCCTGGAGATTGCTGTCTTGCAGGCTGAGGATGGGTCCGCTCCAGTCCTCATCAGCTCCACAGCCAGGAAACTAGGCTCAGTCAGAGAGAGAGAGGACAGTTACTGGTGCTTTCATATACTTCGACACCTCAGGGGTAGAAGTAGCCACAGTCCTGTCAAATCTCATTATTAGTTCAGCGTTGACCGTACTGCTTTAGCTGTGGTCGAGAGAGATGTTACTGTTATGCTGCGTCTGGCAAATAAGACAGTTCCTTGGCGCTAGTTCACACCTCAGACCACTTTTAAAACTGCACTTTTGGCCCATGATTGTCTACTATCACTAAAGTACATCCAACTCAATCTACTGCACTCACTCAAGTACATCCAACTCAACTTTTGTTTACGTGTGTTGTGTCCATGCTGTGTGTGTGCTGGATGAGTAAGCTGTTGGAGCAGATCGGGCCCAACCTGGGCAGGAAGCGCATCATGACGTCTCCATCTCCGGTTGCCGCCGCGCCCCCTGCGGTGCTGTCAGCGTAGGCGCCTGCTCCTGCTACGGGCGAATCTCCAACACGACTACAGGGTGTGGCACACAACACCGGCACATTCAGTTACACTTACCCAGCGCTCAACAAAGACAGTCTTAACTTAACCAGCGCTCAACAAAGACAGTCTTGACTTAACCAGCGCTCAACAAAGACAGTCTTGACTTACCCAGCGCTCAACAAAGACAGTCTTAACTTAACCAGCGCTCAACAAAGACAGTCTTGACTTAACCAGCGCTCAACAAAGACAGTCTTGTGGACTAACAATAACCACAACCAGGGATCTGATTTACTGTAGTAAAGGCCATCCAATCACCATGCGACTCATATAGGATGTATGAAATGTATGTTTTGATGTACCCTGGGATCTTGTGGTTTGCTCCATTGGTGGATGTTCCAGCAGCCACATGACCATCCTGACCAATCGCAATCATTCCTATTTTGAATGAAATATACACAATTATGAACAAATAATTGCATTTTAATCTGACAAAAGTATTATAGGTAACCATAACATAACTTTAAAAAATTCATACTATTTAGCATCAGATTAAAAAGGCACAAAAACACTATACCATACTGTCTTAGCAATACAAAAGCGAATGTCTAAGTTTTCAACACCAATCATATATTTTACCAATAGTGTCATGAGCATGTATGTCAATTTGACGCTCTCTCTTTCTTTGCTTCAACATGGCTCTTGGCTTGTATGGTCCACAGTTCTTGGAAGGATCTGGAAGAACACTCTGTTGAATATAAAATTAAGATTATGTACACACCATGTATAATGTTCTGTGCCACAAGTTTGAACTATTCCCACAACACAAACTCACACCGTTTTTATCTAGATGCAGTCTTGATGCAGTGTATACATGGTGTCTTACGTATCCGACCTGCTACCCAGCTTGGTGGTAATGTATGCAGGCTAGCTGAGGACGAGGCTCAGTCAGATCTCTACAGGGCTTTGATAGTGCCAATGCTAACAGCATGTTGGGATCAACAGTCGTCTCTTTCAGGCAGCCGTCAATGCATAATTCATCCAACAGTCAGAGTTATTCATAGATTTTAAAGATGGGAGGTGATGTACTTTACCTATTTTCCTGACAAGATTGTACGATTTTGTTGAGGGGTATAAAACGGTGCTTCGTTCTTTCGACAGTTTGGGCGGTATTACAAAACATTGAGATGAGGATAACTGAAATTCATCCTGCATGATATTCGGAATCTCAAATGAGGTGTTAAGAGTTATACCTAATACTTGATTTAAACTGTATGAAGCTGAAGCTATGAGATGCACACCTTCCGATAATTGGGTTGGCAGTTGTCCTTCAGCCACTGTGTGAAAATACTAAGAGATTTGTTGGTGGTCAGGTCTTCTGCTGTGAAGCCCATATTCTCAGCAAAAGCCGAAGCTGTAAATAAAACAAACAGAGATCACAGACTTCACAGAGGTCAGTAACACACCACATCTTATATTTCATACAGTATATCCACATAGCCATTGAGGACTCAATGTAAATGTTAATTATTAACAAATACTCGTTTACGATCCAACGTAGATGTAATTTCACATCGAATACTAGTTCAACCTAACTTTTACAATACCTGACTCTCCGACTAGGAATGTGTGTTCAGTGTGTTGCATCACAGCTCTGGCTACTCGAATCGCGTTCTTGATTCTCCTCAGGTCCGCCACAGCCCCAACCTCCATCGTGTCCCTGCAGAGACAGACAGTTCATCACGGGTGGTTGCACACGATTATCATGCGAAAAGGAAGACATCTACAATCCCAAGGCCATTATATGGCTGTAATTGACTCGCAGTGGAGTTTTGGATCAATTCCATTTCAATTCCCCGTAAATCAGGAAGAGTCGGACACAACAAAAGCAGCTGAACCTGTTATTTACTGCAGGAACTCTGTCTCTACCCCACAAATTAAATTCCAAGCTAGGAGATTGAAATCCAAGCACCCAAAAAAAAATCCTACTTTAAGGTATAGGCTACTCTGGCATTCGCTGAACTTTGATTTAGGACAACAACCATTTGGATTGTGGCCATGTTCTCTCAGTGATGCATGAGAGGAACGGGTGACGCTCACCCGTTCATGATCATGGCGTCCAGGGTGGTCTCTCCGTTCTCGTCTGGACTTCCCCCAAAGCCTACGCTGCCGTCACACTGGTCCACCTCGCAGCGGCTACAGCCCTGCTCCACCGCGTCCAGTACCGACCCTCCGGCTCGCAGGACGCTCCACGCTTCGGAGGACGGAAACAACAGCTAAAGTTCGTACAGTCCAAACTTTTAATTGTCTGCAGGGCCTATAGTGTGCCGCATAAGCGCTCACGCAACAGCACCTTAAGTTTGACCTAAAGGGATTCTCATTCTGTAGGAAATTAATGACTGTGCCATATCACCATTTGGACACTGATCCGTTTGCTTGCTTTGAGGATTAGAAAGCCAACTGGTGACATGTTGAACAGCTTGCAATTTGCAAATTAGCGCCAAGACAATTTCTGAACAATTTAGGGGAAGAGTTGAATCCCAATCCTTGTTTGAGTTCTGACACCAGAGTTGCTTCTCATTGTTGGTTATATAAAAACGAATGAAGAGGTTTTTATACAGTTAGAAACCATACTAACGTGTAGCCTATAATGTGAAAGTTTAGCAATACCTGCGGACGTAGCATCTTTAAAGGGCCACGTGTTAATGACAAGAGGTAACGTTGCATGTCCAAACGGCAACATAAGAATGTAAATCAAGAATGTTGTCATTTTCCTCAAGCTTTGTTGAAGTTTGCAAACTTCGAAGGAGAAAGTGCTACCTGGCTAAAAGGTAGGGTAGAACGACGAAATGCTTTTTATGCAAGCTGTGCATCTATTCTTCTTGAGAAGACAAAGCTTGTCCACGGAAGTTAAGTTTTAATAATGAAACATATTCGTTGTGTCTATCTCAATCAAATATTATAATTGTGTGAGTACATTTCATGTTTATCCATTTCTATTTCCTTGTTTTGTCACATGACATGAAATCATCATCATCATTAAAGGGCCAGTGCATTCAATATAAATCCGATCTCTTAAGTTTCCGGTGTTGAGGTATAAAGAAACAGATCTTAGCTTTTTAAGTTTTTAATTGGAATGAATGACGTCATGCTCAAAAAACAGTTTGTTTTTGTTGGTTACTGGATATCAATCAATTACAAAGATAACTGTCAATGAACAACTTGCTGCATAGATGTCCACAATTTAAGCCACCAAAATGTAGACGTAACTAACTGTTGAATAGTAGGATTAATCAGATGTTCCAGTAAAGTTCCATGTGAAACTAAGTAATTATTGGTCAGACTTTCAGTGAGTTAATCTAATTCAGTGATATTTTCACGTTGTCTGGCAGAGTGACTCACGTATGCTCTGCTCACGTATGCGCTGCAGCTTTGGTGTGAATCAGCGCGTGCTGAGAAAGGAACATCATTTTCAACCTCAAAGATTGCCTTGAGGAAGAGTTTCTTGAGAACAGAAAACAGTTAATATGAATGTGTCTTCTGATTTCTGTCAAACCCTGGCGGTACAAAGTACAGGCCAGGTAGACTGTAACAACACAATATAGTCTAACCTTGAGAAATGAACTCTATAGCCTACCATATCCACTATTCCATTATTCATATATATAAAAAAAACAATTTTCTTTCATATTTTATTCATTGATCTTTCTTTAACCGAGGTAAGTCAGTACTGTTGTTACAAGGCGTCTGAGGGAGGGCAGGGAGGTGGACAACGGAGTATTATGACTTTTTCCGTGTTATTGATTGAAATTAAATAGCTCCCGCTAAAGGGAATTGCCCTTTAAAGAATAACTTTATCAATCACAGTTGCCCTTTGAGTCAATTTTATGATGTCCGCCTAAGCTTTCTCGATGCCACTGCACTTATGAGCACAAAGCAGCAATGTCTAAATAGATATTTATCTTCTTTATAAGAACATATATTAATGAACTTATGTTCTTGGATGAAATATTGGTATAGTTAAGTGAGTGAAACTTCACCACAAAATAATTACTTTAAGTTTCATCAGCACAGTGGCCTTGTTAGGGTGTTATGTTTTAATTCTGGATAAAAAAAAAAAGTATGGAAAATGTCTCAACGTTTCTACAGCAACATCAATATCTAAATTTTCGAAAAAGTTGAGGTGAAAGTTTTGACAAATATTTCCGGTGGTCTGACATTTTGAGCTACCTTATCAGATTGTGCTACCACAGCGCAAAATAAATAGGGCTAACCTTCACCTTGCTGTATCTACTCGGAATGCTCACATCTTGTTGGTATATCATGTTGTTTCTGCTTTATTTGTCTTGTCAC
The DNA here is from genome assembly GCF_054491055.1 of Hypomesus nipponensis. Classification (NCBI taxonomy): domain Eukaryota; kingdom Metazoa; phylum Chordata; class Actinopteri; order Osmeriformes; family Osmeridae; genus Hypomesus; species Hypomesus nipponensis. The sequence continues at coordinate 1,866,732 of NC_140361.1, forward strand.
TATCAACGTACAACTAATATGTTGACTGCCCTCTTGAGGCACCCGAAGAGAGGTGCAGACTATATGTTTTTGTTAGGTGGTAGTTTGGGACAGGGTCAGTTATAACTTAGTTTTTTTCTACCTTTGTGTGTCCTCACAAATTAAAGTAAGTAATTTATAGAACATAACTATGCTCAGGAGACTTATTAATTAATATTGTTTTGAACGGCATCAAAGTCAAGGGGTTCCTTTTAGTGTCATATCACTGGGTCGAAACAGATGGTGGAGAGATTTGTCAGTAGACCTGGCTTTGTATGCAAGTGTTTGTATCACAAACACAGAGTCCATGCAGGATTTAGGAGGTCCGATAGACGATCAGAAGTGGTTAAAAGGAAGCGTTTGGCGCTAAAAGCCAGCTAGGTACCCAGTAATAGCAGCTGCTGGACCTTAAGATTAAAATACTTACGTTACACTTGGCATTGGAATAAGCACAGGGAAGCACAGATCTAGCTTCAAAGAACGAAAACTCTATTTTATGGACTGGTTCATTTTTTTGCCCTACATATTTTTTTTTGTGCAATTTTCAGTGTAAAAGGGAAATAATAATGACAGAAGGCACAAAACCAATTTTTTTACTTGTTAAATAGTGCCAGTAAAATAATAATTGCTGTGCTAATTGCTGAAAGCTTTTGTTCAGCATTGTCACCCCTTATGTCTTTCCAATGGCCAACTGGAAGGTCTTTGTGTTTATAAATAACTTTTGGTTTGAAATAATATTACTTAGAAATATATTTAATCAGTTAACTAAAGTTTAAATGTGTATATTTTAATTGAGATAAAATTCAGAGTAAACATGATTGAGGTCCGTATTGTATCCAAGTTCACATTGTGTTAATAAATACATGTATTATATTAATGAATTGGAAAAAGTATTAGCTAGCTATTGTGGTTGTTGAGAGTGCTAGTATGGTAGGGCATGCTAGGTGGCGGTAATTCACCTTTTTTTTTGTTAAGTTTGTAATTCTGTGAAGTTCTGCTGTGGCAGAAGTTGTCACCCACTAATCACACTTTTGGGAAAACAACATTGCAAATTCAAATTGTCCTTACGTGAAAACTGACCTATTAAGTTGTTCTTACGATACCCCAAATTAATTAATTTTAAGCATTTAAAAACACAGCTAACATTTAGAATATTGTTCCAGGTGCAATTTAGCACTGTAAGCATCTTAATTATTCAATAGAGACACACAGAACAAGGTAACAAACATTACTCACCATGTAAGACTGCTAAATTAAGCCACAATGTAATTGATTTACCTATCCAGTGGATGGTGCTGAAGTAAAGGCTGTTTACTATGGTCTCAAACCCCATTCAAACCTGATGGCTAATGTGTAATTCTCGCTGTAATTGAATATTATATATTATTTTGATTAGAATTGTTTATGTAAGTATCGTTGATTGCCCCTAGTAAACAGTTCCAAGAGAACGACAAGAGGCTCCATCTTAAGCTTGTGTTTTCTTTAGCCTATTCCTTTACCCACTGCCTAGAGAGACAGGATGTATTGAGGCAAGAAACAAATGTGAGCTACCCTAATGTGAGGTAAAGCATTTGATTAGAGTTATCGAATGGTACTGAACATGCTGAAACCCAAAACGTTTAGCCCAAGCAACTGTACGTCGGGCTGGGGTCATTGAAAAATACTCTGCTTAAGGCTGCACCATGAACCAGATGGGCTACTCCTGGGAGGCAATTTGTTTGTTTCCGTAAAAACAGACAAGCCTAATCAACACAAGTTTTTTTTTTTTTTTTTTGCCTTTGGTTTGTGTTTTGAAAGCCTCTGCTATGATGGTTCTTCTTCAACAGCATGTTGTTCAGCCCATCTGTTCCTCCTGCCTTTGTCTGCTGTGTAACACACTTTTTATGTTTATTGTTGTGTTGTTGCCATATGTCTCACATGTAGCATGTCGGTGCTTCTCTTTGTTTTCTGACCTGTCCTGTAGCTGCGGTTATGTTTTTGCTCGGTTCTTCTGTACAGTAGTTCTAGGATGTTAGTCTCACCTCGTCATCCCCCACACCTTAGTTAGTCAAGTTGTAGTCGTATTTTACAAGCTCGTCTCAACTTTTTTTGCTTGACGTGCATTAGACAGGATGACCTTTAAGGTTCTTTATCTGGCATTTACTGTAGCTACAATTTTCAAAATGGACACTTTTATGCGAATAAAACTCACAGAAACCTCCCAGAACAGTCTGAATTCCACTGAGAGCAATTTTTCTTGTACTGTGTGTTCTGAAACTGCTTTAAAAGGTTTTCGATTTGACAAAATTCCCTTGGTCTTCATTAAGAAAATGTTCACTGATGACAGCAATAAAACCATACTTGGGAACATGTAAAAACAAGGGCATTATTATACTTTGTAGAGTTGCAAAAGTTAGTCAAATAAGTATGTTTTTTGTTTAGGTTTACTGCAAAATTATAACAGGATTTGTTTTGTTCTCTTCAGATATTATTAGGTTAAAAAGTACATTAGTTGCTAATTAATCTCAAATATACCTTGTTTTCCAGTAATTTACCACACAGGCTTTTGCTTGAAGCAACACCCACTTCTTAATGTGATTTTAATTAGAATAAATGTAAGAGAAATTATTGCTGCGATTGAATTAGATCGTCAATCCAAACACTATAATTAATTTGTTTGTTTGGCAATAGTTTTCCATCAGACTTAAGACAACTCTTTTCCCTTCTGAGTTGTGATTCCCACAGACAATGAGAACTCAATTGCCAGGTAAAGATTTTAGGGAGAACAATTAATTAAAGGGTAATTTTGTGCCTGGCAACAGAAAAGGTCTTCAGGAACATTGTATCGTTTGTTTTGATCATTTGTTTTTCTTTGTGGCCGAGGGAGTGAGATATCGACTTGGGTTCAAATTAGGCTGTTGTGAGGCGATGGGCCTGTTTGTCGAAACGCATAAGCGAACGCCACTTCAGAAACGAACACCGAAACGTGTTTACTCTCCCGTGTTCGTCACCATCAAAGTCATCAGTGGCAGCGCTTTGATTGGCAGATGTAGACAAATCAATGTGATTGACTAACTTTCTGTGCCATGACATCTGTCTCTCTGTTACTGTTCAACGATAGGCTCCTGCGAACACAACAGAGAGAACAAGCTTTGCTAATTTCTTTTGACACCAGAAAACTGTGAAAGGTATTGTGATAGTCTACTCGATTAAACATGTGTTGCGCATAATTTTCTCGAACTCTCTGACATCCAATACTCAATTCAGATTAATTAAATCATGAATACGTCACGATATCAGACAGACAGGACTGGCAGTGGAAACACAGATGTTTTGAACATTTCCATGCAGTCTCATCAAGCACAGAAGATGTTTTGTTTGTAATAATTGCTTGTCAGTGCACTGATCCCCCCCAAAATAGAAGTCGATTTCCTCTGGTGCAAATTATCCAAAACATCATCTCGTATAATACAGGCCTACCCAAAAGGTAGAAAACAATGTGTACTTGTCTCCTTGTCTGACAAAGGATAATTAACAAAACGATGTCATGACATTTGATTTAAAGTGTTACTTTACCTGTCAGAAGCCTACTTTTGTAGCTTATCTTTTCATTAGGTTGAGTGGCCACTGGACAGTATTATCCATCCTTTCACCCGCTAGGGCCTAATCGTCAATAGGAGGATGTGTAGCCTACATTCCCAAGAGAAGTCTATTGTCAATATTGCAATTAAGTTGAAGGTTAATTTTGTCTCACAGCTGGTTGAGTGTAAACATTACACATTTCTTTCACAAATTTAGTGACAGAAATAGATAGATGTTTTGAATTATCAACCAAAGTTTAAGTTTATCAACTTAATTACCCAATTACAGTGTATATTTCTTTTACTAGCATTCCTAATGACTAAAGTCCCGCCTGGACAAGTGTGCAAGTAGCTTGATAATTTGACAAGCTTTCCAAACACATGTCTTAGAAACCGTTTTGTTTTTACATCGAGAACAGTTTTTTTTTTTTTTTTCGTGTTACAAAAAACAAAAGTATAATTTGCTCTTTTCTGATAAAGATGCAGTGGGTTTGTCTTTCTGTCATCTCCTCATTAATGTGTCTTCTAGATAAGGAGGATGTAGCCACTGTGTATTCCATGAGACCATTTGGATAAGTTTAATTTATGGAGCACAGAGAGACTCCGCGCTCTGACACAAGCAGCAGGGGGTCTTTGAAAGCGGGCCTCGTTGCAGCACAGCAACGCTTTGAAAGTCTTTCCCTGGAGGGAGGTTGAAATCAAAAGCGAAGGCTAATACGCCTGGCACGTTACAGCGTCCTTCTCCTAAAGAAAATTCTCAAGTTTTTTTCATTATTCATAGCAGCGCCTTGTTAGGTACATTTCTGACATGATAACCACACATAAAAGTGTTGACGGGGAGAAACTCGTATGATCACAAACTGCGGTCTGGTTCTTGTGGATAAACACTCAAGCAATACTTTTTGGTTGTTGCTGTTCTGGATTGTTTTGAATGGAAATGGCTGCTTTCTGCATCGTTTGACCCTCTCTGCACCCCCTACTGAGCAACAAAGATGTTCTGCTCCAGGTGACTAATTAACGGTAGAAAACAGGTTCATGTGTTCCTATAAGAAGTTAGACCAAAAAAAACCTGTCACCAAAAGTGTGAATAGTAAGTTGATTCTACACAATTGTACCAAAGATGCATACATTTCAAAGGCAACATTTGAAGGGTTTGCCTTCATAGGGGACATGAGGTAGGATATCACAGAAGTAATGCTGCAAGGATTAAAGAGAAGCAAATGCTGCCTGTATCAACAATTCTACTAATGAGAACTGCATCTCACCAGCAATGTCTCTGGAGAGGAGATAGTGGTTCATTTACATAAACAATAAGTTGACTGAACGAAGAATTTTGAATAATTGAGTGTGTGGTACAGTGCAGATGTGTAGTAAAAAGGGACCATCTCTCTTTGGTGAGCAAATAACTAATTTTTGAAGAAACATAAAGTTTGTCTTCTAAAAAAAACTGTCATTTACTGTCATAACAAGGAAACTGCTGTTTCGATATTATACATCAAAACGTTGCATTATCAGACTATTATTTTACTCCGGAATGCAGTTCAAGTCACAAAAAGCATTTCACCACTCTTTTGTTTTGCCACGTTTGTGTGAGGAAGTCGAGTAAACGAGACTGATGGCGATGTCTTGTTCTGTGGTTTTTAAGTACTGTGCATCCCCGACGAAGACATCTGGCACCTGGTCTCATGCTGGAACAAGCCTGGAGAGGTGAGAATTAGCTTCCTGGAGTCCATACGGTGGACCATCTCTGAATCCTAAAGAAAATCACAGGAAAATAAGTTTCTTGGAAAAAGAAAAGTAAAGAAAAAAAAAAGAACAATTGACAAGTCGCAAACACCTTTGTGACACCGTTGTCACATTCCTTAACTAACTTTATCATCGTCTATTTCTTTGAAGTTATAATTTTAACACATTTTTTACTACCAGCACTAAATGTGTTTTTTTCAACCATCCTTACATTGTCTATCAGTACATTTTAGATTGCGTATTGCTTTGTTGTGCCATAACAGTGACTGAGGTGGTGTTGGGGGAGTGGGAAGTGTTCACGCACACACAGAGAGAAAGAGAGAGAGAGACACTGTTAGAATGCTCATTTAGCGGCTGAGTGATGCAGGGAACACGGAGGATAAGGCGATGGTAAAGTGGACCAAACCGTGTGGTGTTAATCCCAACAAACAGCGTACAGCAGCACAGGCAGTGAGACCCCACTGTCAGTCACTCAGTAAGGGAGTGAAAGCCCTTTGTTACACACACACGCACACGCACACACACACACCATGGCATCAGCTGCTGTTTACACAGCTCTCATCCAAAAATTGCTGAAAAGTGACCTTTCACCATGGCCTCATCCCTGACTTGGGTAACAAGTGAATGGAAATTGGTTTTACCTGAGTCAGGTAATCATTACTAAATGAATTTGGACGCAGGCCAAAGCTATAAGTGGGATAAATATATACCTCTGAGATGAATACAAATTTCACTTATGGAATGAAAGGCAGCTTCGCTATTGATTTTGGAAGTTACGCTGTCATTGCCTTTCATCGCTCGCCTGTTCTACATTAAAACAATGAGTTTTGAATTTGACATCCGTTTATTGGGAACAGTCAAGCATTACAACACTGGCATTATTCATGACTGGACATCTTGGTGCCGCAGGCCAGAACACACGCTGAGACACGAATGGGCACTGTAGACAAACACATCATGTACGCTGGCGATGAGGACGACGAGCGAACATATTCGCTGCATGTGGTTCGGTCTTTCGTGCCACAATCGTCCATTTCATCAACAACACCATCACCATGATCACCACCATGATCGTCACCGCGGTAACGACGACCATGCGAGTTCGTCACCATTCCCGCGGCTTCTTCATTTCTCACATGTATCACATCGCGGTGGTGATGATTCATAATACCATGACTGTGGCAGCGTTCGTTACCCTAATAACAGATGGAGACTTAACTGCGCACACCTGACGTGTGTTGAAGTGTCAGTCTCGGCATGTTGAACAGCTGTTAGGATATGGCCTGTGTTTCAGAGCTGGACTGCAGTCTTCAATTATTCAACCCCTCCAGCTGTCTCTCATATAAGGCCTGCCTGAAGCTTTATTACTCTTCAAGCTCTTTTTTTAGATTTCGGTCTTGGTTTTTAGTCAGGCGTAGGACAAGACACCTATAGGCAGACACTGCACTGTGGTGTTATTATTACAGATCAATGGCTCAACTCAGAGGCTCAAGCACCAACCTTGCTCTTTGAAAATTTCTCTTGTGATCCTTCACCAATTTAGGGAATTTTCTTGCAGAATTGAAGATATTAGTCCTTTTTCACCCCACCAAAGCTGACTTTTTTGTAACCCAAGATATCTTTAATTATTGACTGGTGCCCTAAAGGAAAGTGGTTAAAGACCCCTGTATTTTCTCCAAGCCTCGAAGAAAGGAATGGATCTTTGTTAGGGGCTTCCTGGTGAGATGAAAGTCTAATTATCTCCCAAGAAAACGACTGGAAAGGGTTTTTAATTAGGACTCAACCGAATCTGTGCACTGAGAATTTGTGCATTGTGATGGATGGTCTGTGCATCTCCTTAGTGACTGCAGATAGATGAATATCAAGAGGAGGGAGAGAGAGGTGGGGGGTTGGAGGATAGAGGTTGGTGGGGGTGGAGGTTGAAGGGGGGGGGGGGGCTGAGGGTAGAGGTTGGACGGAGGGAGGGGGCGGCGCTGGAGATGGTGGGCGAAAGCACAATCCCATGATTCATGGGGCAGGTCAGAGAGAGAGGGAGGGCGATAGGTAGGGGAGAGAGGGAAAGAGAGGGAGCTGAGAACGAGTGATAAAAAAGAGGAAATGAATAGGAGGAGGAGGAGAGACAGAAAAGTTAGAGATGAAGTAAAGAAAAATAGTGGAGAGGGGGAGAGATATAGAGAGGGAGAGAGAGAGGGGGGGGCGAGGGGGAGAGAGAGGGAGAGAGAGTCAAAAGGGGAGAGAGAGAGAGAGGCGGGGCGAGGGGGAGAGAGAGAGAGGGTGGGGAGCGAGAGGGAGAGCCCCGGGCAGCAGCCATGACGGAACCCATTTCTAGCTGAGCGGATTGGTTAGCCCCTGTCCACCCCCCCCCCCCTCCACCAGACTCTTACCTCCCTCTCATCTCTGCAGGGGGTCCCTCAGCCACCAAGCCCCTTAATGCTCCCCCCAACTCCGTGGATGGCATGCCAAACACGTAATCAGAATATAATCACCACAAATGTGGAGGTGGGCGAAGCTGCTGGGAAGAGATCCTGTTTATTTTAGCCTGAAGTTGAAACAGACTGATAGAGATAGTGACGTGTGATGATTGTATGTAACAACAGCTATGAATGCATATTAATCTCAGAAAAGAGAGCATATGTTAACAGGATTATCCTCAAAGCTAAACTCGATTATGGTTTTGAAATGGTAAATGTGAGCTACGCGAGGTGCATTCAAACGGTTGTGGAATATAAAGCCCATTTGATGTGGACCCAAATTCATGTTCATTTATGCAGCAATAAACATGCAATGGAAGGTAGAAGTTCAACAAATACAAACAACAAAAACTCAAGAGGTAAAACGAATATGGAGACCAATGTCAGGCTTTATTTTGGAGTGTTAAATTTTTCAGTGTAGTACTGTAAGTAGTACTGTAAAAGAGTTAAGAAATGTTCGGTTTGAAAGCAATTGGCATGCCTTTTAAATCTTAGATGCATACTGTAGTTTTAAAGAACAAACTACACAACTATGTTGTAATTAATCACTTTAGAATCTGTGTACCCCGTCACCATTCAAATCGATTAATACCAAAGCTACAGTACTGTTTGTCAGTGGAGAATAAAATAGTGACCTGATTCCCATCTTATTCTAAAAAACATTGTTTGTGTTCCCTGAACGTGTTCCTTTTGGTTGACCCCCCTCTGCTCTATCGCTGCTGAACTCCAGTGACGGCAGTTGGCTGGAATCAGGCCCGTCATGAATTCCTCTGATGTAAACTAAGGGGAGAGACACTGTCCCAGCTTCAACCTCTAGTTTACCTTTGATTGCTGGGCCGACTGCCGAAATGCCTTTTGGTGTTTTCCCTGACGTCTGTGGTTGGCGAAACGTTTCCTTTCACAGTCAAGTGCTTTTTCAGTGATGAGGAATGTCCGTTGTTTGCATCGAAATGTTTCGCGTTCTTGATCCAAGAACAACACACACACACACAAACACACACACACACACACACAAACACACACACTCAGGTGTGAAAATGGAATTCAGCTGAAAAAAAAAAAATATATATATAGAACACCTTGCCTTCACTGTTTAGATAACAACATGGTGGGGCACACCTTATCTCCACCGTTATACTGTATGTGGTTGTCGATAGCGTCAGCCATTTTATGGCCTATTTCTCTCCTTCCACAGTGAAATGGATGATGTTCTGCTTCGCCATGCCGCCACAGCGTGTACAGGCAAAAGGCCTCTTGACAAATTAACCCACGGACAGAGAACCACTCAACCTTGTCACTTCTATGAATTTATCATGAGGAACTTCTTTCCCCTTTCTACAGACTCCACAATTCAGCTGGTCTGCCTGAAATCCTTTGACTCTTAACCTTCTGCAGATACTTAAGTGGTAAAAAGAAATGGTCAAACCAAATCAGTTTTGTAGCATGAGACTACAATATGCAAGACACAATCTCACAAAGTTTACAAGGATTACACCAATACTAGTTGGTTATGTCCAACAAACCAGCCTAACTTTGCTTCTTATTGAGTATTTTTTTTTTGGTATTATTAGCAGTGGTTCTCATCCTTAGTATTAATAATAGCGTCGTTTTTAATCCTAATCGTTTTAGTTCTGCTTCTACATAATGCTTTTTCACCACCATAAATACCGTTGAGCCAAAATACAAGATATCTTCAGGCACTTGGTGATAAAAGGACGCCTAGAAGAGGATCACAATGTCAGGGTGAATTCAATGGTCACATTTGTTAGGGCTGATTGGCTTTTAAAAGGTGATTACGGCTCCTGGATTTAGATGTTTAATACTCACTCCTTCACCCTGCTTGTATCTCTGGATCCACACGCAGGCCCCCTGGGGGCACCCCTCAGGGAACAGACCCCCACTGCTCCACAACATGTGGATTTTGATCCAAGAAATCCATGAAAAACTTCCCAAACATCTAATCAAACTCTGAAAGGCTAATTTTAATGAATATCATGCTCTGTGATAAGCACATTGGACATGCGGTTCTGTGATAGCACAGTCATGTTTTATTTAATTTCATATATGTTAGTATTTTCGAAATACAAAAACTTGCTTGTGGAGTGTTTTAAGTAGATTGGCAGTCTTGGGTATTTTCTAACTGACAAAACACAACATAAACATTTATTTACACCATTAGGAAGGATATTGATTCATGATTCATTTAAAATGTTTCACAACACATCGATAGGGTCCAAACTAGGACAGAACCAACAATCTATACAAAGGTATTAATGTGTAACCAATAATGTTTAATGTTTCAACTCAGTTGCTCCAATCTAACCAATGTTGTTCAAGCAGCATCGGAGTACAAAATCTGCAGGACTGTAAAACACCCAATTTTAATGTTAGTTTCATGTGGAGGGTAATTTTCTCTGGAAGAGGATGCTAATTAAAGACGACTGGTGAGTTTGCAAGCGCATTTATGGCACTTTAAAGCTGTTTCTATTGTATACGGCTTAAACCTTGGGGTGAGGTGCTTACTTAATGAAGATGTCCAAATCAAAAACGCGTTTACTTTCATATCACAGGGCTGTTTCAAAGGAGAGAAGATCCACACATTAGAGAAATATCGCATCTACACATCATTTCCCCCCTGCAAAGCCTGGATTATGTACTAATATTCCCGCTATAATGTCAGGAAAGCTAATAGATGGTCGGAATGCTCAACTCGGTCATCCAATCACAGAGAAGCTTGTCTTGTATTGAACAAAGTTTTACTGCCATGGGAGACCAATTTAAACTCAATTATCTCCACTCCCTGCTGCTCTGCCTCTGTAGTGTTTGACCAAGTCGCCATGTGAAGATCCTCTCATCTTTAAAAGATATCCAGATAATTATTTTCTTAATTGCAAACTTAAACTTCTACGGCACCATTGGGGAGCCAGAGGAGTGGTGTTTTGCGTGGTGGCTTCAACATGGCGGCCTGCGACAGTTCGCCATTTGGAAACACCCGTCTGTCATTCCAGAGGGCTCAGCCTGTGGCCTCAGATGTGACAGCAAACATACAAGCGTAATGACAACATGTCTCGAGGTTTGGAGAGGTAAGTCAATACCATGTGCCAGTCAAAGCTGGTGAACTCTATGCATTCGAGACACTGATGGACAATTGTGAAAGAAACTCTGTGTGTGAGGACACTGATGATAGTTTACCTGCAACACAGACTTCAACGGTTGTCTCTTGGATATTGTAACATCATTATGAAGGTAAGGTAAGCCATAGCTGTTATAACAAGAATAAATACTATACATTTATTAGCATTATAGGACCACTTGATAATATACTATTATTCGCTGATTTTATTTTACTGCACTTTCCTCGGGTTTTGTTTTAAGGTAAAATCTTTACACACTGTGTATAAGAGAGTGCCTTCCCATGTCTGTGTGTATTCAGATCAAATGACTCACCTAGAATCAAGTGTGTATTCAGATCAAATGACTCACCTAGAATCAAGTGTGTATTCAGATCGAATGACTCACCTAGAATCAAGTGTGTATTCAGATCAAATGACTCACCTAGAATCAAAGCAAATTATTTTCTTCTTCGCTTATTCAACTTCCACTGTTGTGTCTTAGTGCCTACTGGCTAGCAGTCAGTCCCTTGAAGGTCTCTCCTGAGTCGTCTGTGTTGATGTCTGGTTCTGCTCTGCATGGGACATGGAGCCTCAGCCAGACGGGATCCTCTGGGGTGTTAATGGACCACAGCTCTTCACTCCTGACAAAGGTCACATATCTCAAACGGCAGGACAGGAAGGTAAAGTGGAAGGGCTGTGTGTGTGTGTGTGTATGTACTGTGTGTGTGTACGTACGGCAAGTGTGTGTGTGTGTATGTACTATTTACAATAATAACAGTTCACATACAATCGGAATTCATCTGACAGTAGAAATTGTTTCTTGCTCGATTTAATCTAAAATCTTCATATATTTTTTATCATATATATTTACAATGGACAATTACCCATAAGATGATTCAATCCCTAGTTTGTTGTTTCCAAAATGTTCATTTGAATGCATATAAAATATCTTTACACTTCCACCAAACCTCACTGATGTTATGTAGATTGTATCAAATGTACAAAACTGGTATTTTGAACGATCTAGTACGAACAGTTGTCCTTCTCTACTCTGGTTCAGCCATGGTGCATGTTCCAGTTGTAATGGCGTCCTGTTTTCCTGTCAGCAGGAGAGAGGAAGTTCTATGAGTGGAATTAGATTGCATTTCCCATCCCTTCATTGTTATTTTAGGTCGAATAACAGATTGTTCCTGCACTCACAGGCAGAGGCAAAAAGCAGTCGGTGTGTAATCAATCCTTTAGAGAGAGAAAGAGGGAGAAAGATGAAGGGAGATGGAGAGAGTGAGGGAGGGAGGGGGGAAGGAGAGAGAGAGAGAGAGAGAAAGAGAGAGAGAGAGAGAGAGAGGGAGGGAGAGGGTGTGGGAGAGGGAGAGGGAGAGAAAACGGCACAGTGCTCTTACGGCTCTGTAGAAAATGGAATAAATGTGACATTAGGGACACGAGTATCATTACCTTGATGAATTATGGGAGGTATAACGATTATGGAAATCGTCATCGACTGATCATCTGTCTCAATTTATTGTAGCTCAGTGCCGCAATGGCCCAGGACTGAAACCCTATCATGTCAGTGGGGGCGCAGGCTGTTGTCAATGTTTTCCTTGCCCTTACAGCAGTACTTCTTTGTAGGTCGACTGGGCACCATCCAATGCTATCCAAAACAAGATGGGTAATATGGGCAGGGTGGTCCTAATTGGCCAGTTGGCTTGTCTGCATGAAGGTCTATTTCTTACCTGGATCTGCCAGGGATTGGATACAAATATCTTAATAATTATCCACATGAAACTCTATGATGAGAATTTCCACGGCATTACATTATTATATTATGTTATTATGTAATATTGTTTAGCATTTACAGTTTTCAGTCACCTCAGGGAGCTTGTTAGTGCTATGTATGTTTGTATTATGTGACTGTACTGTACACTTGGCTATAAAGGTTAAAGACATATAAACCATGCAGTTCATACCATGGAATACGATATTGCTTGTGTTGCAAATACATTTAAATATTATTGCACCCTTGACATCTATAATTTCCAGCACCATGGCAAAATTGGTAAGCCTACGAGAAAATAAATCATGGTTATGTCAACCATGCTCATTAGACTTCAATTTATGAAAACGTGGCGCAGGATATGAGGATTTGCGAAGGTCTAGCTAGACTCGGTGTTCGCCTCAGATACTCCTTCTCTGGAGACTTTCTAATCGCGGCTGCAGGAACAGAAGATCATAATGGAGGACATATCTCTTCATTAGCTATGTGATGGGAGAAGAGTACAGTTCATTCTGGCCGTAATGTACGGAACGGCTCCCTATCTTTTATTTATTTATTTTTTCTTCCATTTTTTACTCGTGCGCTATTAGCAGTCACATGCTGTGTGTAGTTGCGAGACTACGGTTCAACCGTTCTTGCCGATGCAAAGGTCTTTTCACTGAGCCATGCGTTTACTTATTGACAGATTGCCCCTGTACGGATTGGACCACTTAATCCGAAGAGTCGTTTCTTTCGCTGAATTCCCAGTTGGCCTCCTTCTCCTTCAGTGTTTCCATTCTACCATTCGAACAAGGAGGCCAAGACGTATTTTAAGACATCTAAAAAAGTTATTTAAATAATGTGAATTAACGCTTTCTTTCAGTTTGTACAATGTCATTCTTTATATCTTACCTCTTTTCACTGCAGTTTAATCATTTGTACTGTATCTGTTGGGAGTTTCACCTCTTGGAATCCACATTAAAATGGAGAGGTCAGTGCCAATCAAGTGTCCTGGTAAGGTTTACACACATAACATATCTTGGGTCAGGGGAGAGGTATATTTATATCGAGGTTCATGTTCAAATATGATCCCCCCCAAAATTATATACATATAATAATTTCAAGGTTACATTTTTCCAGGCTTAAAATTCTTAAACTATTGTTATTAATAGTTTTAAAACCACTGTGGTTTTCTGTGAATCTAAAAGCATTGCTTGCACCATTACTGGATTTTTTATTTCTTAAGTTAAAAGTCAGGACTTATTGTACCTTTTCCAATGAACTTAAATGAACTCAAATCATGTTATTTCTAATTTGATTCAATGTCACTACAAAGCACTATGTTGTGTATCATGTATCCTGGAACCCCATCAGATGGTCAAGTGTAAGTCCTATGGCCTGCCATGGTTTGCACTTGTCGTCTATGACACACCTACACACACACACACAGACATACACACACACACACACACATACATGCTTGCTTGTAGTTGTCCATCGAGGCGATAATGACATCCACTTCTGACTTCAACGGTGAGTTCCCTGGTGGCTGTATAGTCCTATCCTGGATCCACAGGTCTTGTCACAGGTGGGACATGCGTATGTAATAGTAGTGGTACTGGCAACTTTGGTTGTGTTTCTGTTATGCACACACATAGACACACACACACACACCCACACACTCTCACCAGATGTACCAGATGTATGAGGAAGGCAGATAACCATTTACTAGAGGATCATACCAGTGTTGTAACAATGCTTTTGACTAACATTTATCGAAGCCAGACTTGAGATGTATGTCTGTCAGACTGCTTGCTGTGTGCTGTTCTGAAAGGCAACTCTCTGGAAAAAAAGAAGCAATTTTTAGGTTCAGAAACTGTGTTGTGAGGTTGTGCGACATCCTATCATGACGTAACACGGATGGATTCTTCCTCAGGGCCAAATTCAGATCCCCTCTCTGTGACCAAAGGTGAAAGCTTTTTTTGTTCTCTGGAAGGAATTCATTTCCACATGAAAGGAGAAGTTCTGTCCAATCCTTTTTTACACTTCCATTTAGTTGCGGAGCACAATACTGTACTGACAAAGGACAACATTCTGCACAGTGTCTGGATAATGCACTGTATATACAGGAGTTCATAGCCATTGTTGATATTGCTCTTTAACAGACAAAACAAGACATTACTCTATACATGATGTTATCCGCACCACCGGTTTGATTCCACCGTGGCAAATTCCTTCCATGAAATAATGTGACAAAAAAACGGCTGTGTAATTTGTCAACATTGCTTTATACTGTCCACGAAAAGAAGAAAAAAACTGGAGGGTTCATGTTGTACAGGCTGTTTCCTCCTGTGATTCAGTATATCTACAGTGCATCACAGATGGATCCTGGGAGATATAGCTGCAACCCTTTATTCTTGAATGTTTGCTATACTCCTGGGCTTCAACATGTTGAAGTTTCTGGTTCATATAGTCGTATATGCATACAGCACACCTTCCTAGCTAAGGAGGCACCATCTACACAGAGCAGGGCAGTGGTTTACCCACACCTACAGAACGGCTTTCACCAACGACGACGTCTCATTTCGGTATTACCACTCAGAAAAAACAAACAAAAAAACAATTCACATGTTTAGTGGTTGAATAACAGAGTATTTATAGGTGCCACACATTAAGCTGCTGCTATCACACTTGGATTATTTATGCAGCTGTTGAAGGGGCACTCGTCCAACAGAGGGCACAGTAGACTGCATGCGTTTACAGCAACGTGCATGGGGCCAAACCAAAGCTGTATTAGAGGGCTTATTAAAGATTTGCCATAATGCTCTTAAAATATGTCCAAGTAACGGATCCCATATAGGCACAGTAGTTTAACAGGACCGGATACCTGGGTTGTTGATCGTTGCCTCTTATAAAGACTGAATACAAGATGTTTCCATACATTATACGAGCTGAAGAAGCTTCTACAGGAGAACAGGTATCAATTTCAACACATTCTCCTGCCTGGAAAACCTATAAACACTTTCATCATTTCATGTAAATTCGTTGGGTTGCGGGGGGAAAGGAAAACACGATCGCAATTTAGAGTAGGCTGAAATAGTAGATTGCTCACTACAATAGCTCCAAGAAGAATTATCTCCCTATTCCTCTCCCCACCCCTCTTCTCCTCTCCCCACCCCTCTTCTCCTCTCGCCTCTCTTCTCCTCTCCCCTCTCTTCTCCTCTCCCCTCTCTTCTCCTCTCGCCTCTCTTCTCCTCTCCCCTCCCCTCTCTTCTCCTCTCCCCTCTCTTCTCCTCTCCCCCCTCTCTCCTCTCCCCTCTCTTCTCCTCTCCCCTCTCTTCTCCTCTCGCCTCTCTTCTCCTCTCCCCTCCCCTCTCTTCTCCTCTCGCCTCTCTTCTCCTCTCCCCTCCCCTCTCTTCTCCTCTCCCCTCTCTTCTCCTCTCCCCCCTCTCTCCTCTCCCCTCTCTTCTCCTCTCCCCTCTCTTCTCCTCTCCCCTCTCTTCTCCTCTCCCCACCCCTCTTCTCTCCCCTCTCTTCTCCTCTCCCCTCCTCTTTTTCCATGTTCCTTTCTCTCTTGTGTGCCCTTGGATGAAGATTGAATGGCAGAGTTGGAGATAGATTGTTGGGCAGTTCCCTTTCATGTAGATAATGCCATTTGATGGAGGCTGCTTCTTGATGTGCTGTGTGGATAATACCGATCCAGGGCTGGGACTGGTTGAGGAGAGAGAAGCTGTCCTCCGTGATAACTTCATCGCAGCATGCGGTCGGACGTGGGGGAAATTCAGGAGGGGGATTAAGAAAGAAACTGCCCAGTCAGAGCTGCAATGGCCAGGCCTCCTATGGAGCTGTAGGGCCGCAAACCACAGCTCAGAGTTTCTGATCTGCTTTTGGTAATGTTGGACTGCCTCGCTCTTTTAGAAGAGTAGAGCATGGATCCCATAGCCTCCAGTTGGCTTTTTAGAGGGATTAGCTGGCCAATGCTTTTGTAATTAATGAGTGTCCATTTTCCCCTGTTGGTAGCATAATGCTATCATGTGAAGAACATCAAATGAGTCATTTTTTGTTCCTGTGTTTTTTTTCTCCTTTTATTTCATCAATGAGCAGATTATGTATTCAAGTTTGGGTAAGAGCTTGGAAAGTGTCACACATGACCAGGGGCCAAGCGATTATCTTTGTGAAGACACTCAACAAGATAGGGCGTTAGCACCAAAATGCAGCAATTATAGTTTGAACTGATCATATTTTAAATTAATATTGAAATATGAAAATCTGTTATAATGTACCTATTTTACCAAACAAAAAGGATCAAGGTCATATTTAAATGGTGATCTCCTTGACCTTATCTTGATGACTCACCAGTCATCAGATTATTTGTATGAGCTGAACCTCAATGTATGGCTTATAGCCATATACTGGCTACGTTTACACTCTCTCCATATATGTATGTACAGCATCTAGCGCACTATCTGCAGTACGCTATTAAATGTAGGCTACTTACAGTAAATACGCTATATTTGTGAAATCTCGCGTGTAATGCGTTGAGGTGGGTTACTTTAACTGTACTCCAAGGGATAACTGCAGGGAAGCCAGGATGACCCATGAAGCAGTCGAACACAAATGAACACAACCCCATACCCTCGTGGATGCCGAGACTCCGTCGGCGTATTTCCGTTGCTTACAAGTGCTCGGGACAACAACAAAAAAACACCAGCACGTGTCGAGCATCGTTCTCTCATCCCAATTTGTAGCCTATTGGGTATCTGCAGTTTATGATGAACGACGGGAGTCCAACCGAGACGAAAAGCGGGCAGGTTTTCAGAGACACCCCTGAGCGGTCGGAATGATTTGAGGGAATCTTTGGCGGCAGCACATTTTATCTGACAAGGCGCTCAATTGTGAAATCTGAACTGTAGCCTACCACACAGCATTTCGCCCGAAGACGGCTTGTCATCTGCCACTTATCTACCACCGAAGACAGCCTGGCACAGTGTGTTTTTCTCTCTGAAGGATTTGAAGATTTGAGTGCGGAATATCTATTTATGACCTTCTTTGACATCTTTAACTACCATCTAAGATTAGCCTAGTCTTTTGCCGAAACTGTGGTGCAGTTAATAAGTTAGGATGTTTCAACATTAAGTTTCCCTGCGGTCACCGACAAAGGATATTACAATAGTTAACACCAGGTAAGAGGCGAAAGAAAAGTGAATTTTTATGCTCACAAAGTCAGCTAGCGTGCTAGTAACGACCCGACTAAAGAAATACGTAGCCTCCCAGAAAACCTTTTTTCACAAACCAATACGCCTATTGCAGCATTTGAGAAAGAAGCATAGCAATATGAATCGTGTTTGATTGTCAAAAGCCAGCCCGTGTTTTGACATCTGTTCTCCATGAATTCCAAGCTATTTACAAGTGCGTCGTAAAACTACCTATGTTGAAGTACTGCATACCTAGTCATCTTAACACCTGTCTCAAGGCTAAATTGATAACTGTGCTTTTGATGAGTGCACGTGTGATATTGCTGCATTTAATTCAGTTATGCGCTTGTAACAGGGATAACGCTCAATGTCATAAACATTTGACACTGAAAATAACTTGACACAGTTGGGACAAGTTTACTGATCCGGCAAATGGTCCACTGCACATTCGATTAAATATTGTCATTGTCTCATCATTCTCCTCGGGAAATATGCATACTGTGCCGCTTTCAACAATCTGCTAATACCGTTAAATTTGCCGACAGAATATATTGCAAAACGCCATTTACATTTTTTTCTCCAATTCCCTTAAGCATCTCCGTAGTTGCAATTTGTTCCAATTAGTTTAGTTTCAGGGCTTGTATTGAGTACCCACATTTCCATTATTAAAATAACAGCATCATGGGGTCAGCTTGACCAAAACCCATTAAATAATGTCACAAGGAATTGATTAAGTTGAATAGAGAATAACAAGATCATTACATTCTTACATCATCATCCAGGCAAGCCTTTATAATGGAGGGATAATCAAGCTATTTCTCTGTATGAAACTGAGAGTTAGAACAAATCAAGGTAAATTAAAACATTTTGAATATTACCACAGTCTTTCTCTTAAGCTAATCAAATCCTATTTTTGTAGATTACTTCCTAACAGTTTATTTTTGTAACGTGCTATCACATAGAATCCAGGTAGACTGAAAGGTAGATCTATTCTCATTGACAGTGTAACATATATTCAACATTTCATAATGTAGATTGGCACAGCACCAGTGAGATGTCAGACCAGTGGTAAAATATGTTCTGCACAGAAAATTGTCTTGGCCCACGAGAAAATTGATCAAAACATATATATAATGTGTCCTTTGTATCTATTGCTGAGAAGTTTCAGCCTAAACCAGCTCATACGTGAGGCATAATACCTGGACTACAAACTTTATTGCCTTTTAATCCTTTAATCACTGGTTGCAATTACATGTATTGATAATGTGGAGACAATGTAATACCCAAGGCAATCTCATATGGTTTAAAGCTTGAAGTCTTTTTATTAATGTAGGTAATTACAATGCATTTATTATAAGTAATTACATACAGAGTAATTGTCTCATTCATGTACAGCTGTATAACCGAAACCAATGAAACCTTCTAGCCCTCACTCTATAGAAGGCTGTGTCGATCTTCAAAAACTGGATAGGATAAGCAAGATGGAAGTATTGTTAGTATATTTGTGTGGGATACAGTAATCGTGTACACAGTTCTCCCATCAAATAGTTAAGGGTTATTTATATCATATTCACAACCTTACCTCATAACATACTGGCCAATCGTCTTGGTTGTTCAAAAATTGACCTTCTGAAATTTCACACTGGATGTGGCAACTTGCATGGATGTTTGAACACATTAAAGCAAACATGTAAAGGTTAATGCAGCCTGTCAAACTGCTCTAGAGTCCTGGCCTCAGCATATTGGTTTTATGTCATATTTACTTTGCATATTGCTATCTCCAATCCACTGTTATTAAAACGCTGGCACCGGCTGTATTACACTGTAATGGCATGATTGAAATAAACGTGATTTTACTTTGCTGGAAAAAAGAGCTAGTTTTGTTTCAGTTTGTTGTCAGCCCAGTTGGATGTTGCAGTCGTGATAGTTTTTATCAATGTAATGTCTGTCATTCTGTCTGTCGAGACGTCTGACATTTTGAGGCGAGAATTTCAGAAAGTGTTTGGAAATCAGTTAGACTGACACTGACAGGGGCCTTTGAAACCTGATTTAATAAACAGATTGACAGAAACAGTCCCTTGATTTGACCTTTTAACAATAAAGGTGAAATTTCACTAGTTACAATGCAGATTTGGAAAATATGGCAAGTCATAATAAGACATTCAGGCTGGTGATCTGGTTACTCTCATGTAAGTTTTCTTGCAAGTTGACGAAATTTGCTTTGAATGTCACCCAGGGATTTAGAAAGATTGCATGCTCTTGAAAATGTGCTTATGCTACAGATATTTGAGGACAGAATTTGATGCATGGCCCCCATGGTCTTTAGACTAGTATGCTTTTCAGAATCACACACAAAATACATAGCAAGGCCAGTTAGCTACCATGGGTGTTTCACTAGGGTGAAAGAGCACCCTGACTTTCTGTCTATTTTTGTTGTTGTGATTTTGAGGGAAAAATAATTAAAATTAAACTTTGTATAACTATTTCTAGTTGTATAACTTGGTATATAGGTCAGTCTGTCATTGATGTGGTAACGTATGAATAGATATTTCCAAGAACTCAATACGAGTTGAGGTCTTTGCATAATTTACGGGTTTTCTTAATGATATTGAAGTTTATAAAACTGGCCTTTTCTCTGAAATGTAATGGTTTCACTTTGATTTGTGACATGTTGGGTTTGAGCTGTTCATGGTTATTGTAATCAACACTTTGTGATTATGAGAAGGGGTGTGTTGGGGCACACAGCAGTGGAGGAAAACAACAGTGATTGTTTCATGATGGAATCGAGGCGTCTCTCCAGTATGGTCGCTAAGCTGCAAGCTTTGCAGCTTTTACTTCTGTTTTTTTTTTTTTTTTTTCTCACTCACTTCTGCCTATCCAGCTTGGGCTGAAAGCCACCTGCGATTAGCCACAGGATGGTACCCCGCTGACTGCAGGCTGCAGGAACCACACCGCTCACTCTGGAGCCCGTCCCTTCAACCAGCGGATTTACATTCATATCCCAGCATGCTTTGCTTTAGCTTTTTTTTTTTTGGGGGGGGGGGGGGGCTCTTCTCACAAAGGGGATTGAGGAGCAGGCTGGAGATGCAGGACAGGGTTTGAAACAAACAAAAGTGTCTTTTAGTTGTTTCACAGGGAGACTGGAGGTTCAGCAAAAATCTGTTGTAGTGCAGTAGTTGTCCTGCGTTTGTCTTTTAGTCTGTGATACGAGAATCACACGTTATACTGGTGTTTGTTTTTAAAGACGTACAAAAAGAGGCAACAACATTTGAAAATATATATTTTTTCCCACCAATCTTTGTATTGGTCTCTCGGTGTCAACGACAAATTTCCGATCTATCCTTTTCACAGACCATGACAGTCCTTTTCAAGCATCAAATCCTCAGATCTATTACTGTTGTGCCACAACACCACACCACACAATGCTGGGCCTTGCACACTTTCACTGAGAGTGTGGGACCTGCCAAGACCTTCAGGTCAGGGTCTTTTGTGGCTCGAGGACAGCCCAGAGGGACGTCATGCGTCAGCTATGCTTGTCGATGGAGCCAGTTGAAGGCCTCAATAATTCAGTTGACTCAACCTCTGTGACGCTTAAGCCCCCAGCCTGCCGGGCAATGAACACCAACGCTAAGGCCAGGTCGAGGCAGTGACTCGAGGCAGTGACTCGAGGCAGTGACTCGAGGCAGTGACTCGAGGCAGTGACTCGAGGCAGTGACTCGAGGCAGTGACTCGAGGCAGTGACTCGAGGCAGTGACTCGAGGCAGTGACTCGAGGCAGTGACTCGAGGCAGTGACTCGAGGCAGTGACTCGAGGCAGTGACTCACACGCTTACAGAGACCAGCCTGTAACACTTTAACTTTAGTTTCTTTTGACATGTTGTTTTTCTGTTTCTCTTAGGGCCCCGCCCTTCCAATAAAATGTCTTAAAATGAGAAACGACAATATTGAGTATCAGGCATAAGTGTGAGGGGGGTGGAAATTGAGCCTTTGACGGAGGAATGAAACATGGGTTTGTGGCTGTGTGACTGTTCAGGAGCTGGACGGTCACCGCAGGTAGTTGAATTACTACGGCTGCCATGGATGGATTATTTAAAATGAATGTTTCTCTTTTAAGGCCTGCAGTCTCTGATAGTGTGTCATTGTGACCCACATTTCCTAAAATGCTGACAACCAATAATTAAAACCCTTCTAGTTTCTTTATCTATTGTTAGGTTTATGTTTAGAGCCCATGGCTGTAAAATGGAAAATTCATTCTAATTTCATTACTCCCTGTTAAGTGCAAACACAACCCCATGACAGATACTGTCCCAGATTTATATGTTTTGAGCCTGTCTCTGTGAAGTACAGACCATCTTTCAGCATCTGCTCTGTCGAGGTTTTCTTTTTTACATCAATTTCAGCAGTTTATGCTCTTCTGCAGATTTTCTATAGGATGCAACTTCTGTGTCATAATATATCATCATCTCAAGAGCTAAGGGGGAGGTTTAGTCTGTGAAATAAACATTCTAGATGCATTTAAAATACCTACAGAGTCAGCACTTGAATATAATGTGTCCAGCCCCCAGAATGTGGATGAATGCAAACACCGTCTCACTTCTCTATGAATTCCTATTTCATCCATTTTAAGAGTTTGTTTATGTCTGGTGTTTTTTGCTATGACCATCAGCAAGCACCTCAGCTTCATCACTGAGGCTTTCCAAACAGATGGTTTGACAAAAATGTAACCTACATTTTTTTGAGCATTCACTATGCTAGTCAATAATGCAGCCAGGTATCGCTGAAACAATTTTTTCAATTTAAGGTTCATTTGAGGTCCAAGTCCTGATTTTATTAAATTTATTAGAATTAAACGGACAAGGGACTTGTTAGTGAGCCCGACTTCCTCTTAGCTTTTTATTAGTCCTTAAGGCTTTCTGTGTGGGCTCTGGCATTGAGACTTCTATACTAGCCTAACATAAACCACATTGAATTCACTGCAGTGTTTATCATTATGTTTTATTACTATCAAATACAATAGTACAGATCCACACAGATTTTCTAAAGACAATTCATGCAAGCAAGCCTAATCGATTTGAAATTATAGTAGATATTCTTCGGCGTCTGCACAAGTCTAAAATAAATTAAGTAGCTGTTGGAGTTGCTCATCACCCTTGAGACTCTGGAAGGCGTAATAAAACCCAACTGATAAAAACGAGGAGATGAAAACTGTAGAGGGTGTTGGATTCTCAACTGCAGGCATGATTGTGTGTAAAAAAAAAAAAAAGTGTCAAGTGAACTGGGTCTGAAACAGTGTGTAGAATAGAGAGTCTCAATATTGGTGTGGGAGACATGCTGTTTGCATCTGTCTTTGAACAGGATTTATATTGACATGTAGGTGAAAGTAAAGCTTTATGCTGTCTTTATTGCGTGCAAAGAAGCACAGCAATTGCTCCTGTTGCATTGAGACTGGCTGCTCTGGTAGTTCCATTGTTTTGTATTTGTGTTCAGTTCACACACGACAGATGAGTCTCTTGGTGGGAAAGAGGGATTTGTTGGATTTACAAATATTTTCGTTTAAAGTATCCTGACTTTTAGAAAAATGGTAAACAAAAACAAAGTAAACGACATATGCAGACTTTGTGATTGTTATGCACAGTAGATATTTATTTTTATACCCCTGGAGAATATGTAACATCACTTTGCAGAATGGCAAAGAAAGCTGGGTTTTTAAGGACAAACTAGGCAAAAATAAATACGCTTTTGAGAAATGTCTTGATTTTTTATTTAATTTTATTCAATTTCTATAACTAGGAAGGACAGAGTATGAAGCTTATATTTTACATTGAATATAAGTTTGTGGAACAGGTAGCCGTATGAGCCATATGAGGCTTGGGGGGTCAGATGGCTGGGTGGTTAGGGAATCGGGCTAATAATTAGAAGGTTGCCGGTTCGATTCCCGGCTATGCAAAAATGATGTGTCCTTGGGCAAGGCACTTCACCCTACTTGCCTAGCGGGGAATTGTCCCTTTATTTACTGTAAATCGCTCTGGATAAGAGCGTCTGCTAAATTACTAAATGTAGTCTTGGGTGTGCTCTCAGACCTGCCAGTGAACAACATCTGATCGTCCACCTCCAGTCTTATTCAGTTCAGCACTACTAACTACAGTAATGATGTAGCTGCTGCTGTATTTTAACTGAGGTTGATCCAGCACACATGAAGTGTATTAGGTTGCTTGTGTTGAGCACGCGCACACACACGCACCACAACGCACACACACACACAGACGCTGTGATTGGGGTGATACTGTGATTGCTGCGATACTGTGATTGTTGCGATGCTTGGAAAAGTATAGTCACATCAGAGACTTTTGGCACACAGTCCAGTTCGGTCTGTTGGTACATGCTTTTCAACTGTGATTACTGTCAAGCTAATGTACAAAAGCATGGATCAGCTGAACCCTGATTTGATCAAATTGGCCTTAAATCACCAGGCCTGAACCCGGAGCACCTGTGGGGTGTTTGTTGTGATAAAGAACAGAACAGTCTAGGTCTGATAGCAACCATGTTGTGCTGAGCTCAGGCAGTGACTTCAAGACAAACAGGTCGGTGTGTCCAGAACCACGGGTGTCGGAGGGAGTCTCTGGGGGAGACAGCCCTGCCTCCACCCCTCCCTGCTCCTGAGGAGAGGAGGGCAGAGGAGAAAGGAGAGGAGATTAGGGGAGAGGAGGAAAAAGAGGGTGAAGAAGAGGAAAGTAGAGATAAAGCCAGAGAGGGGAAAAAGGGAAAGGAAAAGAGTGAAGACAGTGAGAAAGAGGAGAAGAGAGAAGGGAAGATGGAAAAGTAGAGAGTTAGAGAGAGGAGAGAATAGAGGAGGAGGGGAGATGAGGAGAGTGACTCTACATAATGAATTATGCAATGCTATTGTCGGTGGAGCTGCCTGTGTTAAAAGGAGACGGCCCCGATCACCACCACCATCACTACTCTCAAGACTTTGTCTGTGAAGAAGAACCGTCTGTTCCTGTCCAGAGAGAAGCCAGCAGAGAGAGAACAGAGGCCTGGTGGGTGGGTGGGTGGGGGTGGACTCAGCCAAACTGTGTAAGTCATCCACGATGGAGAGATGCGACAGCTGCGAATAGCAACAAGATTTATTGGCGTTATTTACAGATCGAGGGGGTCAGAGGGTGGGAGTTAATATTTAGAGCAGGCCTCTCGGGAGAGTAATTACCAAACAATGGCCTGGTGAAGATTTGCCGTTTCAGCAGGTCAGTGAGGGCGGCTGCCCCTTGTGCTAACGTCAGGAATGTCAGGAACCTCAGAAGAAACCAAGTTCATGTTGTTGTTAGAAGAAATAAAGAGAAAAAACTTCCTCACTTAATCTTTTTATTTGACTCCAAGGTCTGTTCACTCTTGTCATATGAATCTTTAGCTTGATGTACAGGCGGGGGAAATACAACTAGGTACTTTAGTCTAGTTCTTCTCTCAGTACAGTCCATTACAGATCCTAAAGTCTTACTAGCTGACCTCATACTCACAAACCCTGTGCCCCGAAACACAGTGGACAGTGCAATGACAGCTACTTTCCTTTACGCCCTACTGCACATACATTTTATTGTTCTGCGCTTCAAACTATTTGGGACAGTAGCGACCAAACCATGTGTCAGGGGCGCAATAGCCACCAGCGAGGGAGTCGTACACGCCACACTACATAGATCAGGAAGTGTCTCCGCCGTGCATCGCTGGCTGCCCAATAGGCCCCAGCGTGCAGCTAATTCTGCAGAGTCGGCTTTCTTCTCAGCGGAGGTCATGGGTGACTGGCTGTCTCGTATTGCCGGCGTGATCAAAGGTGACAGGTACAGACCAGGTGACATTTATGAAGATACACGCAGGATTCTCTT
Organism: Hypomesus nipponensis; assembly: GCF_054491055.1. NCBI lineage: Eukaryota > Metazoa > Chordata > Actinopteri > Osmeriformes > Osmeridae > Hypomesus > Hypomesus nipponensis. The sequence continues at coordinate 1,892,458 of NC_140361.1, forward strand.
GAAGGGAAAAACACCTCAAGGCTTCGTCGGTAGTTACCCGCTGTAGGTGTTAACCCATCCATTTAATAACCACTAATGAGACTTTGTGTACAATACAACTTCGAATCAAGTTGGATTTATGTTAAGGCCAGTTTTTCGTGCGATGCAAGTCACTGCCCAGTAACCATGCAGGGAAATTGTATTTTGTTCTTATCCATACAGAGCAGTGGGTTCTATCCTTGGATATAACTTTTACATCAAAGTACAGCACAACAAATCCAGACTCCCTCTAGAGCTTGGGAAGCTTTTATACAGCGAGAGCCTCTAATAAGCATACCTCCGGTGTCCTCACAGCTCTCCCATGTGTGGGATCCATCTTCACAGAAGACATTTTGATGAGCCGGGGAAGGTATGGTGTGCAGGGTGGCGTCAGGGCCTCTGAGGTAAGCAGGAGAGTCCTCCCGGGAACTTGTCCGGTCGTTCACCTTGCTTTGTGTGAATCCATCCTCCGCAACGTTTCCACATGACGAACCCCGGGGGGCTTAGAGCTGATTAGGACACTAATCTCGTTCTCTCTACAGCTGGGGCTCGCGGCTCGACACACATGGACCTTTGCGTAAGGATTTAGCGGGGTATCTGCACAGGCCTGCGAAGGGTCTTAGGCTCTTAGCATTAGTGGCTGTGGGTCCCCAATATCTGTACAGTGTAAGACAGAAGCAGGAAGCATAATCAAGTAGGTTTCTGGTTGCGTCTCTTACTACAAACCGATATCTGAGGTAGAGTGGTTTTGTTTGTCTGTTTCTGTGTACAGGAGCTGTTTGTGGTTTGTCCTCTTGAGTTTTGAGTTTGGTGGGTTTTAATGGGAGGTTTTGTGTGAGCTTTTGAAAGTAGAATGTCAAGGTTTTTGGCCGTAACATTGTCCGACTGCGCCTTTGGTCTGAATGAACAATTACGCATCTTGGAACCGAACAACACATAAAAATTCTCAGCAGAATTGTCAGTGGTCCTTGAAACCGAAAATAATCTTGATTAGCCTTGGACTACTTTGGACTTTTGTAAATCTCCCGGGACTAATGGCATCTTGTTTAATACTATCATAAATTCGTGGAACAATTTTATAGCTTGGAGATTTCAGACGGAGAAAGACAGGGCTTTTTCCCAGCGGTTTCCCAGCTCTGTCCAGACAGACATGAAAGTGTGGCTATCTGTAAGCAGTGGAGACGACTTGTTATAAACACTTGAGATTCACGCCAGGGCACCCCACCTCCACTTTTTTTGGAGACGGATTTGTAGAGTTCTCTCTTCAGCCCCCCTGTCTCAGTTTCAAGTAAAAAAAAAAAGAAAAAAGTTTTACAAAAATCTTTCATAATCAACAGTATTCAAACCTTCATAAAATGTGTTGTCTTAGAAGGGAGCGATACTTCTCATGACAATTATAGTCTGAAAACATGGCTTCAAAGAATCAAATAAAAAACAAGGAGGAAGGGGGGTGCAGGATCTCCTTCTTAAGGGGAGTTCATGCATGTAAGCGAGTGCGGGTGGGGTTTCAAGAGTTAGGGGTAGCAGGTTGAAGCGGAGGGGGTGGGGGGTGGGGGGGGGGGAATGTGAGCTTTTGAAGATTAAGTGGCCGGATTAGTGTTATCTGAGCTTTTCGTCTCCCTCTGCCCTCTCCTCAGTTGGCCAGGTAGCTCTGGAACAGGACTGAGAGCGTGCAGGACCGTCTAGCCAACGGACGGAGGAGGACAAGAAAGAGGAGAAGGCGTCTTCCGGACAGGGAAGGTTGTGCGGGGGAAACATCCACAGAGGTGAGCGTCCAGGAGGGAGAGAAGGAGAGAAGGACAGCGGGGGAGGCCCAGCATGCGGGCAGCATGGAACAGTTGAAGGAGCAGAGGCCCTTCTGCTCACTGTCCAAGAGAGAGCGGGAGAGGGAACGGGAGAGAGACAGAGAGAGAGACAGAGAGAGAGACAGAGAGAGGGAACGCCGTTACACCGCCTCCCTGGCCGACAGAGACAAGGAGGCCTGCCGGGTGCCTACCCAGAAGTCTTACAGCTCCAGCGAGACCATCCAGGCCTACGACCATGACCCTTCTCAGATGTTGTTTGGAGGCAGGATCCAGGAGATGGCTATCAAGGAGGCCATTGACTACGCCAGACCAGGTTAGTGGTGTCCTTACACTCAGATCAGAGTCGGTCGACAGGTCACAGACCGCGTGTACAAACCGAATGCCAAGGAACAACTTGGTGGCTTTGCAGGGAGGAGTGGTTTTGCCGGAAGAAAAAAACGAAGTAAACTAAATCGATGATGGCGAAGCAGAGTCGAGTTACGTTTCCTAATGACATCCCATGGTGTTCGCCAACTGAATGATTGAGAGTGTCGCATCCCTAAAGGGATGTGTTCCCTAAAGGGATGTGTTCTCGGTCTCCCAAGTAATCATCGTTTTACGACATTCAGACTATCAGTCGCCACACATCTGCAGGCTTCTGAACATACCTAGAAAACAACCCGACTTTATGACCTGTATAAAGAACCCGTGTCATTCTTTCCAAATTATTTTTATGGAATGTTTATTATCTATGAACAGGTCATAAACATTTTATTTCAATGTCATTCCATAATTTACAAAGATTTTTGTTAATTGGCGCCCACTTGAAAAATAATGATTATAATGACATTGTGGGAGGAATGCTTAAATCATTTTGAAAAAGTATTTGATCATGGCAGTGAATGAGTGTTATTATCACCTATCAGATAAAAAACTAAACAAAACATATTTGCTATAATTAGCATTGTTCATTTATATGAATTACATTATAATTATGTAATTATATAATTTTGCCCTCTCTTTCGATATCTCTGAAACGAGAAGAAAAAATCATATCAATTACCAGCATCTATTAATCTTTACTGTTACGTACAGTGTAGCACACTATGATTGTATAATGCTTGATTTTACTATACATTTTCTATGTATAGTCCGAAAGTCCAAATGTAAAGTTTTATGTCTTGTTTTTCTGTCTGAATTATTTGACAAAATGTCAGAAATACAGCAATTTAATTCGTAATTACAGTCATACATTACTTTTCAAATAATTTCCATACTATTATTCTGTTAAAGCACAATTCTAAATATTTTCACATTGGGTCTTTATAAAAATGTATTTGATATTAAATTAATTATTAAATGTTATGAAGACCTTACCATTGAAAGCCTTAGACTAAAACATTTGTATTTACTTGATAATATCCATCAGATTTGTTTTCCATCTACAAGAAATACGCCATCCACAGTATTATTGTTACTCTGACATGAGATATAATCCTGTAAACCCATAATTTTTAAAATGTCATTGTTTGCATCAGAATAGACATTTGCAATCCAACCTTGACGTTTTATTTGATAACCAGTTAAAAAGTCCAGTTTCGCCATGACAACTAGACAGTTGTGTGATAGGTTAAAGCCAAAATGGTGTTTTGCTTTTTTCAAAATTCAGTTTCTGTAAAATCAGGACAATCCTGTAAAGAAGATTGTTTTCTGATGCTCTGTATTGGGGTTCAACGAAAAGTCAACCAATATAACCTCTAAGCAAAGGTAATTCTTGCCAAATGTTAAGATGTCAATACATTTTGATTTAGAGTGACCTCAAGTTCAGCCTTTTACAAATGAACAAAAAACCTTCCACCCTGGTACAGTTTATAAAAATGTATTTTTTAACCGACATGTTTAGAGGAAGATCAAACTGTGACTTTGGGAAGAAGCATCTTATTTAATCTTGCCTGTTTTATGTTTTTACAGGGCAAGCGTTCTCATTGAGGCAACTTGGGATATGTAAACCATCCTCTCGCAGAGGCTTGGCACTCTGCCCAGAGACAGGTCTGTCACACCCCCTAGGCAGCTACACTAGAGGAACAGTCCCCACAGAAAACCATGAGCCCACAGCCTTGGAACGTACCATGGATCTCTGGGGTAGGGGGGCTAAGTCGGGCCAAAGCTCGTGCCTGTCAAGCCGTTCGAACTCCGTCCTCACCCTCACCGACACGGAAATGGACAATAAATCGGACACCGAGATCGGTGAGTCTGACACTTGTGTATTTTTATACGCTTTTTTCATGCATGTGGAATATTCGAAAATATTTTCAAAGATGAATAAATAAACACACGCACGCACACACACACTGCAGACCAGCGGTTGATTGGCCTGGATGGGCGACAGGAAATGGAAAATGATTGGTGAAAGCCGTGTGTGTGTTAGAAGCGGGTTGGTGGGAATAGTATATAGGGGAGGAGGCCAGCTGTGCGACTGCTTTCTGTGGATCAAAGGCCGTGTTTCAGGGCCTCCTGTGGAAAGGAATTTGGTCTTCCAATTGAGCGTCGGGTGGTCACCTGCCCCTCTGTACGGAGTTTGATAAAGTTTCCCCACAGGCCAATGAGTAATCAAAGCTAGATTGTAAGCTTCTGTCAGAGATTAAGCATCGAAATTCTACAGTGGTCCAACGAGCATGCACAATGGCTGATTAAGTGGGTTCAATGGTTTGAAGTGCAAATTTGATCACACACCAAACCTGAAACTGGAGATGTGGGGTAGTCTTAAAAGCACATTGTCGGTGCCTGAAACAATTCACAAAAAACTGTGCTACAGTGATTTAAGTGATAATGTTTTTGATGGTGCTTTGAACAAAGATATATTGAATGTATTCTCTTTGTGTTTGTTACCACAGAGTCACAGTTTTATTAGTGCCGAGTCGTTTGATGTGTATATACTTGTCAGTCTAGTGCGATTTAATTGAAAGCACTGCATTATATTTAGATGTTGTGTTATTTTTTATACAAGTGAATTTATATGTATAATTTATACATTTATATCCGTTTGTTTGCCTTTTTGTTTTGACATATTTATATGCTCAAGACCGTGCTGGAGACCGGCAAAATACTTTTATTTTTTAGCTTATTTGCCATCATCAAAATAAAATGCATCTTAATTTCATGTTTTCACTAAACAAATCAAAGTGTCAAACTTTAAAGTAAGGGAATTCTTGTGGACTTCATCCATTGTGCTATAATACCTAAAGTCGATCAAAAACGTCCTTTTCAGTAGCTGTCAGAACTATGGGAACGAATTAATAAAGTAATCACAGGCAATTGTAGTGTTGCTTATGATTGCCCTCAAAACTGAAACCTGCCATCTTTTTTCCTCCCATTGTCATTAAGCTCTGTTTTTATGAAATTCAAAGCAAATAGAGTCAAGCCGCTCAACCAAACGGACAATTTGCAGGCACCTCCTCAACCCCTATTTCTGGCAGCCATGTTTTTTTCTTATTTATTTATTTATATCTAGACATGCATTGTGGAAACCAAACCTCCAATCTCAGAGTTTCAGAAGCCACCGGGAAGCTGTCTTCAAAAAGCTCTCCTCCGCGCTGCGACCTGCCCCCCACGTCCTCCCTCCTCTGGAGCCTCTTCTGGAGGGGTCTGGAGGGCTACTGTTGATTGGGTCTTGTTAGTTTGACTCCCCGCTGTGGCTTTCATCTCACCCACTTTTCCCTCTATTATTTTAGTCATAGGAAAATAAACAATACATACCGTAAACGTCTTGTTCACAGGTACGGAACTACCCATTTAGGGCCCAGAAATGGCGTCCGGATTTTGTTGTTGTTGTTGTTTCTTAACTTAAGATGGAACTGTGACCTTTCCCATGTCTTTTGGTTAGTTTGTCTCTTAGCATATTTTTTTTTCTTCGTCTTTCACCGCAAAGGATTAAGACATTTTGAAGATAACCAACAAAGCGTTTCTGATTACTTATTGAGTGCGTGTCTCATATTCAACATGACTTTCATTTTTATCTATAAAGCTCTTGTCTCCTTGCCATAGATCTTGGCCCCTTTTTTAGTCATGAAGTATTGCACTTTCGACTTTCACTATTTAATGAAGCAGCTAAGAGAAATGACCCATCCAAAGGTTTCCATCAACTGAATATGCATTCTGAATCTCAGACAAAGGGGTGTTCAGCCCCACTTATTCATAAATGAACTCAATATTTCATTCTAATTTGCCCCGTTCTGGAGAGTGTTAGACACAGAGGAGAGCGGCAGTGTGGGCAGACTGATAGAGCATAGCATCTGCAACTGTTAACCTCCTGGATCTGACAAGGAAAAAGACAAAGATTAAAGATGGTTTTTTGGCTTTTTTTAAGACCTTGGTTTACAGTTGGAAACTGTTCCGAGAATTGATACGCAGGTTGACACCTTTATTTTGTTAACGGGTTCTCAATTCATGTTAGCTCAGCTTCAGTTGAACAAATAATAAGGATTTTTGTGTAGTTTTTTCTTTTACACTACAGAGAATAACATCCTTTCAGCACCACCCAAATTTGAGCGGGTGTCAACATCTTATTTAGCCAGTGAACCTAGTAGATTAATTAATCTGGATTAAATCAGAATGAGACTTGATAAACAGGACTGTTTATCAAGGCAGGTTCCACCTGCTCATAGTGTGAATTGAGATATATTACACTGAAGTAGTGTAATATACAGAGCTCTACAGAGCGCACAATGTAACATGTGGTTCAGCCCATTCTTATGATTTATTGAGAATAAAATGTACATTTCAATAAATGATACAACTCCGGCCCCTTGATGAAGTGTCAACATTACATTTACATTTATTCATTTAGCAGACACTTTTATCCAAAGCGACTTCCAAGAGAGAGCTTTACAAAGTGCATCGGTCAATGATTATGAACAACGACATAGCTCCAAAAACAATGTGGGTAGCCAAAACATGAAGCATACATTGTGAAAAGCAAATAAGTGTCAATGGGAAGAAACATAAGAGAGTGTAGTTAAACAAGTTACAATTAATAAACAAGTTACAACATCACTCAAGGTTGAGCATGCAGGAAGAAGAGCTTCCAAGACAGACAAGGTCCGAGCTCCCAGTCAAATCAGAGCAGAGGAACAGCAGTTGAAGTGTCCTGAACGCACCCACGGAAACACATTCTCCATCTCCCCACCCCAAGGTTGGCTTCCGTGCACTCACAATCAATACCGTGTGCATACCCCTCATTAAACATGAATGACCGTACGGCTTTGAACTGAAGCTAGGCCCGGTTTGTTTTTATTTCTCAACGCTGTCACCGCCCCATCGCTGGCGGAGAAAACGGCAGCAGTCTTCATCAGCAGCGTCAAACGTCATAAAACAGATAATGCACACTCGCGCTCAACGGGCATGACAGAAAGCTCGACAACATTGACTGTGAGATGTCGCTCTTGTGACAACACTCCTCGTCCTTAGCCAGGTGAGCAGGAAGAACCTGTCCCTGTCGTCAGTCCTTTTGAACCAAAACGGTTTATCTTGGGTTTAGAACGACTGGCATGTTCAAGCGAGTGTATTTTTATATATACAGTTCGTACCGTGTTAAATTGAACGCTGTTTTTCAAAGGGATGTGTTAGGTGTTTCTTTCATTTTGACTCATATCATGAGTCATCTGATTTCAAAATAAGTCTGAATTATTCAAACAATCGAGACAGCTAGCTGGGTTACCTGGCAGTTTTACACACCAATTCTAGAACGGAATATGACTCTTAGCTCCTTTTGTGTGAACCCTTCCAGTAAAAGGTTAATTGAATCGCATGAGAAGGAAGTGTGATGTGCAGTATAGCACAGCATGCTCCAAAGATGGAGCTTGGAAGCACCTTATATTCTTTCTCTCCCTCTCTCACATCTCTCTTTCTCTCTCTCTCTCTCCCTCTCAATACCCCTCTTTCTCTCTCTATTTCTCTCAGTCTCTATCTCGTTCTCTCAAACATACCTCTCTCACTTTTGTATTTATATTTTCTGGCCCTCACACACACATGCAGCTGGATTTCTAATAGGTGAAAGTGACACATTATCTGTCATTATCAACTCCTGTCACAGATCCGTGCCACATGATGTGACAGTGGAATCAGTCTATTGATTGTGGGAAGACAAATATACTCCCTCATCACATTCATAATTCAATACGAGCCAAGTCGAACATCTACGGAATAAATCAACCCGTTTGGTCAGAGGGTCTGACCATCTGTGATGCATTTGAGGAAAACTCAAAAAATTGGCTGAGACACAAGCAATGCCGTCCTTCTAGAGAGTTCCAGAGAGGCTCCGTGTCTTTGAGTCTGGTCCTTGTGGGAATATTCTCTCATCCCTTCAAACTGAAAGCTGGACAATTTGTTCGTTTGATGTTGCATCGTTATTTCCCCTTCACTCTGGTCCTCCTCGGTGCTGTCAGTTAGGGCTGGCGCGGGGTTTCGCTGGGTGGCGAAGTATGTGGGACACCATGTGACGCGTGTTCAGCAACGAGGTGTCATAGCGGGCAGTGAGTTCATCCATCACATAAATACTTTCTACTTTCTATTCCGGTACAAGACGACAGGGGTGCTGGGAATAGGTTCCTAGCTCTTCACCAGAGGAACAGTCAATTTCATTTGTACTCTACTAATGCAGGGAATACTTTTATTACCAATGCATGCATTTTTATATGTTCCAACATTGTCTACCTCGGGGGATATTTCTTCCACGTTTTGAATTAGCTTCCAGTCGGACTCTTGAGAGCACAATGTAATGGAACCATATCCTTTCTGTCCAGACTGGCAAACCAATCGGTGGGCTTGTGTTGTGTGCCGCGGACCAGGAAAAGGCTATTATGATTAAGATTTACTCCACCATTGTCAATTACCACACCGTACTATTAACTGTCCTCCAGAGAGAATGCCTCATTGCCTCTCATCAGTCAGTTTAATTGAGTAATTGTATTCGAAATCGACTATTGAATATCCTGGGAGTGTTCGTGTTAGTGGACGTTTTCCCAGCTTGTTTTTGTGGAGGGGTTTCGAACTGGGGTTTGACAAACTGATAAGCTGAATGACTTTGCTGTCTGTGTCCTCTCACTGCTGTCTGTGTCCTCTCACTGCTGTCTGTGTCCTCTCACTGCTGTCTGTGTCCTTTCACTGCTGTCTGTGTCTTCTCACTGCTGTCTGTGTCTTCTCACTGCTGTCTGTGTCCTCTCACTGCTGTCTGTGTCCTCTCACTGCTGTCTGTGTCCTCTCACTGCTGTCTGTGTCCTCTCACTGCTGTCTGTGTCCTCTCACTGCTGTCTGTGTCCTCTCACTGCTGTCTGTGTCCTCTCACTGCTGTCTGTGTCCTCTCACTGCTGTCTGTGTCCTCTCACTGCTGTCTGTGTCTTCTCACTGCTGTCTGTGTCCTCTCACTGCTGTCTGTGTCCTCTCACTGCTGTCTGTGTCCTCTCACTGCTGTCTGTGTCCTCTCACTGCTGTCTGTGTCTTCTCACTGCTGTCTGTGTCCTCTCACTGCTGTCTGTGTCCTCTCACTGCTGTCTGCTAACTGGGGGGGCTTACATTCAGCTCTTCCACTGCTCTTAAACCAATAGAGCAGTCCCTTACAGGAAGTGTCAACTCAATTACTTTCAAATACTTTGCAGTAATTGATCCATGTCATTGACCCAGTGTTGGTCATGGTCTACAAGTGGAGTAGAGTGAATCGGGTGTTAATCAAGTGTTGTGGCCTGGCAGTGAGTAAGTCCAAAGCTGTATACTCTTGATTCCTGATCATGATGACCCCTCTCCACAAAAGAAACCACATCAATCCAGTAATCCAGCACCGGTTTCTAGATCTCTCTTTCAGTCGATGAGACGTTTCCCCCATCGTGCTGTTTCATCGTCCAGCAATCATTGCTGTCGAGAACCTGAAAGCAAATCGAATCCCCTCTTGTCAAACACCCAGAAATAACCAATGCTGATTTAACGTCTAGCTGTTGGCTTTCCTATTTCAGTCACAACACCACCCCAACAAGCTGAGATATTGATTGGAAATAAAAGTTGTTGAATAGCCATTACAGGACTGTGTGTAGGCCTATCTATGTCTTGTAGATAAGATGGAAATTTATAGAAGCATTAAAGCGGTGAAGAGTGATTTAAAAATCTTATCACAGACATGGCAGGTATTAAACATGATTCACGTGGTTTAGTCATATGGAGATGAGTCAGATAGGGAGGGAACACGTATAGAGGGAATAGGCATGCAGTGGTATTTCAAATGGTTGGGTGATTTAATTTAATCATCAAACAGATAGGATCGTCTTTGATATACTGTGTTGAGATAAAAATGTTCGCGCGCACACACACACACACACACACACACAGCTATGCCACACACACAAACTCAGCACACACATTTTACATGAGGTAGAAAGGTCAACACACGAAGGAGGAAGTGGTGAGCCATTGTGATGACTGATCACATGACAGTGGCCAGGGAGGATGGTGTCACTTTCACCGTCAAACTCATTAGAGTCTAGAAGGTTCCCTCTCCTCTCAGGTCCTTCCACCACACCACTCGTGTGGAGAGCTCTTTCCTTGCTCTCAGCTTATCTCTCCCTCTTTGTCCCCCTCTTTCTTTCTCTCTCTCTCTCTCTCTCTCTCTCTCCCCCTGTCTGTTCCCCTGTTTTCTTCTCCCTCTCTCTCTCTCACTCTCCATCCCCCTCTCTCTCACTCACTCACACACCATTTTATTATGCTTAACATTCAAGAGCAAACTTGTGTAGATACATCTGTATGTGAGGCAGGAAATCCATCATAATTAAACCGTACTTTCGATAAAGACTTCCGAAGCCAGACAGTATTCGGATGGGATACAGATAAATATGATAAATTTAGACAATCATTTTTATAAATGTGCTCTGGTCCCTCCTCCTCCTTTGTCTCTGCATTGAAGCTCAGAGTTGTGTCAGGCGGGGAAAGGGAAGTCTTTCAGCCTACAGCGAGTGGGTTGGAAGTGGTTAGGTAGAATATTCTGGTCGTGATTAAAAATGAATGGTATCAGAATACATAAAGCACTTGTCCCAGCTTCCCAGAGTGAAGTATCCTGAATATGTGGTCACTTGTGGAGGCAAGCCAAGGCATTGGATGTCATGACTACTGAGGGCATGCTCAAATAACAGGCTGTTCTCAATTCAATTCATCTCATCGCCAGTGCAAGCCTAAGCACTTTACAGAATATAGATTTGAACGATTGAAACTGTATATTGCGTAAACTGATGAATGTTCAGAGAAAACTATACTGTCTTGTCTTTGCTTTATTTTCAAAGACAACCACATCATATTTGATACCATGGATTTATAGCAGTCCAACCCTAAAACACAATGGACATGAGACAGAATGTTTGCTTTTGTAAGGAATATTCCCTGTGAAGTTATGGTACCATTTCAACTATGACTCAAGCCACAGAACATTTACAAGATGCATTTGTTATTTATTTATGAGTGAGTGAGTTAATTTAACAATCTTATATAAATGTGGTGTACTCTAGCTGTACCTCCTCCACATTGTCTCAAACGCCCAAAAAAAAAAATGCTCCAAATGTCTTCAGTATCTCAAATAGAAATGGGGTTGCCATTTTAGAAAATGCCAGTTAAAATGTCACATCATGTGGGTGGGGTTTGGGGGGAGAGAGGGTAGTTACCTCACTGTTTCTACCTGTGCTGTGTGATTAACCTGTCAACACACACATATTTAGGCACCATTACGAGCGCGGCCACCCATGGCACGTGTCTTGGCTTGTTACGGCTCATCCTGGTGGTTTAGAAGAAGGATGGTGAGCCATCGTAAGGACCTGAGAGCCCGGATGGGTCCCAGCCAGCTGTGTCCCTGCCGGATGTGTCCCTGCCGGATGTGTCCCAGCCGGCTGTGTCCCTGCCGAGGGCTCTGCCGTGCTGCCTGTTATTGATCCAGCCCAGGGGCCTGTAGGAGGCTAGGGGTCCTCCCTGCCAACTGTGGAGGTCACTCAGATAAATTGGTTAGGTTGCCTTTTAGCAACTCGGAGGTCAAAGCCCATTCATCTTGTTACCCCACTCTATCCATTTAGAGGGCTGAATAGTGGCATTAGACAATGGGCCAGTGCAGGGGCATTCAATGACAAAGCGTTTGGCGAATAGGTTAGAGTGTTTGCCAGCTATTGTTTTTTTTGGGGGGGGGCATCAATCGGGACTGTCTGATGGGGTTTGGACGACGTCTTGATGTGGTCATTTTTGTTGTGACCGCAGGAAAAGTAATGCGTGTCTTATCTATCAGTTAAATTTCTTTGAGAGGGTCTTAAGTGAGATTGTTTTCAGTGAGATTGTCTTAAGTGAAGTCCCTGTCAGCAGAGGACAGTATGAGGATGGATACCTGAATTGTAGACACAGTATCATTGTTCATTTGTAGGCTACAATATATTTTTGCCTCATCAAGGATACATACCAATGAGCTTTATCCGGTTTTACCCCACACATCTGCTCCCCCCCCCGACTGAATTAAGTGTCAGAGTTTGTGGAAATATAATAAATGTAGATCTGTCATTGGGGGGCTCTGTTCCCTGGCAGCAGTCAGAGTACTGTGTTTCTTCTCATTTGAGTTCAAGTTTCAGTCACTCCCCTGCTCTATAGCTGTCAAATAAGCTCCGTTATTTGGACACCCTTGCTACAGTATGGTGCTCTGTGCTGCGAAAACGCCACGTTTATCAGCATTCAAAGTGGCTAGGAGGTTGTTTGCTGATGGCCATAGGTTAATAGTTATTAACATTATATGTATGTGTTTGTGTGACAATTAACAATAGGGGTAAATCGAACATAATTATCCAGCTTTATGATTATTGTAGCTTTTTCTGTGTGGTGTTACTGGGACTGTTTCTCACCCTGTCAAATACTGTACACCAACAATTGGACACTTTCTTTGGAGAGCAGTTCTCAAGCCCACCCTAATCAGAGCCAATCAGATGCTCAGTGTGCAATCCAACCTCTCCAATCAGGACAATGGCTGTGAATAGTGTAGATTTGAACACCTGTTAACCAAGCCGCATTTTGGCTTTGAACTTCATCTTGCAAACGGCATATTTCACTTCTACAGGCTTCCTTCACATAAGCTGTTTGTCTGTAAATCACTTGATGACAGAGGGCACCGAGGAATGGCATTTTTCTACGGTAGATCCTTAAGAGTGTGCTCTCAAAAGAAGTATGAGGATGACATTTGGGACTTCATTAAAACGGCTTTAGAGAGAATTTTTCTTCCACCCCTCTGCCCCATGACACAATATATTTACGCCGGCATAACGTCATTACTCACAAATAACACACCACAGAATTGGCCCCACACAGTAGCTTTGTTACATATTAGATTAAGTGACTGATGACATCCTACATAATACATTACATCATCTTATCATTGCGTGGCAATGTTGGGTATTAGCTTTCACGATACAGACCTTGCCCTCATTCATTAGTTCAGTGTGGCATCACTGTACAGACCAGGCACTTGAGCAGATTTCTGGAGTATAGGGACAATATTATGTGTTTAAAGTAAAATCTGGACAAATTATTAGCAGCATTCATATAGCAGTGGCTATATCGCTATTCTCTATTACAAAAAACCTGTACTCAACATGACCTGTTAAAATGAAGGTGAATTAAATATAGAGAAGGATTGTTCAGGATTGTCATCCTTAACAAGGACATTGAGATTAGTGCAGAGAAGTAAAATATTTGATTAAACAATGATTAATTTACCCTTTGCCTGCTTTGCTCCATGCATTCAGTCTCAGATGTAGCTGAAAGATCAAAAAAGAGGAATACATTAGCAAGAAAATTGAGCATTATGCTAATGCCGTGGTCGACAACTTCACTCGTGTTGGCAAGCAAGCACATTTGCAGCTCCAGCTTTTATTTTCTTATTATTATCCCAATCAAGTGTGAACGACATTGTTTTTCTCTACCGGCTGGTTGTCGGGGGACATATTCTTTCCATCATTTAGTTTGTAGATGTATGTGTTGCATGCACCAGGTGCTTACTGACAACTAAATGAATAATGTGTCTGGCAGAAGGGGGAAACGCAGCCAGGGGAAGCCGAATCCCCGGCCTCTCCATTAATATCGGAGTCCACTCTTTCAAAGGATACTGCTGACATTTGGCTCTCCGTGTAATAGAGACCTAACCTTTAAGCACTGTGTGGAACAAGTCATTTTTCATAATCGGTCGTCCATTCCGGAGCTTTCTCTAACTTGTGTCCATCGACGCGTCGGCTGTGCTTGACGCCCCATGCCACTGTCAGAACCCTTCATCTCTCGCTTGCGACGTGTCGTGATCATAAATTCCGTTGCGGCCGAATTGAAAGTTGTGATCAGATTTATCGTCTGTAAAAAGACAATGGACCCTGGCATCACCTCCTAGCATCAAGTATACCGCCTATGAGTCCGTTTCTGACGTGATGGACAATCGGAGTGCACATTTGGTTAGGACCATGTCGGTCTTAATACCTCTAAGCCAGACTTAAGCCGCAAAACACCTAAAGAAAAACTCAGGATCTCAAGTGTCGTCTCTGAAACCTTGCCACTGAAGGAAAGTCATTGTTTCAGCAGCCAGTAATGATGATTAGCCACAATCTAGGCGATCGACTGCAGATCCGTCAAAGACGTTGGGCATCCTCAAAGGAGAAAGATGGCCGACCGTTCCGACCATGAATACAGAGCAGATTGATTGTGTTTCCATGCAAGATTGAGGGGAAATCTTTGAAGTGTGGCTAGTAATAATCTAGGTTTGGATGCCATGAAATGCAAACCAATTGCCTTACAGTTAAAAGCTGCAACGTTTTAACCCTCAGGGATAGATCATTTGAGAACAGTCTTGGATGTGGTTGATGTTTTTTGGCTCTTTGTTGGTGGTTGGCGATTACTAAGTTCACTTAGATGTACCGTATAGGAGGATGCATTTGTACAATCTGATTTGTGAAGAAGTTGCTATGAGCAGTGTAATCCTTAAATGATTAAAGGATAGTTTATTGGTTTTACAACAACTTGACCTGAGATCATCGTGTGTTATTTGTTTTTGTGTGCATTGAAAAACTATAATGTTCACATATGGGTAATTTTTTTCATCCATCGGGTGACGTTGTTCTGGAAGCAATGAAAGTCTTCAGCATTAGAGTTTTAATTCTACTAAATGGATGAAAAGGCCGCCTTGATGAATGTTTGACTAAATGTTCTCCTCAGATTCCTGCTTCCACTGTAGCTTGTACAATATCCATCACAGAAGGTTGCTAAGGAATTCCAGAAATAGCCTTTTATTAAGGGAACAGTGATAAAATCCAGTAAATCAGGGAAAAGTATTGGGTATACGGTTGCCATCAATAATAGATTGAAAACAAGTCGGCAGTGATGGAACCTGAGGCCTTTCCTTTGTGGAGGTCTTAGCGCCGTGGCGGTGCCTGTGAATAATGCATGGTCCCAGATAGACTCCAGCTCCCTCTGCTAGCTCGTGGACTGGCTGGCTGGCTGGCAGGGGCGCCACTATTCCCTGGCAGTGATTGGCTGTGCCTGGAGGGCACTAGAGAAGATGGGAAATCACCAGTTCCATTTATCCATGGCAAGGCAGACCTCCCACTGTTCTGGACCTTTGTGTCTGGGCCCCGCATTCTCCCGTCTGGACCTCTGCTTCGTTTCAGTCATTACCATGGTGCTGTGTGGCTGTCGACCCCACGGTTGTTGTCGCCTTGACGGTGTGAAAGGGAAAGCTGCACCCTGGGACATTTTTTTTGTTTTTGACAGACGAGCAGGTTTAGAAGTTGTTTTGATCGGGTGACTAGAATCTGTGCGAATCGCTGGTGCTTGCTGTCGCTCCTCTCTCCCTCTCCCTCTCTCTCTCTCTCTCCCTCCCTCTCTCTCTCTCTCTCCTCTTTCTCACCTATCTCTTTTCTCTCATCCTCCATTCTCTGTCTATCTGGTTCTCTCCTCCCTCCCCCCACTCTCTGTCCTTCCGGCTGTATCCCTCCCCTCCTACTCTCTCTCGGGTTCCTTTCACACGCGGTGTGGGAAGCGTCTGGGGATTGCAAGTGACCAGTCTGGAGGACCATGGGGCTCACAACGTCCCCCCACCAGGGGTCTCTGCGGGGTGTCTGGCCCGAGCCCCCCCACCCCAGCCAGCCCCCCATGGAGTGAGCCCCAGCCATTTCAGCCAAATAATCCATATTCTAAAGGCCAGCTGGATGAACACCAAAGATGTCCTCAAGAGCACAGAAGCATCCACTCTCTCCCTCCCTCTCTATTTCTCTGTCTTTACAATCCATAATAAACATCAGCATTTCAGGCGCCCTCAGCATGTCAAACCACTCAAACACCTCGGTGAATACCCGCCATTTAGTGAGAGACGGAGACCGTTTCTCACCCCCATTTTTATTGCTAGAGAATGAAGTGTGTAAGTAGAAGAAGAAAAAGAAGAAAAAAAACCTTGGCCCCTCTCCCATATTGTTTACTCAGTTGAAATTCACTGCAGTATCTTTGCCGGTGCAGATACCCCACCCCACCCCCTCTTTCTCTTGTTGTTCATGCAGCTGTTGGGGGAACGGGCCGCTCGTCTGTAGGCGGCTGTATATCCAAGGGCTTTAGGGGTAAGCCTGTTTTGACAGAGGACGACTCACCTCGGGCCACTGACCTGGGCTGGGCATATCTGTAGATTGATATTTATTCCTGGGATGGCCCTTTCTCACCACCTCTGTCTTCACTGCACAAGCACAATTACTGTACGGTTCTGTAAATCTAACCAGGCTGTCTTGACTCGATGAATCCCCCAAGATCACTGAAAAGCCCATTATCATATCAAGCTGCAACCTGTTGTTGATGTGACACAATTAGGGGATAATTGTTGATATCCATATGTTTGTCTTGTGCGGATGTGTTGCGCTATCTGGGTCAATTGTGACTATAAAGAGCATTTACATTGCAATGGGAAATTAGGGATACGCGCATTAACAGGCTTGTTGTTCCACTTCTATGTCCTTCAATTTACATGACTTGGAAAATATGTTTAAAAAAAAAAAGAAAAAAAAAATAAAAACGTTAAAGGAAGATGTTATCATGTAACATCCCCAGGGTGTTAAAACAGGACCGATATGAAAATGCCTCTATTTTCAAATGACTGCTTTTCCTGGGTCCCAAATACGCTTTGTGAACTTCGATGATGGATAGAATAATTAAAACAACCCATGTGGATAACCCTTATGGCACGCGTAACTAGGGCACTCCCTCGACTACCAGCTCTTGTGTTGTAGACCCGAATCTACTCACAGAATATACTGATTAGTTTGGGGATTTAGGTGATATTTAAGGCAAATGTTACACATAAGATGTTTGCCTGTTCAACGATTGTCAGGACTGAGATTCATCTTAAGGTGAGGTGGTAATCAGATCACACAGTTCTACTATAAAGGCGCTGTGATGGAGGTAGTCTCAGTTTAGACATCATTTAATATTACATAAAGGAAGAGGTTTGATTGAAAGACAATACATTAATTGTTGACTGTAGTACCAAAACACAGTCCTATGTATGCTGGTGGATAAAGCAAAATATTATCTTTCTCCAATTGATGATTTAATGAGTACACATATCGACAATGCATCTTTAACACATTAGCATTAGTCTACAGCTGGGGCATGTTTTTATATTATGTATTCAAGATCAATATCACATTATGCATTTCTTAATGTTGAATTGAATAGGTTGTCTCCACAGTTTGACGTAATTCATATTCAGTGTATCAGAAATATTGACTGATACCAGTGCTATTTGTGCATGTAAACTTTGCATTTTAACACTAACCATTTAAAAACAGTTTATTTTTAAATTTATTTTACCAAAGGCCTCATTACTGTACAGTCAAGGCACGAAGTTTTGGCAATGAAAAATGTTGTATTTTTCAAAGTTTGCTGGTTCAGTATTTGAAAATGTTTTCACATGTTTCTATAGAATACTGGAATCCAATAAAGGAACATTTCGTATTTTGTATAGCTTTTTTGGGGTGAAAATGTTCACTATAAGCAAATATTCACCTCTTTTACAGCAGTCAATCTGCTCTTAAAATCCAGTCGGAATGATAGTGATTTCACCTGACTAGAACTAGTTCACAGTCCCCCAGGCTGATGATATGACTTACTGAAATTATGTTAGTCATTTTATGCCAAGGCCCAGCAAGCTTTGCAAACACAAAATGTATGTTACTTCCAATATTTTTGGCCATGGTTGTACTTAATACAGTGACAATATTCAGTAATTGTGTCAGAAAAGTCCAAAATTAAAGCTGGAAGCAAGGGCTAGTAAGATATTATAAATATTTACAGATTTTTGGGGGGCAAACACTTCTAACATGAACAACTTGATGTGCTCACATTTAGGAGCATCGTTCACTCATATGTTACACTCCATCCAGGCTTTATGCCAGGGCTGAAGTGGTCCCAGTAAACTAGGGTTTCATCACTGATTCTACCCGACTTGTCTCAACTGTCGTAGGGAGCATGTCGAACAACAGGTTCTCAGTTGTAGGTGTTAGGATTTCATCTCAACTTCTGTGAGGTATATGCCTGGTTTAAACTAACTGGTAAAAACACCATGTATCCTTATATTATTGAAAATGTTCAAGTGAACACACTACGTTGATTAATGCACAATTCGTAAAAGATTCAAATACATTCTTAGTTTTTTTATGTTCTTCAAAGTATGTAAACAGTGAACAAACCGGAAAATATTTGACGCAAGATAAAACATTTAACCACAATAAAATACTGGAACATGACAGGCCGTCTACCCTTGACAGAGAATAAAAGCAATCTGTTGTTTTTACCTGCATTATTTATGTATGTATTTTACGACTGGACTTACACATCCACTATGATTTATGATCATAGAAGCGTATATGTAACTATATAGTTTACTGTAGTGGATTGAATGCTGACTCCTATTATTTGTATATCTGGACCATCTGTATTTTCTTCCAACTACTTGTGAGTAATTTGTCAACATAAAAACATGGAATTTCTCCTTGTCCTGGCATTTGACAAAAATCTTGAGTTTCACTCTAGTATGTCAAAGCCAACATGATGGATAACTGACGGGTGAGAACTTCTTATATATAAATCTTCCTCCAGGATGCTATATACCTTTGACACTTTGAGGTCAGAACAATTATGTTGATTCAATCAGCAGGCAGTGAAAACCAGACTTGTGAACACGTGTCATGTCTGGTGTCAGTGTTTCTCACCTATTTCCAGATTGTCTGGGCGATGTGTTTCTAGGGCAAACCCACTCTCCCCAATTTAGCTTTTATGGTGGCAACCTCCAATCCTTTCATTTCTGTCGGAGGGTTAACACGCACGCACATACACGCAGACACACACACACACAAAGCTCAGCCTATCATGTGTGACTGCCGCACCAGCCCGACAGCGTAACACGATCCATGATAGAGTGCTGCAAATCGTCCTGCCCTCCGTCTGCATTCGCACGTTAGGAGGGGGAGTGGGAGAGAGAGAGATAGATCCAGTTAAAAGAGGAGGAGGAGGGAGGAGAGAGTGGGAGTGAAAGGCGAGAGTGAGTGAGTGCGGCAGGGGAGGTTGGCAACTACGAACGATGCTTGTGTGGCTTTCCGGTCCGCTGGTTTTTAACCCTTGTGGCTTTGCCTGAGTGCCACCGATGTCTCAAACAGCAGCGCGGCTGAGCTGTGGTGTGGCTGCGTTTAGAGAGAGGAGGATCTCCAGAGCACGTGTGTGTGCTGTGAAGATGCTTTAATATCATTATGAGAAGTGGACCAGAGACCCAGGGGGAATAGCTTCAGCCTTCTTCAAAGGTAACATTTGAACTTTTCTCTTGCTACACCTGGGTGTGAAAACATATCGTACATTAACTTTCGTATATATATATATATATATATATATTAAATATATTCAGCTTTTTTATATTCCTTTCACATTGCACCATTGGTGATTTTTTTTGTTGCCTTTAAGAAAAATAGCAACTCTCAACTCGGGTTATTGTCATGGTAATGGAAATGATGTCCAGATTTTGTCGGATGGATATTACTGAGTAGTACAATTGCTCAACCATTTCCTGGGCCTTAGTGATATTGCAGCATGACTCCTGACAGATTTCACATCTCCTTCAATCCTCCCAAGGATCCTCATTTTATGAAGTGCTGGTCTGTTTGCATTTGGTCTGATAGGATATTTTCTGTTGTTGGATACTAAACAATGGCTGACACAAGCTTGTACATGTGTAAATTGATCATGCTGCATCTGCAGTGTTTCTCTGACAGGGATCAAGTCCACTGAACTGGAAATATTTACATTGCAAGTAATTGGAAACAGATTGCTGCTTGGAATTTGACAGAGTCAGGTTACTGTACAGTTGCCCAGAAATCTTTTTTTGAGTTATTGAGCAAAATTCAGTTTGAAACATAGTAGTGCAGTAGATGGTTCTTAGGACCCCATACGTGAATTCATCATTTTTAAACAGGCATTTGTTTGTTTTCATAAGTTAAACATGTAATCCAATGATAGTGCTTCATGCCTTTAAACCTTTGAAATGGTGTCACAAGGGAAGGCAGACTCCATATGTCACATCTGGGGTTTCCTCCAGAAGCCACTGCAGGTACAAACAGTATCATCATATAGTGTAACACCTAAAGGATTATGGGAAATCGGAATTACCCATAACTGTACCTGCTGTTTCTTGATGGGTGGGGGGGGGGGGGTCTTGACTTCTCTTCATTCACCATGCTGCGTCTATACTCGGTGTTGGACGACAGAGACAGATTGAGGTGCTTAGCGGAGCAGTGAGCGCCAGGACAGAGAGAGTAATGGGTGTCTGGGAAGTGGTGACCAGGCTTAGCCGAGCAGATGCATCAACAATGGTGGGAAACTTGGGCATCGCGCAGGGTCACTCAGCCTCGGTTCTGTGTACATTTACAGGTAATTGCGAATAGGTAAATGCAACGAGTATGTCTCTCTGGGCGCTGCATCACACTAGGTCCACCCTTTAGAGTTAGCATGATGATTTATAGCAGGGCCCACTAAGGTGAGAATCGTAGAGCGAGGTAGCAGTATTTTTAGTCGCCTGATTAATTGCGCCTTGCCTTTATTTTTCCCTTTTAGTTTTTTCCAAATGTGTAATTTTGTAGGTCCTCTGCATGTTTTTGATTTATGCATGTGGCCAACTGTGATTTTGCCACAGCTACCCATGTGCTACGAGTGCTAGCCCTCTGAACCAGTGCTTAGCTAGGGAGCTAACACAAGCCTTTGACAGGTCAAACAGTGTTTGAGTAAAGGACCGACACAAATCTGACACTCTTAACCACGTCAGTACTTCACAATCCCCCAAACTCCTAAACTGATCTCCGCACCAAATTGAATTGTAGTTCTGGTCACCACAAAGCGTTGTCCTAACATTCAGCCAGGGACACAAAGAGAGATCTTCCTACAAAAAAAGGAACTGCAGAAGCAAGCCCAGCCGCCTGCAATTGCCTGCGCAGAACAAAGAAGCTGAATATTTTCCGAATTTTTGAAATCCCCTCATTTGGCAAATGCCAGGGTCATCTTCGAGAACAAATATGTTGCAGGTCAGGATTGGAAAACAAAGCACGCTACACCTTTCACTTGCTCACAATACGCATACCATTAGAAACTGTTGAAATATCATGTTAGCATTCAGTTCTCATGGCTTTGGGAGTAATTTCAAGTATTCAGGCCTCAGGCAAGGTTAGTCATAATGTGAACCATCTGCATTAAGTTTGTGCTTGATAAGCATAATGTGCTCCAAGATCCGTAAGAGATTGGATTTATAAATACCTTTGAACAATTGCTTTTGTTGTTTGTGTTGAATATGAAATTAGTTAATAGATTTTCTTTGGATGTGTTTTGAGATTAGTGTGCTCAAGTATAACATGATGAAATAATGCAGTAAGAGGTCTTCAAAGAACCAGCACACTATTTTATGTAAGTATTGCATTGAATTTCCTTAATGTTTTTTTTTTAATGTTTAATTTTAATATATGCTTTCTTATGCTGTAATATAATATGCTATTTAGAGATTCTTTCAACATTAATACTGAGCCAGTTTTGGCACAATCCACGAAATCCTCTCAAAACAATATACCCTATAATTTAATGAATGTATTTTTCTCTTAATTATCAACCACATCTGTATTACCATAGCACAGAGAAAATATGTGATTGAGCCCCTGCCTCCATACACATTACTTTAAGTATCCTGTAATGATACCAACTCCAAAAAAAGACACAAAATAATCTGTGAAGAAAAACAAGGTCAGGTTTTTTTCCCCTTCTTTTGAACAGTGAGCCAGCCAATCAAATCCAAGATCACATTTCCTTGTCTCTCATTCGTCAGTGATAAACCCCAATCTCACTGCACCACATACTACCCCATTCTACCGATTGACGAGGTAGAAATATCCCTGTGAATGTTGTAATGATCCTGGCAAAGGGCACCAGTCTGCTTATGGCTTGTTTACCAGGGGACATTTACAGGCATCATTATCCTAACAGTTAGGCCAGCGGGTGGGTAACATAGCTGGAGGTGAAAAAAGCTATTTAGCTACTTTATAATAGAAAACTCCTACACATGCTGTTTTCACACACGGGGTCAAGGATTAGTAGGGACTTCATCCCTTGTCGACCTGCTGCTTCCATTAGACCACTTCATCAATCAGTGGTTCTAGAAGCCCAAGGATACATCAGTTCTGAACAAAGAAACTTGTTTAACTCTTCTGTTGAATTTCTGTATTTTATCAACCTTGTGTGCAAGCAATAACTATGTCTTTTCACAGTTCATTTCGCTGTCTGACAAATGTAAAACATTTGTATTTTATTATTATTATAAAAATGCTCAAATCACACATATACAAACAAATCAACACACACACCTTATTGATCATGGGTTTATCAGTCGTAGGCAAATACAGAAAACATTGCAAACAACACAGTCCTCAAATTGGTTCACACGAAAGAAACACCAGCCAATTTGGTTCAGTAGCAAGCATCCTTTTGAGTAAGGCTCAACACTTCTTCAGAATGATTTTGGGGGGAATAATTGGCCGTGGATGTGCGGTTAGGAAGCTATTTGAATGCAACACCTTTAAATGGCAAAGCTGTCAACACATCTGCATACAATGGGACACATCAGAAATCACCGGAGTCTTTCGACTGCCCATTCCCTTTGCATTAATCAGGGACACGGGATGGGAAGAGGACGTGAGAGAGGCCCCTTTGATCCTCCAATAAAAGGCCACTTAAGTAGATATTTCTTCACAGGTTCATCTGCTTTGGTCTTTTTTTCTGGCTTAACATGAAGGAGTTCCTTGAAAAGGCCAAACATTCCATCTAATTAAGGACAAGTTTTAGACTCTTTTACCTCTCTCTCTCTCTCTCTCTCTCTCTCTCTCTCTCTCTCTCTCTCTCTCTCTCTCTCTCTCTCTCTCCCTTGGTTTCTCACTCACCTCAACCCTCTCTCTCTCATTTTTGCTGTCTCTTTCTCTCTGTCTCTGTCTCTTTCAATCTCTTTCTCTCTCTCTCTCTCTCTCTCTCTCTCTCTCTCTCTCTCTCTCTCTCTCTCTCTCTCTCTCTCTCTCTCTCTCTCTCTGTCTCTCTTCCAGTCTCCCTTTCTTGTTTTCTCTCACGTCTCTGTCTTTCTCTGTGTCTCTCCTTCTCTTCTTCTCTCTCCATCAACCATCAAACCCAGAGGTGCCCTTTGCCATTACTGTACCATTTCGGCTTGTTCTTGACGCCTTTTGAAATAGTTGGCTTCCCCTCTTTGATGTTGTCTTCAAATGAATGCCGAACAAACTTTCAACTCCTGACCCAGATGCAGCTTTATCACGTTGAATTTTACCGCAGTAGCTCAACACTAAGCGAATTGTGTTTGTAAACTTGTACGTATGCCACTGACTGGCAATACAAGTGCGTGGGCAATTTTCACAGGATGTCAAGAATCAGCATTATGTGTTTTGAAAGGTGAAGCAAGAGTCTAGTGCTGTCTGGTAACATTCTATTTCAGGGTCTGGCTTCCGGAGGATTACTGCAAGTGGCAGAGTATTCATTATTTAGATGGCAGTAGTGGAGTAGGGGAGATGGTGGTTCCATAAACCTCTTGACTGTCATGTGTGCCACTATGGTTGATGGTAAGAGTAAAACAGAAGAAAAAGAAATACAAGTTGTGCTTTGAGAATAGTTTTCCCCAGAGATGGAACTTGTGGAAACTCACGGCCGACAAGGAGACACACAGACAGTACAGTAACATCTTGTTCACTCAGACTGTAGCTGCAACCGTTAGTGTTGCTACGGACATCGCAAAAAAGCTCACCGCGATAAACAGGAACGGGTTAGGTCAAAGCTGTAATGTGAATCAGATATTATGTTCTGTGAATGTATGAGTTTCATTACATTGTACAGCTTGATGTAAATGTAATCAAAGCGGTGTATGCACCATGACAAACAGCTAATTAACCAAATGACAGCTTGATTTCTACCATATTCTGCTGCCTTGGCACACAGTCCCACACAGTTTATCGTTTCACATTCTGTTCATTGTGAGTGAGACGAAAATGCGACAGCGAGATCGCTCCTATCTGTTTGGGGACTGCCAGAAAAAAACCGGATGAATTCAAACAAAAGAAATTGCAACACAATGTGGCAATGAAAGTGATGGGTTTCAGTCGCAGGCCCGAGCGAGCCAGGAAAACCCGGATTGGACTTCAGGCATTATAGTAGCATCTCTATTTTGGCTGTAACATTTCACTGACAGTTTTATCCTGGACACCAAGAAACCCAATGTGATTAATGCACTGCCACACTGCTCTGTGGGATGTCTTAGGGCTCGCTCTCTCTCTGTCCCTCTGTCTGTCCCACTCTGTCCCTATCTCCCTTTCTCTGTCCTTCTGTCTCTCTATTCCTCTCTCTCCCTTTCTCCCTCTCTCTCTTTCTGTCTTGCTTTGTCTTTGCCAGCTCTCCTCCTTGATAGCTCTCTAACGTGACTCGACACTGAGGAGATTGATAGCGATCATTACGCGGCTCTGAAAGAGCAGCACAGGCCCTCTGCACACATTGGCCTTCTACCAGTGCAAACCACTGCCATGGATGAGGACAGATGGATGATAGCTTTGTGTATGTGCTGGTCTGTGTGCCTGCTTCCGTGGAAAGAGTGTTGAAATTGCAAAGTAAAGCCTGATTTATGCTACACGTGCAAGTACACAAGGAAGAAACAACCCACAAAGGCACTTGAGTTCTAACTCATATAAATGAGGGTAATTTGTTACCATGTCTTGAAACAAATGGCTTGGCTAGTGTTAGCGCTTGGCTAGTGCTAGCACTCGGCAACCCATCAATACAACAAGCGCCTTATCATCTCACCTTGAATATTAAAACAGGATGTCTGACTGGGTGTGGCTGCATCAGATTTTCACCCTCCACTTTGTAAACAATATCCCTGTTTTCCCTCGCCTCACACACCGAGGTGTGGGGGTCATTTATCGTATGCCTATTCCGTAGTCCTTATGGCTGATTTGATTTGTTTACCCGTATGAGTTTAGCCCTTAGCCTCAATCTCCTGAGAGAGCGAGATTTAGCATTTAAATTGGTTGATCCTCCACACGTTTGCTAAAGCTGTTTTTAAAGCATTACATTGATGAAAAGCAGGCGGTAATCCCCAGGGAGTGGGACCTTATCTGACTAAACACCTGACAATGAGGTTTCCATTGTCACTCACGGACCACAACTGCTCCGATAAGGGCCTCCCCTTTGTTGTTATTGACCTTCATCACCGAGCTTTGCCACCCTGTGTGTTTTCACAAGTGGGAGGATGACACTTCGGACTAAATTAATCATCTTGGCGCCAATTTAAAATCGAGCAAGTTATGTTTTGGATAAAATAGGTGTAGCCATTATCCGCCACGCACTCCCTTGGAGACGCCCCAAGTTTCTCACGTGTGTCCTCTCCATGGAAACACCACCATCTCTGCCCTCAACGCATGCCACAACGCACACCACGCCAACGTTTTCTGCTCACCAGCAAGGGCCCCCATTCCATACATCCCATTCCACAGCCAAGAAAACTTCCCCAGCTGCTCCTCCTTCAAGCTGAGAGTCTCTGTTTAAACAGACCATATGTTGCCTATTTCCACTCGTTTTCTCAACGATTTCTCCCCTTAGTTTTCGTTTTGTGCTCCTAATGAACCCGACTGAGATGGGGCTGATTTGGGTGTGAAACAGCCCGGCGGGGTGCGAACGTGCACCCGCCTCCACCTCCCACAACTGCCATGTGGCGAACAGGAAGAGAACTCGGGGCCGATCAGAAGTGACTGGAAATAGCGCACGTGTTGATTATGTGTTTCCCTATCTAACTGAAGCGAAGCGAGCAAGATTAGGGAGGCAGAAGACGAATAACAAAGCTGTTCCCTTTGGGTTGACAAGTGGGTCGTGGTTTAAGAAACATGTCAGTCAAGGAGGCAGTGTATGATTGGTGAGAAAAACCCGGTTAAGGCATGTTCCAATGTCCCTGTTATTGTATGGCTAGTAACGAGCATGGTAACACGTTATAAGATATCATGACATGGTTGATGACTGCCAAAAAGACTGTTTGCTGGAGAATATCAGCCAATGATGTTGTGTAGAAGTGAGAGTGTATTCAGAGGAACTTCTTCAGAAAATCAAGGCATGTACCGTACAGTATGCTTTGTCATTCCTGAATTCACTTTGACAATGAAAGACTATGGAGGCCATGGGTACTAAACTACACGGCTCGATCATTCTCATTCTGCGTTTGTAGTTGAGTTCACCTGCAGGGAAACTAGCCGTATAAATGCCAGTCTGTACAGTCTCTGATTGCACGGCGGCAGTATTCAAATTACATACATTTTATATCCCCAAATACACTATGCAGTCCACTGAGTGAGATCATAGTTGTTTCATCCATTTAGGTGGGGGAAATCTGGGTCTGTGTGATTACAGGGGGGCACTTAGTGAACTTCTTGCAGTTGTAGGGTTGGTTGTTCTTGCACATCTTGGTGTTTAGTGTCGTCTGTAAAAACACACAGACATGTCGGAAATACTCCAGAGTCTTCTAGAATAACTTCTAAAGTCTAGAAGTTACCCAATCTGAGTTAAAATTCATTTAATTCATCTAATACCAATCCAATTGATAGGAGTGTAAAAACAAATCCCTTTAGCATCGGCCAATGGGCTAATGGAGGATTGTCTAAATCTCTTAGAACAGATGTAAGTCACTCTCCTTTTAGGGAGCATGTGGTAAGGAATCCTGTCTTGTGAGGCTTAATTGAAAGTACCTAGAGTAGTCCAGGCCTCCTCTAGACAAATCTTAGTGGCACTCCCAAATGACATTAGATTGTTCAATACGACTTCAAGTGTCTGCACAGATTCTTTCAAATGTAGAAACAAGTCTTATAGAATTATCTGGAAATCGACACAATTCTTCTTAATCTGGGAATTGTCTTATATTGTTTACCAAAGATGTTTGTCCATCATGTTTTTATTTCTTCAAATCCCAGGACTAGCTGAGTTGAGGAAGACATTTTGTATAAGCTGGATGTCAACGTCATGGGAAAATCAATTGCTGCCAGACAATGTTAAATGTTATGTTGCGGCGGTTACATGACAGATGAGGCTTAGGGTGGTATTTTCATAGGTGAATGAAGTCTGGAACATCGACTGTCTTGGCTGCTTTTGTCAGTTGAAGTTTCATTAGAGACAATTTGAAGGACAGCAAGTCTGACCCTTTTGACTGAGTCACAGGTTCTGTAGCCGACGTCGGACAAGGTCTGAAACAGGAAATAGAAGTGAGCAGTGTGAATAGATGTTTTTCGGCAGATTAAAACCGCAGACCAATTTCATTAATGGATTCAGATACCGTTCAAGGTGTCACATCTAGCTTACAAGGAGGACCCAAATGCAGAGTGCGGAACAGAAAGTTTATTAATGAAAAACTGAAATCACTGAAGCAGAAGGCTCGGAAAACAAAAAGGCAAGTAAAGCCGCAGAAAGTAGATCCAGAAAGTAGATCCAAAGGGTGATCCATAATACGTCGTCAAGAACAGTCAGAGTCCGAGATAGGGATAGCTGCTAACCACGGCTAGAACAGAAAAAAAACACGCACAATAGGGACGAAGGAGGGAAACAGAGGATATTTATAAGATGCGTAATCAGCGCACAACAGGGAACAGGTGGTGAGGAGGAGGATAAAGGTTCTGCTGGAAAGATGAGCTTCAGCTGAGCACTGCCATGACCACGAGGTCACCTCCCAAACCCTGACAGGGTGACCACGAGGTCACCTCCCAAACCCTGACAGGGTGACCACGAGGTCACCTCCCAAACCCTGACAGGATGACCACGAGGTCACCTCCCAAACCCTGACAGGGTGACCACGAGGTCACCTCCCAAACCGTGACAGGGTGACCACGAGGTCACCTCCCAAACCCTGACAGGGTGACCACGAGGTCACCTCCCAAACCCTGTCAGGGTGACCACGAGGTCACCTCCCAAACCCTGACAGGGTGACCACGAGGTCACCTCCCAAACCCCACAAGGCCACTCAAGATATTGTTCCTTCAGACTTCTCTGAGGTCGTTCATCAAGCTATTATCCTTGATCATTTACCGGATTGTTCTCTGAATTACAAAGCAGACAAAGCTCTAAATGAATCATGAGATACGAACACCTGACTCAGACTCAGTACAAGTGAGCAAAATAATAATCACATAATAAAAACAGTATAAAAATGAAATGTCTCTTCTGCACCCGGTTTCACCTTCAGCTACTCAACAACAGGCAGAACTTAATAAAAAATACTTTCATCCTATGAAACTCCTAGATTTCATAGTATGCTCTCACTGTAGGGTGTTAGCTATTAGTGTGAACAGTTGGAGCTAGCTCGCTAGGCCCAGTGGATCAACACCAGCAGCATATTTGGTTTTCAACACAAACCTTGCAATATTTTCAAGTCTTCACCAGTGTCTCCTACATGGAGCCTTGGGCCGTATCATGTTGCCGATTGGCCTGGAAGAAGCCCTGGAGGGTCTTCACCATTCTGTACTGAATGATGAGCAGGGAACTGGTACAGAGTTTAATTTGAAACCTCAGCAACACTGTGAGGAGGCAGCCATGTGGTGTATGTGTGTGTCTGTGTGTGTGTGTGGATTATGGCACAGTATGAAAAAGTTAATTATTGATTTTTATTTGACCCTGCAATCCACCTCGACAATGGGATGCCTGTTGTATTTGCATACTGTACAGTGAGTCTCTGACCAAGTGTTCTGTCTCACGGGCAACTGGTCATGGCCATGTGACTGAAGTTCTCATTTGGATAGTAGAACATCTTTTTATATCTGTGTTGTCTTAAATCGATGTGAACTAGGGGCACATCTCTATGAGGAAATTAGACATATTTATGTCTACCTTTGACTAGCATTACTGCTAGGGAAGTAACCTGAACATATTTCAGTTAACATCCCGTGTGGTTCTGAGTCCTTTGTCCTCTCCAGTGCAGACAGCAGTATCACACATTAAACCTCTCTTTACCATAGGCACTTACTAGTACGATAAGGGTGAATGAAGCACCTGGCACACAGAAGATAGCAGTTCCTCTTGTGCTGACTGATCAAATTGGTGCAGAATGTGTTCATTGCATGCCATGCCATCATGAAGACTAGTCAAATCAGCGCTCTTCCGTCCCCTTAAGCGACAACAGTTCTTTTTGTACTTATTTAATCTTGGTCAAGGCATCTGCCAACCCTGCTGATGGAGAATCTACATTCTGTGTTGGCGTGAAAGCCAGCATTAAAAAACAGCTTCCTTAGTCACGGCCGTGATTGTTCTCCATCCTCAATCCCTCCATTAAAGTGATCATATCCACTCATTGGCACCCATCACCTTTTCTTTCAATTGTCAACTGTTAAGCGAAAGTGTAAATGTATTGTTACTGCAGCAGTGCAGTTCTTCTCCACATCAACACAAGCGTGATTGTTTACTACTAACTCTTTTGCAATTTAGCAAAATTATATCCCATCGCTGTGCGATGTCTCATTGTTGTAAATGTGAGTCGTCTCTGGAGGTGAAGCACATCCAGTTGTAAACAACACGCATCCAATTAATCACGTCAGAGGGTACTATCGTACTCTACTATTTTTTCTTTTTTTTTTTGCTGCTGAAGGTTTCTCCTGCTTGGTACCCTGCACTAAGTGATTTGCCTCAGAAAATGTAATTACAGCACCCATAGCGACAGGCCGAGCTATTAGAAACATAAGTGGCCTGTTTTCCTGCAAACCATTTTCTCAAGTGATTTAGAGGGTGTACCTCTAAATGAATAAGAGGGGTGTGTATAGGCGTTTCTGGACAACTGACACACAAAATGGCATTTGAAAAGACAAAGACGAAATGCCAGTAGGGTGAACGTTTTGGTAGAAGAGTCATTGTGTAATGAAATATCACTAGTCATTTTTCATTTATTAATTTTTACTTTAAAGCAACCGTTTTAACTTTTTGACAAAAGACATTGACATTTATAAGCCTGTGACTGTGGCTTGTGTAACTAATGTTTTCACTTAAGGTGTCATTTTTTTATATAGTACTGCTGTTTGTTGGAGTAATCTTTAACCAAAACTAGTGGAAGGACATGTTAGAGTTGTAACAATGTGATGAGCCAGATGAGTTGAGGGTTAGACACAGCAACACACTGTAGGGTGAGGGGAGGAGAAGGGGGGCGACTGGACCATAAAACCACATTACTCTCTGCCCCTGACTTCAAAATATTGTAAATATGCTGATGTTGACAGAATATACTGTATATTCAGACTTGACGAGCTGGGCTGTTTTTAAATTGCCTATTATACTTGTTAATAGACTGACTTGTATCTGTCAGCTGTGTTCTTCTTCACAGAATGTGTCTCCCGTCCTGATGAGAACCTGGTAGCACAGCTATTTGTCTTACTGTTGCAATTCATCAAAGAGCACAATTGAACACTAAAGTAAACAGCCATGAACGGCACATAAGAGTGGCTGTTAGCTACTGTAACAGGAGTATGGATACAGATACGAAGCATATGTCTGCATGCAACTCTACCAACACACCAAAATGATGAAGGTCTCTGGTTTCCATTATGCAAGCAGACTATCCTAAACAATCGCAGTGGAACGAGTAGCTATACACAATGCGAAGGTGAAACATATTCATAAATGTTTCTTTCTTTCTTCCAACCTATCACCATGACAACAACTGGACCTTGCTTACACAATTGTAATAGTAAACTATAGGTGCAGACGAGAGTTTTTGCATGTATTTAATTTTCTTTCACCTTTTAATTAGCACAGACCGAATAACTTCTTATTTCTGGCCAGTCATAGATCAAGAAAGAACTCACCAAATTCTCTGATGGGTGGACTTTCATTCTGCACTTAACAACAGGTTTACTTGCTACAAAGGAAGATTCAATAAATTGAAAAACAATTGTTTTATTTTAATTAAGAATGACCCCTCAAGCTTGACAAATAAATGAGGCTGCAAACTTGGTCAACAACAGAAAAGCTTCAATAAAAGCCTGTCAACAGACTAATTGTCAAATCACAACTGTGGATGAATATAATCACTGTGTAATTACAGAGCTGTCAGTAATATCCACTAAGTAGTGTTTGTGTGTTTGACGATCTGTCATCTGAAAGTTTCCTTTGGGAGGAACAGCAACCTACTGTTCAAAATATTTAGACTGCAGGTCCTGCAGTAGATCAATACAAAGGGGAAGTTAGACACTTGTAATTGTGTGTTTTTTGAATGCAATAATTAAAATACATTTTAAATGTTGCTTGACTAAACACCCTGAAGTAAAAATTATTTTGAATAAAATGTGTTCTTTGATCTGACACAAAGATAGAGGCAGGTCTGTTTGAGGAGCTGCGATACCAAAGAAAGTAAGACGGAAGTTTAAAAGGAGCTTTTCCAAACCCCAGGCCCCACAGTTCAAAGCACCACATCTCTCTCTTTACACAATAAATCCCCAAAACTCACCTAGGGCAAGGTTGTTCTAATGGTCCTGGATCCCACAATTCAGAGTTCAGCATTCCCCAAGGCGCACCCTCCCTCCCTCTCTCCCCCCACGCACACTTTCAAAGAGCTGCCACCCTCTTCGTCTGCTGCAGGGTGCTAAACTAGGCCAGAACCTGCAATGAAAAGTCATTTGATGATATATGTAAGGTCATATATATGTATATATATATATTTGTGTTATATATATATATATATATATATATATATACGTGTATATATATATATATATATACGTGTATATATACATATACATGTTGTA
This sequence comes from Hypomesus nipponensis, assembly GCF_054491055.1. Lineage (NCBI taxonomy): Eukaryota > Metazoa > Chordata > Actinopteri > Osmeriformes > Osmeridae > Hypomesus > Hypomesus nipponensis. The sequence continues at coordinate 1,924,658 of NC_140361.1, forward strand.
TAGTCTTATATTTCATATGTATTTAAAATGTTATAAATAGTTATACAGAAGCTATTAATTATTTTTAATAGCAGGAAGCTTTTCATGGATGTGGCGGGGGTGCCTCAACAATGGGTCAGATTCATTTGAAAGGAATGCAAAGGATACATGAATCCTTCAATTTTCCAATTCGTGGAGGGCACAATAGTCACAGTAATGGCTTTACATTTCCATTAGCGGTTGCATCACACTTCTAATGGAAGGTAAAGTGGCATTATGCCTTTTCAGTACTTACTGTACACATGGAATATGACAAACCTTTCACCCCACTGCCTGCAGTCAGTTAGTGCAGAATGCCTTTTAATTATCTCCTGATTCTTTGTGGAAGAATATAGTGCAGGGCTGCAGCAGTCTCATCAAAATTATATATTTGAAGGAAGATTTGAAGGAGCCATTAAAGGTTGATTGTAAAAGAAAGACATAACAAAGACTAAGATCAAGACTAATGTTCCAGAGGAGTGTGTGTCGTCGAGGACCTATTCTTCAAAAATGGATCTAACATCAAAACAATCTCAACTGAATTTATTATTATATATTTTTTTTAAACATTGTATTTCTGTGTTTTTCATGGACAAAAATAAGTCAAGCATCTTAAAGATCATTTAAGAAGCCTTTTGCTCCGTTGATACATTGTGATCTGAAGCAGTGTACCATGAATTTAAGAATCTCGAGCACAGCTAACACAATACACCGCCACTGCTTGTGAAAACATACTATTCAACGTTACAATATGCGGACTGCATGTTTCTCCAAAAACTCAGAGGAGGTAATACACTCTGACAAAAAAAAGAAAAGAAATCTGACACTCCATAAAGAAGCATTTGATAGATATTGCAAGGACCATTAGGATCTGAACGAGGCTGTCGTTCCAGCGCTGCCATACAGTATTAATCAAAAACAGTCTTAAAAGCATCTCTCTGATGGAGGAGATGACAAGTTGACATGGAGGAATCATGGATGGGAGGCATCCATCTTGATCTGGTTTCAAAGCAAAGCTCCTTAAAACACACAGCTGTTTCATCAGTTCAGGACGGGCATCGCTCCCATGTGCTACTGGGGGGAAACGGCAAGCTGCCTGAGAGGTCCATTCCTTCATACGAAGCGCACGCCATCATTGACATTTACATTCATTTACATTTAGTCATTTAGCAGACGCTCTTATCCAGAGCGACTTACAGTAATTACAGGGACATTCCCCCCAAGGCAAGTAGGGTGAAGTGCCTTGCCCAAGGACACAACGTCATTTGGCTCGGCCGGGACGCGAACCGGCGACCTTCAGATTACCAGCCGAGCCCGATTCCCTCACCGTCCAGCCACCGGACTTCCCATTGACACACCCCCTCACCGGCATACTGGACACACGTGTCTCAGACCTGTCCTTGGTGGCGTTGGTCACCCTGGTCTGGTCCCTCCCAGAGAACTGGGATGTTTACTGTAGGACCTTGTAGACTTCAAAGCCTCATTGAAAACCACAAACAGCCAGACATGAATGTCTATATAAATTGTCAAATTCAGATTGTAGTAAACGTGAAGTGTTGATGGGAATGGATTTTCTTTTGTATTGAAGTCACCTCTAGCATAGCTGGATGGGATAACTACAATGCAGTACACAAACACAAATATTGATACTGCAACCTGCAAGTAGACATGTTTATTATGGGTCAACATGATCAGATAATCAATAACTCATTTTATGTTGTGTTTGACTACACAAGGTGAAATAATGAAGTCAACAAGGGTTTTCCACACTGCAAAATCTAACTGTGATAATCTATATTGCATGCTATCTTTTTTTATTTTAAGGCTTATCTAGTGACTTATTTTAAGTACATGACTCATTATTTCTAGAAATCATCTCAAGGGAAACATTCTCAATGCAGCCAAACTGACTTGTTTTAAGCATAAACATCCTCTTAATTAGTAGTTTTGCACTTAAATGTGAAAATTTCACATTTTTGCAGTGCCTAGAGGTATCATACATTGGCTTGGTGCCAATGATATCAGACCTGGGGTTTCAGTTAGAGACCTTTCATAAAATATTACACCAATCACTATAATTGCTGGCTCACGTTCTACGTACAGTATAGAACATTCTACGTATAGAACTTGTCGCACATCTGTGCCACACATGTACTGCTTGGAACAATAGACTTGTTAAAGAGGGTTATATTTTTACTTAGTTTTGAAAAGCTATAACTTTGGGTTGTGTGATACAGGCAATTATGTAAACAGCGCCCTGCCCTTTATAATAGAACCCGGAGCCGTGATTTGTGTACCAGATCATTTCAGGATGATCCCCAGGCACAACCACAGTCCTGTGGAAGCGACGTGGAACTTTCAGTCAGACACTGGAGGTTCACTTTGTTTGAAAGGGACACAGTCATAGGCGGATGCAAAGCGACAAGGACGAAATCTGCATATTCACCACAGGGGGAACAAACGAGGCAGACAGTCCTTCTGCAGAGTTGTTGTTTTTGTGGCCGTTCCTGTCAGAACACAGTCTTTGTCAAGAGGAGAGTGTAAATTAACCAAATGACAAAGACAAACAGTAAATAATCAGAGCAGCACACTGCAAACCTAACAGCAACCCTCAACATTTTTTTAAAATAATTCCAACACTTTGGCAGCTTTTTCTGATCTTCCATTTCCTCTTGTTGATATTATCTTGAGATTCTCACCGAAAAAAGTACCATCTCTGTTTTGAATTTAGTGAAGCAAATACGAAATGTCAGCACTTTCAGTTTTATTTTTAAACAGCGACGATGGATAGATAATCATGGTGTGTCATTCCGGGGGCCAATTACCCAGCTTTGACTGAAATTGGAAAACCTGTTCTCTCTGCGCTCTAATGGATGTTCTGGTCATTAGTTATCTGAGAGTCTTCTCAGGCTGTAATCAAACGTGAAGCAGTCTGTTAAGCACCCATAAAGGAACAGCTGCCTCTCTCAATGACCTTCTGGTTAAGAGTACTGAACAGTCGGCCAGTTGATGTTTGCAACACTTATCACGTGTCGCCACGAAAATATCTCAATTATGATCTTTTTTTGCTGTGATTGCACACCTCATGTCTTCTATTTGGTGGTTTTGAAGAGAGCCAGCAGTGGTAGACTGACTACAACCGCAACAGACTGTCGTGAAAACAGGAACAGCACCCTCCACCAGTGACAGCAGCTCTCCTGTTGGTGAAATCCTTGCAGTACCTCAGTACTAATCAACAAAAATGTGTGTTTTTCCATCACCAGGAGACCAACTGTCAAGCCAGCAAGGACCGCCCCCTCAACTGCCGGCCCCGCCCCCTCACAAACAGCAGCCATCCATCACGTCCCTGAGCAGTGGTTCGCTGGCCAATCAGAGGAGCCCCAGCCCCCCCCCCACAGCAGGCCTGGCAGCAGAGTTGCAGGGCACGGCAGAATGTGCCCAGCTGCAGGACAGCTGGGTGCTGGGCAGCAATGTGGCCCTGGAGAGCAGGTGAGGACCCTGGGAGGAACTGTGTTGTGACTTGATGTGATTTTAGGCGACTTGATTAGTGACTTGATACACATTTAGGTGACTTCATGCATGACTTGATGCTGTATTAGGTGACTGTGTTAGATGACTTGACATGTGACTTGATATCATTTTAGGTTACTTAGGTTAGATGTTATTATTATTTCAGGGGACTTGATACTTGCTAACTTTTTACTAAGTTTATTAGATCCCCACCACCCAAAACACTGTTTGAATCTAATTTCAGGGTTCATCTCTGTTTCACATTTTAATATTTTCTGGTCTTGTAATAGCACTTTAAACAGCTACAAAAAAGCTCCACCATGAGATTGTTAGAGGGCGTCAATATATTTAGTACTCTGTTCTATTAGATGCTCTCACTGGTTCAGGTAAATATTTTAAAAGAAGGACAATGAGCTGGAGGGTGGAATGGCATCATATATTTGATATAGTCTAAACCTGTGGGCTTAATAACACATAAATGGGGAGCAGCTGGCATCAAAAGGATAAACTTGAAAACACAGAAAATACTAAGAGATATGACCAAGCAAGATTCCACTTTGGCCTAAGACTCTCCGCTAAGCTTTACCATCTAAACTCCTCCCTCCATCATACAATTTCTTTCCTCAATCAATATTGGTTCAATTTGTTCAAATGCACCCAGTAGGGTTACAGCGAAATCAGGTACCAAAAAATTACTCAGGGGGGGGGGGCTGAATCCATTCAAGTTTGATATTAGATTGCCGGTCTGCAGCCTGGATCAAAATAGGCCCAGCATGCAAAAAAAACAAACCTCTTCAGTTGACCAAATCAACTGAGTTATGTTGCAACAGTTTCTCATGCTGAGGAAGACATTGTACCGGTACTAACAATACAGTGACCTTGGGGTGTTTTAGCGGTGTAGACAGAACAATATGTGCACACCTATCATCAGACCTGCCGCAAATTATTATCTACACACAGCAGTCTATATAGCTACACACAGCAGTGTATATATCTACACACAGCAGTCTATATATCTACACACAGCAGTCTATATATCTACACACAGCAGTCTTTATCATGGGCCAATGGGAGAGCCCCAAATCCTTATACTCCTTCCTTCTGTTATGTAAACAGGAAGCCACGGAAACCATTTCATAGCCTTGACTGTTTTTACATTAGGCTGCTGGTTTCAAACTGACATACTTCAGACAGAATCCCGCTTGCATATCTTGTCAGTTTATGGATTGAATTTGAGTGATCTTTTTCTCTGCATTTCAATGCCTCAAAAGAGTCAATATTAAGGACTTGTGTCCCTCTGCATCCTGGACCCTTGACTCGGTCCTCTGGCTTTTAAGAATAATCACAACCCTATGGACCACATAAGCTATTATGAATAATTGCAATACATTGATTATCTGAAAAGGCCCCATTAAGGAGTTGACCTTCAAAGCATTTGCATGCTAATTTGACATAATTCTACTCTCCTTTCAAAACGGAATGCTCTCTGAACTCTAAAAGCTGCTTTCAATTACGGCTCTGTTTATTCAAGAGAAAATTGATGTATCCATCATGTATTATTTATCAGTTTCTGTAATTACGTAGTGGGTGAAGCCGTTGGATTCTGAGATCCTTTCAAAGCAGTAAAATGACACATTAGGTTGTTTAGGACCACTTGTTTGTTAGAAAAAAGCACAATGAGGTAACATTCCCCGATACTGCATGTTTTATGCAGCAACTTTACACTGCGGTCTCCAACCCACATTTATCTGTTCAGTCCTGCACCTCTTCCTTTCCACAACTATCCCTTGTTTATCTACTCGATTTGAGCTCCATGGGTCAGCCACGGGTTAGGAAGCATAACGAGGCTAAATTATTCTTTTGAAAAGTCCAACTCTTTCCTAATTAAAGAAAAGGTTAACATTTTAGAAAAACACAACTTTGCCATGACAATTCATGAGCTAATTGACTTTAAACAACTTGAAAATCTTGAAAGGTCTGGACTGCAAGCTGTCATTTGAAATGAGTGTAATTACAGCTTTTAAAGTAAGAAACTCACGTTTCCTTCTCAAGAGATATTCTTCTGAAATTATTCCACTTGAGTTTTTGTTCTATTTTATGCCAAGACCACTCCAGCTCTTCAGAGTAAAGTGCTCAATTAGTTGCCAATAGAAACCTGTTATTGCATACTATTCTCTTGTACCAGGGATACTTTCAGATCTTTAAAAGGGGTGTGAAATGCTTTTAATCAGCCTCTCAGGTCCTTTCTCTATAGAAATACAGATATTTTCAATTAGCATTTTAAGAATGTGCTATTCACTTCCATTATTGTGTGAATGCCGTGGCTCTTGAGAATAAATAGGCTCATACTTCCATCCTGTAGTTACAGAATGGTGAACCACTGGATGTGTGAAATTGATTTTGGATTTTTCCCGAATGCTCTGCTACCTACTATTCCCCACCTAAAAATGACAGCTCTTGATAGGATGCCATTGAACCGCTGCAAATGCATCCAATCGAATCTGTTTAAATCTATTTGTTATATATTTCAATAAATTACATTTTGTACCTGCAATTGTGTCATGTCTAAAGGCTTTTAAAGTGCTCTTTGACACTTTAATGTGCAGTTTGTACAGTAAACCTTATTGGATCAAGAAGACTTTCTTGTGATAGAAATGTTGTTTGGAGGTCTAACAACACAATTTGATGTGTAATGTAACTTGTGACATTGTCACTCTTCTGAAAGAAAATGCGTTCAATAGATTTTCTATACAAAATTGGTTTTCATACTGTATAGTTTCGGCAAGTCTATGTAAGGAACCCAACTCAAACCCTTGTGCCATGAACCACCTGTGCTGGGGACCTATATGCATAAATCCGAACATATTTTTTTTTTTCCTAAATCTAATCAAACTCATTAAATCCTTTGGCACAGTGTGCAAACAACCCAAGCACACTGTGTCAAAATGGCGCCCTGCTGTTCTCTGTGTGCACAACGGCACACAAACATCAGGGATCCACCCTCAAAATACCGTCACACACGCAAAGCTAGACGAGCACCTGCTACCAGACTCCCAACTGCGAGGGCAGGTGGCGCAACGGGATAGAAAGAGGGGATATGAGCGAGGGAGGAGTGTTGAAGGAGAGGAGAACAGAACTCAGCAGAAGACTGCCTCAGTCGTGGAATTAATAGTCGTCATCTTCCACTTTTCACTTTGGAATGCTATCTCTAACTCAACGCATCCGCCGGCAGTGCGATTACACAGACTGAGGAGCACCGAGTCTCATTGTTTTTAGTTTACCGCGTATTCTGGGAGCTTAGCAGGGTCCAAATCCGCCTACTGGATGTTTTTGTATTTCGTCTCCCCTGTAAGGGTGCTTTTGAAATGTCACCTCCATCAAGGAGGGCGAGGAAAGATAAAGGCTCCAGTCGGCCCATTGTCTGGCTAGTGCTTCGTCAAGGAGAGTGCCATACATGCACACCCTTCCAAAAAAACACAGATTCCCCATCCATATCAATAGGGCTGTTGGGATTAGCATAGTAATGTGCTTCTTTGTGTCACATTGTCTTTAATCAATTACATACGGTCACCCGGCATGTAGGGGCCCAGACATGCAAACTGCCCTTCTGTTTGTTTACCACGTCCAGAAGCATTTCATCACCAGACCTATTCAGCGTTCACGCTGCCTTTCCGCTATTTTGCAAAACCATTCGTCGAAAACTACCACGTCCAGCACATCCATTGTACAGTACGGCAGCTACTGCATTCATAACACAGAAGACAAAAGTTTTTTTGAACTTTGTTTCGGACTCCTCGAGTCGTAAATTAAAATAGTTTCACCCTGGCAACCCGTTGTTCTTCTAACCCCACACCCCCCACCCCCCATCCCCCCACCCCCCACCTTAAAGGTTGATATACTCATGTGTCTGGCACACTGTGGCAGCAATGAATACTTTGAACCCGAAGCCCACCAGCACCCTACAAAAGTCTCCTCAAACCAAACTGTGCCACGTCTTGGACTATGCCAATCTAGATTGCACAGGAAACATTGCCATTCTGGAGTGACATCTTGTAACCTTTTAAACTAAGATCCTCCATCTGTCCATGACTGTGCGTGTCAATCTGGTCTTTAGAGATGCCGAGCAATCCATATCTGACATTTGTCCTGTTAGTCAGACATTGATCAAAAGCTTTTACAGAAGGACACAGCCTAAGAGGACAGAATGTGAAGAAATACGATTAATGGATTTGAAAGCACAACAGATTATCTTTGGTCTTTACCTTTTGTAGTCTTTACTTTTTATGAACAAGCAGGGGCTCTAATTTTGTGTCTCTGCTGTGGAATAACAATCCTCTCTACTGACGTTAGCGAGCGTCATTAATGTTTTATAAAGGCCTTTAAAAGGTGCCTCGATGATGTGTAAAGAAACGCCTGTTTAAAAAGATGAAACGCAGCTTGTAAGTGACATATGACATATTTTCTGTACTCTCTTTTACATAACGGCATAATATTTTTCATGAATTGCATTTTGCATAATTAAATCATGTTTAAGACGCTTGTCTTAAGTGTGCACGTATAGCGGTTATTTGGATAGAGACGGAGGCTTTTTAACATTTATAGAGTGGAAGCCTCCTGTCTGCCTTCCAAAAGAGATAGCTGTACTTCAAGGGTTATAACGTATTTTTGTTACGCCTGTAAAGTTGTAATCTTTAGTAAGTAGATCACCGGCACGCCAGAGATGAATGGTTCTCCTCTCTGATTTCCTTCTGTCTTGTTGGAAACCCTAAAGGTTTTTGTTTCTGCCATTCATCCCTAAGTGAAGCAAGCACAGCAACGAGGCTTAATTCATTTGCTTAAGAGGTTTTCACAAGGGTTTAAAAAAGTTAATAGGACAATCTAGAGTAGAACATTTGATTAAACCTTCTTAATTACAACAGGTATAATGGCCTATTAGTCAGTCCCTGCTGTAAAAGGGCAAGTGGGAGATGATTGTTTTTATGGGGTGCTTCTGGCTCACCTTTAACAATGTCAGCGTCAGTCCAGGATGGCCAGGGGTGTTGGCCCGTATTGGAGAACATTCTCGATTGGACTCTGATATCAAAGCTTCATCAAAGGACACATGTAGAGAACTGGCACCAGCTGTGGGCCAATCAGATGTGGGATTGGAAAGGACGTGTGGTACTTTCTTAAACCTGTCAACACCTCATTACAGGGTTGGAAGGACCTTGTTGACGCTTTTAACTTTTCTTTTGTAATTTTGTTTTTCTCCCCCGCTCCCCCCCTCCCCTCCTCAGACATTTCCTCTTTAAAACGGGTCCAGGGACAACACCGTTCTTCGGCACGGCGACCCCAGGTTACACCATGGCAACAGGCGCCGTCTACTCCACCCCGGCCCGCCCGCTACCCAGAAACACCCTCTCCAGGGGAGCGTTCAAGTTCAAGAAGTCGCCCAAACACTGCTCCTGGAGGTGCACTGCCCTGAGCGCTGTGGCTGTGGCCATCCTGCTGTCGCTCCTCCTCTGCTACTGCATAGGTAACTACGGTAACCACGGCCGCGCCGCTATCTTTCACCAACGTGTTTATCAGCCGTGAACCGTCATCCTCTACGCCTCGGCCGTGACGGCTTTTTAACGGAACCAGGCCTCGTCAGCGAGGGTCGACACCGTCCCTGTGCCAAAGCCGTTACCAGGGCTCAGCCGGTGTACAGGAAGCCCTCTGCGTCCTGATTTAACACCCTCTGTCTTTCCGCCAGTATAAACACACCTTTGCCGTGATTCCCTCCAGTGGCCTCTTGCACAGACTCAGTATGTGATATTATTCACTGTGCCCCCAACAGTCTGCATGGCGGCTCCTCACCTGAGTGGATTCTGATGAGACAGTTGATGCCGATTCAGATAGGGGGTCATTTCACCCTGACAGGGCCAGTGCATCATCTCACTATTCTCATAACAGGCCAGCAGAAGGGGCAGACTCATTCCAATCCACAGGAGCCCTGCTAGACACACGCTGGCTAGTTCAAACAGTCCTCTGAACAGACCAAATTACTCTGTCAGACACGGACAAACTACAGCAAAACAAACAACATCCCCTTAAAAAACGGAGAAGGACTCAAAAGCTCTTGAAGTTTAAAGGAGCCGTACGTGAACAGTTTGTAGTGCAGCCAAATGTGTATAGCCTCTACTTACAGGAAGTGCTTTTATCTTTGCCAGGAAGGGGAAGAGTTGTACACAGGCCCATTGCCCCCCAGGACATAACTCTCCATGAGGAGGCTTGTGGACGTTTATTTTTTTGTTCTAAAATGCATCAAAGCTCACTCTTTGTTAACCTTTGGTGTCTTGACCACGGCGATAAAACGTCTGGAGTTTTATCCCTCCGCACTATCCACCTGTGTCACGCTCGTCTTTAATCTTAAGCTGTGTGACTTTCCCCACAACCAGAAAAGGATTTATACTGTGTTCAAAGGTGCATAATAAAACATGATCACACAGAGAGAAATATTGCTGTGTGGAGGTGATGCAAAGGAAAGAATAGATTGGGAAACATAGATAGGAGTGTGTTCCATGGTAGAAGGTCGTCGAAGTTACTTATTGTTATTACTGATGCATGTCTTTATTATTTGATCCTGGGTTTGATTTGAACAATTTGTGATCTTGATCTTGATACAGACTACAATTCCAGTGTTCTTATGTGTTGTAAATGCTGCTTGAGATTACGTTTATATTGTGCTTTAGTTGTTTTTTGTAAGATGTATTTGAGGCCATTTCCGCTTTTGGGATAGAGACAGTGTAGAGTGACGGTAGAGGTTGGAGGACATGCAGGAAATGGCCCTGGGTGGAATCAAACCCGGGCTCCTTTAGCAAGGCCTCAGCCTCTGTGCTACGCACCTGTAACCGGTGAGCCACTGGCGCATATTATGTGTGTGTGTGTGTGTGCGTGTGTGTGTGCCTGCTTTCCTGTGAGACGTGTTGTGAACTCTTTCAGCGCATGTGTGTTCCTCACCATCAATTTCCAAATGTTTGTGCCTGAGTGTGAGTCAAGTAGATGCAGGTTTCCTCTGCCAGAGGCTGCAGGTGCATCTGGGTCTTTCACCTCTCCTCCTCTCTCTTTCATCTGGGGCCAATTCACCTGCCAGGTGCCATGTCCTAAATAGCTGCAGCACACAGTCACACACGCCTTCTGAGGCAGCCCGCGGACTGGAGCACTCACTCCCTCAGACACCTACAGACACCCCGACACAGGTGTGTGTGTGGGCGTGAGTACACCGTGGAAGACAAAAGTAGATGCTAGCTCTCTGCAGTAAATATAAGAATTAGCTAACAGATATCAGATTTTTACTGTTGTTTTACAACTCCCTGTTTAGCCTCGAACGACATGCAAGTTGTGAATTAGCCTCCAAACAAGAACAGGTAACTGACTGGCGCTCTGCATGGCGTCCATGCGCCCTCTCCGTCGTGTTGTTTTTGTTTGATTGTATTTGATATTCCTTCTGATTCTACTGAATCGCTCCCTTCCACCCGCTGAGTTATCTGCTGCAGTCAATATTCCGAAGCAAGACGTTTGAAAAAAGTTCCGCCAGCAGATCAAATGTTGGGAAATCAAGAGTTTGGGGCGATGGTGCCTCCTCAGCATGTTCCCTGGCTGGCGACTTTGACAAAGGTTGGCCCTCTGATAGTCTTCCCACACACTCATAAAACACGGTTTCCCGAAACAGTTTGATGCCGTCCCCAATACACAGGAGAGGATGAGATTGGAAGAATGAAAGCGAGACACTGTTGTTATGTAAGATGACTAGAAGTGTTTCTCCTCCCCTGTTTCTGTTGCCCTCTGTCTTCGTAACACACACACATTCATACACACACACGCACATACATACATACATACATACATACATACAAACATGTTCATACACACGGTTTTCGTGTCTGCTTCTCATTTTACCCTGTTTTGTAAAAGCCAAGGAGAATAGAAGACTTCTTTCTCCAGTCTGATTCCGGGGTAAAATAGGATTACACCTGCTGCTTGCTTTGATGCATTGCTTGTTTGTTTCCAGACATGCTTGTGTGTGTGTTAATGACAAGCTCTCCCCAAGGAAATATGGAAACGCAACAGTGTTCTTCTATGGATTGAACTAGCTTTGTCTGACCTCTTTCAATTGTACAGTCAGCCGTGCTTACATATAGGCCACTCCATGGAGAGGTAATGAAACCTACAAAAAGCTGAAAGAAGACGAGGGTGTTCCACACAAGTTGTTGTCGTGTTCTTACATACGGATGACCTGGATATGTTGTCCTGCAGGTTTTTCATCTTTTAACACCATGGTTGGAAACCCACGCTGTACTCCTTGTTTTGTTCCCTTCACAGCCATGCACCTGTTAGGCCTGAACTGGCAGCTCCAGGAGATGGAGAACCCGCCGGCATTCGAGAACGGAGCGGGGCAGTTGCGGCCCACGATGCCGAGCGTGGTGACGGCCCTCTCAGCCGACAGTGGTAAGGAGGATGAAGACCACCGCAGGCCTGTAGTGTAACGGACGATATCCTTTATCCCACTTCATAATAACGTATTCGCTTTTGGTTTGTTGCTTTTGGCAAAGCCCAACCCATATTCGTTTTCATCTATATTTGTTGTTATTATTATTCCCTCTCTAACTAGTCCCAAAATGTTGGCTCTACATAATGTTGATGTCAGTATGTTTGTCTCGCGTTGCTTGTGTCTCCGCTATGGCGACAGATTTGTGTCAAAAGTCGCTAGCGTATATATTGTTTCACACATGCAGATAGCAGAACTCGGCGCGAGCAGATTTAACCTCTGAGAGCCTGCCAGGCGCTTGCTCACAGCTACCTGTACAACTCTCGCTTGTTGAATTTGTGCGCGAGTACTTATATCTCGCCTTCTGGAAACCTAGGCAACAAACCAATTACTTGCTAGACAACAATTTCAATTGGAAATGTTTCAAACCACATTTCCAAAAATCTATTTTGAGCTTATCTATGTTTTGGGGGGGATATTTTCATCCCGCAATTCCAGCTAGGGTAAAACATTGTTTGAATCAGCTTGTGTCAAATGGGTTTAATGAAATGCAATATGAGTAAATACTTAATAATATCAGTAGAAAGGGAAGATGAAGTCAGGACCATTTTTACACAGGATTGTCCTTTTTTTCTTAGTTTTGATGCAACAGTTTCAAAAAAGAATAATTGTGGAGATAAGGCACTGTGGAAAGGTATCTTTTCTGGGTGAATGATGTGCTTTTTTCCTGGTCAATCTGCTGGTTTGAACATTCACTTGGTTTTAGAAAATTGTATTTGTTACATCTCTTTTTGGGCTTGGTTAGGCTAAATATCTAAGTTGGTCAGTATGATAATTTCTGGAGACTTGACTGTCTTTGCCTCCAGAATTCTAATACTCACAGTTCAGGAAGCTTTTGTCAGCCTAATCATAATTATCTATCATTTTGTATTCAGTGTCTTGCAGAATACTCTCTACCTTCCTCACCTTTAAAGCAAAAGGCCACTGAATTAACCCTAGAGCACACAGAAGTACTTAGAATGCACGGCCATGAAGCCATTAATTGGGTTTAAGGGGATAGGTGAAAGCTCAATTGTTTAAACTGTGGTAGATTTAAATCCTCATAAGTACTGGTAATTAAGACACCACGTCAAGACAGTTTTGGACTGTTTAAAGGCAATCGATAGCAGGCTATTTTATCCCTGGAGCTAAACTTGGCTCTGTAGCTTCATTTTGAGGAAAGGTAAAGTGACAGGGAATGACCTCATTACACAAGAATGCACACAGACACAGAAAGACAAGCACACACACACACACACGTTGATAAATAACTAAAAGCATGCATGAACCTCTCTCAGAGGTCTAAATAATTAGTAATGTAGACAACCACCATGAAATGTAATAATTAAAATAATCGAAGACGTTTTTAACCTCCGGTCATTTATCCACTGAGATTGGTAGTTGTTGATCCAGAAAGTGGGGAGTCGTCTCCATGTTTTTAGGGGTGTAATTGTGAGTTGATGCATTGCTTAAACTAATGACTAAAGAGTAAATTGTATTAATATTTTAATCACATCCATCCAATCACAAGTTATTTTGCTTATATGGTTGGCCTTGGTTTGTGTGGAAGTGGACATCTAGATTTGCTTCTAGAATAACATTTAAAAAGCAATCACTCAATCTTTTCATTTGTTGTTATTGAACCAGGGGTTGCACATTGGTGGATATTACATTTAGTTGTTTACTTAGAATCCGTATGAGTGATCGGGATCACTCAAAAATGATAGGGAAGGGCTTAGCAATACATTCCTAGCCTGCCCTCACAGGATTGTTTAAATGTGGTCCTTTTCTTGCCAGGAACATGTCTTTGGCCTAAATATTGATAACGAAGAAACACATGAAGTGCAGCAATATAGTGAATAGGAATATGACCTTTAAGTAGCATCCCTGCAATAGAAAAAATGTACCGTACTGTATTTTTTAGTTCTGAGATGCTAGTTGTAACTGGTTAACATTTTTCCCCTCCAGGAAGGAATGGTTTGGTCCATCAGGAGAACAACTCTATAGACAGCGGGCAAGTGGAAGTGGGCCGGAGGGTGACTCAGGGAATTCCTCCTGGGGTATTCTGGCGCTCTCGGCTGGCAATGGAGAAACCTCACTTCCTCAAGTTCAACATCTCTGTCCAGAAGAACGCTCTGATTGGAGTGTATGGGAGGAAGGGTCTCCCTCCAACTCACACTCAGGTAAATATCAGATATCAGACTCTTATTTTCCACGTAATTTCCACTAAATAAAAAAAAAATATATATATTATAGGTATATCTTTTGGCATTTCTGCTCTATTGTAATAGAAACAGGAGATGTAGGGGAGGTCGTACAGGTTATGACCCAGGCTTGAATCGAATCTGGGCCCCTGCGGATAGGTCTTATGTGGTACGCTCTTCAGTCCTGATCCAAGGAGCTCCCACCTTCTTAACATGTTCTCCTGGCACAGGTGTGCAGGCAGCCCAGGTTGCTGGTAGATAAAAATGCAAAGAAAAGTGAGCGAGTGACGACAGATAAGTGAGATAATGCTGCTGAAAGAAACAAAATCTGACAAAATCAAAGAGAAAGCGTCGTTTGAAAAGGCACGTCTGCGTCGATTGTTGAGCATCGAAGGTTGTCAATGCCTGACGCCTAGACTGCCCAGATCGCCTTTGTGAAAACTGTCTCTTCAGTGGCTCTGGGGACAGTGAGAGGGTGGATTGATGCGTTTAGCTAACTGAGCATGAAAGACCTCAATGAGAGCTATTGACTGAGACATCCACTGCTCCGGACAAAAAGAGCAGCTTGGAAGAAGCAAGTCCAGTTCCCCCGTGTCTCCTCCACCAAGGACACACCTCTTACACGGTTTAATACCTGTCCCACTCCACTTCTATAATGTCTTCAAAGACAAGTTTCCGGGAGACAAACTTTCACTCGCGTTCTAATTCACAAGTTCTTAAGTATTCCTCTCGCCATCTGCGTTGTTGTTTGGCCTTGCCCTGTTTTTTTCCTTTTGCCTGTTATTATGTGGGATGGTGAGCATGAGATGTGGAAGGGGGCTTTCAAGGCAGCTAATCGAGACGTATTCACTCACCCTGGGGGCCTGATCTGTTTTATTACTTACCCCTCCGGCCGACAACACAAAGAACTCCACTTCCACCAGGTTAATATCCCCTTCAACCCATCTGCTCCTGTCAAGGGCTTTAAATCAGTGTTGCCTCCTTTCACTCTTTCTCTAATGCTTTATTTCCTATCAGTGGTGAGTCAATTGAGGGGTTAGCTTGTGTCGCATTCCAGACTGCTAAATCCGTCTTTAATACGTTTTTTTCTTACCCAACCCTATAAAAGGCTGTTTTAGTCCTGTGTATGTTAAAGACAGTACTACAACGCACTGTGAAGAATCAAGTTTGGCGATGGCGGTTGGGCTGTGTTTACCGAGCACCAAACCAACCTTTTTTTTCTCCTCTGTTCTACCTCCGTCGTAGCCTCAAACGTTCCCCCTCCTTGCACATTAATACAACGTGTAACCAGTGTGAACTGGTGAAATTCACTCCTCAGGTATGTAATAGGCCACCCACATTGACAAAGAGCCAGCTTTTCGTTGGCGTAGTTGGTAGTGGTTGTGCTTGGAAGTCGAGAGTATGCATCTAATGGAGCTTTCAAAACCACGTCTGTTACAAATGGAACACAATACTTCCCACCTTGCCGCTCAAATATTCACCTCTCTTCGAGTTTGATAAGCCACCGTTCTCTTTCTGCCATGTCTTTCAGTATGACTTTGTGGAGTTGTTGGATGGCAGCCGGCTAATCGCTAAAGACAGGCAAACGGGGTCGGAGCCACTGAAGACGCGAGCGGAGTGGCAAGTCAGTCTCCACCAGGCCGGCTTCATCCAGTACCTGGATGCCGGGGTGTGGCACCTGGCCTTCTACAACGATGGTCGCGGTCTGGAGGCCGTGTCCTACAACACCGTCGTCCAGGGTAAGACCCAAGCGGAGATGGGTGAGGAGGGATTGTATGTTGTGAACTGTGTTGCTGCAGTGATTGGGAAAACGCTTGAATGTGCTTTTTTGTTGTTGTGAGTGTGAGGCTTTTCGAGCGGTTAGAAGTTTCTCTCTGACATCATGGGTTTGGGGTAAGAAAGCACTCAGGTTTAGTCAACATTTCGCAATCCTTTGAGCATTCCTGTGAGGTGTTTCTTAAAGATATTAAGTTATCGACGTTTGTAAGGGTCAGAATCTCCTGCCCCGATCTCATGGCAGTTAAGTGAACATCCAATACGAGTCTGTGAAAGCAATAACAAAAAAGTTTGCCCTCTTAACACAATCGAAATGAGCCCTGGCCCTTTGGGGAGCGGCGGCTTTTATGAGCGATGGTCTGTTGGATGAACAGAAGATCTGTCTGTGGGATATGTCAGATTAACTTCAACTTCTGGGGGATTTACAAAGCTGTAAACACTTCAGAGATTCTGGTGCATCTAGGCATGATCAGTAACTCAATGGAAATTTCCTGACAGGAAAATGAAACGTGTCAAGGAAATAGAAATATTCTGAGAGCAGATTGAATAGCATTTTTTCCTTTTCCAGTTTTTTGTTGTGTTTTAGTGTTTTTTTTTTGTTTTGTTTTGTTTTTTTTTGGGGGGGGGGGGGGGCATGGCTAATGTTAAATCAGTCACAACAGATTCAGTGTTACAGTAGCTTGAAACGCAGTAGGACCAGGCATGAACTCAACATTAATCAGATAATGAAACAAGCCCCATATGCAGAGATGCTACATTGGAGAGAAATCTCATCTCCCACTCAAGTGCATTTTGTACCAACCAACAAATTGATGAACAAAACCCAGACTATTGTTGTCATGACTACCTTAACTCAAGACCCCCCCCCCCCAACAGAGTCAGTCATGGAATGCTCCTACAACTGCTACGGCAACGGAGAGTGTGTGTCCGGGTCATGTGACTGCTTCCCAGGATTCATAGGCCCGTACTGCTCACGAGGTAAGGCCCTGCTCCCGCTCTGCACTGCTGTCCTCTTAAGGCCAGTTCACACAGCCCAACCTAACACCAGCAAACACAGCACAACCTAACACACACAGCACAACCTAACACCAGCAAACACAGCACAACCTAACACCAGCAAACACAGCACAACCTAACACCAGCAAACACAGCACAACCTAACACCAGCAAACACAGGCCAACCTAACACCAGCAAACACAGCACAACCTAACACCAGCAAACACAGCCAGCAGGCAACAATGCAGCACGGCTGAATCT
This sequence comes from Hypomesus nipponensis, assembly GCF_054491055.1. Classification (NCBI taxonomy): domain Eukaryota; kingdom Metazoa; phylum Chordata; class Actinopteri; order Osmeriformes; family Osmeridae; genus Hypomesus; species Hypomesus nipponensis. Next base: position 1,941,972 of record NC_140361.1, read on the forward strand.
TGTCACTCCTTCCCTCAGTGGATTAATCCAGATTAGCAACTAACACAAACTGAGACTGACACGGTACACCTACCAAGGGTGTAGGTTTCAATATACATAAGTGGGACAGGATCCCCTCCACACACACTTTTGAAAAAGGTAAATCTGTTCCCCCCCCCCATTTTTTATAAAAATAATTCAAGTTTTCCTCAGTCATAAAAAAAAAGCTGTCCCACAAACATGTGAAAACAAACCTGCGCCCCTGATACCTACCACATCCTTCATAACAATCAAAACATTTGACCATCTAGAGTAACACCGTAGTCTTCTGCTTTTAGATGAACGTGTCTGCTGAACCGACACAACGTTCGATGTCCAGTAACGGCCTGAATTTCTGTCATCCAGCTGCCTGCCCGGTCCTGTGCAGTGACAACGGCCAGTACAGCAGGGGGCGCTGTCAGTGCTACAGCGGCTGGAAGGGTCCCGAGTGTGACGTGCCCTCATCCCAGTGCATCGACCCCCAGTGCGGTGGCCACGGCGTCTGTGTGGCAGGCAGCTGCATGTGCGGCGCGGGCCGGCGGGGGGTCGCCTGCGAGCAAGGTAAGCGGTCTGTTTGCCCCTGGGAACCCATAGCGCGGCCAGGGTTGATGGATTGATTAGGTTGTCCCAGGAACAGTTCTCTGCTCAAACAATTGCTGTCTTTCTACTCAACCAAGTGGATAATTCCTGGAGTGTGCATATCGATACGTTGCGTGTAAATGAGATCCTTGTTACTGTTTGGCTACGGAATTGACTCGATGATTTTCCGCCGGTGAATTAGCTTTGCCATTCGTTCCGTGTAAGACACCTGTTTGAATCAATTTTGACCATTGGATTCCCTTTCCCCTTTTTATTGAAAGGACCTCTCACTTTCTCCTCAACCTTCCGCTCCCCTGTTCAATCAGTTAAACTTCATTGATCCTTGTTCAGTCACCAAAGCAATTAACTGCTCAGATTTACATCACGGGGTCAGTGGCCTGGCGTGTAAGAAAAGTTATTGAGTGAGTTGAGTAATTAAATCCCGTTTTTGCTCTCATTGTAAAGTGAATGAATCTGCTTGGCTGTTGAGATGCCTGAGGTCTGTTCGTCTCCAGTAGTGGGACAGCACCTCGATGGAGAAACAGCAGAGAACGATCCACTTCTGGACAACCTCCAGTTTTGGATTGAGAGGCATTTAAAGTAATTTTCCTCAATTCTCTCCAAACAACTCTTCAAACAACATGCCATTAACTCCTAACTTTCTTCACACAAAAAAATTCTAAATGCAGGGTCTTAGTCAGTCAGTTGGAGAAAAGGCCAGAACAGCAGTATGTGTGGTTGTTTTCTCGTCACACCCTTGCCGTCCTTGCTCTCTCTGGAGCGGTGGGTCTCAACCCTGGTTCTTGTCCTGGACACTGTCCCACATCCCCTGTCTTTACCCTCTCTAGTGGACAGCCTGGACCCTGTCTCTCTGTCTTTACCCTCTCTAGTGGACGGCCTGAACCCTGTCTCTCTGTCTTTACCCTCTCTAGTGGACAGCCTGGACCCTGTCTCTCTGTCTTTACCCTCTCTAGTGGACAGCCTGGACCCTGTCTCTCTGTCTTTACCCTCTCTAGTGGACAGCCTGGACCCTGTCTCTCTGTCTTTACCCTCTCTAGTGGACAGTCTGAAACCTGTCTCTCTGTCTTTACCCTCTCTAGTGGACAGTCTGTAACCTGTCTCTCTGTCTTTACCCTCCCTAGTGGACAGTCTGAAACCTGTCTCTCTGACTTTACCCTCCCTAGTGGACAGTCTGAAACCTGTCTCTCTGTCTTTACCCTCCCTAGTGGACAGTCTGAAACCTGTCTCTCTGACTTTACCCTCCCTAGTGGACAGTCTGAAACCTGTCTCTCTGTCTTTACCCTCCCTAGTGGACAGTCTGAAACCTGTCTCTCTGTCTTTACCCTCCCTAGTGGACAGTCTGAAACCTGTCTCTCTGTCTTTACCCGCCCTAGTGGACAGTCTGTAACCTGTCTCTCTGTCTTTACCCTCCCTAGTGGACAGTCTGAAACCTGTCTCTCTGTCTTTACCCTCCCTAGTGGACAGCCTGGACCCTGTCTCTCTGTCTTTACCCTCCCTAGTGGACAGTCTGTAACCTGTCTCTCTGTCTTTACCCTCCCTAGTGGACAGTCTGAAACCTGTCTCTCTGTCTTTACCCTCCCTAGTGGACAGCCTGGACCCTGTCTCTCTGTCTTTACCCTCCCTAGTGGACAGCCTGGACCCTGTCTCTCTGTCTTTACCCTCCCTAGTGGACAGTCTGTAACCTGTCTCTCTGTCTTTACCCTCCCTAGTGGACAGTCTGAAACCTGTCTCTCTGTCTTTACCCTCTCTAGTGGACAGTCTGTAACCTGTCTCTCTGTCTTTACCCTCCCTAGTGGACAGTCTGAAACCTGTCTCTCCCTGTCTCTCCAGTGGACTGTGTGGACCCCGAGTGCTCCGCTCACGGCTCCTGCCACCATGGGGAGTGTCACTGTAACCCCGGCTGGGCGGGCAGCAGCTGTGAGACCCTGAGGAGCACCTGCCCCGAGCAGTGCTCCAACCACGGCACCTTCCACACCCAGTCCGGCACCTGCGTCTGCGAGGCGGACTGGACAGGAGTCGACTGCTCCGTGGGTCAGTCTCCACAACCTGCATAATAATATTAATAATAATAATAATAATAATAATAATAATTCTTGTTTGGTAAAACATCCTTCAAACGCCTCTTTACAACATCCACTTACACCCCTGACACAGAATTCTCTCACTTTCTGATAACCTATACCACTAATACTAAGTACGGAGCCATTCCTATGCAACCGCAAGGTTTTTACTAATGGTATTGCTGTGTAGGTACATGGTACACGTTACCTAAATCAAACATGTTGACCTTTTTACTGCTGTACTGTTGCTAGTCAAGTCACAGCTCTTCATATGTACTTGTGATATATGCTTTGAAAAATAACCTCATTGCCATACAAGTAGATGGCTTTTTATACATTCAGGTCGTATATCTTTTATTCAGATGATTTGTGAGTTCAGAGGGGGAGTTCACGTTGAAAAGCTGTTCTGCTTCTTGTTTAAAGGCTCAGGTGATTAATGCTTGTCTCCTGAGTGCTGCACAGCACAGTTTATGGTTGGAGAACAGTGGTGAATTTGACCAAATATTTTACTTGTTTCTGTGTTTTAAGGGTTCAGGAATCTAGAATGTTACAGAAATCCATCTGAAAGCTAGCCTTGTATTAGATGTTTTACTGGACTTGAAAGTTTGAGATGAAGGCTGGACATGGGGCTCTCTGAAGCAGCGGGTTACCTCCAGACCTGGCCTGCCCCCAACAAGGAAGACTGATTGTGTTTGGGGAACAGGGACTTTCTCCTCTCCATTCATTCTCCCTTAAACCACATTCTTAAAAGCACAGTCATTTGTTACACTCGTAAAGGTTTAAGAATTCCACTCGCAACCTTCCCCTCTCAGCAGAACACACCCCACGCCTGTCGATACCAGAAGTGAAGGTTGAAGGGGCGAGCTCGCCGTCAATGCAGCTCCCTGACCCCCCCCCCCCCCCGCCCTCGCTCCCCCATCGCCAAAAAAACTGCCCACCTGGGTTGTAGAGGGATTTCTCTTTTTAATTATCACATCAGCTCATCCTCAATTAAATCAACTTTAATTAACACGAGCGTGGCATGGATCGAGCCCCCGCCTCTCACAGATGCGTCGGCGTGCTAAAAGCAGATAAACACCTTTACGCTAATGAAAAATTGATTACATGGATTCTCGTAGAGGGCCGGCCAGGGCTGGAGTGTCTCGCCACAGGAGGGGTGGTTGATATTCCATAGGGCTGTCCAAGCTTAATCAGTACACTCCAAGGTCTCAATCGAAGAAAAACTCAGTTCAAAGGAAGATGGGAATAACCGCTGTGGAAGACTGCCGTCGAGCAAGAGGAGATGGAAAGGGTTTCACAAAGAAAACTCTGAACACGTTTTGTTTTGTGACCTTGCTTAAGTGCAGCCACAAAAGTAGCTAGTAATCGTTTTGGAGCTGATATATATATATATATATTTTTTCTTCTGTTTCTATTGGGTGTCAACCTTGTAAGTCTCAAAGTTTGGGCAATTTTCCGAGTATGTTTTTTAATAATGGCAAACTATTGGCACAGTGAGACTGCGATCTTAAAAGGTTTTGAGTCTTTGAATGTGTTTTACCTCCCAGAATGGGGCTTTTAGTGTTGTTGAAGGCACCTGGGCACTAACGTCACCTATGGATTTGGTAATGACAGTTTCTATCCCAGAGTACTGCTGGACAGAGTCAGGCTGTTGTTCACTAAATAGTTTGGGAAGTACTATATAGCACTGTAGTCAATCTTATCCTCTCCATATTGAAAGGCCCGTCTCACTTGAATGCATTTAAACCTATAAAATCTCTCAAAGATATTACTGTGACGACACATCTGAAATGCGTCAAACCTTAAATTGGTTAGCGAGTTATAAGCGAGTCATATTTAGTCTCTCCAGAGACTACTAATTCGACATTGACTGACATTGTCCATTCCTCCACAGTTTAGTGTGTCCTTGTTTGTCCGGCCCAGAGCTGCAGTGGGGTCCTCCCTCTGGTGTTTGTTCTCTGGTGCACTAAAAGATATAACAAGCGGTGTGGGCATAGTGCCCAGCGATGGAGCATTTCACAACCCATCAAAAGGTTGCGGGTTCGAATTCCCGCCTGTGTACATTGCTTTGGAAAAGGAAAATCTGCTAAATGAATGCGTTAGTAGAACGACAGATTTTGATTTTGATTCTGTGCTTGCAGAGACAGAATCACCACATACATTATTACACTCACCTCTGTCTTGTCTGGTTGTGGTTCTAATCATGTCTGGTTGTGGTTCTAATCATGCCTGGTTGTGGTTCTAATCATGTCTAGTTGTGGTTCTAATCATGTCTAGTTGTGGGTCTAATCATGTCTGGATGTGGTTCTAATCATTTCTGGATGTGGTTCTAATCATGTCTGGTTGTGGTTCTAATCATGTCTAGTTGTGGGTCTAATCATGTCTGGATGTGGTTCTAATCATTTCTGGATGTGGTTCTAATCATGTCTGGTTGTGGTTATAATCATGCCTGGTTGTGGTTCTAATCATGTCTGGTTCTAATCATGTCTGGATGTGGTTCTAATCATGTCTGGTTGTGGTTCTAATCATGTCTGGTTGTGGTTCTAATCATGCCTGGTTGTGGTTCTAATCATGTCTGGATGTGGTTCTAATCATGTCTGGTAGTGGTTCTACTCATGTCTAGTTGTGGTTCTAATCATGTCTTGTTGTGGTTCTAATCATGACTAGTTATGGTTCTAATCATGTCTGGTTGTGGTTCTAATCATACCTGGTTGTGGTTCTAATCATGTCTGGTTCTAATCATGTCTGGTTGTGGTTCTAATCATGCCTGGTTGTGGTTCTAATCGTGCCTGGTTGTGGTACTAATCATGTCTGGTTGTGGGTGTTGCAGAGGTGTGCGTGGTGGAGTGCGGCCCTCACGGGGCCTGCGTGGGCGGGGCCTGCCAGTGCGAGGAGGGCTGGGTGGGGTCCGAGTGCGACCAGAGGGACTGTCACCCGCGCTGCTCTGACCACGGCGTGTGCAGGGAGGCCCAGTGTGACTGTCACCAGGGCTGGACTGGGGAGCACTGCAGCATCGGTGAGTCTGAACCACACCAAATGAAAACCTTGACTTCCTCAGATTCATCAAGTTTTATTTTTTATTTTTTATGAATAAATATTGTTTGGGTGTTTTTCATGCTTATTGGACAGTTTGTAAGTAAAAAGTGTGACAGGAAAGGCAGAGAGAGAGAGAGAGGGGAAGACATGCAGCAAAGGGCCAGATTCAAACCCAGGCCGCTGCTGGAAGGCCTCAGCCTTCATGGTACGCACTTATCCAATGAGCTACCGCGGCGGGGGCGCCCCGGAATCTTTTTTACAAGTCCCTTATTTTAATCCAAAGTTCCCATTGTTCTCCCTCCACTTAACAACCACAGCCTGAGCTACATATGAAATCCCAGCAGTTAGTCCAGGGTGTATAGAGGGAGCAGAGAACCCTTATTCAGCTGTGTCTCTGGAGCAGCCTCTCTGCCGTCTGACAGCTCCGTGGTGTGTATTAGAAGGCATAATGAGAGCTGGTCTGTTGCTCCCTCTTGACCTCTTGACCCCTGCTTCCTCTACACCCTGGCCTTGTCAAAAGAGAGGCAGTTAAACCCTGACATCACACGTCGAGTCCTCGGCCCCCAGAGACGCCCGGACCTCTGGGTGACGTGTCGTCCCTCTCTGAAACAAAAGGACCTCGCTCTCCAAACTCTTGAACCCTAATTATGTATTTACATGTCTCCACCGTCAGCTGTTCCCACCCGAGCCAGGAGGAAGATAATGCAGTTGGGGTGATTTGCGGGGTCACATTGCTGATTTTATTAATCTCTCCCTCCTCAATACGGACTGAGATCCATCCTTTTCACTTTCTTTCACTCCGAAGACCCCCATCAGGAAACTAATTCCTCTCGGTGGATGTTCCATGGATTAATAGGCAGCAATTTACCTATTCTTACTGAAAACTAGGGGCTTACTTCTCCTTTCAGGCTGTGAATAACTTCCATCCGCACAAAGCGTCTTTAATCACATTACATGGTTACACCCTGAATAGACCACTCGCTTGGACACTCCATGGTGGAACACATCACGACCCCATTTTTTTTTCCTTCATATTTTTGACTTAGACTTTTCCATCATCTCATTCTCAGCTTTTTCATTTTCTTTTCTCTGGTTCACCAACCAGATATATTTTTAAATCCGAGTTCAATGCCAGGAACATGCATTGTGCTTAATGCCCCACGGTTGATTGCATGATGATTCAACTACATTCCTTGTCAATATTGGACATAAATGTAACTCTTGTGGCTTTCCTAAACTGTACTGTGCTTTGGAGAGACAGCACACAGGGCCTTTAGGAACAGTAAGAATGTGTTACCGTCGAAACATACAGATGAAAGTGTTTAGTGTCTGCTACCTTTGTTTAAGGGGATGGGGTGATAATCAAAACCAAGATGTGCATTATTCAATCATTTTTACTGTGTATACTGACACTACTGTGTCATTAAGTGGTACGCATAATCCGTACTGTAACCCTGTTGATCATTGATCTTCCTTTCTGCTCTCTCTCTCTCTCTCTCTCTCTCTCTCTCTCTCTCTCTCTCTCTCTCTCTCTCTCTCTCTCTCTCTCTCCCTGTCTCTCCAAATCTCTCTTTCTCTCCAAATCTCTCTTTCTCTGTCCCTATCGTTCCCTCCTTTCTGTCTCCCGCTCTCTTTCTGCCCTCTTTCTATCCTCTTTACCTGTCAAGCTCTGGATTCAAGAGTATCAGGTAATGTCCTTCCTCTTTCACTTCCCGTGTGAGGGCTTCTATTGAGTTTTTTTTTCTTTATTGAAAATGAAAACCCCTCTATAGATAGAGGCAAACAGATTTCCTTTCTGTGCCTCAACAGTATCAGTGACAACACCATGCTTTTTTTTGTTCACAATCATAACATCGCTATTTTCACAAGACTGCCTGGCAGTGATAACAGAAGACAAATGGTTACTGCCATCCATATTGACAAAGATAATCTAAGTCTGTTTACTTAGCATTGTGAGGCCTACCTATTTTGAGACTCAAGAGTAGCAAATGATGCTAAGTAAATATGTTCTCTGCCAAGAATACATTCTCCCACTAAAATTCCTCATGCGTTTACGGTCAGCATATGTGATTGTCAGTCTTACAGTAGCTTTGTGCCACAGAGATAAGTAATTTTCTTTTCCAAATGTTTCCCTCTCCTCAATGGTAATAGGAGCAGTCAAGATAGGATATAAAGGTAAATGGAACGACTGTCCCCAGGGAGATTGTCACAAACAATCACTCCCCGCACACTGTTTCTCCTCCAAGCACGGCAAACACTGTTTTATGTACCAGTCTATCATAACGTTTCTATTGTACCCCTTCTCCCCGGTACGTACATTCATTTCCTGTTTGTCCCGACCGGTCAAGCACCCCTCGGCCCGTTCCCTTGTCTGAGCCCGTGTGTGTGTGTCAGATAAGACTGAACAATCTGCTTTCTCTCACGTTCTGGTTGCCTCTCACCCTTGTATACAAGGAATGCATCCTGGCAGTAAGTTAAGTGTAGTTGTTTTGACAGAGAAACATTCCTTTTCCTCCACTTTTTACTTTTTTCTCCCTCCCTAAATGTGCTGTGACTTCACATGATGGTCAGTTGGTAACTAGATAGAGACATTTGTGCTGCAGTAAAATGTTGGAGATTTTGGAAAGAAATTGAAGCATCATAAAACAGCTGATATCTGCAATACTAATTTGTGACCTTTCCATATGGGGAAAAAAAAGGGGGGGAAAAAAGGAATAGTTGGTTTGAGAAACTCGTGTGAAATCACAGCAGTGCGGTTCACCCCTCCCCCGACCCAGAGTTCTGTCAGAATCCAGTGTTCTGTACATCCACCTCAGTATCGTCACATCCATGTTGTCCCACAGTGGTCGGTCCCTGTCCAGTTTGAATGACCGGGTGTTGTGTCCTCTCCTCCCTCCACAGCCCACCCCTCCTCCCCATCCTCTGCCCCCCCCCCCCCCCTCTGATTGGTCACAGTGAGTGACTGCTGATGGTTGTTTTGACAGACGGATGTCCGGGTCTATGCAACAGCAACGGGAGGTGCGTTCTAGATCAGAACGGCTGGAGATGCATTTGCCAATCAGGATGGAGAGGGCTGGGATGCGACGTCGCCACGGAAACCGCCTGCTCGGACGGCAAGGACAACGAGGGGGGTAAGGGCGGCAAACTCGCCACAAAGATAGACATGTAGATGAGTGGCAGGTGTGTTTGAACGTGCCTCTCTCACGGGGGGCCGCTGTGTGTGCTCTGAGGATAAGAAGATGTTTGCCAGATTGCAAACGACAATCCCTTCGCGTCTGTTCCAACACCGCCGCATGTTTGAACGATCTGGCCCTTCTCTGTACCGCTACGTCTTTGTTTTGAAACGTCTCTCCACTCCTCCAGATGGGCTGGTGGACTGCATGGACCCCGACTGCTGTGCCCAGAGCGCCTGCCACGTCCAGAGCTACTGCCAGGGGGCTCCAGACCCCGGCACGCTCGCCGCCAGAGACCCTGCCGCGCCCAGCTCCCCTCACACCGCCTCCAGAAGCTTCTACGATCACGTGAGCTTCCTGGTTCGGCCCGGCGGCACTCATGTGCTCCCAGGGGACAATCCCTTCAACAGCAGGTCAGTGACTTCAACAAGGACGGCTTGCTCGTCTTTTTATTGTTATGTGGGTCCATTAAAATCGAAAATTTTCATTGTGACTCAACCTTATAAATGAGTCTAACAGTTGGTGAAAGTCTCGGGTGCAGTTCCAAGCAGTATAACAACAACAACAAAAACAAAAACCCTGAATTCACATTTACACAACACAACCAAAAACATCAACAAGTACACATCTGTTCCACACACGGGTTAAGGGACGGCCGTGGCTCAGGAGAAGGAACTCAACTCCTCCCGGTCATGTGTGGAAGTGTCCTTGAGTGAGTCACTGAACCACAAGGGACTCCCTATAGGTGCGGGTGAAGGAGGGGCCAAAAAAATCGCTTTGAGTACCACTGAGGTCAAAAAAGTGCTGTTTAAATGCAGTCCATTTACCATACTGTCTTACACCGTCACAAAAACCACACCCTGGACAGTGAACCATACAGTTGGAGCCACAATCCCATTGAGATTCTGGTTAGGTTCATGAGATTGGGCTCATGAGAAAGGTTTAGTGCCCGTACACTCAAGATGTGAATAATTATAATGGAAATAACAAACCACAGACTCCACAACTACCAGGCTCAGAGATCACGTCGCAAATTCCACATCTCCCCAGGAATGTAAATATGTGTTTTTCTGGAGATCACTGAGCACCTTTACATCTGTTCCGGATCGTAAGCACAGTTTGTTTGGGGGTTGATGGAGAAGGAAATCACCGTCTGCTGTGTTGCATAAAGTTTGGGGAAGATTTCCTCCCAACTCAACCAAATAGTTTTGGAATAATCTTTATGTAAATAGCACGCTTTACCGCAAATATAGAACGAAGTGATCCTCTTGTGGGGTCCAGGATAATCCCCATTGTCTTCAGCTTACTGTTGATACCATGTCTGGCAGACGAATATTAGTTCTTCTACTAAAAAATGTTTCTTTTTATCTCCTTCGCCAAGTTAGCTTCACAGCCCTGAACAACAGTACTTTTTTGTCTTTGAGCAGACATCCTTTCTATAAAATTGATGACATTGATTCAATTACCAAGGAAATAACTTTAACACTTGGTTACACGCCTTGAATTTAACCCATGAATATGCAAAAGAAGGTCAAACAGGAAACGGGTGCAGTCAGTGTGATGGAGGGGTATAGGAGGGCTTTAGATATGGATGGATTATCGTCGTTATACTTTAAGGTTTTCAAAGCTCTGCAGCCCTGCAGTGTTGAAATACCCAACAGTTGAAATCCACTAGAATTGTCAAATGAGAAGATGGAATGTGAAGAGTTGTTTCCTTTGTCTCAACGTACAGAGAGGAACATCTCTCCAGAGGTCATGTCTTTGTTCCTCTACATCCAGGCACTTGAAGACACCACGAGTGTCTGGTTAAAGGAGAGTGCTCTTTTCATGGTGTGGTCGGATTTCATACGACTCCTGTAAACGATTCCCTCTTATGGCACAGAGGATAATACCTTACATGTGTTGTGGTTAGTGTCACGGTCAGATCACATGTCCCCACACGATTCTCCCTCTGGGTTTGAGACGGTGTCTTTGGACGGCCGACCCCAGACAAAGACGGATAGGAATTCAGGAATTACATTACTCATTTCTGAGGGTTACGCTGTGTGATTTTACTTAATGTTTGTTCTGGGGTCGGCTCATGTTGGGTCACTCTGCCAGCAGAAGATTAATAGAGAGGCTGCGAGGGAATCTCAAACCAGCAGAGAGCTCTTAAGGAGCCTACTCCCTAAGACGACAAATAAAAAGAGAGATTGTTATTCTGGTCATGTAGAGGCGGAGAGAGGGGGATGAGAAGGCTGTTGATCATCCCTGCCTCATATCCGTAATGACCTGGAGATAAAACTGTGGAACCGTATCCATTGTGCCCACCGTCCTGCTAATGACAAACGCAAAGGAAGCACTTCTTGGGGGGGAAAAAAGAGCTCCACTCAATGGCAGACGTGGCCCTTTGCTTGATTAATCACTGATGAAGAAACATCGTCTTATTGTCTCGCACCTCTACACGCCTGTGCCCGGCCTTAACAAATTACCTCACAATTAACAAGGCCAGATTGCCAGATGGAAGTCACAGAAAGAGACGCCTGGAATTCTTAGGAATATCGCCACGACGTCTGCGGAATATCAACGCAGGGAAAATGTAGATCTGGAGGAGGGAGGGGGGAGAAGGGGGGACAGAGGGGAGGGGGGGGGTGACATCTAAATCTTGAAGTCTGCCACTGTCCGGGAGAGCACGTCAGCCTGAGCTACGGCCTTTTAAAAGGGGGTAAAGAGAGGGGGGCACCTCCGGGCAGCCGAGCCATGAATAACCAGCAGTGACACGTGTGTTTTTAACTGTCGGTAAATCACCGCTCCCGTACCCTTGGCGAGGGTGACGGCAGATGTTAGCGGCGGTGACGTGGAGGCCGTCTGGCGTCTTGTGTGTTTACTCGGCTGTCTTCCTGTTTGTTTACCAGCCTGGCGTCCATCATCCGGGGGCAGGTTGTCACGGGAGACGGCACGCCGCTGATCGGAGTGAACGTCTCCTTCCCGCACTACCCGGAGTACGGATACACCGTCACCAGACAGGACGGCATGTAAGACACACACACAGAGATACACACACATAGATACACTCACAGACAGAACTCCTGTCCAATAAGCAGAAGCACGTCCTGTTTGTGCTGTCTAGACAGCAGTTCAGACATGGTCGTCCCCAGGTTCAGGTAAGGTCTGCTTGCCTTGGAGAGGAAAGCTATCACGTCACAGCCACAAACAAATCTGGAGCAAATCGAAGCGTCGGTGTGTTGTTCCCCACAACAGCTCCCAATGCAAATGTCACCGTGGTTGAAGGCATTTAGACCACGGCTGTTTACAATGCATCAAGTCAGTGAGGGTGGAGCCACTCAGCCTGCAGTGTTTAAACACCCAGACTCCCCCTCCCCCGCTTGCACGGCTGGTGGCCTCCGTTACTGAACCCCGACAAACACAACACCACACACAGCACACAGCACACAACACACAACACACACATGTCGTTAAAGCCGTAAATACTCCGTCCACACGCCAGTGTCACCTATTTGTCTGCTTCGCTAGGTCCCCTTCATCCAAACGCTTCAAAAGATGCTTTGTTTGTGTGACGTGGGCCAGGGATAACAGCTTGACGCGTGGATGGGCAGGGCCCAGCTGCCCTGAGGAGGACCTTGGTGGATGTGGCCTCAGATAGCCGGGGGATTAGCTGATTCCTTCAGATATTCCGCCCCGTAGCCCCTCTGACAGAGAGCATGCTAAACAGCGAAGGGATAATCACACTTGGTTAGCCACCGTGTCCACTGTGGGTGTCGGGGAGGGGGGCGGGGGGGGGGGGGGGGCTTCAAAGCTTGGCCTCTTGCAGCTGGGAGCCTTGCTGCCCAGACTGGATGCAGAGAGGAAGCACTTTCAGGTCAGCTGCACAGCTGGAGTGCTTACGCGTGCATGAGTGTGTGTGTAGATGTGTGTGTGTGAGTGCGTGCACGTTTGTGTGTGTGTGTGTTGGAGCCTACATGCAATGTCACCATGCAGATGCTTTCCCCCCTGGGTAGTGGAGCTAGCCGGATATATAGAGCAGCACTTCAAAGACTCGCCCTTCATTTCCAAACCAGTAAGTCTTCCCATGCGCTGTGATACTAATTAAAACAGGCCCGCTACAGAAACCAAGCCAAGACTTCTTAACCAAATTCAACTTTTAAGTGTCTCGCCCTGCATCACGGCTGACTAAACAGAAGTAATAAATTCGATTCAGTGAATGATGATAATGCATGTGAGAAGGAGGGAGGGTCACAGGATTGATGAGGAAAAGATCTTTCTTCCGTTGAAAAAAGATTGGAACAAAGATTTGGCTCGTAAACTTGCGAATACTTATTTTTTTTGACCTTGCGTTGGGAATATATATTTTTGGTGACACTTAACAGTTTTGAAGTAGGAAGTAGCATATTTAGCAACTGATAATACAGACATAATTACAGTTAAATTCCTATTAAAATGTTTATACTTAAGGTATTGCTAGTTAATGTAACCTTAATTGTTATAAGAAATGATAATGATACGGTCAGATAAGACAGCAACTGTTCCTTGTTTGTCGTCTCCAGGTTCGACCTGCTAGCTAACGGCGGAGCCTCACTGACTGTCAGTTACGAGCGTGCTCCCTTTCCCACAATGCACCGCACGGTGTGGATCGCGTGGAACGTGCTGTACGTTCTGGACACGGTGGTGATGAAGAGAGACAAAAACGACATCCCCAGCTGCTACCTGGCTGGCCTGGCCCGGCCCCGCCCCCTCCTCCTGGCCACGCCCCTCTCCACCTTCTACAGGAGCTCTCCGGAGGAGAGTCCCATCATCCCAGAGACCCAGGTCAGACATCTCCACCTGCCTCTAGAGTCACCACCAATATGATAAGCGGTTGGTTTGAACCGACCAATAACATCAGGAACAGGTTTGAACTGACCAGGGCTGCGTTTCCCGAAAGCGTCGTAAGCCTAAGTTGATCATAGAATCCATTGTACGACAAATCTTTTTACGGGCCATTCCCAAAGACATTGTAGCTAAAGTCTCTCTTGAAAATTAGTTTGGGAAACGCACGTTAGAAATATCGATGGTTTCATTTTTTGCTCGATCGTTGCTACGATCCATAGTTATCGGGAAACGCAGCCCAGTAAGATCAGGAACAGGTTTGAACTGACCAGTACAATCAGGAACAGGTTTGAACTGACCTACGTAAGCAAAGGGGCAACAGGGATATATTATTTGTAGAGCAGAAAGTGGTTCAAGCTTGTTACTGTCTCGTTCAGACAACTTTATAACCTAGTTCGGACGGCTCAGTGTCTCATTCACGAGTGAATATCTTCCATGTTCAACTTACAAACACCTGCCTTCAAACCACAGGTGCTTCACGAGCAAGTGGCCATCCCTGGAAGTGACCTTGACCTGGTGTACCTGAGTTCCCGGGCTCCTGGATACAAGCCCATCGTCAAGATCCTGCTGACCCAGGAGCGCCTGCCTTTCGGCCTGATGAAGGTACACCTCATGGTGGCCGTGATGGGCCGGCAGTTCCAGAAGTCCTTCCCAGCCTTCCCTGACCTCTCCTACACCTTCGTCTGGGACAAGACGGACGCCTACAACCAGAAGGTCTACGGCCTGTCAGTGGCTGTGGGTGAGTTCCCTGGACAGCTGCCAGGAGATGTTGTGTAAACACCCTGTTGACGACGGCGGGGTGACCTTGACGGGTCCTGAGCAGTGACCTGGGGTTGAACTCTCACTACCGAGTCTTATTACGGTTTCCTGTGAGACACCCTTTTAGTTTTTTGTAATAAGGTAGAGCAGGTGGTGAGAGGTACAGAACGCCCAAACTGCAGCATTTTTGAAGGCCATTGCTGCTTTTCTTTTATGCTGACTAAGTTCACGTTTTCTTTTTTTTCTTATCTTGCATATATAATTAGTCTTACTCAGAAGTATAGAACCCTTGAGTATTGAGTTTATGGCCGTGCCTTCACATATCCTGATTCTAAACAAGTCAATAACGTTCTTTACGACAACCCCTCCTTACATAAAGAGAGTGCATTATCCGTGATGCCTTTTTATACGGAAGCACATCATTCATCTCCCAGTTGTGCTGTGTGTGGAGCGGGCCTTAGACCGGCCCCGCTCCCTGAGGCTGGCCCCGGTCCCTGAGGCTGGCCCCGGTCCCTGAGGCTGGCCCCGGTCCCTGAGGCTGGCCCCGCTCCCTGAGGCTGGCCCTGGTCCCTGAGAGGTGGGTGACCTCTCTCCCTGTGTCTCGCCGGCGTTTGCAGTGTCGGTGGGGTACGAGTACGAGTCGTGTCTGGATGCCGTCCTGTGGGAGAAGAGGACGGCCGTGCTGCAAGGTTACGAACTGGACGCCTCCAACATGGGGGGCTGGATGTTGGACAAACACCACGTACTGGATGTTCAGAACGGTGAGACCCCCTGTTCAGCTACGTGTGTGTGTACCCTGTGTGTGTGTGTACCATGTGTGTGTTTGTGTACCAGGCGTGCATACTGTGTGTGTGTGCGTACAAAGTGTGCGTGCATGCCTGCACACGAGTGTGTTCACATGCCAGGGAAAGGCAGGTGGTCTTTAAGGGTTACAGGCAGGTTGTGTCTAACCTGAACTGCTGCAGTAAATACTTAACTGAAAATGAAATATGGTTCGTCATCCCATCTGCAGATAATAGAGGAGCGTTTTGAAGGGCCAATCATTCACAGTAACGACCAAGTAAATCAGTGTGACTGATACTGGAGTACAGACCTCAGTGGGATCTCAGCTCTTCACTGTTTCAGCGAGACAATGGCCCTTCACTACTCTGAAGGGAAAGCACATATGCGAAATTAAAATTTAACTGCTGAATTCAGCCGTTTACTTTCTTTGAAAACTTTTTTTTCTCTCGTGGGGGTTAGATTGCTGCTAAAAGTGAATGTGTGCCCGTGAATCCGTTTTTTTCTCACCTATTATAATGTACATTGGAGAATTTAAATCTTAACTTTAAAACTTCCCTGTTTGCCAAACAGACATACTACTGTACAATTGTGCACCAAAGGAACTGTTGTAGCTAGCAGAAGGATGTTCCAATGCATCACCAGTGTACTGTTTACAGTTCTTTATCCTGGTATCTAACCTGTATTGAATGGACATCTCTTACTGTATCGCACGTGGGCCTACAGATCCGTAGCAGGAAGCAGTTCACGTGCCAGGCTGTGTCTTTTGGTAATGTATAATGTAGCAGACGCTTTTATCCAAAGTGACAAATGGTACGGGGGGGAGGTCGATGCCCCAACCTCTTGATCTGCAGTCAAGCGCTGTAACTACCGAGCTAAACTTTCCCTTGTTTATCTGAGACACGGTTATTTTTAATTTTTGTTTTGCTTACCCATTCATTAAACATTGAAAACACCTGACATTTAGCTGAACCAAATCTGTCAAGCCGTCCAAGCCCACAAAGTTAGCAGAACGCAGATGAGAACAGTGAGGCGTTCCACACTGCCTCTGCAGCCCGCTGCAGAATCCGTGTTTTATCCTACCTGTCTCCAGATCCCTTCTTCCCTCCCTCATCTCTCAGCCTTCAGAGCAGCAGCTGCACAGCAGGGGGTATTGAGATGTAAGACATTGTGATCAACAGATGTGTCGAGGCAGGGTCTATTTCATCTTGTGGATGTATCGTATGCAAATAGGTGCTGCGTCCTGCATTAGATTGAGTCGCGGCATGTCTTTGTCTTCGTCAAAAGACGAATAAAGTGGATTATACTTTGGGCAGAATTGTTGTGACCAATTTCACTTCCTTTTCTTTTTTGACCGGCAAGATAGACTTTATTGAAGGACACAGATGACATTCTGTATGCAGCTAAAATGACGACACCACTGAATGCAGATTTCTAAAATTAGCCTCAATCTGAGTTTTTTAAATCTGGGCTGTCTGTGTCATTAATCATACTTTTTAAAAACCTAAAATCTGTCTCCCCCCACTTATGTTAAGAATGTTTTAATTTATTTTTTTACTCCCACATCTTCGGTTATAAAAAAAAAAGCAGTTCCACCCTCATTTGAAAACAAACCCCCTGGTTTAAATCATTATTGTGATTAACTATATGAGTGTAAGTGCCTAACTATATATGCCTCTCTGTACCTTTTGGCTGTCCCAAGTGTCACAGTCCCAGCTTACACTGACACAAGTGTGTGAAATATCTGCATTGTGCTGGTTCAGCCAATGAAACAGGCCTGATTATCCAACCATCCCAGTCTCTTCCCATACACCCCTACCATACTAGACAGACAAGATGAAGTCAGTAATGATTTGGGTTTGCAGCACTCATTTCAATATGTTTATTAAAGAATAAAACCAGTGAGCAGCAGGTATAAAAAAAGAAGACTTTTCACGATGTGTGAGAGATATTGATTGTGCCTGGCTGTAGACTTGTTGTGTTTGAGAGAAAGGTGATGACAGGCCCAGTCCTCTCCACACCTGTGTCCATGAGAATCTGCTCCACGTTCGCCTCATTCCTTCTCTCTATAGAGGACTGTGATTTTGCTCAGTAAAGGCTTTTTCTTGTTTAACCATCTCTCTCTCTTTCTCTCTCTCTCTCTCTGTATTTAACTTCCTCTCTCACTCTCTCCTCACCCTTCACTCTGTCTCCATCTGTACCTCCCCTCAATCTGTCTTTGTCTCTAAATCCCTCCCTTTTCATCTCTTATTCCCTACCCCTCCCACTCTCTCCATCTCCCTCTCTACAAATCTCCCTCTCTCTGTCTCCATCCCCCTCTTGCTCCTATTGTCCTGTCCTCTCACCTCTCCTCCCCTCCCCTTCTGGAGGCTGTCGAGCTGGATGTCTTTAGACTGTTCCAGCGTGTGCCTCAGTCGTGTCCTCTCTACCCCCTGTCTACTCTCAGTCTCCCTGCAGCCAGACGGCTCGCCTTCTGCTCCAACTACACTAGTCACTCAGACACACTTTCATTTCTCTCCACCTCTCTCTCTCTCTCTCTCTCTCTCTCTCTCTCTCTCTCTCTCTCTCTCTCTCTCACTCTGTCTCTCTCTCTCTCTGTCTCTCTGTCTCTCTCTCTCTCTCTGTCTCTCTCTCTCTGTCTCTCTCTCTCTCTCTGTCTCTCTCTCTCTGTCTCTCTCTCTCTCTCCCTCTCTCTCTGTCTCTCTCTCTCATTCTATCTCTCTTCTTCTTTTGTGTTCTGCACAACTGTGTTATGAGAGAGACTCAGAGATGGGAGAGAGAAAGGGAGGAAAAGAAGGAGGGAGAGAGAAAGAGGTACTATTACCATATCTAACCATACATTTCCTCTAAATGGTGCAAATTCATAGATCAATTGAGTTAGATTTAAGGAAGTTATATAATTATTTGGCCCAGGGATTTCAAATGCTAATCGAGTGATGAATGCCTTCAGCATGCCAGCTGAAGGTCTGTAGCTTTTAGAAAGGTCATGGTTATATTTCTGCCCGGGTACACACAGGTGTCAACTGTATGCGCTCCTCGCTTGTGTGGGGGACAGAGAGAGAGAGAGAGAGAGAGAGAGAGAGAGAGAGAGAGAGAGAGGGGAGGTAACAATTTGGGAATACAGCATCAGGGAGAAGGAGAGATGGAAGAGAGGGATTGTGTGTGGGTGAGGGAGAGAGAGAAGTGGGTTTATAGTGTATGTACTGTGAATGCAGTATGTGTGGGGGAGGGAGAGAAAGAGAGGTAGATTTTACTGTATAGCCTACATACTGTTTGAGTTCTCTGTGTGGGTGAGGAACAGAAAGAGAAGGTATTTACTGTAGTCTACATACTGTTTGTGAGGACATTGTGCGTGGGAGAGAGAATGACGGGTGGAGAGGCTGAAACTGATTTGTGTGTTTGAATGCTGTACATTAGCCTTAATAGCTTACGGTAAGGCCTGTCTTCGTGAGGAAAACTGAGATTGAAATGTAAAGGGTGGTTAGCAAGGGCAGCGTGCCAAAACGACCTCATTATCAAATGGATATTTTTAGCTGAGACCTGACCTAACTTTCTCCCTTGGAAGTTGGACTGCACACGATGGTTTACTCAGCTAGTCTTATTTGATACACACGTGTGTAGGTTAGCGGTATCTCAAAAGTGTTGTTTGTTTGTCGTTGATTGTGAGTCAAGTTTTTAGCGATTTGATTGATTTCATCTGATTACATGCGGCAGTTATCGCTTAGTCGTGAGGGGCTGCTGGTTGTTCAGTCACCCTGCGTGGTGGGTTTCAGTAGCAGGGAAGAAGGATGTATCACACTTAAAAGAGCCCCAAGGTCGCGCATTTGACTGGCGGCACGCAGGAAGCCACCCCAGAACCAATTCGTCTTTGTTAGCCGAGAATTAGCGATGCTCGTGGTTTTCAAAAGACGGATCGTTTGGGTTGTCCTGCCAAGAGCCTCCCCAAAGAATGTCTTCATTTGAGCTTGCCCTTCAATCGATGAATCAATGAGAGGAACCAATCAGAGAGATGGGCGATTGGCTCTGCGCGCTCTATGTCACATGTGTGGAGATTTGCGGTGACGTTGGGGCGATGTCTTGGGAGCAGCGTGGCTTTAGCATTCGGCACTGTCATCGATCCGGTCATTAGAACAGATGGAGGGTCTGCATTCAAACATGTTGCTGGATGTGAGAAATTGAATGCTCCCAGCATACATTTCACCCCTTTTTAAGTGACTTCCCCCCCCCCCTCTCTCTCTTGGAGCGGCACACCCACACACAAACAAGCGCCCAACTGACTGACGAAGTGAGCTATAGGAAAAAAAGACTTATTTGCAAACCCACTTAAATATTTATAAGTAATGACTCATGCAATGTCACTGTGGAGCTGAGTTCATGTTCCCTTGCTCTGGGGGGGGGGGGGGGGGGGGGCATGTTCGACCATGTTCAGGATGAAATACTTGAACTCCTCATGGTGACTGGGGGGAGGGGGGGGGGGGTTGGAGCAGAGGATTAGAAGGAAGTTCATATTATACAAAGTTCATACTTAACGATGAGTTACTACGAAATACGAAGAGGGAGTCAGATGGCTGAGCGGTGAGGGAGTCGGGCTAGTAATCAGAAGGCTGCTGGAATCGATTTCCCACTGTGCCAAAATGACGTTGTGTCCTTGGGCATGGCACTTCACCCTACTTGCCTCGGGGGGAATGTCCTTGTACTTACTGTAAGTCGCTCTGGATAAGAGCGTCTGCTAAATGTAAATGTAATGTAATGTAAGTCGGTCTTGACTGACAAAACACAACAGGGCAGACGTAATAGTAAAACAATATAGAATTCTATTGTGACTGTGGTACGATCTGGTCGGAGCAGCAGGATGGACATGAGTGAATGCACTTTCCTCAACAAACCTTCCACAGAAGACACAGTCCCGCCAAGTCAACGCCAACCTCACAGGCTAAACGCCTCATTTCCCGTTGGCCGTGTGTTCCTTTCCCAGGGATTCTGTACAAAGGCAGCGGGGAGAACCAGTTCATCTCCCTCCAGCCCCCGGTCATCTCCACCATCATGGGAAACGGCCGGCGCCGCAGCATCTCCTGCCCCAGCTGTAACGGCCAGGCCCTGGGCAACAAGCTGCTAGCCCCTGTGGCTCTGGCCTGGGGCGTGGACGGAAGCCTGTACGTCGGAGACTTCAACTACATCCGCCGGATCTACCCGTCCGGAAACGTGACCAGTGTCATGGAGCTGAGGTTAGTGAGGATGTCTGGTCAGCTGACTCTGAGGGGAAGGAGCCTCCTGTTTACTTCCTGTTTACTTCCTGTTTTACTTCCTGTATACGGATGTCGACGCAGAGCTGTTTTTATACTTAGTCATTTTTGTGTTTGTTTTTTTGTTAATGCGACTGTAGCCGAGTTGATTTAGTAAAACTCGCTCCTTGGTACCCACCACCTGCGTCATTGGAATAGCTAGCTTTTGGTTGGCGTAGCTGGTTAAAGTGGTGTTTGTAAAGGGTGGTGGTTGCGTTTGTCAGAGGACCTAAGTTTGAGTACCAGTCCAGGGAAGGATCGGGAGGAAGCAACACTGACGAGCCAAACGACCACCCCGTTACACGACCCAGAATCTGGGAGCCATCTACTGAGGCATCCTCCACCTTTTGGTAGTTGAGTTTTCACTCAAGTACAGAAGTTGCGTTGAAACATGGTGGCGAAATTGCTTTCAAGGTTCTTTTTAAACTTTGAATCTGCGGTACTCATCTCAGAGGGAGGTCGTAAAATTCACACTCAGACATTATAGAACGAGAGCTCAAATTGCCAAACACACAGACGTCACTATTATGGCATGGTTCCCCAATCTATCTCAATGATTAGATGAGATGTCCTGTCTTTACTGTGTAATGAGAGATGATTTACTTTACACTTGCCAAGTTCTGCTTCTTTCACTAATAAGCCTCATTTGGCCAACACTGGCAGACGAATGACACGGCAGATGTTGATTGAGTGTGGAACATTTCCTTCCAGAACCACTCTGAAACGTTTGTAAATCGTCATTTGCAAGTCGCAGTGGAAGTCATTTCATATCTATTGAGTTTGGTTAGGTGGCGTGCCCAGCTCCATAATCAGCCAGTATAGTGGCTGATTGAGACCTAGTTAGCCTCGTCCCTAATCTTGTTTTTTTATTTGGGAATCGTACAAAAGGTCCCTGTGTAACCATGGGTGGTAGATGGTATGGGACCACTTCTCCCTCTCAGATGATGAAACCTGAATGAGCTGCTGCCTAGGTACAGGTTCAATCCTCTGAATAATTCCAGGCTGAAATGTAAAAACATTCTTTTATGAAATCGGGCATATTTGTGTTATCAGATGTTCAGTCTCACAACCTCTCCTCGTGTTCCTGCGTGCACTGCCTTCGGTAATAAAAGTTATTATTTATCTGTTGCCTTGTATAACAAGAAGCAAAATCGATATTCTGATTTGTGGGGTGGGGGGATTCTCGCAGTATTGGATTCCTGCGGTAGAAGGGTTTTAGCACACGGTTTCTGTGAGTTATGAGAGATCCCATCCCTGCTCCTAAAATCTTTAGGGGCCGCTACTTCAGATTGTGTTTTTCTTAAAAATGTTCAAAACATTTCTCACAAGTGACTGATCCTTCTGTGTGTCTCTCTCCCTCTTTCTGTCTCCTAAGAAATAAAGATTTTCGACACAGGTACGAGCACGGTTCTGAAGTGCATGCTGCCCTGCATCTTACTCCATGTCTTGATGCTTCACCAGCTTATTCATGTTCATGCATGTCTTGTAATGGATACATGTATCAGTAGCTGTTACCCATGATGTTTGATCATCATTAGAGTAGTTGTTTTCTTATCCTAATGTATTAGGAAGAGAGAATGATTATGCTAAATGTTCTCCAGAGCATAAGCATCCTGTTCACTCATCAAGTCATTATGTTGTTTAACTTTAGTACCACACCAGTGTTTTAATTTGAACTTAATTATTTATACTTTTAACACACAAAACATTGCATCCCAAGTCTCAGGATGAATGACATTGAGTATCATACCATTTAAATGTGAGTACATTTAGTGAAGCTTAATAAAATCGGAACGCCTGTTCACATAGAACACGCATGGGGCTTCATGGAGGCCTCCCTGGTTCGTACTGTGTCAGTACTGTCCTGCTTGCTAGAAGATGTGGATTGATTCAATATGTTTTATTGTACCTGGCAGGTTTAATTGTAAGTGAAGTTGAGAAAGGACAGCGTAATTGGCTTTGAAGCCAATGTGCACATGTATAATTCCAAGCTTGGGTGTAATTCTTCCCCCTAGCCTTGACGACACATCTGCTAATGCATTTTGAAGGAGACAGGCACATTTTGAGGCATTTTAAATGAATGCAAATAAGCATAACCTGATCAAATGCCATCAGTTGTTGACTGTCATTAACATAAACCCATCATTCTGGTGACTTCCACAGGCTCCATCTCACAGCACAGTGATAATGATTGAGATGATCTGGCACATTTGAAAGTTGTCACCAGCGTTTTGTCAGATCCAAACCCTTTTGAGTTGTATCCTGTTAAATTCACTTTTTTTCCTCTAGTCAATCTTCCGATTCTCAAACATCACCCTCGTAATCCCTATGGGACATTCACAATGACAACATATACATTTTTCATCTTTTCGTTTCTCTTTTATAATTTTTTTCTCAGATCCCATTCATCCATTTCATTTCCAATGTCACATTTGCTGTCCGTGCAGTGTCTTTTAAAATACATTCACCAGCCATCCATGTTTACTTTCCCGTCTTCAAACGTAGAGCTCCAACAGGACTGACGCTGCTGTTCTCTTTCCGACAGCAACAACCCCGCCCACCGCTACTATCTGGCCACAAACCCGGTAACGGGCCAGCTGTACATCTCGGACACCAACTCCAGGCACATCTACCGGCCCAAGGCGCTGGGCGGGGGGCGGGACCTGCAGCTGAACGGGGAGGTGGTAGCAGGGACTGGGGAGCACTGTCTTCCCTTTGACGACAGCCACTGTGGGGATGGCGGCAAAGCTGTGGAGGCCCTGCTTACCGGGCCCAAAGGTGGGGCTGCCTGCCTCCCCCCCCTAACCTGTCCAGACACACACACACATACGTACACACACCGCCCCCTAACCTGTCCAGACACACACACACATACGTACACACACCGCCCCCTAACCTGTCCAGACACACACACACATACGTACACACACCGCCCCCTAACCTGTCCAGACACACACATACGTACACCCCCCCCCCCCAACCTGTCCAGACACACACACACATACGTACACACACCGCCCCCTAACCTGTCCAGACACACGCACACATACGTACACCCCCCCCCCAACCTGTCCAGACACACGCACACATACGTACACCCCCCCCCAACCTGTCCAGACACACGCACACATACGTACAACCCCCCCCTAACCTGTCCAGACACACACACACATACGTACACACACCCCCCCAACACTCACTCACAGACACTCACACACACTTCCTGGTAGAGCATCGGGACACCTGTTCACCTACCCCCACACACCTACGCACACACACCGCTTTTTAAAAGTAACTTTAAAAAGTTAAATTAGGCTCTTCAATTTGTTTAGGAGGATATTGTCTCCACAGTCCAGAGTAATGTGTGTCGGCTCTCTGGTTGATGAGCAACAGATTATTAGCTCAGCCGCTGGGTTCCAGATCTGAACGCCATCTTTAATGGGCTTGGCTTCAGCTGCATTTGAAAGGAGCTTTGAATGAAGGCAGTCTGGAAGAGTGGATATAACTGTCGAGTGGGAGGAGGAAGAGGTTGGCGTAGAAACAGCAGAAGGCTCGGTTTTTCCCCGTCAGACATTTGCTGAACTCTGAATTTCCCAGACTGTCAAACAGCCAGTCCCCTAGAATTCATGGTGAAATCCCCTGCCTTTTTAATGTTTTAGTAGAAAGCAATCTTGCAGACTAAGCCACAGGTCAAATATAACCACTCACCTCTCATGCCTGCTCTTAAAGATTTTATTCCAATAGAAATAATACTCTGGAGATGAAGAAAGGTAGGAAAAGCAAGCAGCCTCTGAAGCTATAAATGTCGTAAGAACAGAATACTACAGCACATGCTATAAGGCACATTACTTGTGATCAACCTCACTTGATGCGAAACAAAAATCATCAAAACAGTTTTCTAGTTTTTTTTTTTCTCTCTCTGCCCGTTTTTAAAGTGGTTATTGAAAAAAAAGCGAACCCAAGTTCATGTGAGCTTTAATTGAATCCCCACAGGCACTGGTCTTAAGGAGTGGGGTGACATGGAGGGATGTGGGGTATGGTTGTGCTTGCTAATGTATTGTCCCCAGTGAGGGACAAACGACTACGGTAGTTCACCAG
The DNA here is from genome assembly GCF_054491055.1 of Hypomesus nipponensis. Taxonomy (NCBI): domain Eukaryota; kingdom Metazoa; phylum Chordata; class Actinopteri; order Osmeriformes; family Osmeridae; genus Hypomesus; species Hypomesus nipponensis. Next base: position 1,966,644 of record NC_140361.1, read on the forward strand.
AGGCTAAAACTTGGAACCCTCGACCGACACTCAATCAGTCCGCCGCCGTCACCATGGAAACTGCCTGTCGTTCACCCCTTTTCCGCTGAAATTGGACAAAGCCGCCATCCGCCCCGCCCCTTCCGCGACCATCCATTTCACAGATAGAGGAAAGATTGTTGATGATTGCAGGTGTCGAAGCTGCAATTTTCAAAACGCACCACTCATTGACACTGGACCTTTTTGAGGTCTGTTTTTAGAGTCAGCGCTTTTGTGAAGACTCAGTGCTGGAGCAGGGAGACCAGGGACACTGTAGGGAGACCAGGGACACTGTAGGGAGACCAGGGACACTGTAGGGAGACCAGGGACACTGTAGGGAGACCAGGGACACTGTAGGGAGACCAGGGACAGGGTAGGGAGACCAGGGACACTGTAGGGAGACCAGGGACACTGTAGGGAGACCAGGGACACTGTAGGGAGACCAGGGACACTGTAGGGAGACCAGGGACACTGTAGGGAGACCAGGGACACTGTAGGGAGACCAGGGACACTGTAGGGAGACCAGGGACACTGTAGGGAGACCAGGGACACTGTAGGGAGACCAGGGACACTGTAGGGAGACCAGGGACACTGTAGGGAGACCAGGGACACTGTAGGGAGACCAGGGACACTGTAGGGAGACCAGGGACACTGTAGGGAGACCAGGGACACTGGGGAGACCAGGGACACTGTAGGGAGACCAGGGACACTGTAGGGAGACCAGGGACACTGTAGGGAGACCAGGGACACTGTAGGGAGACCAGGGACACTGGGGAGACCAGGGACACTGTAGGGAGACCAGGGACACTGTAGGGAGACCAGGGACACTGTAGGGAGACCAGGGACACTGTAGGGAGACCAGGGACACTGTAGGGAGACCAGGGACACTGTAGGGAGACCAGGGACACTGTAGGGAGACCAGGGACACTGTAGGGAGACCAGGGACACTGTAGGGAGACCAGGGACACTGGGGAGACCAGGGACACTGTAGGGAGACCAGGGACACTGTAGGGAGACCAGGGACAGGGTAGGGAGACCAGGGACACTGTAGGGAGACCAGGGACACTGTAGGGAGACCAGGGACACTGTAGGGAGACCAGGGACACTAGGGAGACCAGGGACACTGTAGGGAGACCAGGGACACTGTAGGGAGACCAGGGACACTGTAGGGAGACCAGGGACACTGGGGAGACCAGGGACACTGTAGGGAGACCAGGGACACTGTAGGGAGACCAGGGACACTGTAGGGAGACCAGGGACACTGTAGGGAGACCAGGGACACTGTAGGGAGACCAGGGACACTGTAGGGAGACCAGGGACACTGTAGGGAGACCAGGGACACTGGGGAGACCAGGGACACTGTAGGGAGACCAGGGACACTGTAGGGAGACCAGGGACACTGTAGGGAGACCAGGGACACTGTAGGGAGACCAGGGACACTGTAGGGAGACCAGGGACACTGTAGGGAGACCAGGGACACTGGGGAGACCAGGGACACTGTAGGGAGACCAGGGACACTGTAGGGAGACCAGGGACAGGGTAGGGAGACCAGGGACACTGTAGGGAGACCAGGGACACTGTAGGGAGACCAGGGACACTGTAGGGAGACCAGGGACACTAGGGAGACCAGGGACACTGTAGGGAGACCAGGGACACTGTAGGGAGACCAGGGACACTGTAGGGAGACCAGGGACACTGGGGAGACCAGGGACACTGTAGGGAGACCAGGGACACTGTAGGGAGACCAGGGACACTGTAGGGAGACCAGGGACACTGTAGGGAGACCAGGGACACTGTAGGGAGACCAGGGACACTGTAGGGAGACCAGGGACACTAGGGAGACCAGGGACACTGTAGGGAGACCAGGGACACTAGGGAGACCAGGGACACTGTAGGGAGACCAGGGACACTGTAGGGAGACCAGGGACACTAGGGAGACCAGGGACACTGGGGAGACCAGGGACACTGTAGGGAGACCAGGGACACTGTAGGGAGACCAGGGACACTGTAGGGAGACCAGGGACACTGGGGAGACCAGGGACACTGTAGGGAGACCAGGGACACTGTAGGGAGACCAGGGACACTGTAGGGAGACCAGGGACACTGGGGAGACCAGGGACACTGTAGGGAGACCAGGGACACTGTAGGGAGACCAGGGACACTGTAGGGAGACCAGGGACACTGTAGGGAGACCAGGGACAGGGTAGGGAGACCAGGGACACTGTAGGGAGACCAGGGACACTGTAGGGAGACCAGGGACACTGTAGGGAGACCAGGGACACTGTAGGGAGACCAGGGACACTGTAGGGAGACCAGGGACACTGTAGGGAGACCAGGGACACTGTAGGGAGACCAGGGACAGGGTAGGGAGACCAGGGACACTGTAGGGAGACCAGGGACACTGTAGGGAGACCAGGGACACTGTAGGGAGACCAGGGACACTGTAGGGAGACCAGGGACACTGTAGGGAGACCAGGGACACTGTAGGGAGACCAGGGACACTGGGGAGACCAGGGACACTGGGGAGACCAGGGACACTGTAGGGAGACCAGGGACACTGTAGGGAGACCAGGGACACTAGGGAGACCAGGGACACTGGGGAGACCAGGGACACTAGGGAGACCAGGGACAGGGTAGGGAGACCAGGGACAGGGTAGGGAGACCAGGGACACTAGGGAGACCAGGGACACTGTAGGGAGACCAGGGACACTGTAGGGAGACCAGGGACACTGTAGGGAGACCAGGGACACTAGGGAGACCAGGGACAGGGTAGGGAGACCAGGGACAGGGTAGGGAGACCAGGGACACTAGGGAGACCAGGGACACTGTAGGGAGACCAGGGACACTGTAGGGAGACCAGGGACACTGTAGGGAGACCAGGGACACTGTAGGGAGACCAGGGACACTGTAGGGAGACCAGGGACACTGTAGGGAGACCAGGGACACTAGGGAGACCAGGGACAGGGTAGGGAGACCAGGGACAGGGTAGGGAGACCAGGGACACTAGGGAGACCAGGGACACTGTAGGGAGACCAGGGACAGGGTAGGGAGACCAGGGACACTGTAGGGAGACCAGGGACACTGTAGGGAGACCAGGGACACTGTAGGGAGACGAGGGACAGGGTAGGGAGACCAGGGACACTGTAGGGAGACCAGGAACAGGGTAGGGAGACCAGGGACACTGTAGGGAGACCAGGGACAGGGTAGGGAGACCAGGGACACTAGGGAGACCAGGGACAGGGTAGGGAGACCAGGGACAGGGTAGGGAGACCAGGGACACTAGGGAGACCAGGGACACTGTAGGGAGACCAGGGACAGGGTAGGGAGACCAGGGACACTAGGGAGACCAGGGACACTGTAGGGAGACCAGGAACAGGGTAGGGAGACCAGGGACACTGTAGGGAGACCAGGGACACTGTAGGGAGACCAGGGACACTGTAGGGAGACCAGGGACAGGGTAGGGAGACCAGGGACACTGTAGGGAGACCAGGGACAGGGTAGGGAGACCAGGGACACTGTAGGGAGACCAGGGACAGGGTAGGGAGACCAGGGACACTAGGGAGACCAGGGACACTGTAGGGAGACCAGGGACACTGTAGGGAGACCAGGGACACTGTAGGGAGACCAGGGACAGGGTAGGGAGACCAGGGACACTGTAGGGAGACCAGGGACACTGTAGGGAGACCAGGGACACTAGGGAGACCAGGGACACTGTAGGGAGACCAGGGACACTGTAGGGAGACCAGGGACAGGGTAGGGAGACCAGGGACACTGTAGGGAGACCAGGGACAGGGTAGGGAGACCAGGGACACTGTAGGGAGACCAGGGACAGGGTAGGGAGACCAGGGACACTGTAGGGAGACCAGGGACACTGTAGGGAGACCAGGGACACTGTAGGGAGACGAGGGACACTGTAGGGAGACCAGGGACAGGGTAGGGAGACCAGGGACACTGTAGGGAGACCAGGAACAGGGTAGGGAGACCAGGGACACTGTAGGGAGACCAGGGACAGGGTAGGGAGACCAGGGACACTGTAGGGAGACCAGGGACAGGGTAGGGAGACCAGGGACACTGTAGGGAGACCAGGGACACTGTAGGGAGACCAGGGACAGGGTAGGGAGACCAGGGACACTGTAGGGAGACCAGGGACAGGGTAGGGAGACCAGGGACACTGTAGGGAGACCAGGGACAGGGTAGGGAGACCAGGGACACTGTAGGGAGACCAGGGACACTGTAGGGAGACCAGGGACACTGTAGGGAGACCAGGGACACTGTAGGGAGACGAGGGACACTGTAGGGAGACCAGGGACAGGGTAGGGAGACCAGGGACACTGTAGGGAGACCAGGGACAGGGTAGGGAGACCAGGGACAGGGTAGGGAGACCAGGGACACTGTAGGGAGACGAGGGACAGGGTAGGGAGACCAGGGACACTGTAGGGAGACGAGGGACAGGGTAGGGAGACCAGGGACACTGTAGGGAGACGAGGGACAGGGTAGGGAGACCAGGGACACTAGGGAGACCAGGGACAGGGTAGGGAGACCAGGGACACTGTAGGGAGACGAGGGACAGGGTAGGGAGACCAGGGACACTGTAGGGAGACCAGGGACACTGTAGGGAGACCAGGGACACTGTAGGGAGACCAGGGACAGGGTAGGGAGACCAGGGACACTGTAGGGAGACCAGGGACACTGTAGGGAGACCAGGGACACTGTAGGGAGACCAGGGACACTGTAGGGAGACCAGGGACAGGGTAGGGAGACCAGGGACACTGTAGGGAGACCAGGAACAGGGTAGGGAGACCAGGGACACTGTAGGGAGACCAGGGACACTGTAGGGAGACCAGGGACACTGTAGGGAGACCAGGGACACTGTAGGGAGACCAGGGACAGGGTAGGGAGACCAGGGACACTGTAGGGAGACCAGGGACAGGGTAGGGAGACCAGGGACAGGGTAGGGAGACCAGGGACACTGTAGGGAGACCAGGGACACTGTAGGGAGACCAGGGACAGGGTAGGGAGACCAGGGACACTGTAGGGAGACGAGGGACAGGGTAGGGAGACCAGGGACACTGTAGGGAGACCAGGGACAGGGTAGGGAGACCAGGGACACTGTAGGGAGACCAGGGACACTGTAGGGAGACCAGGGACACTGTAGGGAAAGACAGCCTTTCCCACTTCTCCTTCACAAATAATTTAGGAGCCGAAAAGCAGGATATGAATTATTGATGGGTGCTTTCTGCAGTGACCTGAATAATGGGAAGCCAAACTCAACACATGTATTCATCGTGTTATGTCCATTGAGTCATGCAAGTGAGGAACCTTCGCATCAGTTGCGTCTATCTGTTGTCACTTCTGGTGGCTCCCATTTTTAACTCCCCTCCTCCTCCCCTCTCTCCTCTTTTTCAACAGGCATCGCCGTGGACAAGAATGGCCTGATATACTTTGTGGATGGCACCACAATCCGTAAGGTCGACCAGAACGGCATCATCTCCACGATCCTGGGGTCCAACGACCTCACCTCCGCGCGCCCTCTCACCTGCGACATCAGCATGGACATTAATCAGGTGACTTGTCATATTTCCAGGTTCCCAGAAAAGCATCTCCGCTCCATCTGTGCTGGTGTTAGACGACCTCCTTCAGCCTGCCTTCCTCCTCCGCTGTCTTTGACTCATCAAAAAATCCATGAAGAATGAAGCAGCTAATAGAACTGCTAACCGGTTCTTAGAATGAGAACTTGGAGCTTCCACTGAAAACCATTTACAGTCTCCACATCCCCAGCTTCCATCGTCTCTGTGATGTGGATGTCAAATTGAGGATTGTTGCTCGGCCAACATGAAAATGAATCCAGGCCTTTGATGAGGTAGCATAAATGGACCACTCCAACGCTCCTACGTTAAAGCCTCATGAAACTAAGACACTGACTCGGTATAACTCTGGTTTCCTCTTCTCAATCATTTATAGCATTCTCTAACCCTCCATTAACATACAGACCAATCTCTCACGCATTACAAAATGAATAATGAAGAAAAAAAAAACGAAGAAAAGCTTTTATCTTATTAAAATGGATGCACGGCCGTTTACTCCACAGTGTATTTAGGGAATGTCTGAGTGGTGTATATGTGAAGTGAATAGGGATTGAGAGTCAGTTTCCCCTTGGGGAAAAGGGGCCCCTCTCCTACCAGCTCAGTAGCATTTTGGACCCGACTGGCCGTGTTCATTAGCCATTATCAGCCTCCCTACAGCTTCTACACAACCTCGAACCGAAGAAAGCCGAAGGATTAAGCATGTCGCGTTTTGTTAATTAAGGCATTTCAATGGTGTAAACCGACACAGGCGTGTGTTTCTGGCCAGACCATATGATCCCCAGGCAGAGAAGCCCATTAATAAGGCAGACTGGCAGACTGGCTGCCTGGCACACAGTGCTCCAGTGAACGTGGCGTGTCGCCTGAAGGGCATCTCTTATTATTATTCACTTCCTGGAGAAATTACACATTCAGTTCAGTTTGTCTTGGACGGTAGTTATCTGTAGCAGCTGCATTATTTTGTCCCTTATGTCATTTCTCATTGAATCCTTGTGATAGCATGTCAGCTTCGACACGTCACGTGAAGTGGCAGTGCTCTCAGTGTATGAACGAATTACCTGTATCTTTTCAAAGGCAGAATATCCTCGGAAGGAAACAAAATCTTCAATGATTTAAGTCTGTTATGATTACTGCTGAGGAAGTGAAGCACTGATTAAAGACAGAAAAGGCTATTGTTGCTGTGTGTTTATGCAGCGCTGCCAGTTCAAGGATCTATTGAATGAGTGGCCGCACGTTATTAAGGACGGTATAGATCATGATTATACCACAGTACGCTTCCATATAACATCAGGATGAACCTTAGTGCTGTCTTGATTTTCTCTGATTTATTATGCCTTCTGCTGCATGTCTTATCTTGATCTTTCCCTCTCTCTCCCTGCCTTTCCTGTCACACTTCACTTAAATACTGTCCAATAAAGCATGACAAATGCCAACAACAAAAAATAATAATAAACGGTGTTTGAATGTGCAGGTGATCTTGGAGTGGCCCACAGACCTGGCCGTCAGCCCGATGGACAACTCTGTGTTTGTGCTCGACAACAACATCGTGCTCCGCATCACTGAGAGTGGGCAGGTGAGCATCGCAGCCGGCCGGCCCGTGCACTGCCCGCTGGCCGCCATGGACCGCGGCGTCGCCGGGGGTCAGAGGGCGGCGCTGACCCCGCTGGAGTCTGCCGTGGCCATCGCCGTGTCCTACCACGGCGCGCTCTTCATCGCCGAAACAGACGAGAGGAAGTTCAGCCGCATCCGGAAGGTGTCGGACGACGGAGAGATCACCCATCTGGCCGGGGCGCCGACCGACTGCGACTGCAAGAACGACAACAACTGCGACTGTTACCAGACGGGCGACGGCTACGCCAAAGACGCCCGGCTGAACGGGCCGTCCTCCATGGTGGTCGCCCCCGACGACACCCTCTACGTAGCCGACCTCGGCAACATCCGTATCCGGGCGATCAGCGGGCGGGGCCCGACGCTGGCGCCCAGCGGGGGCGTCTACGAGGTGGCGTCTCCCGACGCCCAGGAGCTGTATGTGTTTGACGTTAACGGGACTCACCAGCACACGGCCAGCCTGCTCACAGGCGACCTCACCTACACCTTCGGCTACAGCACAGAGGGCGACGTCACCGCCGTCACCGACAGCAACGGGAACACCCTGCGGGTCCGCCGAGACCCCAACCGCATGCCCGTACGCATCGTCGCCCCCGACAACCAGGTCATCTGGATCACCATGGGAACCAACGGAGGGCTGAAGACTCTGACGACCCAGGGGCAGGAGCTGGTTCTCCTCACTTACCATGGCAACAACGGCCTGCTGGCGACCAAGACATCGGAAATCGGCTGGACCACCTTCTATGAGTAAGGCTGTGGGTTTGTGTGTCTGAGAAAAACAACTAACAAGCATTTCCCACCCAGATATATTTAGCAAATCGGATACTCACTCGTTAGAGTTGTTAGTTTCTAAGCTTAATGTGATAAATACTAATAATCATAATCAAAATAAGAATTAAATCATCATAATTAATAATCATGTATTATTGTACAATACAAAACATTTAATAATACAATAATAAATGACATGTTAAAAAGAGAGTGTTTGATTTGAATGTTCTGGGAACCTTGTCATAAGTGACAGTTCCTGTGACATGCTGTCACAGTCTGTCCCTGACTCATCGGTCCTCTCCCCAGCTATGACAGCGAGGGGCGTCTGATGAACGTGACTTTCCCCTCTGGAGTGGTGAGCAACCTCTACACTGACATCTTCAGCGCTCTGACGGTGGACATCGAGAGCTCTCTAACTGACGAGGAGCTGAGCATCACCACCAACGCTTCCTCCATCCGGGCCTTCTACACACTGGCTCAGGGTAGGTCTCTTCCAGCCCTCTCCTCCATCCTGCTCAGGGTAGGTCTCTTCCAGCCTTGTCCTCCATCCTGCTCAGGGTAGGTCCCCTCCAGCCCTCTCCTCCATCCTGCTCAGGGTAGGTCTCCCCAGCCCTCTCCTCCATCCTGCTCAGGGTAGGTCTCTTCCAGCCCTCTCCTCCATCCTGCTCAGGGTAGGTCTCCCCCAGCTCTCCCCTCCATGCCGCTCTGGGCCCCTGGTCACCTCCCTCCCATAGACTCCCATTCAAGTTGGACTTAGGTTTTGGCGCGTTGGCTTCTCATGCATCTGGTCATCCTCCCATTGACTCCCATTCAAGTTAGACTTAAGTTTTGTCAGGTTCTCTGCTCTGCGCCCCATGTCACCTCACAGCTCAGGCAGCACCTGCGAAGGCGGTTGTTTGTCATCGTCCCTGGGGTCACAGGAGCAATGTTGAGTAAGCTTAAGCAGTGCATCATCGTAGGCGGTTTGACAGGGTAAATGATTATGCCCTCAACGTCTGGGGTGAATGTCAGGGGTAAGTAGCAGCCTGTGTACAAAATTTTTTTACACGGCGTCAGGGAGTTGAGGACGACACTTCTTCATCCGTAACACTTTACTGCTTCTCACGGTAGGCGATTTGTTTGATCATCTGTTTGAGCAGCATTGCTCCATCACAATAACAACGCCCAGTATTGTGAGTTATGAGCCTGAGCTTTCTCTGTGTGTTCAGACCAGTGTAGGAGCAGTTACCAGGTGGGTTACGATAATTCTCTGAGGGTGACCTACGCCAACGGCATGGACACCCACTACCAGACAGAGCCGCACATCCTGTCGGGCGCCGCCAACCCCACCGTGGCCCGGAGGAACATGAGCTTGCCAGGAGATAGCGGACAGAACCTGGTGGAGTGGCGCTTCCGCAAGGAGCAGGCCCGGGGCAAAGTCATCGTGTTCGGACGCAAGCTGAGAGTGAGTCTGAGTCATCCAACGACACAAGAGTTTTATTTTCTTATTTTGTATTTATTGTGCTCTTTTTAAATCTGATGCATCTGTTTGCTTTTGCTGTGGACTGTGTGTGAGAGGATCAATCAAAATAAATGATAGATGATAAATGTTAGCTTCTTCAGCAAACCCCCGTTTTTATGTTACCGCTGCTCCTCTGAATTCGACATATAAATTTACGGTTTACGTTATGAACTTAACATGGGTACTTACTTTCCCTTCACAGCAATTTTCGCCTCCAACAAAATTTAGGGGTGTTTGATTTAAGAGCACCTGAGCAATTGCCAGAGTGTCTCTCAGTTTAATGAAGCTCTTGGAGGAGCTGTTAATCTCTCACTGCCTGCCAGGGAGCAGCAATCACACTAAACGCACCTCGAAGAGGTCACAAGACAAAACAAGCTACAGGCCTGCCTCAGTGACACTTTGTTTGTCGTCTTCCCCCCTCCCCTAATGTTTGTTTCTGTCTCCGGTCTGGCCCCGACCCCCAAACTACGCCGGTCGCGCGAGCAGGTGAACGGCCGGAACATTCTGTCGGTTGATTACGACCGCACTCTGAGGACGGAGAAGATCTACGACGACCACAGGAAGTTCCTGCTGAAGATCATGTACGACGGCGCGGGGCACCCTGTGCTGTGGCAGCCCAGCAGCAAGCTGCTCCCGGTCAACGTGAGCCGAAGCAGCAGCGGACAGATCAGCGCCCTGCAGAGAGGCCCCACCACGGAGAGGGTCGAGTACGACGCACAAGGACGCCTGGTGTCGCGAGTGTTTGCGGACGGCAAGACCTGGAGCTACACTTACCTGGAAAAGGTGAGGGGCGGTTGGTGGATTACAGCCGAGCGATTTTCGAAGGGGTCCGTGAATCAACACTCAGCCGAGCACTTTGCTCAAAACAGAATGTGTCAACGGTTGAAAGATGCGGCGCTAAAGTGCACCCACTGTAACTTTAAAGAGGGCGCTATCACCCAGCGTTCAGATGTGGATAGGGGTGTGCATTATTTAGAGCAGGCCATTCAGACACACTTTCATTCCTTCAGTCGTTTTTCAGTCCCGCTCTTCACTTCCTCTCACTCTCTTTCTTTCCCAGACACAAACACACAGGCAGGCTCCAACCTATAGCCCACTCTTACTTCTTCATTACTTAAAATACCAAACATCTGCCTGCGTGCCAGGACAGTGTCTCATAGCTCGTCAGTCTCTCTCTCTCTCTCTCTCTCTCTCTCTCTCTCTCTCTCTCTCTCTCTCTCTCTCTCTCTCTCTCTCTCTCTCTCTCTCTCTCTCTCTCTCTCTGTCTCTCTCTGTCACTCTGTGTCTCTCTGTGTCTCTCTCTCTCTCTGTGTCTCTCTCTCTCTCTGTGTCTCTCACTCTCTCTCTCTCTCTCTGTGTCTCACACTCTCACTCTCTCTCTCTCAGCACTTGGCCCTTGTGCTCATTGCGTGACCATAAATGCCATGTCAACATTGTTAACATGGGGCACACTGAGAGCTCTGGGAGCTAGCCTCGGTGACAACGCATGACTGGCCAGGAGACCTTCACAGGATGGGTGGCAAACCACTGGAAGCACTTCTGGAGACCAAAGTGCTTATTATGAATTAATGGAAAACGTCTCCCAAGAACAGTATACACACTCTTATCAGGTCTGATATATTTGAGATGCAGACTTTGGCTCTCTTAAATAGCCAATAAATGTCTCTTCAGGAGAGAAACACTGACTTAAACATTTAATTCTTTAACAAACATTTAAGTTGTATATATATGTATATTTGAACCCTGGCGTTTTGAGTTTCAAGTATAACACAACATTGCTGTACATTTCCTGTATCACCAAACAAGAGAGCGTGCAGCACCATCTGTTCACATGTAACCATCACCACAATATCAGAAATGAGCATACACACCTATTTCTGAAACGTCAGTGCTCCTTTGATGGCACCTAAACCCAACTCCTACTAATCCTGTTTCTCTCTCCTACCTCCCCCCCCCTACCTCCCCCTCCTACCTCCCCTCCAGTCCATGGTTCTGCTGCTGCACAGCCAGCGCCAGTACATCTTCGACTTTGACTCCCTGGACCGCCTGTCAGCGGTCACCATGCCCAGCGTGGCGCGCTACACCATGCAGACCATCCGCTCGGTGGGCTACTACCGCAACGTGTACCACCCGCCCGAGAGCAACGCCTCGGTCGCTGTGGACTACAGCGAGGACGGACTCCTCCTGCGTGTGGCTCACCTCGGCACCGGCCGGCGCGTTCTGTACAAGTACCGCCGTCAGAACAAGCTGTGGGAGGTTCTGTACGACAGCACGCGGGTCAGCTTCACGTACGACGAGACGGCTGGCGTGCTGAAGACGGTGAACCTGCAGAGCGAAGGCTTCATCTGCTCCATCCGCTACCGGCAGGTGGGGCCGCTGGTCGACCGGCAGATCTTCCGGTTCAGCGAGGACGGGATGGTGAACGCCCGCTTCGACTACACGTACGACGGCAGCCTGAGGGTCACCAGCGTTCAGGGCGTCATCAACGAGACCCCTCTGCCCATCGACCTCTACCAGTTCGACGACATCTCCGGGAAGGTCGAACAGTTCGGGAAGTTCGGCGTCATCTACTACGACATCAACCAGATCATCTCCACAGCGGTCATGACCTACACCAAGCACTTCGACGCCCACGGACGCATCAAGGAGATCCAGTACGAGATCTTCCGCTCGCTCATGTACTGGATCACGTTCCAGTACGACGACGTGGGCCGGGTCACCAAGCGAGAGATCAAGATCGGCCCGTTCGCCAACACCACCAAGTACGGCTACGAGTACGACGTGGACGGCCAGCTGCAGACGGTGTTCCTGAACGACAAGGTCACGTGGCGCTACACCTACGACCTGAACGGCAACCTCCACCTGCTGAACCCCGGGAACAGCGCTCGCCTGCTGCCCCTGCGCTACGACCTGCGGGACCGGATCACCCGTCTGGGAGACGTCCAGTACCGGATGGACGAAGACGGATTCCTCCGCCAGCGAGGGTCTGAGATCTTCGAGTACAACTCCAAGGGCCTCCTGGTTGGCGTCTACAGCAAGAGCAACGGCTGGACCATCCAATACCGCTACGACGGTCTGGGCCGGAGAGTGTCCACTAAAACCAGCCTGGGACAGCACCTGCAGTACTTCTATGCCGACCTGAGCTACCCGAGCCGGATCACGCATGTCTACAACCACTCCTCGTCGGAGATCACCTCGCTCTACTACGACCTGCAGGGGCACCAGTTCGCCATGGAGATCAGCAGTGGGGAGGAGTTCTATATCGCCTGCGACAACACCGGCACTCCTCTGGCCGTGTTCACCAGTAACGGGCTCCTGGTCAAACAGGTCCAATACACCGCCTATGGGGAAGTGTACTTTGACTCCAACCCAGACTTCCAACTGGTTCTGGGGTTCCACGGAGGCCTCTATGATCCTCTGACCAAGCTGTTGCATTTCGGGGAGCGGGACTATGACATCATGCCCGGCAGGTGGACCGTCCCTGACATCACCACCTGGAAACGAGTGGGCAAGGAACCCGGACCTTTCAACCTGTACATGTTCAGAAATAACAACCCCATCAGCAAGGTGCATGAGCTCAGAGATTATGTTTCAGGTAAGGCCTCGTTAGCTGGCATGACTCACCAACACAATGTTTGTGATGCCAGAGAATTTCAAACTGTTCAGTTTTTTTTACCTCTGCATGTGTTTACAACTGAACTTTTAACAATGTTTTTCCCTTCCAGATGTAAATAGCTGGCTGGTGACTTTTGGATTCCATCTGCACAACACCATCCCTGGATTTCCTGTACCGAAATTTGATCTAACCCTCCCCTCCTACGAACTGACTAAAAGTCAACTTTGGGATGATCTGCCGGTTAGTAATAATCAGGAAACGTACATGATTTATCACTCCTGTGTTTCTACTAATTGTGTTACATGAAGAACATCAGGTGCATTATCAAAGACCTTAGGTTATTTTAATAGTTGAAACTAAACTTTTAAACAAGTGATGACACACATGCATTTTTTGGAGATAACAACTTGGCCAAGAATGTTTTTTCACTAAAATAGCTTTCCCTTAGATCGATATTTTGCTGTTACCACTTATTTTTAATTGGATTACAATTTATCCCATATTATAGCACAGCAGTTTTAATTGGAGAACATTGCAGATAAACAAGTAGTGGGCTCTATCTATTTTATAGTTCTGTTTTTATTTGATTTCGTTTTTAACTTTCTAGCAATGTTTGGTCGTTTTCTGCTATTAATCATTTTGGACATCTTACAAAGGTGTCAAGACTTAACTGTGATGTCACAGACCCTCAATGCAAGGTTCTCAGACAAAGAACAAAATCTATATAAGTCACAAACACACAGCTTGAAAACACCATCCTCATTCAAGGAGGGAAAACACAGCTTTCTGCCACACCTAAAGGGAGTCCTGATGCACTGTGTTTGTTAACACGCCTCTGCCCTCTCTCCACAGTCCATCTCTGGGGTCCAGCAGGAAGTCACCCGACAGGCAAAAGCCCTTCTCTCGTTCGAGCGACTACCAGAGGTCCATATCAGCCCAGGTCGTCGAGGGGAGAAACCTTGGCTGTGGTTCTCCACGGCCCGGTCGCCCATCGGCAGAGCGGTCATGTTCGCCATCTACAAGGGAAGCGCCCACACCCACACGCTCAACGTGGCCAGCGAGGACTGCATCAAGGTGGCCACCATCCTCAACAACGCCTTCTACCTGGAGGAGCTTCACTTCACGGTGGAGGGCCGCGACACGCATTACTTCGTCAAACCGGGTCTGCCTGACGGCGACCTGGCAGCACTGCACCTCACCAGCGGCCACAAGACCCTGGAGAACGGCGTCAACGTCAGTGTGTCTCAGTCCACCGCGGTGGTCGACGGCCGGACCCGCCGCTTTGCGGACGTGGAAGTGCGCCGCGGGCCGCTGGCTCTCCACGTGCGCTACGGCTCCACGGTGGACGAGGAGAAGGGCCGCGTGGTGGAGCTGGCCCGCCAGAGGGCGCTGGCGAGGGCCTGGGCCAGGGAACAGCAGCGTGTGCGGGACGGGGAGGAGGGCGTCCGTCCGTGGACGGAGGGAGAGAAGAGACAGCTTCTGAGCAGCGGGAAGGTGCTAGGATACGACGGCTACTACGTGCTCTCTATCGAGCAGTACCCTGAGCTGGCTGACAGCGCCAACAACATTCACTTCCTTCGTCAGAGTGAAATTGGGAAGAGGTAACGTACTCTGGAGCATGCGCTGCCCGCGGACACCGACGCGGCGACTCGGAAGGAGGATCACTGGTTGAATGAGAGTGGTTGTGCCGCGTACGAAGGCGTTCATGTGACTGTGTCCAGTGAGGTGTGTGTGTGTGTTTTGTATATGGAACAGGAAAGCAATGCTGTGCATTGTTTAGCAAAGACTGCAGAGTTCCTGTATGACTCCTACAAGGCTTAATATGGCAGTGACAGGACAGTTCACTCTGTAGCCCAAGGGGTCACGAATGGACTCTTGATAAAGGAGACAGAAGAAATAGGTGGATTTTCCGGGAAAAGTTAAGTATTTAGGTGTTCGTTCTTTTTACGAAAAAAAAATACGGTCTTTTAAGTTGTACACTTAAAAGAAAATATTTAAGGAAGAAATGAAATGTTTACATTATGCATATATCTGCACTTCTCTGGAAATATAATAATGTAGGTCTGTGAGAGGTACCACATATTTGTCTTAATTCAGTAAGCTTGATTTGGAGGGTTGGTGTCACTGAGGACATTGAGTCTTGATGCTATGAATTTAAGAAACACTGCATAGGCTCCAAACAACCGATGGATTTTCCTTTGAATAAAAAAAAACAAAAAAACATAACTCACTTGATTTGTATGCCCAATGTATCTCTTTTGTTAATGAGAAATTGTCTGGATCCTTCAAATCAAGGCCATTTTAAATGATCTCATCACCCAGAGACAGAAGTTCAGATACAAACACAGTATGTTTCAACCAGAGCACAGGGACACCATGTTTTGTAAGTTATGCAAGTGCGAGTGTGTGTTATTTTGCTTTTGTTCGTTTTATTTTTATTTTTTTATATATATATATATATATAAGAATACTGAAGAACCATCCATTATTAGTCAGAAAAGCAGTGATTTTGTTTGTGTTTTTACGATACAAATAAAACATACAAGACTTATTAGTTTACCTTTCATTTGTGATCACCTAAATCTGCATTGTAGATATATACAGTGGGAAGTAAAACTAAAGTTTTTGCCTGAAATGTGTTGAGACCCTCATAAGATGAGGAAGAAGGTACGAGATACAATCTCCAAGAACCCAACACATACAAACTAAGTACCGTGGACAGTTCTGTTAGATTTCTATGTCAGAAAACATTCAGAAGAACTGTTTCCTTTAAAGTCTAAATATGCTTATCACATGCGCTTGGCTTACTGTCTGATGAATGATTGATTAACACAAATATTTCATGACCCCCATATCACAAAAATGTGTTTGATGTCCTTATATAGAACCCATATGTATATTGTTAGTGGTTATTACCATTGCTTGTGTTTTGTATCATGAATGCACTTCTAGATTAAAGTCATAATTTTTTTCATTGTTTTTTCTTAGAGGATCCCACTGTGGAATTGTGATTTTGGTTTTTCAGAAAAACCCTTTTAGTAATTGAAGGGGGAGTGTGTGTTGTTTTATAATAAGTCTTTCCTACAGGTTCAGGATGTAGGAAAATAACATGTTTACTTTTACTAATATGTCTTTTGAAAAATGCTCTGCATGACCAAATCCAAAAATTGTTACTTAAAATGATTAAGACAACGTCATCAAATCTATGAAGCTACTGAAGCAAAATCCTTGAATTCTTTGAAGTCAGCGGCTTGAAGCTGTTTTGAGTTAAAATGCTTAAATTGTGACTGAACCGATTTGCAAACCTGTATTTCAGTCAGGACTAGTTCCTAAAAGAGGGCCTATCCTCATAATCCCAGGGTTTCACCGTATAAGCTTCTCTGTGGAAAATTTCCCACTGAACTTTTAATTACATTTGAGGTTGTAGTAATTGCTTCCACTCCCTAATGTCATTACCCGTTGATCAAAGACCAACAGTTCATATCAGATGACAGAATACAAACTGTCGTTGTGCTGTCATCAGCCTAATCCAACGTTGTCACCTCTGAAGTATTCCCTGACTGGGACATTCAGTAAGAGCTCTGCTTGTTAGTGGAAACCCCCTAGATTTTAGTCAGATAAGTACTTGATCCACAGAATGTATCATATTAGAGCATCTACATTTATTGGTATATGTATTTTTTTTTTCCAGATCGTTTTCTAAACAGCGCTCTGATGCTCTCTAGTGGTATTAGTTTAAAAACCTTCAGAGAATAGAGGAATTCAGCAGTCTGTCTTCTCTGCATCACAGACAAGTGAAAAGAGACAGGTATGATCTGTGCACAGGCAGGACAGGGTGCCCTGAGGGTTGGCAACCACTGCCCTAAACAATGAAACAGTAATTTATTTTATGATTTAACAGCAGCCCAAAACCTAAGTAATCCAGTGTCACAGTGCCATACTACCACCACAGAAGATACAGAATCAAACAGACACGACATCAAACCGTTACAGCTCTGGACATGTTAGTGAACATCAGAGAGAATAGCTGAACTGTCCTAGAACTGACATCACCAAAATTATCATCAATGTAGTTCATCCTAACGACTGCAGTTTCACACTGTGACCACAGCTGACACCTTCAAAGCAACAGCAGAGTTGATCACAACACTGAGACTCGGCCTACTTCAAAAGGCGGTAGAAAAGCAATGGCACGACTTTGCAAAAACATCAAAGACTGGCAGCATCATGCAATAAGCATATCATAGGAACGTGAAAGACGCCCATGTTCTGAAATTCTATTGATCTGACTTGCGTTCATTACGGACACAAACACAAAGGTAGGCACACTTGGAATCAGAAGTCATTCACTAGGCGCTGTTAGAGATTGTTCCGCACAATAGAATGTGCCACATTGAATTGAATAAAGACCACAGGATTTGACAAGGTGTATAGTGGATGCATGGTTCACTGCCATCATGGTTTTTTCGAAAGCAGTTTTGTTTTTTATTTCAACTCTGCAGGAGCCCAACTCAACTCCCGGACTTCCATTAAGCTGCTGTTGTAGGTGGACTGCTGTTCCTTTTGAATGCAGAAAAAATCTGAAAGACTGACCATCGCTTTAGAGACGCACTGATCAAAATCAGTTGTGTGGAACTGGCAGAAAGTTTACACAAGATTGGACCCGGACCTGTTGGTAGAATAATCAGATCAGGCAAGATTTTCGGCTGTCCAGGTGCATGCGGCTGAAAGCTTTTATCAGAGCAGAGTAATCACTGGTCCTTTCCCACAGACCACCCTTGTGTTTGTCTGAACACAAGATCCTGAAAGCCATCTATTCCCATGACAAGGTTTCTGACTGATGACAGATAAACACGGGGAGGAGGGGGGGGGGGACTCTGAGGGGAAAGCTGCAAGCTTTGTCAGATATTGACCTTTCCGGTAGCGGGATCGTTTTAAGGACAATTGTCTAATATTCCATGTGATTTGAAAACACACCACACGTGTCTAAATAGTGTATTCAGCTGTCCGTTAGAGACCTTCAAATTCTCTGTCCCCACACATAGCACGTGTTTATCTGTCGAGTGGCGTCCGTGTTAAAGATGCACATTGATCTGGGAACGAGCCAGCATGGCCAGAGAAACCTCACACAAGGTTTTTGTAGAGTGTGTAGTCTGCACACAACCTGGTAGCAGTAAGAGCTGCATGAGGTGTGTTGACTCCCTGTTGACACCCTGTCGACATGCTGTATTTGAAGCGCACGTCCTTAAGACACACTGCTGAAGTCCTTTTTTTTTAAATGGGGACAGATTTATGCCTTGACAATCACATGTGTAGACATGGTGACCCATCTCTTGTAAACAATTATGCCACAGCAAAACTGACACTGCATGACCAAACCCTAGATAATCTGACAAACTGGTTGACAATCAATTTACTTAGTCAGGTTTCTGTCTGGAAACATACCCCATGTTGCTAAGGACTGTGTCTGCTTGTGAGCTGGAGCATAAAAAGATCTAAACAAAGTATTTTGGGCTTCCTCTGTTAAGGCTGCTCCTGCAACATCAACTGGAGCTTGCACCAAGTCCCGATCCAGAAATAGTTGCTTGTTACCATGCCTCTGATCTTCTGAGGACAGTCTAGGCTTGGGGACGCGCCACCAAGGGTGCTACAAAGAGACTGTGTGAAAACAAGAGAGCTAATGATTTCAGGGAGACTCAGAGTGACTTGAGAGTGCAATGTGTGTCCTACGAATGGATCTGGGTTAAATGCTTTTCAAACAAAGTGAGGTTTGATTGGCGGAATGAATCGTGCAAGATGAATCTGAGGGTGTTTTATAAACTGTTGTTGACTTTGGTTGTATCCCTTCTTACACTACAGTTGGAGTGTTTTTCGTGGTCTTGACTGTTTCGAGACACAAATTTGATTCTTTAGTCTTTGTCCCCCTCTAGGGGAGTCTTGGTACATGGGGCAGATCTGCCATTTTAGCGAAGGCCGATGACAAGAAACATGGTCATACATTTTCTTTACTGTACTTTGTGACACATGGTGTCAAACTTCATATGAAAATTATGATTTGAAAATGTGGTGTCCAATCAATGGAGTGCATCGATGGTGCAACATTGTCAAGGTTTTGGCAACATCATTCTCAGAAAACAAAACATACAAGGAAACACTGCTTTAACCTCCAAAGTCAAGAGACTCAAAAAGTACATATTAACCAAACAGCAAACATTCGCAAAATCAACGTCCACAATAGTCCTCAAATGACTGTGTTTTAGTCATGATTAAGTCAATAAAAGACACGACAAGGTTAAGGGACATTATATAAGTTTATTTGACAACTCCTGACTTTGATCCTGATGTTACCTTTGCATCAAAAACGAGAATTATATAATCCTGTTGTTGACAAATAAATGACTAGTTCATAACATTGTTGCATGTGAAACAATTATTGTTGAATTATGGTTGATTAAATTGGATTGAAATAATGTATTAATAATATTTTAAATAATATATTTTTGGACATCAACCAGTATAATCGGTTCAGGATGACGTTCAAACTCAGAGGGAAGTCTTTTGATCAAACAGGAAAACAATAAACATGGAAAGGACATGAGAAAATAAATAAGATGAATTATTTGTACAGTCATTTTGTATGTTTATTGTCAAGGTATCAACATGTTAGGGACTGCTCTACAGTGTCTGATATTCCAGTCAGATAAACTAATGATTTCAGATACAGTACCAACATTCTGCATGACATGGAAGCCCTTGGAAGCATGTGGAGTTTATTTCTGTTGTGTCTCTTTCTCAAATAAAACAGAGTACATCTCGATCTCCTGAAAGCAAATAAAGACGTGGTTGGTGCAGACCGAGGCGGGCCGGATGTCGAACACTCCGCCGCCTGATTGGATGAGGTGAGCCTTTATATGACTCGTCCCTGAGAGGACCTTAGTAAACCAAAGGCTAAGGAACACTTTTATCTCTGTGGATCATGAGTGGATGCCCATATCTGGAGAAGAGGCACCTGTATGTAATATAATCATGACTTTATCAAATCATTGTATTTGTTTAAGAAGTAGTTCATTTTCGTTGTTGATAATTACAAAATTCTGACAAAATATCGATGGTGTTTTCCGACACCTTGCAATCACTTTAATTACTTGCTTCAAGTCATCGTCTTTACTGGTTATCATAGTAGAAGGAGGCAGTGCTGAAAACACACCAAGGTGACCTATGAATCCTATCTGTTCTCACAACAGGTTGTTTAAAAGCAAGCCTCCCAATAAGGATGAAGAAGATGATTCTTCTCAGGCTGGTATCAACAATGCCAGCAAAGGAGGGATTATCTACGGAGATTACCTGCAGGTACACCCTTCCTGTCCACCATCATTTGAGCTAATTTAACTATTACTAAACTGTAAAGGATTCAACGGGATTAAATAACAAGTTTTTTGAGTTGTAGTAAGTTTGATGTTTGTATGTTTACAGTTGGACAAGGTGGTGACTGCCCAGGTTCTTCAGAGTGAACTGAAAGGCAACAAGATCCACGATGAACATCTTTTTATTGTCACTCATCAAGGTGAAGCAATGTTACTGTTGTGAGAACAAGTTTGCTTACTTTTTTATAACAAAACTATTTTCAAGTCTATCCATTCTTTTTTGTGTGAAAATATTAACGTCAAGTATCTTTTCCTATTTTAGCATATGAACTCTGGTTCAAACAGATTCTTTGGGAGCTTGATTCAGTACGAGAAATTTTCATCAGTGGACATGTAAGTTTTGTACACTAAGGCATTTCTGAGGAATATGTCAATAGAAGCACAGGAATTTCAGTTGCTTAACAATAATGTGTTGATAAATACTGGATGTCTGAAGATGTTTAGTAGAATTTAATGAGTTAAGAAACTGATGCTCCCTCAAAAACAATATAATAAATCTCAACTGAAACCAGAATGTTAGTTGTAGTTTTTAACAACAAAAGTCTTATTTTTGGAACAAATCGTTTCTAAACTGTTTGATGGTTGGCCTAATGTTCCAGGTTCGTGATGAACGTAACATGCTGAAGGTCAACACTCGTATACACAGGATCGTAATGATCTTCAGACTATTGGTCGACCAGTTCTCAGTCTTAGAGACAATGACAGCCTTGGATTTCTTTGACTTTAGGTGAGAAAACAGATAACCTTTGGTAATCTTTACCTAAATAATAATGCCATAAACCTATTTGAAAGTTTTACAATTTTGCACGTAAAGTTCAGTTTTAACGTGTGTGTGTGTGTGCGTCTGTGTGTGTGCGAATGTGCGTGTAGGGAGTACCTGACCCCAGCTTCCGGATTTCAGAGTCTACAATTCCGTCTGTTGGAGAACAAGATTGGGGTCCCAGACAATCTGAGGGTTCCCTACAACAGGCGCCATTACAGGGACAACTTCAAAGGCCGTGAAAGCGAGATGTTGCTGTGCTCTGAGAAGGAACCTACACTGCTCAAACTAGTGGAGGTAGACATGCTGTCATACTTCATAGCTTTATGTCAAAAATATATGTTTTGCCTTTTATGGCTTTATTGGACAGTGACAGTTTGAGCCAGACAGGAAATGTAGAAGACCAATGATCAAAAGTACATTTTTCCAACTATGTTGGTTAGCAACCCATTTAACAACAACTTTAGTTTCAGTGTTTTCAAAATTGAATTAATACTTTTCATTGTTGTTCAGCAATGGCTCGAGAGGACCCCAGGTCTAGAAGAGGACGGCTTTAACTTTTGGGAGAAGTTGGAAAGCAACATTTTTGATGGACTGCGACTGGAAAAAGAGAAAATTGAGGTATCTCCTGACTTATACCAGCATTGAAAGTTATTGACAACAAGAATGCACCTTTTCTCCTCACATTACCTGTGGCTCTAAGATCTTTTTAATTCAACAGAAAATACTAGATTTAGAGGACAAGGAGGAGATGATGGAGGAACTGACCAAGAAGAAGGAACTTTTCACTTCTCTGTTTGATGAGAAGATACATGAGCACTTGATGAGCAAAGGTGAGGTTTTAAACCTGTTGCATTCTGGTTAGTTACAGTTCCATTGATATACAGGAGTCGGCTGGACCGTTTCACAACTGTTCTAATGGATCTGATGACAGTCCCTAGCCGCAGCTCTGTCACGTTCACATCTAAGATCTGGGAACACTGACACGAGTGCCTGTTGTAGCCCTTCTTTCCTTGTATATTTCTATGTAATGAATTGTTTGTATGTATTGTTTTTTTTTGTTTTTTTTTTACCATGTGGGTTTTAAGCCTGTAATACAATGTATAAATATAAATATATATATTTATATATATATATTTATAAAACACAGTACATCAATTGAAAGTCCCAAAGTTTCTGAAGCAAAAAGGTTTCTCTCCTATCTATCCGGTGTCAACCAATTTTCCCAACCAATGATGCATTCATCTAAGAGGCAGGTTTACATGCTGTGAGTAAATACAAGAGGTTCTCTGTGTTTTCCTAGGTGACAGGCGCCTGTCTTACAAGGCTCTCCAAGGAGCTCTGATGATCTACTTCTACAGGTAACCGTTTTTTCTACACGTTTTATCGTTTTTAGGGTAACATTTTGCCACAATTTTAGTTGCAGAAAACTATTCTGAGACTGTTTATTTGTTAACCATAACCATTCTAGAGCATCCTTTTACCAGTACAATTCTAGAATGTTCTTTACATTCTCAAACATCCTTTCACCAGTACAGTTCTAGAACGTTCTTTTAACCAATAACATTCTGGAACATTCCTTTGACTCAGAGAAGAACCCAGGTTCCAAGTGCCTTTCCAGCTCCTCACCTCCCTGATGGACATTGACATGCTCATGACAAAATGGAGATGTAAGAGAATATCCAGAATTTCCACATTATACAGTCATTTTGCAGACACTATTATCCAAAGTGACTCATAAGGGCCTCCAGAAAGTAAAGAGCAAAAGCATTAAAACCAACTTGTTGAAAGTACTAAACCTCCCTCAAACAAATATGTAATCAACGAACCTGACTGGAAAATGCACTTTGACATTTGATTGCTCAAGAAAAGTATTTCCCAGGTCACTCATTGACCCGAAGGGGTGCGAATTGTGTGTCCTCCTGTGTCCTAGATAACCACGTGTGTCCTCCTGTGTCCTAGATAACCACGTGTGCATGGTGCACAGGATGATTGGCAGCAAAGCAGGGACAGGAGGATCGTCTGGTTACCACTACCTGCGCTCCACAGTCAGGTGTGTCCTTCACGCTTTACTGGAACGATTCATCATTCTGACAGCGCCGCAGCGCCCCACAACAGCACAGCACAGCAGCACACACTCACTGCCAGGGAAACCACGCTAAGACCTGGTCGTTTTCACAACAGTTGACAACGCCACAGTTTAGATTGAATTAACTGTGACCCGAGTGACGTGAACTCTCTCTGTTTCCCCAACGCAGCGATCGCTACAAGGTGTTTGTGGACCTGTTCAACCTGGCCACGTTCCTGGTGCCGCGTCATTGGGTGCCCAAGCTGAACCCCAACGTCCACACCTTCTTGTACACGGCAGAGTACTGCGACAGCTCCTACTGCAGCAGTGAAGACTCAGACTAGGGGGCATCTCAGTGGTCCGATGTGGCTTCTTCTCCGTCCTCGATCTGAGAACGCAGCACAAGGGGAAAGCAGTGAGGGAGGGGGGTTGGGGAGGGGTCAGGGGTATGTAGGTGTATGGGGGAGATGTCTGTTTGTGTGGGGTGTGGGTTTGGGTAGGTGTGTGTGGGGGTAGGTGTGTGTGTGTGTGGGTAGGTGTGTGTAGGTAGGTGTGTGTGTGTGTGTGTGTGTTTGTGGTGGGTTGGAGGGGACAACATACAGCATCCATCACTGTTTTCCACCTGTCAGGTTTTCGGTGGAAAAAAAAAGAAAAAAAAAGAGGTTTTATGGAGAAGAAGACATTTTAGACTAGTGGGATGTTTCCTAAAGCTTGAGTTCCACTGTTGCTGTTGTCTCTCTGTTACTGGTAAAGTTCAGTACTGGCATGTGGGACAATTAAAGTGAAAGGAACTAAATATGTACATAGTGTATGTAAAAAAGTGTTATTTAGTATGTATACCGTTTATATATAGTGTTAATACGATTTTCTACTATATTTATGCAGAAAATATATAAAAGCTGTAAATACATAAAAACTATGATGATCACTACTGTTCCATTACTTATTGTACTGTAGAAGGTGAAATGCTTTTTGTATTACGGATCAACTGTTCTATGAAACGGAGATCCTCAAAGATGTTCTGGCATGTTATAATGTGTAAATGCTTTAATAAAGTATATGAATGCAAACATAACCTTGATAGCTGACAGTCACATGGTGATTGCATTATGATGGAGGAAACCTTCACCCACACACCCACTTCACTGATGTGTGTTTGTATACTGGAGATTTATACCCTCTAAGACCCCTGGTTGTAAAATTACAACGTCACTTTTAGCTCTCTAATTGCTAATTTCTTTTTTTGGAAAGACCACATTTATCCAATGGTATTGCAAGGACAGACAACATGACCCATTGGCTATGTAAATGTTGTCTTCCCAAAAAACAAAGAAATTTGAAAATTTGAAGAACTAAGTGATGTTTAAGCAAAAGTGATGTTTGAGCATTGCTTGGTGAGCACTTCAGGTGAAAGTCTGCATGTACCTCCATGTGCGCATGTCAAATCATTATAATAATCAAATTCCATTTAATAATCACATTATCGTCATAGTCACATATTTTCATATTCACATACACACCTCATCATAACAATATGAATATTAATGACGTGTGTTCGTATTCATATATGTCACTTGGTACTCGGAGCCCAGCTTGGCGTGGCTAGCTCTCTGCTATCAGACGCTGCCACTGTCCCGCGAGGCACACTGTTGCTTGTCAACATGTCCTCCTTGCACTCTGCAAGGTTCAATCCCTGACCACGTTTGATAAACATTGCTTCAACCACCTACGTGACCGAAAAGCACGCGTTTCCATGGCACAGGTGGGCGTAGTGTACTGAGAGTTACACCGCTGTTACCCCGCCAACGCCATCCAGCCAACCGTTAGCGGTCATGACTCGAGTTCCTCTCCACCAGCACTGCCTCCTCCTTGTTCACTAACCACATTAGTAGCTTTAGTCTATAACGTTAGCGTGGGCTCCATACACTGCAAAAACTGACATCTCACAGGCATAAGCAAGCTCATAACTAATGTTTTTCAACTTCCATTTGATTGGGTAAGTTTACCTGAACCAGACGTGACTGTACCTGTCATGAGAGCAGATCAGGTCAAAGGTGAGGGTACATTTTAGATGAATAACTTTTAGAGTCACAGTCCATCTAAGTGTACAGATACTAGATGTCATGCGTGTCCTAGATTAATAAGGATGTCAACTGTCCGGAAAGATCAAATAAAGATAAAAAATAGGCAAAGTTGTGATAGTTGAAAACAAGTGTCGTTGACCTCTGTGTTATTGCACAATTTGTGTCTGTTGACTCATGTTGACAGAAAAAGCGTGCCCCTTTTAACCTTGGTACTACATGAAAAAATACACGTGAGACACAAAAATGTAGCTCACGTTTTCACATAAAGATGCTGTCTGTGAAATATGACACGTGACAAAGTCCTTTAAAGTCACACCATCATGTGACTGGTGGAAGAAAAGAAAAAAATATGATGCAAAAATATACCAAATGAGAATTACAGACCAAACTATAATTACTAGTAGGCCTATTACTACAAGTATAATAATTTTTTTCGAAAATGATAACATGGACTAGATATTATAATTTTATGAAATTGCTATTTTGGGGGGTAACTTGCCCCACCAAATTTCAGGTTACCACTTCATAATGTTTCTGTGGTGAAATTAGCAACAAATGTCAGAATATGCTGAACGATGCTATACTGCCACCTATTGGTACAAAGGATCAGTCAAAAGATTATTGTGACAAAAAATAAGGTTGATGTGTGGATTCTTCAATAACATTACAGCACATTCCACTATGATTCAGTCTCTCCTTCCGCACCAGAGCCAACAGTTTCATAACGTTCAATCTTCACGTTAATTAGCCGACTGCACCAACATCGTGTTTGATGAGTTTGAATCTGAAACAAACTGCCCATTGGTGGACTACATTGTTTGGATGACTGTTATGAACAGAGATGGCAAAAGTACACACATCCTTCACTTCACAGTTGAATTAAAAAGACTAAAGTTGAAGTATTGACTAACATAATAACAGTGTAACAACAGTGTAACAACTGTGTAATGACAGTGTAACAACAGCACAGAGATGGCAAAAGTACACACATCCTTCACTCAAGTCAAACATCTCTAAAACTAAAGTAACAAACAAGCCTGGTTTTAAAATTTAAGAAGAATAAAGCACATTTTTGTTCAAAAAAATATAAGGAGTAAAAATAAAAATCTTAGTACAGTAACAAAGTATTTGGGGGGGCTTTAAACAGACATGTAAATAACTTTTTTATACAGACTATTTTCCAAATGAAGAATTTATATCCGGGTTAAAATACTATAATTTGTAGACAGCTGCAGCAGCGTTGATAAACACACTTTTCACTTGAGGGCGCCAAAGCATCATTCTTGGTGGCTTACAATGTGTAAGGGGCTGTGCTGTTGGCAATATGTTGGTAGTAGTGAATGATGCTATCAATTTAATTTGCTAGAAGATTCAATACGATTTTTTTAATAATTGAAAAATCGTGTTACTATTTTGATGCCAAAATAATCAACACAATTTATGACTGAACAAACATCTATTGTAGATTTAGCATAGCCTATATTTCGCCCATGGTTTAATTACATATCAGTACAACCTTCTCATAAATTAAACATGTTATTTGTCATGACCTCGCCATGTTAATTGAGCCATCCCCTATATCCCCAAAACGGACATGAATTTCAAGTTGCATTAACGTCACAGGATTTTCTGCCCGAATTGCCTTTATAATTGCTGCAATTTGTTTGCTCTGCAGTTTTACCAACCAGAAGGGTCTGTAGAGCCAGATAAAAAATAGATACATGTTCTCCAGCCAACTGAACCACCTTGTCCTCACCTAAAAATTCGAAACTCAGCAATAACTCATATTCAAATGTTTCCTCCCTGGAAGGCTGGTGGGGAGGGAAAGTAGAACACTTGAAGCTTGGGTTCCTCAAGGCAATTAAAATGCAATTGATCCCTGGATACAGAACAGTGTAATGTGCCCCCTCACACACTTCACCAGACTCCAACATTACTGTAAACAAGAAACAGGACGGTTTGCATGGATGTACTGTATATCCTCCTCATGCAACTCATGCACGTGTCAACTGAAAATGATTCCGTGACCCCCTATAGTCTCTCAACTGGGTCATAGTCTACCCCTGTCTGCAAGATCAACACCATCATACTTCTACTCAAGTGTAGCCGGAGTAGATTAGGTTAAATTCACTCCTGAGGTATGTATACAGGCTGCTCGCGCCAGTAAATCTCTAGCATTTGTTGGCGTAGCTGGTAGTGGTCGCTCTCGAGGAGTCTGAAGTGACGGATAAATCCTGGGTGTGGGCGAATGCCGGCCAACTGTACCTCCGACGGTGGCGCGATCCTGTCTGTTACGCAAGCTCTGACAAAACATCACTGTGGGAGGTGCAGTAGTCTGGTAGGCACAGGACTAGGACACTGGAGCAGCGAAGCATGGCGGCCTCCAGGCCTATCTTCCCGGCTGGCCAGCAGAGCTGCATGCATCTGTACATCTGCAGGTCTCCTCTGTCCCTCTCCCAGCTGGAGACACCAGGCGGGTAGACAGGCTCTGGAAACCCTCCAGCCTCAGAAGGGAGAAAGAGCAGAGATGAGCGACGGCAACGCAGGTGCATGAAGGCACGTGTCTGAGGCGAGTCCACAGATTGCAACTCATGGTAAATCTACAGAAGCATCTGGAGACTTGGTTACGTCTTCTGCAAGCGGAGGCAGATGTCCCTGTCTGGGAGCAACATTAAGGGATATCTTTGTGACGTTCAGAATGTTGCTGGTAGTGTTGATAGAAGAAGCTAGAGAACTACTGGGGAGATTTGAACCTTTAATCTCCATCATTTACAGTCAAGTTCTCTAACCACTGAGCAATACTTTCCCCTGGCCCAGTTTGACTCATGTACAGATCCCACTGATAGAAGTGTGATTTGCCTCTGAGCATGTACAATACACTCTATCAAGCTGCTGACGTAATGTGGGGAAGATGTTGACACCTCCGAAAAGGATTCAGGGATCAATCAGCTTCCACCTTGCACAGTGGCACCGTTTGTCATCTGAAAGTTGCTGTGGAAAATGGCTGCTGTGCAGGAGTGACAGTTGAATAGCGGTTGGAAGATGTGTTGCTATGCAACTGTGATTTCAAAGACACAAGCTGAAATCAGGACCTCTATAGGCACCTAGGAACATTTGATTGTTTGTATTGTGCTGGTCAGGTATAGTAGTCCTGTAACGACTGCTATCGATTTGATCAGAAGCAGATAACTATTTTGATGTGTCTTAACAGGAAAATCAAGTATGATTGTTTGCCATGGTTCCTGATTGCTGTTTACGTAACCATCCAAATGTATTCAGAGAAGTTGAACACAGACAGGTATACAAAGAGCTGCAAGCTAGGCTGATGGTGTAAGCAAGTTGCCAGACTGAAATAAATAAGGCTACATTGTTTGAAACATACCTTCAAAGACACCAGCTTTGAGACAAACGCATATCTGCCGTTAGAGCTCCAGAACATTGGTGACACGTTTGAAGCATTAGTTCAATACTGTATGTCTGCTAAATATCCCTTCCTCATGTCTGTACTATCACTATACGTATTTGCATGGCAGTGTGTCAAGCAGAATATGTATCCAGTTTCTGCCTCCTCAGGATTAATGAGTAGAAGCGTATACTCATTCATCTCCCACACCTTCCCCAAGCACACACACACAGTACACACACAGTACACACACAGTACACACACATATACAGCACACACACACACACACATGCATGCACATGCACTTAGCACACACACAGATGGGGGATTTCCCAGACTACATCTAAGGAGTGTCTAAGTGCATTTCATATAAAGTACATATTGTTTTTTCTGTCCCAGCGAGGAACACAGGGGAGTGGACTGAGGAGATTTGATTATTGTTCCACAGTTAATTTTGGACGGAGGCTCCGGCAGCATGAATGCCGGCACACATGTTGGAGCAGAGAGGGCAGCCCCCTTCAGCCCCACACACCTCTCTCTCGACACCTCCTCAAGAATGTCCTTCTTGTTCACCCTCTCTGCTGGAAACATCCTGGAGAACTCTGTTTCATCTACGTAAACGGCGGAGGTCACGCAATCGCCACGTCCCCCCTCTCGGCTCGGGGCCAATTTCCCACATCAAACGAGCACGGTGTACACTGCACCTTTCAAACGGGGAGCCCCCCCCCCCCCCCTGGGGGAGGAAGGGCTCCTTAATGGGCCGTGCGGTTGTGATACCGGCGTGACCTTACCAAGGCGTTTGCCGTGGGCCGATGTCACGGCTAGAGGACAGCACGTGCAACATCCGCCGTCTCTTTATCTAATGAGCTGTCACACTCTCACTCCGTGGACTGTGTCACCTTGCATATTCACGGTCGATGGATTTGAACGGTGGGACGGAAACACGGACAGAGCAGATAGGTTGTTTTAAAAAGAAAAAGAAAAGAGATATTGATTTCAAACAAAATGGCTGCAGAGAATTGAATCGTGTTTTTAACCTTTCCTCTAGGTGGCAGTGTTTTCTTCTGTTCCGGTTAGCTGTACTTAATGAGGCCTTTATCACAGAAGGACCCCCAACCTCTTTCCCCTCTTTGTCCTTTGTGTCTAGAGTAGGGAAAACGAGCAGGGAACCCAAAGATGCTTATGAAATACATGTCACATTGAACCAAGAAGATGAAGTCTCGGATACAGTGAATTTACATTTCCTTTGCATCCTTCTCTGAATCTCTGTAGTTTGTTATATCATGCAAATTTGTTAGTGATTCCTCTAATTGGATGTAAATGATGACACGATTACCATGTAGGACAAGAAGCTATCAATCCCAAGATGTTGTTAGTAGTCTCCAGAACATAATGATCTGTTCCCAGCAACTAACCTCTACGTCTAGGCGAGTTTGTTAGCGTCTGTGTGAAAGCTGATTTAGATGTGTATGTCCCTTGTAGATGACTCACCCTCGGATGAAGACAGAGTGTGGGCTTGTAGCCAAGGCTGCTGCTTGAATGACATCTGATACATCCTCCTAGTTCTGCAAGACTCAAATGACCATTTTGTGGCAAAACATGAAAGACAAATCAGATCAAATTTGATTTGTATAGCTTCTTGGCACGCCGTATAACAGAGGACTTTATATACGCCAAAAGCACTGCACCTAAAACAAACTGCAACTCTCAAGGAAAACGCAAAGAGAAAAATGGATAGAAACATTGTGAGGAGATATTCAGTGAGGGATCCCATCCTCCAGAGACAGCTGGTGATAGAGAGAGGTGCAGACTGAGGGCGGAATACAGATATGCAGTAAGAATAGAGATAAAAGCACAAAATGTGCAAGTGACTGGATGGAACACATCAGACTTCAGAATAACTGGAGCATTTGCAGCCCTCTTGGAATTTCTGAGTGAAACAATTATTATTATTTTGATTCAAATTTGATACATTCATTTGATACATAAAAAACATATTTTTTAAAGGTTTGACAACCAATAGCAATAATGTGTGTAGGTACTTTCTCTAACACACCAAAATGTGTGGACTGCACAATTCAGGACTGCATGGCATTGACAGCATTCTCTTCTTGAGAGGTTGGTGGAGGAAGGGTGGAGCAGAGGTGGGGTGGTGAGAAAGGGTGAGGTACGGAGGTGATTGGAAGAATGGAGTGGGGTATGGGATATGGGTGGAGGAGGGGTGGGGTAGGAAGAAAGGGAGATAGGGAGGTGGGTGGGGTAATGTTGTGGGTGGTGTAGAGGTGAGGGGTGTGGGTGGCGGTCAGGAGGGGTGGGGATGTGATGAATGTGAAAGATGGCATCAGCAGAAACCATTGTCCACGCATGTCGTCATGCATCTCGTTCTGGGGAAATGTGATAGCTGGTGATGTTAACGGTTTACTGGAACCAATCGTGTTGATTAAAGAGTCAGAGTCAGACTGTTACCATGCCACCCAGTTGTCTGACGTGATTCATTCACACACACAAACCCACACACCCACACACCTAATGCACCCCCACACACACACACGCATCACACATACACATACCCACACATACTGCACAAACCCAGGTCTGTTTTACTATCCTAGTGAGGACCAACAAGTAACTCACATTCGAAATAATAGTATTCCTATCCCCTAAACTTAACCCCACACAAATATACACACACACACCCACACACACGACACACAAGCACACGCACACTCTGACTAGTTAGGTTCTAGTCTTCCATGCATAGATCGCCACAGTTATTCCTTTGATCCAGAAGCCTGGTTTGCGGGAGAGGCTGGGTTCAGAGAGAGCTGTATTATTCATCACTGACTGTCACAAGGAAGGGAGAACACGGTCTTTGATGCACCCTCTCAACCTCCGATGGAAGAGGAGGGTGTGTCCCAGGACTCAAACACAAACATACAGCATAACCTCGCGTGTCTCAGTGTAGCGTTAAAACATTAGTGAGAATGTCTTGTTTAGCATGATCTGTTTAGTTATTCAGATCACTTAATATTTTCAGAAATGGAAGCATGGAATTGAATAGACATGCGCCAATTACAACTTGCATGGAGAAAGAAAAACAAACAACAAATGATACACCTAGGCCTTCCACACACCCTATAAACTTGCAGCTACCAAAGACACTGTGAATCTGCAGCTTTGAAACACACACACTGTTAACCTGTAGTTTCCACACACACACATCCTCACACACACACACTGTAAACCTGTAGTTTCCACACACATACACACACACACACACACTGTAAACCTGCAGCTTGTTAAGAAAGCCAGGGGAGGATGAAGGAGAGGAAGGGGTACAATAACAACCTAATTGGCCTCTAGTGCTGTTCCCCCGGGGGCTGGTCTGCACGGCCCCTATCCCAGGTACTGTCTGGCCAGGTGCACTGCTGCAAGACTGGGGCCACCAACACAGACAGGAAGTGAGAGGTACTTCATCATCCTCCTCCTCCTCTCGTCACCTGCCTGGCTCCTATTCGACCACCAGCTCACTGAGACCGCTACGCTAAGCAGGGCTCGTTCGGTGATAACTTAGTTTGGGTTATAGAGAATGACGATTTGAGCTTAGTCAAATAAATAATCTCATTAACTATCTGGGAAAACACCCTGAGAATATGTGTAAAGTTCAGAAATCCAACTCCAATATAACAAACTAATGTTTGTACTCTTTCATCACGAGAACGTCAATCCTTCAGACAACCATTTCATTCCAACAAATTCCCACAAAACCAAAGAAGAGCTCCCCATCCTGGAGTGAATACAACCATTAAATTACAACATGAGAAACATCTTGTGCATTCTAAACTATAAACATCACAACATATAGTTCAGTCCTCGGGCAAGGTTGTAGCTATGACAGGGTAGCTATGACACTGTGACAGGCCCCTGTCACAGTGGGAAACTGTCAGGGTCCTCTAGGGGTCAATTCATAATTTGACTAATCTAAAGAAAATGTTTCTGAAAGAAACCCTTCAATCCTGCCTATTCAGTTTGTGTTAGAATGTGAAGAGTTAAATGGCTGAGCGGTTAGGGAATTGGGCTAGTAATCTGAAAGTTGCCAGTTTGATTCCCGGCGTTGACATGGTGTATTGCCCAAGGGGGCAAGGCACTTCACTGCTACTTGCCTCGGGGGAATGTCCCTGTACTTACTGTAAATTGCTCTGGATAAGAGCGTCTACTAAATGAAAAAAATCTCTTTTGTCATCCTATCAGAATTTTGCTGCCTCTGTTGTTGGGACAGAAATGCTATGCAGCTCTGTGATTGATGGTCCAGCCTATGAATTTACAGAGGGCCGATTAATTGTTCAATGAAAGACTCATTTCCATTGACAGTCAAATTGACCAATCATATCTTCCCTCTAAATGGGTGGGCTTTGTTATCGCTAACTTCCGTCCGCTGTGGGGAACGCGATCACAAGCTAATAAACTAGCTAACGTAACATTCTTCAGCCGCGAATAACGTTGCCGCTAGTTTGGAGGACAATGTTTTATATTTGTTATATGCGCCGTTTTCAATGTTTACTTTTAATGAGAATTTGGAGTTAATCGGCAAAGGAGGACCTACACCAGAACTTAATTCAGTGCAGAAAACCAAAGCTCATCAAAGGTAAGCTATGTTATTTAAAAACCTTTAGGCCGCCGTGCCACTGTTTTGTAGCCCTAGCCTAGCCTATATAATGTAGTGTTGTGCAGTATGACCGGTCAATCTGTAGGCTAAATGTACCAATGCAACGTTATTATGCACAATTTATGTAAATAGTGCCTCAAGGGCTGGCTCAAATAGTGCGTAACGACCAACACAATTTCATGTAAGCTAGGCCTAATTCTGTGTGCGCGTTTTTTTCCGATAAGTAATTGGGGTCAGAGGGCCAAGGTTAAGAGTCACGTTTCCCTGTCATCTGTAAACACCCCGGAAGCAACACGCGTCATGCTGTGGTAGTTTAGCGTATTGTTCCGGCTAGCTTGTTTTGAACAAACTGTGGCCTATGCTTTGTCTGAGTAGGGTAGACAAATAAAAAAATTAATGTCTACCAGTAGGGTTCACGGCACAGACATAAATGTCACGTAGGCTAACATCTTGACAAAACGATTCATGATGACCAAACCGTTTTGGACAGCAGTTCATTTTCACCATGCAAACTATTTTTCCGGTCAGAATTGAAGCTACAAAGTTGATTGACGCTAGTGGAAATCTACCCAGAAATCCCGCTTGCTTGTGTTTCAGCCTCAGATTCTCTAGCCTCTAATGTCTCAATTATTCTCTCAACATGGTCCGCTAATTACTGTTCACTGACCAATCTGTTATTGATTCAAAGCACACTTTATTGATCTCAAAACACATCTGATTCCATCGCCTCCCGAACAGCAGAGAGCAGAGTTTGGCGAGCAGACTAGACGGAATGTTTTTAATGAGGACTTTAATGGGTCAATTTTCCAGGTTTTAAACCCTGACCAGAAAGTGAAGCAGTGTTGAAACCACGAAGAATAACTTCCTGTAATGGAGGTTTGAGCACTGCATAATGACACCATTGGTTATCAAATAAAATGATTGGAATTTATTTACCAAAATTGCTTGTCCTACTGTACCCAACTGGGGAATACAGTTAGAGTAAACATTCTACAGTTGCACATTGACTTTGAAAATTGAAAACTTTGACAGGCCTATCTAGGGAACCAATGATCAAACACATTTACCACCCAGACTAAACAAGGGAGTCATATTTTGGTTTCATAAAAAAAAATCACACAATGCCTCAATTATGCAGTCTGATCTCTTTGCAACAGCAAAGAACATGGTAAATTGGTGATTCTTTTTTACATGGATATTAATGGTAGTGTTGTTGTTGTAGCCTAGACTACCATTCCTGCATCATATTCTTCTTCTTTAAAAACTAATATAACGAAGGTCTGTGTTGTAAATGTCCGTGCAAGAATGTTGCTACTGAAATAGCCGGTGGCTGTAAACAGCCGCCGATGTGCGGGCAGTGTTGATGATGGACCTGGCTTGGGAAATGAGTGGTTCATTGTAAAACCCAACAGTGTGATCAATCTCCCTGTGTCGGAATCTCAAGACGGATATTGAAACTGCCATCCATTCTCACGGAACATAAAGATAGCAGGCCGTATTCCTGTTTGCAAATATTGTCTTTACACAAATTGGATAGCTGATTAGGTCCATATATCACATCTGGGGTCACCTACTGCCTTAGGGAGGAAAAGTAAAAATAGGCTAAATGAGGGTGACACCATACACCATCGACACGACCACTGCACGCTATGACAACCGACCGTGCAATTATCCACGGTCATCCATGTTCCTGCAGGTAGGCCTACTGCAATATAGGCAACAACTTGCCATGAGAAACGCCGTGTTTATCGTAGATGACCTGAATTGTCTTCCGCCCCCGTGAATAGAACCCAGCAGTGTCTCTCTGGTAAACGCTGTGCCAAGGGCTCATAGTCTGGTTGCCTGGCAACCTGTTGTATTGTCTCAAACACGCTCAGTGGAGAGTGACTATATAACCACGTTTCAGCTCTGCAGGGCTTGGCAGCTAAACCAAGTGTCCGGACAGTGGCAGTAGTAGATGATTATTGCGTTTGTCTCGTAAAGCTTCATGTGGTGGAATCCATAAACAGGACTGCTCGCACTGAGCCCTGCAATAATCTATTTGGTTGTGACTACAAAG
The DNA here is from genome assembly GCF_054491055.1 of Hypomesus nipponensis. Lineage (NCBI taxonomy): Eukaryota > Metazoa > Chordata > Actinopteri > Osmeriformes > Osmeridae > Hypomesus > Hypomesus nipponensis. The sequence goes on from NC_140361.1 coordinate 2,002,204, forward strand.
TGTGTGTGTGTGTGCTCAAGTGTGTTTATTTAGAACGGCAGATTCCTTACAGCGTCACCATTAGAGATGAGAATGATAATAAAGGAGGATGTTGGTGGAAAAGCAGTGCTTCACAATCCTGCAAGGAAACCTGTTAACCTGCAGCCTCGAGTCCTTTAATCTGATTCACCCCGATAGACGGCAGTGATTAACAACGTACTAGGCCCTACATGTGGGTCACTGGAGTGGGGTGTTGGACTTGACATGTTTGCTTAGTTGACGTTCGGGGGTTTAACTGTTGAAAAGTTGATGTGTTTTTGGTTTGTATACTAAACTCCAAGCTGTATGACATTACCTAGAAATAGAAAAACATGTTAAAGTTGGTTGTGACACTGGAAGGTTAGTCCTGCTTACTCAAGTGTGTTTTCAAACTTTGATGATCTTTCAAATATTTCATATTAGGAGACAATTTCCCATTACAGTAATCATTGGATTCCCACAATGTAATTAAATGTAGTATATGTTCAATGGCCCAAAGATCGTTTTATTACAATATAATTGAGATAGAAAATGATTTAGCATTGAAAGAAAATGACTTCATGTTGAAAGAAAATGCGTTTTGATTAAAAATAGAATAATGAACAACCTTCGTTATCATATCGTGAAGAAATCTTTGAAAAAAACTGTGACTCAATCATCTGATGCAGAATGTGGTCCCACCGCCCACGCGTCTTCCATCAGGAGGTTTTTCATCACCAGACAAACATCCAAGCCGCTCTAACACACGCAACACAAACACACACACACTGTCGTGACATCGTTTTGCAGGCATGTTCCTGATGCTGTACTCACTCACACACACACACACACACATGCACCACACACACATGTATGGACACACGCACACACAAACGCACGCAGACACACACAAACACACACACACACACTGCTAGAAGGAGCTGTTTGCATAACACTCGGCATGGAAACCGTATCCCCTGTGAGTTACCCTGGATGCTTATTTCCATAGCAACCGTATCTTGGAGGCAGCTTGGGCATCAGGCAGGGAACGTGGGTGCCTCTCGGCGCCAGCCTGTCTCTTGAACATGGCTGTGATCTGCAGCACAAAGACCCCGTGGTCCCTTTCTGCTCCACATGACCAGAGAATGCGGCTGCATTCCTGTAGCGTACAACCCAACCTCAGTCTGACACACCTACAGTGGTCTCACGAGCAACACTTTGACTTCATGTGCGACGCGACGTGACTGTGATTTTCATTGTTCTACAGCCGTGTTTCACCCGTGGGGTTCACGGTACAGTATAGCGGTCACACGCTTCTGTGTGGACGTACCCCTGGTTTGCTGCCTGGCAGCGGATGTTCAGAGCTTTAGTGTTGTTCCAGCTCGGAGAGCATCGTCTGTCTAGACAAGGAGATGAGGTGGGCGGAGAGAGAGCAGACTCGAGCGCTTCACACCGTCTCTGCGCACGCGAGTCAAAGGCCTCGGTCGACTCTCTGGGCTTGTTTATGTAGCAGGCGTAGGATCCAAAATCATCTCCTTCTGTGTTCTGTCTGGCCCACAACATCAGTGTTCACACCACACCACAGAGACCTGGGATCCAGGCGCAGAGCAGCCTGGGTGGTTTGGGGTGTGGCAGAGCAGAATCTTGGGGTGTGTTTGGATACCTCCCGTTGGGTCATTCCCCCAGAGGGAAGGATCATGGTTTCAGCCACAGATGTGTCAGTGTTGTTGCTTGACTGGAACTGGAGGGAGGCCCTTTGATCTGGAATGAAAGACACCAGATAGGATGAAGACCTGGTCAGCCGGTTCTCTGGACCGGGACCAAACTGGGACTGATTCCCACCAGCGGATTTTGTGAGGTTCCCCACGAGCCGTACCTTCTGTGATCCGTGTTCCGGGAACTGCACGGCCTGTCGCCCTGATTCATCCAGGCCTTGGCTGAGTCTAGGACCACTTGGCATCTCGGTTGGAAACCTTACCCTCTACGCCCTCCCCTCCTCTCCAATGTCCCTCCTCCTCCCCCATCCCCTCTCCTCTCTCCTCCCTCCTCCTCCCCCATCACCTCTCTTCCCTCCTCCCCCATCCCCTCTCCTCCCTCCTCTCTTCCCTCCTTCCTCCTCCCCCATCCCCTCTCCTCCCTCCTCCTCCCCATCACCTCTCTTCCCTCCTCCCCCATCCCCTCTCCTCCCTCCCCCATTCCCTCTCCTCCCTCCTCCCCCATCACCTCTCTTCCCTCCTCCCCCATCCCCTCTCCTCCCTCCTCTCTTCCCTCCTTCCTCCTCCCCCATCCCCTCTCCTCCCTCCTCTCTTCCCTCCTTCCTCCTCCCCCATCCCCTCTCCTCCCTCCCTTGTCCCTGTGCCAACCGTGCACGACCACCAAGAGCTCCCTCCCTCCTCAGGATATTCTGCTTTCTGTCAACATCCATCCGTTCACTGTTCTTTCCCTGCTGGTTTGATGCTGGCAATGACAGTGATGGTATAGAGACAGGAAATGGAGTATATGCAAGTATTGGATCAGTATTTCAGACATGTGGGACAGGTCTGATGAAGCTGATTTCAGTGTTTGGTCGTAACCAGCGAGGAACGACCACACAGTCTGTGTCAGCATACAATGTCGTTAGTCTTCACCAAAATTGAGATTTTTAACGAGTTCAATCAAGGCTTCATAAAAACATTTCATGAATCACGCCAATCAACTACTAGTTTCTTTAATCTCCTTCCAGTTTCAGCTCTCGGCAGTCCAGCACCATTCCCACAAGGTTCTTAACACTGAAACTTGTAAAATGACTGTGTGTGGCGTTGGCCTCACTTTGGGGCCTTGTGGGGCCCCTCACTGACTGTGGAGGCAGGGTGTGTGTGGGGGGGGGGGGAGCCTGGGTGTGGGAGAGGGGACTTGGGTATGTGGGGGAGGAGGCAAGGGGGCCGGGGAGTGGGGGAGTGGGAGGGAGCAGTGAGTGGTGATGTCCTGTACAGATGTTTCCCAGCCTCACGAAGCAGCCCTGCCTCTACTTTGTTCTCTTGGGGTTTGGCGTGTACACTTGTTACAGTGGCTAGTTCCCTTTTCCGGCAATTTCATTTCATAGCTCGAGAAAAACAACAACATGTGGCAGAGCTGGAAGAGTTGCATGTTTTTCTTTCTCTGTCTCTCTCTCTGTCTCCTCTGCTTTCTTCCTGTCTCTCTCTGTCTCAACACACACAAGATCCTGTAAACCAGATCTCCCTCAAACATCCTCATCAACAGTGGGTTCAAGTTTCATTTAATTATTAAAAATTTAGAGAGACTGTAACAGACGCAGAACCTCAAAATACTAAGGAGAGTGTAATGTTGCGCTCATGGGAAATCTCAGATGAAATTGCTTCTTCTTCGTTACCTAAGATTACATGAGACGTGCCATCAAAGCAACGCCGCGTTTTACAAACGGTCCCAGCACAATGGCATGCAGTCCATCCTCCCCTCTCTGATGTCATAACCTCATACACTTTTTTACTGAGAAACACAATATTACGTTATCATATTCAAGGTATTATTGCTTTCACATACTCCCTTTACTTCATCTCCCCACAGTCTACAGAACAGAACATTGTCTCAAATGAGCCATTTCTTGTTCCCACTGGCCCCCTCATCTCTGCACTGTCTACAAACGCCTGGTGCCTTTGCACCAGGTGATATTATTAATCTGCCACACGGGAGTGGTTTAAAGCTCTCTAGAATTATGATTTAAAGTGCATAAAATATGACACTGTTCATCATAGGAGTTCAATATACAGTAGAACAATTTCATCATAAACTCACTTTATAATACACCTTGAAAAGTCCAAGTCCATTAATAATTTAAATTCTCAGCAGGTAACTTTCTGAGGGTTTTCATCATGAAGGACGAGGAGTGTGATTGTATGCCAAACACCACATCCCAGCCAAACTCTGATGATAAACAAGGCAGACTGCTGTAGTGCTCATGGCTGTCAATCTGAAACTGACATCCTGAAAGGTAATCCCTGTTTAGCAGACCCTGTCAGAGCCCTGAATGCTGAATCAAAGGATAAATTGCTCCAGTCCTGAGTGAGATCTCGCCGTCAAACTGTGTTGAGAGAACCCCCATCAGCAATCATCCAGAATGATCGTCAGACTGACACTCTTCTCTTCCTCTGGCATCTTGAAAACAGTCTGATCTTATCTGCCCCCGGCAAGTTTACTTCGCAAATATCTAGACCAATTTTTACAAAGCAAAAAAAACCCTGTTTTTAAAAACGTTTTAGGCTGTAAATACCACACATTTTTGTGTAATAATTCTAGTTTACTTATACTGCCCTTGAGAAAAGCATAACATGCAGTGGAAGAGATAAAAACACAACCTAAATGGAGTTTTCTTAATGTGAAATAATATTTCAAATGTGATGCAGCTTTCTGTAATGTGACCTGCGGTTCGCAACAGTGGTGTAGATCGTGGGATTTATCAATGTGAAAACCACAAAATGGAGAGGAGAGAAGGCTTTATTAATTGGGCTGAAGGTAATTTACTCCAGCGTGGTTGAGATGTTTACTAAGCCACTCATTTCTTAAGCTGGTGAGGAAGCCAGCACCACAAGCTCTTTAAGAGGCCATGAGCAATGCCAACTCATCTTAACCTCACTATGAGCCAGGCACTTTGAGGCCAATAAAAAGCATGTAATTCAAGCAGTTACAACCTGGATTTAAGGTGTGTGCCACCATCCTGTTTGGCCCATTAACTTCAGATGCGTTAAGTTGAAAGGGAAAATCCTTCTTCTTGTGGTGTAGTGGCAGTCTGAAGCTGAAGAGTGTGGACACGGTGCAAGGTGAGAGGTGACGTACTTGTTGTTTCTTTGTTGGGGGTGAGTTTTACTGTGCGTGCGGACAAAGCTGGCAGGATAAATGACCATTTTCAACACTTGTGGTTTTTTAGTTTTTCATCCAGAGTGCACTTACTCAAAATTGCATCCATGGCGAGATCAAGCCTGGAAACCAACATGGTTTTAAGGGCCACAATTCAAAACCACTTTTATTTAAAGCGTTGTCCCAACAATACAATGATAGCAGACAGACATCACCATTTCTAAAACAATGGTTCGTTGTGCAAATAGGTTTATAACATGTATCTTAGACAGGCTGTGTATGGCATATGACTATCTGGAGAAGTCACTGAAAACTAAAACAAACATCCTGCCAGGACAAACAAACAGCTTAACAGACGATAAACAACAGATGTATGACTGAGAAAAAAGGAGGAAAATAATACAATTTGACAGACTTGTGACATGGAATTGTGACATGGAATTTTGTGAATTGATATCTTCATGTTTCTGAAAACATGAAGATATCATAATTCACAAAATGGAAGAAAACTCTCGCCAGAAATTCATGACCGTCAAGACAAGGCCAAATAAATTTGTTTTATTTTTTTCTATGCTATTGTTTTGTGCGTTGATGACAACATAGTCCACAATGGAATGTTCGATCAGACATCTGGGTAGACCAGCACTAGTTGCACTTTCTGAAAATCATCTCTTGCTTAAGTAGCGTACTGCGCAGGACGCAACACCAAGGTTTTGAGGTTTCTCAAAACTCTGCGATGGAGGATAAAGGTTTTTTGATAAGGCATACGTAGCGTGATTCCATAACAGCTTTATATTGGAATGTTTGATCTTGCAGATCCGAGACAGACTTCAAAGCCATTTTTATAAGGACGACGACACAGTTTGCTATGCTCTGGAGACCGTACAGTACATTAAGTTCTGACTCAATGGTCTGAGCCCACAGGGACCAAGAAGCTCTATAAATGCTCTGGATGTTATATACTGAAGTCATGTTTTACATCAAAGGCTACTCCATAAGTACATAGAATGAAATTGCCATTTTTAATATCTCACAGGATCAAAACGTTGTCTTTCATCAGGAAAAGATGAGTACCTTCGACATTGATCATGAAATCATCAAAGACAGACAAAGAATCGAGATAACTAACTTGGCTTCAGTGACATGAACCGAGGACAGGAGAGTGTAGTTAAGGACAAGGCTCCATGCTGTTTAAAATGGTCACTTCAACAAAGTAAGGTCAACAAGTGAGGGCAAAGGTCAATGTCTAACATGATTCCCTGCTCTTAAAGTCTTGTTGTGTTGTTTCTGTGTGTAATTAATCGTCAAAACCTCTAGAGGGCAGATCCAACATGACCCCACATCCATGATATCCTAGCCTGGCTCTGCCCTCCTACGTACTTCCGCTCAATTTGGATTTTGCTTCTGTACTAGGTCTGGGAGATTGACTTTGAAGTCGGTTTTCAGAAACACATTTTTTGTAGGTCCAATCAGCGAACAGAGGGAGTGTCTGAGAACGATGACGTTAATGTTGTGCACTAGTTTGAGTAGTTCAGTAATGGCGGCGGAGAAAGATGTGAGCGAAGCTATTCTGCGGTTGTGGCAATGCTGCCGAATATCCATAAGTTAAAGCCGGAGCAAGAACATTCCTTGCTGAGTTTTGTTGGTGGCCATGATGTTGTGGCCCTCTTCCCCACATGGTTCGGGAAAAGTTAGATTTTCCAGCTACGGCAGCTAGCTCCGTTACAGTAGTGGTGAAGGAGTTGGCTAAGGCGTACGCTTGCGATTGGTTATGGCAGGTCAGAGTGGCTCTGGACAGATTCTAGTAACTAGAATATTACTGCCAATTAAGTTCCTGAGACTTATCGATGAGGATGAAGAAGGGCTGCACGATTATGGCCGAAATGACGATTCACGATTATTTTGATCAATATTGAGATCCGATGAATTATCACATCCATATTGTGCTACATTCCTATTCTGGCTGCCAGCCCAACTTAGCCCCGCCCACAAAACAATTTGGTTGGGAAGTTGGTTACTATGCACGGACTGAGGATTGTGCTAAAATTGTGATTAAAAATCGTGATTAAAACTCGATTAATCGTGCAGCCCCTAGGATGAAGACCGTGAACTCCGTTCGTAGATGACTTGGCAGGTTGGACCACATCAAGGTGGGACTTGTGTGTTTTCTAGAAGTCTTCAACTAGGTGTTGCAGAGCATGAGACAGACAATGTTACAGGCAGCAGAATCTGCAGTCCGAAGCCATTTAAAACTGTGAGTGACAGATTGCTGCAATAAAATTAGATCTGTCTAATTTGACATCTACACACACACACTATTATTTATATATATATATATAATATAATATAATATAATATACAGCCTCCTCCTCTACCATCTGAACAGTGGGTGTGAATCAGACAGACCCAGCAGGTAAGCACATCTCACTCGGCAACAGCAGAGTGGATCACAGCTGGCGGTTTATTCTCTTCAAAGTAAAAGCCCCCCAGGACAAGAAAGTCCTCTGTGGATAAGACAGTTGTGTAGAGAAACTTCACCTCCCCAAAAAAACAAAACATGTTCAAATGTATTTGACAAAGCGTGCTATGGAGTGAGGAAAAACAATGTGAATAAATCCTGGTTAAAGAGATTGGCAAATACTTGGTGTGTTGACTTTGGCTTCTCCTCAAAGTGTGTTTCCCACCAGGATGTTTCATAAACAATGGTATGCTCAAACAAACATGGATCTGTCTGCCTCAAAGGCCCCCATGGTCAACCAGGGTTCCAGACTGTGGACCCTCCAGGGTTTAACAGGTTGTGTGATAACAGCGTTTATTTTAGCCTCACTTACTGCTGAATTTAAAATACCCGTCTGCAGTTAAGCGGGAAAAAAGGAATCGAATCGCCTTCGACTTCAAAATATATTTAAGGGCCACCTTCTAATTCCTGGCTTGGTCAACAGGCTAGTTAGATTAAATGTCAAGATAAATAGACATTTTGCTTTGAATCTGTTCCTCGACTGATGGTATCACCCGTGACTATATGCCGCGTAGAGAACTTAAGCTAATTAAGAGGGACATTTTGTTGACATTTTCCAGAAGCTGATTTGAAAATGGCTGGAAACTCTTCACTCCCCTCAGGAGGCTAACTCCTGTCGTTAGGCAAGGGTGGTTTCCTAAATTTGTAAACCTTTACTATTAAAGAGTAAACTGACCCCGTCCAGGGTTTTTTCAGAGTGACCACATCACTGAAGTAGATTATAGGCACCGGTCCTGCAATGCCTCTGTAGAAAGGGCGCATTTAGTGGAGGGCTGACTAGCTTTGTGTAACTCCTCCCATGTGGTCTGTGAACCTCTTTCCAAGCAGGGTCTAAAAAGAAAACAGGATGAAGTAAACTATTTGACCAGGGCACGGAGTATACCTCCCCCGAATGTTATACCTAATTCTCAACAGCGGGCAAGCCCAGACATGTAGAGGAGAAAGTGAGTTGTCATTTTCTGGCGAGCGGTTATCTGCTACAGGGGGAAAAAAAAGCTCATTTCTGATGAGTAATGAGGCTGTCCTCTCCTGAATCGTGTTGTTTTTAGGCATTTTCTTTTCTTCAGAAGAAGAGGGAAGTCAAATACAGGTGTTTAATTCTGTCTTCGTTCCGTCTTAAACTAACCGGAGTGACAGTGTTGGCCGAGGGCTGCCACGCTTGAAAAGAGAAAAAAACACGGGAAGAGACAGTCACAGCTCAACTGTCGTTTCCCTCAAGGCTTCCTGGCTCCAGTATTGTATCCTGCTAGCAGGCTGGGGGTGTCCTTACTTCATGACTACTGTAGTTGATGGCATACTGAAAAACGATTCAGTAGGTTTAACTTTTTGGAAAGAATAACAAATGGCATTAGACACCATTAATCTCTGTCTGCAGGTCACTGAGAGGCCCTGTGTTTTGCTAACGTGGGGAAGAAATGCTAACATGTAGGCTACCAGAGGTTGCCTTACCTTCTTCTCCGCCATGAGTGGCTGATAAAAATCTGGAACTGTTCCTGACTATTTCTGGAGACTTTGAAGTGACGGAAGGAACAAGTCAGCAACGGAACACAGGACTATGAGGTCACAAGCGATGAGGAGAGATCTGGATGAGCAATTTGACACTGATAAACGTTGTATTTAATGCAAGCTGATCTTTGGTTTCGGCCTACCGTAACACATTTTTGTCCACTTTGTGGGGATTGCTACCATACAGTATGCCCCTTGGGTTTGTCAATCCATGATGAAATTCTTAAAAATAAACGATGTGTGACCTCCTTCTCTAGGGGATGAAAAATTCCTGTCAAGAATACCTTCTTAACAGTGCTAGAAAATTTTGCAAGGCCTCTCTGAAGTTAGCTTCTGAACTTAAACGCTGGAGAACCTAGGTCTGGCAGCAAATGGAGTTGGAAGTTGGTGTTCGCAGTGAGCGGACCCGTGGCTAATTCATCAGAAGGAGGAAGCTCACTCCCTCGACTCACCATATCCAAACTGTAAATCCCACACACTCCTACACAGCAGCCCCAGACAGAAAATAATAAACTCAGAATAGAAAATTGTGCCAGCAGTCAGGATTCCCTGGCGCTGTGACAGTTCTCCATTCATCCAGACCATCCATCCCTTGTTCATTTATGCTCCTAGAATGGCACCCCCCGTCCACTCGATCGAAACAGATCAATGTCGGAGCTGTATTGTCTTTACTGTGTATATGCCGCACCATAAACATAAAACACAGTCGCCTAGTCAAAGTGTACCTCACCTCTTAGAAGTGAGCGATGACAAAACAAAAGCAAACCCTGTCTCCACTCCCAGCAACACAGACGTATAAAGATCACAGAAGCATGTCGTCTACATATGCCATCAATACCTCTATTCAGGAACGAAGCTGTCCCGGGGAGGGGGCGCGGGGAGAAAACACGAGACGTTATCGGTGCATTTTTCAAGTGTCAGTGCCGGTCTCTGTGTGCATCTGTCAGTGTCATGGGGGTTGGGGGGCTGGGTAACAGTGGACCCCCCAGCCGTAGTAGGGAGCTCCTGGATGATTATCCACAGGCCCCTGGGAGAGCGTCTGACCTCCAGGACCCACGGCCATATGGAGCTCACATCTGTCACCTGGGAGCTCGTGGCCACTCGGTCTGCTGTCGCTGCACCCTCCTCCTTTAAGAGGCAGAAGGAGAGGAGGGGGAGGCCTGATGGGTGGGGGTGGGGAGGCCTGATGGGTGGGGGTGGGGTGGGGTGGGGGGGGGGGGCTGGGACGCCGCGAGGAGTCATGGATACTCAAGGCTCTAACTCACACATGTGCAGTCTAGTATAGTGAATAGTAGTGAATAACTGCAACAGCAATTGGTAGAAAAAATACACGTTTTAAACAGTATTGTAGCTACCTGTATTCTATGGCATTGGTAGGAAAGTAGAGGGCTGAGACGCGATACTTTAAAAAGGCATGTTGCTACTTTACAAAGACCTACAGTTTATTATTTTCAAAAGACTGCTTCTGTAACAGGTCTTTGTGCTTAGGGTTTTGTCCATCCATCAATATAATTTCATATTTTATGCTTGAAACAGCTGGCCTCTCTAGTTTCTGTCCGTCAAAATTTAGATCTGGAGATCGATAAGACTATGGCTAAATGGGTCTAATTATTTGAAGTGCACTAACGGCACATCCGTGCACTTATAGCACTGAAAACTAACCCGACAAAGCAGGATTCTGCTACTTTTGACCTTGCACGTTATTAATAATGCATTTGCCTCGTGGCCTGTGGGTTAGACCAGATGAGTCACGACATCGGCTGTTAGCATCATGTCAGAGTGCATTAGGCTCGGAAACACCATAGGTAGAGTAGCCTAGGTGATAACCTTGCAACATTCTGTACTTTGGCGGCACCGGTTTTGATGAAGCTTGCAACGTGACACGCAACCGCCGATGCAGCCGTGTTTAAAAGATGTTTGGCGGTAGAAATGACAACTCTGATAAATTACCGTAGGGCCTACTACAACCAGAATGGGAGACATCTGTCTAACATTTTAACCTATACTTAACATGAGGGTCTCGCAAGCGCTCCTTGGCAAACAATTTACTGACCTAGTGATTAATACCAGTCAGAGACATTGCTTTTCCCAGTAACGCTGCCTGTTCCCGAAAACCACAGCACGAGAACACTATAATTATCAAAACATAACATGGCCTCTCCATCCATACTAAGGACCAACATGGCCTCTCCATCCATACTAAGGACCAATTAGGAACTCTGGAGAAGTCATCTGGAGACGAATACTCCCACAGTAATGACGTCCTACTCTCCGGTCACTCACTGGTCCCTTAGACGGAGTGTTATGGATGATCCCGCAACGCAATCGATAGCAGGCACTCGTAGGCAGTCGTTTGCTACTGTGCCGTAAGGAGGATGAAGTGGTTGCGAGGATGTGGGAGGGTGATGTTAGTAGGGAGGGTTTTGTTTTTACTACTGTGGTGTAAAGCAGACGTGTGCCAGAGTGATTGTTGATGCTGTACAATCTAAAAATGTAGCCAAGGGCTTTCAAAGGGTTTCTGGAATAACGGGTTGGTTCTGTCGCTTAGTATAAAACTGAAAGTTTAACCAATTCCTGCATAGTTAAACTAGAATTTAGTTGAATTAGACCAATACTTCAATGCTGTGCTTGTGCGTAAGCTAGTTTTGAAGGCCTTGAAGACAGACTGGAAGCACACAACAGTGGTACCTCAGTGGTGAGGGAACTATAACTACCCCTTCATCGAAAGCCCTTTCCCGGATGACTCACCCCTTTATTCACTAGACAACACTCAACACACAAAACAGACCGTAAAACCCGTGGAAAAGCTACTGTATACCTGCTGAAGACGGCAGTCGCCCACATCTTGCCTTCGCAAGAATATGAGTCAGAGCGCGTCTTCAGAAGGAGCTTTGGAACAGTTGGAGGTGAATGTGAACCAGCCAAGGACACGGCCATCAGGTGGGACAGTGAGGGAAGGAAAAGGTCACATCTGTTAGTTTGGCAGAAGTTCAGTGTTTCTCAGTTCAGTGTTTCTCAGTTCAGTGTTTCTCAGTTCAGTGTTTCCCTGGTGTCTATCCATGCGGCCAGCGCTGCCGTCAACACGCCAAGTTAATCAATTGTGTAATTTAAAAGAGGAAGAGTTTAGGAAGAGGAAGAGTTTAGGAAGAGGAAGAGTTTAGGAAGAGGAAGAGTTTAGGAAGAGGAAGAGTTTAGGAAGAGGAAGAGTTTAGGAAGAGGAAGATGCACAGTTAAGCTGCTTACACTCCACACAGACCCAAACATGTTTTTGGCACATGTTGGGAAATCCAGTCATAGATCTCACTCCTGCATATATATTGAACATTTTAAATTTGAGCAAAAACAAATTCATGAATCCCATGCAACACCATTAATGTCATTTGTTTGCAATCTGATGAATGGACTTTGAAAAGCAACCATGTTAAAACAACGTATCGTCTGCAGCTTGACAGGTGAAATGGAACATGTTTTATACAGTAGGGCCCTGTGAGTCAGGGGGAAATGGGATGAAGAGTGCGGGTGGAGACGGTAAATACTGCAGCCTGACCGACACACACATACACACACACACACACGCTGTTTCATGTCTTGTGCCAGCACAGAGAGATTCTCTAGGAACTGGGAGAGAAAGATGTAGAAAAAGGTGGAGAGAGGGAGTCTGTTTAATATGATAAAAATCACCCTGGGACCCAGAGGGTTTCTGCAGTAGCATCTGGCGTCACAACGGACGCCTGCCAGCATGGACATTAGATCAGAGTAATTGGCATGGACAGCCATCTAAGATGGACAAATGAGAAGCTCTCTCCAGATGACCTCACAGCGGAGAGAAGACAGTGTGTCTCGGTATGTTACACTGTGCTGATCCACTGTAGGACCTCAGGGTGGGGTGGAAACAGAAGTTCAATGCTTCGAGGACAAATGTTACCGTGATATTTTATTTAACTGGTTTTTGATGATGAATTAGTTTGGGTGATTACATTAGAGAGAGCGAGACGGAGAGAAGAGAAAGGCTGAGGGGGGAAAGAAAACGTTGGAGGGAGGGAGGGAGCAGGCATGCTAAGAGGTTTTCTTGGTCAAATAAAAATTTCTGAGCCTGGTGGGACATAAAAATCCAGGTGATTTTGATGTACTAACATCTCTGGGAGATTTTTCTTTTTTCTTCTTCTAAGCATACCAATACCCCAAATGATCCTTTTTACCTCATGTGTACCTAAAGAAATATGACTGAGGCATGCTGACCTCTGACCTCTTGGCACTGCATTATGGGAAACCCATTTTTTGTGATACACACATAAAACATACATTTTATACTGTGCTGTATGTATACAGTACACAAACAATCCTGTGCCCTGTAGCAATTTTGAAGATGATTGGTAATGAGGTATACATTGGAATCCAAGAAACTGCTTCTGTCAGTGAAACTCTGTCATTGAAAAAGCAAAGTTTATAAACTGTGTGGATAAAACCGTTTCTTGTGACTCATTTATTGAGGATATGGGTCTAGTAAAAAAAAAAAAAAAAAAAAAAAAAAAAAGAATAATTAAATTTCTCTAAGGTGTAAATTATAGCGTAAAACTCTAGTAATACACTGTTGTGTTTATTTCTTGTCTAAAGTACAATAAAATACATACAATTATAAAAAAAGTATTGTTAAATAACTTTGGTATTGAGACGATGACCACACACACTTGTCATGGTGTGTAGGTACATTTTTTTTTAAAGAAATACCATGAGAATTCACACTACAAATGACTGAATAACTACACGTTTAGCATACTGTAAAGAAACACATTTGGGACTTTTGGTGAACAAAATAAATACCTTAAATGCACAATTGTTCCACTCACTACTTAGGGTTATATGGATGGAGCTCTAAAGAAAATGCATTTGACACCACTGTTGAGACGTCTGACAACACCCTTTTGGTTTTAAGTGTGCAATTTTATCAACTCACTGAGTATCTTTGGTAAAAAAAAGTTTTTTAAAGATATAGTACAAAACATGAAGATTGATTTACACAATACAGTTGCATCATCAAGCTCAGCAGTGATTCACTACTTAATCTTTTTTTTCCATTTCTTTACTCCAAAAAATCTAATCGCTGGAAAATCTGGAGAGAGAGAAGTTGAGTATCACTGATAAAAGGACTTTCCTTTTTCTCCTTGATGTGATTAATAAATGTCCCAGAGGCAGCACACAAAGCCAGCACATTTACATACACAAAAGTACTCGATTCTTCCAAGACACAAGTGTGTCTCCAAAAGGTTTAAACAAGTCCTCCAAAAGGTTTAAACAAGTCCTCCAAAAGGTTTAAAAAAAAAAAAAAAAAGACACAAATGTCCTCCTAAACTAACAGCCAAATACAGTCCTTAGCACCTGTTCCCATGTCGGGGGAACCCACAAGCATCATCAAGACAAAAACTAAAAACAATAGGTCCAGTTCCAGTGCATTCAGTTTGTTTCATGTGTCTTTTAAAAAATGCACTTCAAATAAACTAAAGTTTCTCCACTACAGCCAAATCCACAAGTCTGTTTCACTCTCATCCAATTAGCAAAGACCACCGGGACAAGCCAGCCATCTTATTCGCTCCCAGTTGGGGTGGGTGGGGGGGATGAGATGTGGGCTGGGGGGGACGACGACGAGAGAATCCTTTCAAGTGGCTCGTGGGACGACTGTGGCTCAGATGCGCAGGTGTGCAGATCAGTCCCTGTCGTCTTTACACACACAGGCGCACTCCTCGTGGTGCTCCAGGGGCACATCGGTCATGGATTTCTGCAAACCTCGTCCTCCACTCCTGTGTTTCAGCAGGAGGACCTGCAGCACAGAGCAGCGGCAGAAGTTTCATTATACACCGGTGGGACATGCCCTGTCCCCTTTTTGAAAACGGCAAAATTGTTTCGATTTGCCATTTTGCCCCCTCTCCCCCCCCCCCCCAGACGTGTCACTGAGGAGTGAATTTCTCCACAACTTTGGGCAGACCTCAACAACTTTGGATGAAAAAAAAAAAGAAGCTACTTCTAAAACCAACCAGCTAGTTTCCACGACAACCCTTACCTCGTGGTACTTCCTGGTGACCCTGGCTGGGACGCACTGGCAGTCGTAGCAACGGTGAGAGCAGCAGGCACAGTTTCCCCCGCAGCGCCTCACCAGAAGACAGCTGGGCCAGAAGATGGCGTCTGTCCTCTTCAGCTCCTCGCGCAGGGAGACGGAGAAGTTCCGCGGCGTGCAGCTGTACAGCTTCACTTCCTCTCTGAGAAGGTTAAGGTCTACTCCTGGAACACAAAGTGCATCCAACAGACTGGTCGGAATTCAGTTGGTCCTCGTTTTGAGGATTACAGGTGGGGTTAAAACACTGACCCGTCAGTATGCTGCACCATAAATCTTGGATAATAAATTGGACAATAAATCTTGGATAATATAAGGGTTTGAAGAGCTCGACTTAACCAAAACTTACGTAAAAAGCTAAACAGACAGACTGACAGTTTGTCTCACCTCTGGGTTTCTTGTTGTGGATGAAGGACTTTCCCAGGATTTGCCAAGTGGGCTTGTACAGCTCTTCCATGTCCAGCTGCCAGCGTTCTGGCTCCAGGTATTTCATGACTTCCTCCACCGTGCCAAGGCCAGCCACGGCCTCAGAGAGGGCGTCTACGCTCTGGAGAGGCGGAGCAAGTGCCACCAGGACTTCCGGCTCCGAGATGCTCTGGACAAAGACAACCAGAGGGAGATCAAGTCAGGACTTCAACCTTTTAGGATTTTTCACCGGAGCTGCAATGCTCAAATCGTCCCATTTATGTAAAAAACAAACAAAAAGGAAACAAAGGGGATTCTTAGATGCTTCCTAACCAGGTGCAGATGGATGAACAAAGTCATATTCATTCAGAAACCACCATTGAGGAAACATTGGCACTATACCCCTACTACCCTCACAGCAGTATTTTGACACAGTAGACAAAAGACAAGTTTATAAACACCCAAGAAGAGAATCCTGCACCTTCCTAAGGGGAGCAGCCCAGCACTGCTTGTGCTCTGGGCATGTTCCCAAAGCTCAGAGAGGCAGCAGATTGATACCTGAGGATTTTATAATCCTCTCGACCTTCCTGGTCAGTGACACTCTGCTGAGCTTGTCCGACATGTCAGTTTGCTGGTCTCCGTGGCGATACCGGAATAATTCTCCTGTGACTGACAGGTCAAAAGCATTGCCATGACAACAGCAAGGAACACTGAACAGGAACAGCAGCAGTTGTTTGGATGAAACGACAGAACCTTCACAGATAAAAAGGAAATGTTTTAGGAAGGTGGTGATATCACTCCCACTGACGACCTCAACGAGGGAAATGTGACTGGCAACGATTTCATCGCCAGTAACAAAATGCCAATTGTTGTACAGTAGAGAATCCACAACAAAACATTGATGTAATGGCTGAATATTTGGGGTTAACAGTCATACTGTGTGGTTCTTATTACAGTAGGAAGGCCTGGCCTTGGCAGTAGGTAGGTGTGTGGAATGGAAACCATTAACAGCTTGTGAATGCGGACGGTGCTACCCTCTTCCAATTAACAGCCCTCTGTAGAGTATGGCTCAGATGCAGGAGCCAAGAAATCCTTCAGAGACAGATAAAAACTGTGGGAATAAAGCTTTGGTTTGCAGAAGAGAGCCTCCTGGAATATTAAGGAATTTGTGAACAAAGGGCTCAAAAGGAGGCCACCGTAACATTGGACTGGCATGAATTCTGAGAAATTGTAAAATCAGGTGTTATGAATGTGGTAGCTTTCATTACTTTCATTTGAAGTTAAAGCGCCAAGGGCCATTTTACTGTAGGCAGCCCTGGTTTCTGTTATATAGCTGAATGACTGAATGAAGCCATTATAAAAAATATGGACGTACAGGTATTCTCAGGCCTGGATGGAAATTATTTATAACGTGGCTCAAATTCTCTGAGGAAGATGTACCCTTTACATTTCATTCGTTTAGCAGACTCTTTTATTCCAGGCAACTTAAAAGTGGTGCATACAGAACGTACAGTGGGATGGTCAGGGATCAGAAGTGCAGGGTTCTAACAGTATTAAGGTGGTTGTAGCCAAGGAATGCTCTGTATTTTCACAAGGCACGATGCAAGAATAACATCTCAGCTAAACAATGCCACAAGTTGACATCACATCGAGAACCATGCTCTGAACACATCACGCTGTCAACGCCATCGATAAGTTGAACCTCTACCCGTGCTTACACTTCAAACCAATGTTGGCACTGGTTACATCAGAATATGAGGAAACATTGGAAGAATATCTGAAGCAGATAAAGAAATGAGTGAAAGGGTCAATTCATCTTTTTGATTGGACTTGTTTTCCTTGGTCAGAGTTATCAGAATTCAAAAGTCATCAACTCCTCCTTCAGACATACCAGAGCGATGACCTCTTCTCGCATAGCAACCCGGAAAATATTTGGCCTCATAACTGACTCACATCTTACCTTTTTTTTTTTTTTCTTCCCTAAGTTTGAAACCAAGTCTTTTATCTTAAACAACTTCATTGGGCAGGAATTAATCTCCAGAGGTATAAAACTCAAATACTGAATGGATTCCATTGTATTCCACGGTCTTACTAAAAGGTGTTTCAAATTGGTTGCAGACTGTGTCAATTTTTTATAAGGAAAATAGCTAAGCTGGTAGACAAGGGCTTGCAGACCGAGGATCCTGCCAGAAATGAGAGAGTGGACAATGTGTGGAGAGAGAAGAAAGGTTGACTGGATCAAAAATATCTCAAATATGTACAGTGGTGAACAATGTGTGTGTACGTGTGTACATTCACATGCTATACTGTACTGTATACATCACCAGTCAGGACATTTGATAGGAATGTACCAATCCAGAAAAGTATGAAATGTTAAGTTATATCAAAGTGTAAAATGTTGCCATAACTGATGACATTTACATTTAGTCATTTGATGAGAGTTGTCATGGTTAATTTATTTTTTAAAGCTGCAACGTTTGAGGATGATGACATAGCAGTGATGTGGGGCATCACATTAAACTCAGGAAAGATGTTTGGTCGAACTAATAAATAAAAAAACATTTATCTGTGATAACTTTACTTCTTTGTTGACTATTTAAATGTTAATCTTAAAGTAGAATCATGTTTTAATTCATAAGGCAAAAACCCAGGTTAGTGTAACAATATGGCTATGATGAGATGACTGCTTAAAAATACTATCTTCATAGACCTCTGAAACACAGTCTACAATTTCACACAGAACTGAAAACCACTTCCTCGCACGAGAAGAAGCTTAAACAACCTTTTTGAGTTCCGTATTTACACACTGCAATTGAGGTTGGTTTTAAAACCAGCTGTGCAGGCCTTTGATTGTCAGGAATACACCATGGCATTAAACCAGTCCACTTCATCTATGAACCAGTCTTTTTCATCCATCATCCCTCCATCTCTAGTGAACATCAAGGGTCTTCATGGGACTCTGTGGACAGCATGGGACCAAGACATGGACGGTCTTCTGTCCACTACAGGCAGACAGTTCAGGGACAGACTGGAGGGTCAGTATTTCACCCCAGGTCTTACATTTGAGAGACAATGACATATCAGTTCCTCTCTCGCTCTCTCTCGCTCGCTCTTATTCCACACCCGGTCATGTTTTAACAACCTCTTCGCCTTGGCCCTTCAGCTTTTCCAAAAACCCTTCCTGTGAATTACAGACCCGGTCTGATTTTTTTTTTTTCTTTTTTTCTCTTCCCCCATTTCCATGGAAGTGGTAAAGAGGAATTATTGCTTGTTTAAATATAAACTAAACTGCTGCCCTAACAGCCCCAGGTTCCAGTAGCGATGGTTTACCGCAAGGAAACAGTGCGCGGCTGTTCCAGGGTGCGTTTCCAGAGCCCTAGGGGCGCTGCAGGGGAGGTTGTGCCACAGTGGGGCCAAGCTACCCTTTCCTCTCATGGCTGCTTCAAAACGAACTCTCTCTTGGAACACTGCCGAAAATATGAATGACAAGCTGCTTTGTGCTTGTTTCATCTCAAAACAATAGTGTGTGTGTGTATGAGTTTCCTGTGTGCATGTTTATACGTAGGTCTGTCAGCCTGCCTGTCTTGATATAACAAGATGTATTTTCATATAAGCTATCATGCATCACCTTTCTTATGAAAAATATATACGACCCATGTCTTTGTTCAATAAAAAAAACAATGAAACTAATTTAGTTGAGATGGTGAGGTTGTGGTTTAGGCTTAAATGAGTGCAGCTGAAGGGTATCATATCAAAGACAAACTTGTCTACTAAAATAATTTCCGGAAGAGGATAGATTTCAGAAAATTACCTTCTGAATGCTATGTAAATGGAGATGGGAGAGTAGAGATGTGGAAAGCACCACAATAAAACAGATGTCAGTTCATGATATTATTCGATTGCCAAAATCTCAGTGCTCAGACGTTATCAAAGAAAACATTTTGTGTAAAAGCATAAGAAACTCACATGAAGCATCCCAGCTGAGGGAACAGGACAATACAGAGAAACAGTAAAGTCCTTTATACCTGTTCTTAAAAGTCAGGATGTACATTTGAGTTGATAAACACAAGGATTAAATGAGCTGCCAAGGTAGCAAACAACAGAAAAGAGGAAGACTGCAGCGATAATAAACTGAGTCTAAACTAATAAATAAATCTGAAAAAAAAAAAAAAAAAAAAGAAATCTTATTCTAGAAAAGGCCAACTGACAGACAGCCTGTCCCTGACTTCCCATCTGCATTTGTTCTTGTCAGAAACTGAGACTTTTACGCTGCGGGCTACCCCAGATTAATGAAGGGTACAGGTGTTTACTTAGAGCAAGGGAACAGGACTGCGACATGGCAGGTTAAAACACAGCTTTGGTTTGTCTCTGGGCTTCAGTAAGCTGGGAAGAATGGGGCTGATGTGTGTGTGTGTGTGTGTGTGTGTGTGTGTGTGTGTGTGTGTGTGTGTGTGGTCTCGGCAGAGGACAAAGACTGGCGAGGCGGGAGACAGGAGTGAAAGGATGTAGTGAGAGAAAGAAAGGAGATGATCCGGAGGGTGTGTGTGTGTGGAGGCCTTCGGAGGGGACTGCAACAGACTACTTTTTAACAGTGAGTCCTTGACTCTGTAAAGTCCGGCTTAATCCCCAACACCACCATGCCTCTCCAGCACGCTTACATCCATGAATCAACCTCATACACACTTTCCAACCGCCAAATCATCCTCCCAGCAGCTCATAAAGTAAATGCCACCAAATCAAAAAACTGGGGGAGATCAAAACCGTCGTAGGCAATCGACCAAATGCCACTTGTGATATTGATTGAGTGTTTGCTCTGAGACAGAAGATCTGAACTTACAACGGGGAGAAGGGAGTAACGAAGGCAGAATCCTGGTGAAGAGGGGAAGTACTCGTCGGAGGCGAAGCGTACTCTGATCTGGCTGCCTTTGGACGTGTGCGAGGCAGGGACCGTCTGAGAGCCACACCAGCGGCCCACAATCCTGCTCTCAGCCGGCTCCTCTATCTCCACAAAATCATACCTGATAAAGAAAGAGAATGAGAGAGAAGTTGAGTAAAAGCTTTTGACTCGATGCTGCATGTGGTTCCCTGAATCCAAAACCAGAGGGCTGAAAGTTGGCACTTGATCTGCCAAACTGTCTCTTCTAAACAGGCCACAATAACACTAGGTCAGCTATGAGTCCTTATCCACCTGTGATTCCGTCCTGCTGAGCCCCCCCCCCCCCCCCCAACATTACTTTATTTACTTTCCTTCCCTCCCCCCTCATCCATCCACCGCCAGCGCTCTGAGAAGGAGCTGTGCTAACGCTAGCGCTAAACGGTTTCTAACAGCGGTTCCTAATGCTCAGTGTCACGGCAGGGAGTTATAAGGCGACTCTATTATTTACAGCCAATACTAAATGAGAAACGGTGAGTGCTGCATCTGCATTGTGTTCAGCAACCTCAAGTGGGTTTCTAGTTAGTGATTTCGTTTGGCTTCCGTTAGTGATAATGGCCGCTGATGCAGACCTTGGGACAAGGCTATTAGGCTGACGCTAAATGCCAAGAACGCATTAGTCTTTTGTCAAGATTTATTTTTTAATTAAACACTGTGCTCATTAGTAATTACGGTGTTTAGCACAGTTAAGGCCTCAAATCAGCTTTTTGCCCACGCCCGAAAAACAAACTCCTGATAGATGTTTACAAAGTTGCACAACAAATTACTTCTGCATTTGTAAGCACTTAGCAAGGAACAACATTACTGGGTGAGGAACTTCAATGGGCTTCAAATAATGAAGAACAAATCTGGGTGGGTTTAGCATTTAGCATTTAGCAATTAGTTTAATATGTTGGTTGACCTTGATTGCTGCAGAGCCTATAGCCTACTGTAACAGGTGTGTGAAACCCACTCCTCAGGTATGTAGCATGCCACCCGCGTCAACGAATAGCTAGCTTTTCTTTGGCGTAGTTGGTAGTGGTCACACTTGGCAAGTCGGAGGTCGTGCGTTTGAGCCCAGTGAGTGGCAAAAGAGCTTTGTCGTGATGAAGCGTGGCTTCAGCTGTTACAACCCGTCACACTACTGTACTTTATTTCCAATTTCCGTTCTAGTAGGATACAGGCCAATGTTGACTTGTGTCGGAACGTGACTGAAACGGCTTGCATGCTTGAATCACATAAGATTTATATTGCTCTATTGAATTCCATAAGAGCCAAATAAACAGTGGGGTGGGAAAAATGGGCAAATATTTACTCGGTCTCCTCTTGGCTATACGACCATGTTCCACAACGCTTTGATTTTACAAGCCCAACATCGACCAACTTTAGCATTTCAAGGCAGTTCAGGCCTTGTTATTTCTATCTCTGTGTACCTACCCAACGGCCCCGGTGCGTTCAATAAAAGCTTCGCTCGAAGACTGGCTAAGCCTTGGAATAATCACCCAACTATTGTTGACAGGCAGATTTGCCCTTCATTCAGCGGTGTCAATACCGATATTTGGCTTCCGAGTACATGTTTACATTTTGAGAGCGTCTGGCTGTTACAGTCCGAAATGCTTTCAATAAAAACAAATCGCGGGGGCACAGGACCAAGACCAAAAAGGGATTTGTTCAGATGATAAATAAACGTTGAAAACATTTCCTGACAAGGTCGCCTTTGATTTGCCAAAGGTCTCGGGAGCAAAGGAGAGGAGATGGAAACGTATATGGCTGAGGGGAATGCTAAGTTTCAAACGGTTTATCATCTCAAACTGTAGGTCACAATAGTCTTAAACACCCCCTTTCATCAGTACATACCCATCGTTTTTGTGATCTTAGTGGGTATCAGTGGGTGATATTGATAAAATAAAGGAAATGGGTCTTGCATTCATCCTTCAGCTTTAGTTCAAGTAGAGGATCTGACAGAGGCAGATGGGACATTAATAATGTACACAAGCATGCTTGTGACACCATTCTGGGTGTCTCAACATCCCTTGTTTAAGGTTTACAGAATACCCTGACACACACCCACACAATCCCACAACCATTAGGAACAGACAAACTACAATAGCTCTGTTTAGTAACCAACACATTGTGGGTTTTCATCTAGACTCTGTCGACTGCCGGGTGAACAGCACACAGAACAAAGCTGAAAACACCCAGTGACTTTCCTGCACCGTGGATTACACGAGTTCCCATCTTCTTGTCAGATATGCTGAATATTAGATGACTATCTGAAGATTCCTCTCTTATCTTGTAGATGGCTACAAGGCTCTTGTAGCCATCTACAAGCTTCAGGCTCTCTACCAGCACAGAGCGATAACATTTCTCCTCCTCTTTTATTTGTTATATTTCAGGCTACTGCTGATTAGGAGGACTGGAATCGCTTCTTCTTGTTTGTCAGCCTGTATTGTGCTGTGGGGCTGTAGAAACGGTAACATAGCAACACTGTGCTGTGTGAATTAATGTATTCTCCAAATATGTTTTGTGTGGGATTCTCGTGAGGGAATAGTAGGCTACATGCGTTTTGCAATAAAGGTAGGACTGGCAGAACTGTGTGTTGGGATTTCATCAAATCAAAAACACTTTTTTTTTTTTTTTTTTACCTCAGCAGGAGAAATGGAAAAATGAGGGAGAGGTAGAGATGGCCACGACCGTGCAAACGGATGTTGTTACTGTCTCCCCTGAGTCCCTGGGACCACAACAAGTGCTGTCTTGTATGCAGGTAGTCTAGAATAAAGGCTGTCAATCATCACAAGACCCTCCTCCCCATATGGGGGTCATGACTGCACATTGACCCCATTCATCACAAAATCCAAGATGGAGAAGGGTAGGAGCCAGAGGGCTCAAATTACCGACACCCTCCCCCGAGGCAGACAGCTGACATAAGGATGAAGAGACTTGTGTTTACCCCCTCGCCCAACACCTCTTGTATCCTTCTCTATATTACCTTAAATCTATGTTCTGGGATTAGGATCTACAGTAAAGCCACATATCGCCTATGCACTTTGTAAAGCTCTCTCTTGGAGGTCGCTTTGGATGAAAGCGTCTGCTAAATGAATACATGTAAATGTATGGCATCTCTGGAGATCTGGCGGCGTCGTGTCTGCTAGCGTCCAGTAGGGGGCTCTCCAGGAATAACCAGCCACCGTGCCATCAACTCGTCAGCGGTCCTCCATACTAACCAAGCCAGCCGCGATGCACAGCCCCCAGCTTGGGGGAGTATGATGCAGGGCATAAATCGATCTCTTCAGCAGCGCTCAAACAAATTAATGGCAACAGAGACAAAGGCAATAACGGCAGAGAATCATTTTAAATCATGTGTGTGTGTGTGTGGGGGGGGGGGGCTGTGAGTGGTTACCAAACGAGAGGACCTCCATCTTCCGTCCAATCATGCAAGGGAAGGGGGGGGGGCGGGGGCGGGTTGGGGAAGAGGAGGGGGTCGTCCGACAAAATACGCGACCCCTGCCTATCGCCGTGGCAGCCTCAGAAAAACAAATCACAGCCTCATGCTTCTCAATATTCATCAGCTGCCACCACCGGGCAAAGGCAATTTCACAAATGGCCTCACTTTGACTCTAAATCTAAAAAAATTGACCGCAACAACACACAGAGAGCATACATCTTACTCCAGCAGCGCACGGCTTGCGCATGTTAACTGGGTGAGTCCTTCCTGGATGGGGAGTGTCCAGGCAAGTGTGCACAGGAACCTCTTGTCTTCATTAACCAACCACCACAAAAGGCCTGCCTTTCAGTAACATGCATTTAATCACTGAACTGTCTTACAATACCTAATCACCTAATACTGTATATTATTCAAGTTAGACAGTTTAATGATCAAGTGTACATATGTTTTTTGGTATATTCACGTTTGATGGTGCTTACTTGCATATTCCATCCTCTGGGTCTTCTAGACCGAACCTGGGGTCGAAGGTCAGCTGTATTCTCATGTTGCTGGCGGCGACCAGTCTCCACTCCAGCAGGGTGTTCCTGGGGTAGGTGTGAGGGAAGTCAGGGCTCTGGATCATACCCTCCCCTGCCACCGAGACGAGCTTCTCATGCTGGGACTCCTGCACTCCTGCGGGACACGCAGGGTGAGAACACATGAGTGGCTAGCTAGGGGTCAGAGGTCAGTGCACGGGAGGAAGTGAGGTCAGAGCAGGGGAGGAAGTGAGATTATAGCAGGGGAGGAAGTGTTTTGTTCCACTGATTTTAATATTTACATGTATTCATTTAGCAAATGCTTTTATCCAACGCAACAGCCAAATAAAGTGTATATAATACAGTTCTTTCATAAACTCTGCAATTACACAATACCACATACAGCAGTATGCGATTATGGCCTCACATATCATTACTGAGTGATACATTTGTCATGAGTGTACCTTAAAAAAATGGTAATCCATGGATAATATTGTCATGCATATACTGTAGTTTTAGTATTTTCTGACACTGTAAAATATGTTTCTGAGGTTTTCGATCAACTCCATAATGATACAAAAGATGTGGCACACATTAACTTCCGAGACCGAAATGTTGGTTTAATTCAGGTGGGAATGACGTTTGGCTCTTCTACAAATGGCTGCCGACAGACCTACATTACTCTTGGTAAATGGAATGGAAATAACATTTCAGTGTGGCGTTTTTCTCCCAGTTCCTATTTTGTTTAGTAACATCACTGTTGAATGGACAGGAATAATATCCTGTTCTACAAAATAACTTGCAGCAAGACCCTGCGTCATTCCCCTAGGGAGCGCTGTGTGACTTTTATAGCCCCAAAGGTACACACACACACACACACACACACACACACATACACAATGTGACACAAATCTCTCTTCCATTTCCATTTTAAGCCAAACACACCTTCTGTTATACACTCTCCCCCCCCCCCCCATATCTCTCTTTCTCTCTTACTCCATCTCTCCCTCCCTCTCTCTGCTGTCAGCTGTGTTGCTGCATCTCTTGTCTCCATAAACTCCTAGAAGGACGTTGGTTGGACACTGGAGGGCCATTAAATAGGGGAGGGGGGGGGGGGTAGGTGTTTTTTAACGAGCTCCCCTCCCCTCGCTAGCCAGCCCCCCACCCCCCTGGACACGCCGCCAGGGGTCTTAAATCACCCCTCTGTCGGTCGCCCTCCTCTCTCCATCAGGGGCTGTCACCTCCTGGAGAAATGCCACCAATAACCCATCTGGCTGGCCTGCTATCCCATAATATCCTGCCACCCACCTGAGCCTCCAGAAACAACAACAACACCACCATCAAATACATTCAGCCTGGTCCACTGGCAGAGCAGCTGTAAAGCAGCCAATGAGAAACCAGTCAGAGGTGTGTTCTAATGCCAGAACATCTAAGGGTCAAAGTTCACCGGACCTGCAGGGTTTACACAGCTTAGTGTTTGACTATCAAGGAAGTGGGTGTGACCGGGAGAGTGAAGTTGACATCATGTAATCTCCCTGTTTCTGATCACATTATCACCTGTCATCCCACCAACACAGTAGCAGGCAGGGTTTGTAGCTGGAGAGGAGGAGCAGAATGTTTGTTGTTGGATGAAACTGTGGAGTAACCATTCTGGGAGCTTTATGTGTGTGTGTGGTATTTGCATTTGGGGCACATTTTGAGCTTAATTACTTTTCATTTGGCCCTACATTTCAAGTGAGGACAGTGAGTCACGCCCGGCAGCATGATTCATGCACAGTTAGTTTGCTTTTGATAGAAACAAAAACACAGGCATGCTCCTAGCTCTGGGTCTGGACAATCTCAGATAATGATTGGTTGTTGACCCCGTGTGATTTAGGAGAGTCCAAGGACGCCGTGTCTGACCGAGGGCGTGGTCACTGTGAGATCCTGACGAGACGTCTGGTCTAAATCCAGATTTGACATCTGTCAAGATTGACCTTGAGGACAGCCCAGCTCTTCCCTCTGTCAAGCAAAAGGATTAGAGATATAAAGTGGTATTGATGTAGGTTTGTTCAATAGTAGTTATATAAGATTATCCTACCAAAACTTCTTTGATTGTTTAGTTTTTTTCTTCAGGGTAATGGCATGCCAGGTCAGAACAGGAGAGGTTATAAACGAGACACAGAACAGCTCCTCCTGGCCATAAGACAGGCTTCTCAGTCAACGTGTTGTTTCTCAGGAGTCAGAAGCTTGGCTTCCAACCCTAACTGAACGCTCCCGAAGAATAGCCACCTTGTTTGGTTAAAGTGAGCTGTTGCAAGACTATTCTTGCACTCCCTGCAGATAGAAAACTTACATTAGGTGCAATATTAGCTCAGACAAAAGAGCCCCTAAAGGCTGTATTTCAGAGCCATACACCTCAGCTGCCCCCCTTAGAAAAGACAAAACACTTTATGTTCTCACTTGAACAAAACAGATCATACTTCGGTTGCTTCAGCCGGTTTTCTTTGAAGCCTTTCCAACCATGGAAAAAAGGGAGACATTTGATAGCTCTTTCATCTTGTGGTGCATGTTAAAGCGGCTAAGATTGTTTGATTGACTGTTACCAGTATTCATTTGCTGGCTAACGACTGGAGAAGGAACCAGCCAATACTACGGCTCCTTTAATGCCATTAGGGCTGGGCCCTCCATCACAATGTCATGTTTTTAATTACATCCCTATAACAGTGAGGGGGACACATAGGAGACTCATAAAGCACATAATGATTAATGTGAAAATATGTGCTCCTTTACACAACCCCAGATACTGTACTGCAGACCTGTGGCACAGTAAGGTGTACACATGGTTTTAATCTGCAGTAGGTGGACTAACCAGACCCTTAGAAGAATCATTGTAATTATAAATAGACATATGCTGAAGGGAAACCATTCCCCAACATAATTCCTTGGGAAAAATCAGTTAAATGCTGAACGGAATGTCTGTGTATTAAGACGGTAATTAAGGGAAGAACGTGAAGGAAAAAAAAAAATGGCCTTGCCGTCGAGGAGAGAGAAAAATACGAGAATATTTAAGTTTTCCCTGTTTTTAAGTTTTCCTTTAAGAAATCGGGCCGATTATGTGGTCTTATTCACTTGCAGTTTCTGTCATGAGTTTTTATGTTGAGTATAAATAATATACGTGTTGTGCTTGAATCTTTGGGAGTTTGTTCTAAAGTGAATTAATACGTAAAAGGCTGGTGATATACTTTCAATGCTGAGATTGACCTACAACTGTAGTGTAGCATCAATGAGGCCAGTATTCATCGTCAACCCTCCCAATGAACCGCTCGTTCTTTTTGTCTTTGAAACCTTTCACTGCTTTCTCATAAATAAATAAACGTTTTCATCCAACTTTTCCCTCTTAAAGCTTTGCTAAGTTTAGCGTGCCTATGTATGCACACATTCTGCTCTCTTCTGTGTGAAACACTGACTTTCAGATGACCTCCCTCTCTCCCAGGTTAACTAATGTTGTACAATGATCAGAGGGCTGTCCCCAGAGAGAATGACCTCAAACATGACTCTACCTTGACCCAGTTTTTTTTCCTTGAGGAAAGTGTAACCACGATTAGGGGAGGAAGTGAGTTTGAATAAACAGCCCTTTACAGCGCTTCCATTGTGCTTTGTTCACACGTTACTGCGGTAACCGTCCAGGCAACTGCTGTTAGACATTAACCTCTAAATTAACAAAGCTCACAAAAGTGAACACACATGAACACAGACAGATCCGTACACACAATTACACAGTTGTGTTTGACCACTTGACGCACACACACACACACACACACACACACACACACAGCCATGTGAACAGATGCCTTTTGTGTGTATGTTTCTCATCATTGTGGAAAGGGAGCACTGCAAACCATAACCTCATCTGGCTTTGTGGTAGCATAGCTTTACTCTGTTTTTATGTTTTCGTATTATATCATAAATATGTCAAATTATAGCAACCACATTGCAATCAGCTTATCTAGTAGACAAGGAATGATCTAAGACAATAATATATAACTCTGGCAACTCTAAAGGTATTGGGAGTCTGTTACCCATTTCCCAGCCTGCATGGGGAACACTGGTGTAGTGCACTTACTGTAAGAGTTTAGCAGTCAAACATTAAACACAGAATGAGAACAGAAGTACTGATGTCTGAAACACCCGTGTGTGTGGGACACGGGCCGTCTTAAGGCTTGGGAGTGATGCGGTGCTGCGAGGACTGTGAAACACTTGGATAACTGACTCAAACACACTCAGACAACACATTTGGGTAGATTTATGATTAGTTCACGCAAGGTTCACAGACATAATTACCGATTTCGATGGCTGTTGGCCAGAACTAAACCGTGTCGAATCGGCATGGATTGAATTGACATCAGGGTCATATTTTTTGAGTTGACCAAATTAAATTCTCACAGGATTGGAACAACTGACTTATTTTCCTCCCACTTCACACATAACCAGTCATGACAGCTATTCTGTTTTGCACAGTGACACCAATATGACACTTAATGCAAATGTTTTTTTTCTAGCTAATGGACCAATCACGAGTAGTCCCAGAGCAGTTATGTTGAAACAGCGCCGGCCAGGTGATGAAACTGTACCCAACAATGAAATCTTTTTTTTTTTTTTTTTGCTTTTTGCAGCTTATGGACCAATGCAATCACTCTCACCATCTGCTGCGTATTAAGACTCAGCTTTGGCTACCAGCTACAGGTGCAGTAAATTCCAGGGCCTGCTTTTGGATATTTATTGCCTTTAGGTTTACAGTCGGTCAGGCAAAAGAAGCTGAACCTCACCATGGGAATTTTTTCATGCCATAAAAAAATGATTTGGCTTCGTGGGACCGTTGACTGTTGTAATGATTCAATCTGCTCAGCACATGCTCCTGTATCCAACAGGAACTGTGACATCTGCTCGGCATACTTCCTGTATCCAACAGGAAGTGTGACGGTTGTGACACCGAGATACTCTGCTGGGTTCGCTCACAACGGCAGGGACAACGGCTGAAGGGTCTAAGTCTGTGTGTTGGTGTGTGGGTCTGTTGGTGTGTGTAGCCTGTTCGCTTCAGGCAACCTCAGTCTCTAAATGTGTCTAAGGTGATCATTTGGCAACCTTCAAATGTCTTATCTCTTCCACAAAAAAAGAAAACTATAATGTCAATATCAGACTAAATCAATGACAGCTTGATTGACAGCACAACCCAGTTTAACAATACCCAGCAGTCACGATCCATCTCAGCCCTCTACAACCAGATCAGAATCACAGAACAGGATCGGATTCAAGAAATACCCCTGCTTCAGTCCCCTGCCTCAGTCCCCTGCCTCAGTCCCCTGCCTAAGTCCCCTGCCTCCAAAATAATTTTTCACAAAACATTGTGTTGAATAAGACGTTTAAAGAACTAAACGTTGATGATCTGGAGGATCTACAACAACCGTACAGAAGATTAGACTTTCCCACAAGTCAGTGACATACGACTCATGCTGTAAAGTCTCTCTGTAAAGTCAGTGACATACGACTCATGCTGTAAAGTCTCTCTGTACACCTTATCCCCAGCCAGCGGCTCAGCAGGTGGGTTAGTAAACAGCCCCTCCTCAGTGGGGAGCTCACAGTAGGAGCTCACAGTAGGAGCTCACAGTAGGAGTACCTGTGAGGGTCTGATCTGAAGAGCAAACGTCATCCACCTCACCCCAGCACTTCCCCCACCGTTTTCTGTCAGTCACAACAGGGGCTCTGTAGAGCCCGTCTGTTAACACATCCGGATGCAGCGGCAAAACATCCGCGGACCATATCGAATAGCCCAACCTGACACCACACAACTTGAGCGAGCGTGTGTGAAGGGGGTGTGTGTGTGTGTGTGTGTGTGTGTGTAGGGGTCAGTGCTGAAAGAGGAAAGATGGCCACTGGGGTTTTATGAGTCTGAGTCTCTGAATTTTTGAGACACTTTGTAACTCTTCAGACAGTTTTGAACTGTATCTGTTTTGGAGGTCTCTCTCTCTCTCTCTCGCTCTCTCTCGCTCTCTCTCGCTCTCTCTCGCTCTCTCTCGCTCTCTCTCGCTCTCTCTCGCTCTCTCTCGCTCTCTCTCTCTCGCTCTCTCTCGCTCTCTCTCTCTCTCTCTCTCTCTCTCTCTCTCTCTCTCTCTCTCTCTCTCTCTCTCTCTCTCTCTCTCTCTCTCTCTCTCTCTCTCTCTCGACTGCATTCCTTGGGCAGCTCTACAGATAAGCTAGTGAAAATGCTGGATAGCTAGAGTAAGACAACCCACAGCTGTATTTCTATATATAACTTCAGTGCAACTGTTGCCTTGAGCTGATATTGCAATCTTTTACAGCACATTATGAAGTGTCTTTAAACAGTTTGGTAGCAAAGGGAAATCTAAAGAAACATTTATTTTTATCTCAAGTACTCTTTAGTATTCTTAGTAGGTAATCGGTTATAATACTGGGACTGTTATGGTTAAAGTAAATTGCCTGTGCGGCCAACTATAAAAAACAGAAGTAGGTGGGTAAAGTATTCTTTTCAAGCCGTAGGTTGGACCCTATAATTTACCAACCTATTGATAACAATTTCCTAAAGGCATTGTCTATAACGAAAGTGAACACTGAACATAAACTGTCATTCGCTAATCGTTTCCTGAGGTAATGACACATTTTCTAGGCACACCCTGTATGTAAGGGCTGGTGTGAGTATGATTGTGAACGACCATGCAAACACATGAATCGTTGTTTAATAATGACACACACCAAGGCTAGATTGAACTCTTTCGACACCTTGGCCTGGCCCGTCCTGGTGACTACATCTCTGCTCCACACCAGAACTCTCCTCAGGTTACAAATGATTCCCTCAACAGTTCTGAGCAGTTTCTAATTAGTGCCGACACCAGTGTCCTGTGTCGTAAAAAACAAGATTGGATGTCACTCCTGCTTACTTATACTTTCACTGCAGACATCTATTTGCGTTGCAGACACAGCTTTGACCTCTTTGGATTATGACCTTTGACCTCAGGTGTCACCTGTTTGTATGTTGCTGCGTACCATGCAGAAGCGTTCATATAGCTCCAATCGTTAAATTGACTGGCTTTTAATGCATGATTGCTGCCAATAAATCAACCCATATAATCTTGTTGAGGGTTAACTTTTAAAAAGTTCATCAAAATTCAAAATGAATCTATTATGGACACCAAAGCCTGTAAAATAAATATATAAAATAAAATACTTTATATGTTCAACTAAAGAACAAAAGACACGTTTTTACCCACACTGGTTGACAAGCCTCACCCTCCTCCCTGCACCGCTCACTGACAGACGGAACACATCTTGCCCTCGCCGCTGTGAGGTCTGCGGGCGCCCCAGGCCTCTCCAGGCCTCTCCAGGCCTCTCCACAGCCACATCTGTGTGCTGGACAGCTGGATGCTTGGGCTAAATCACAGCTTTATCCTGGCCGTCCAGATTGGAAGACAGCTTGCTTCTCTCCAGATCCAGATACTGCCATTACGGCTGATTAGACATCCAGGTTAGGGGGGTGGAAACTATACTTAAAACTAATGGGATGATCACAGTACTCTTTGTAGCTTTAAAAGGTTTAAAGCGAGACACATGCTTTAGAGAGAACACCTCAGGAATGAGTCGTTTTACACAGTTGTTTCCACTGAGCTGTAGCTTGTCTCCCGACCACAAAAAAAGCACTGGAAACCCCAATGTGCTGTATCTCTAGTTGCAAAATGCCCACATTCACACCCAACAGAGCCAGAGATTAACACACTTTAACTCCCACGGGCCATTACCGTAATCTCACTGCTTAAATGAAAAGATTACATCGTCGGCTTTCTCACCAAAAGACCACACTTATTTTACTGGTGCACGTCATGCATATAGCGTTACATCTATTAAGCAAGCGCCACCTACATCACAGCAGCTTCATAGTAGAGGCTGTTCATTTCACTATCTGCTGGGACTTTCAAAACACTGGGCTTTTCAGCGGCCCCCTTTAATGAGCTTGGAGCTGTGCAAGCAGGCTTTCAAGGGTCTGATGTGATTTTCAGCTGCGGTCAATTGAATGATTAAATCCAAGCAAGGGCAGCAAGAGACTTACACAGAGGAACATTTCAATCCGGGCAATTACCGTGGAAATGAAAGAGTTGTTATGACTCTGATTTTATCTTTTAAATATTTTCTCTTTTTTAAAGAGTCTCACCCTGGTAATTAGCTGCCTCCCTGTTGTGTACTCACAACCTGGCAGGTCCTGTTGCCGGGGGAGACAGATGAGCAGTGGAGGGGTCAAGAGGTCGGAGAAGGACCCAGGTCACTAAAACAACTCAGCCAAACCTCTCTCCCTCATACAAGCCAAAAAACGTCTGTGTCCTACCAACTCCCAACCTTAACAGAGCCCTGCGAACACATCGCTTCCACTTGGCGTGGTTTCACTTACTGTAGCAACTTGTTTTGCACCTGGTCTTTTGCAGTTGGCATATGTGTTCACGTTGGGGATTACAGGATGGGATGTTAATGTTTCTCAGGGGAGGTCTAGGAGGGGATTTAACAGCTGGAGGTGAACTGGATGAGTAGTCTAGGAAGGTAAAACACTGCAGTTCTATACTCGGTCGACTTGAGTGACACTGAATATTCAGATCTATGAATATGCCCATGTTGTGTAACATTAAACCATACCGTAGACTATTAAGGGTTTTATTAGACTGTAGCCTACAAATAATTACTATTATGTACAAATGTTATGTATCATTACTATCATGTACAAAAGTAACCTAGTGTATTATAGCAACACATGCACAAGTCAATATTTGAGATATTTGAGCCGGTTTGATTAATCAACCCACTAGATCAGGGGTAGGCAACCCTGGTCCTAGGAGATCCGCTGCCCTGCATGTTCTAGATGTTTCCCTGCTCCAGCACACCTGATTCAAATGAATGGGTCGTTATCAAGCTCTGTGGAAGCCGGGTAATGACCATTCATTTGAATCAGGTGTGCTGGAGCAGGGAAACATCTAAAACAAGCAGGACAGCGGCTCTCGAGGACCTGGGTTGCCTACCCCTGATCTAGAACATGCAGGACTGAGGCTCTCGAGGACCTGGGTTGCCTACCCCTGATCTACAACATGCAGGACTGAGGCTCTCGAGGACCTGGGTTGCCTACCCCTGATCTACAACATGCAGGACTGAGGCTCTCGAGGACCTGGGTTGCCTACCCCTGATCTAGAACATGCAGGACTGAGGCTCTCGAGGACCTGGGTTGCCTACCCCTGATCTAGAACATGCAGGACTGAGGCTCTCGAGGACCTGGGTTGCCTACCCCTGATCTAGAACATGCAGGACTGAGGCTCTCGAGGACCTGGGTTGCCTACCCCTGATCTAGAACATGCAGGACTGAGGCTCTCGAGGACCTGGGTTGCCTACCCCTGATCTAGAACATGCAGGACTGAGGCTCTCGAGGACCAGGGTTGCCTACCCCTGCACTAGACGGACCATCCACCAACGCACGTTTCCACTGACTACTGGGGAAAGTGACAGTTGAAGAACCGTTAAATAAACTGACAAGTGGTTAATATAATTTGCCATTTTAACCCAGCCTTATCATCTAACCTTTTGTAATCTAACTAAACAGTAGCTAATCCGATTTATCTATGTCACGTTACTGTACCAATGACTACGGTCAGTTTGGTTTGGTTTTCAATTCGAGCGCACGGGTCAGTCTTCAATTCTGCCAAAGAATACGGCATGCTAAGCGGTCCAATGCGTTTTGTATAGACAACACCATAACTTACAGTAAGGGCTGCGCGGCCAAATGGCTGAGGTAGAAAAAGTTCAGCACTCTGCATTTAAGTGCTCCATTAACAGCCTACACAGGGTATTAAGCTTCTGACTGTCCTGATTTGTCAAAAAGTCCTCCGGCCTTCCTTCCTTTACCGTGAATGCTCATGAAACAGGTGCTCAATCATGTGTGCTGTTTACATCTAAAAATATCCATTGCGTAAGACAAATGTTATCTGGAAAATAATAGAGAAATGGAATTATAATAACAGCCGGTTAAAGCTTTGATATTATCTTTAGCAGCGATGATGAATATTCATGTGGATGCGCTTAGAAAAAAAATGCAGTATAATTTGCTGGGATTGAGGCTTCTAAAAACGGAAGCTTTTCTATGATGAGCTGTAACATTCAAACAGCTTATACATTTAAAATATGGAAGTAATAATAAGGTGTTTTTCTTGATTGTGTGAGAGGAAACGGTTACTTCATGGCAAATGGGGATAACGACCTTTTTAAGTTACTCTCACTTCTAACTGCCCCTAACTTGTGCACTGGGTTGACTACCAAACAAGCACGTATAGACGTCTACTCCCCACAATAGACGCACTCAATTTTAACTTGTTAATTGGGTGTGCTTTTGGATTATATAGACATTGTCTGTATCAAAATGTGCGTTTTGTTCCCGCAAGCGTTGCCCCCGAAACGTGAAGCTAACGATAGCTAACTTAACTTGCTAGCCACAGTCACCTAAACTACGTCACAAACCTGCAGATGTTTACCTACAACATCAGCTCAGTTGTTGTAGCTAGCTGGCTAAAACTGCAGAAACGCTACAGGCACAAGCCAGGGGGATAACATCTTATGTAGCTAGCTATGTTTCCAGGCTGTGTTATCAACACCCTGTATTTTCACCCTTTGTAGCCTACTAGCTCTAGGAATCCCACAC
The DNA here is from genome assembly GCF_054491055.1 of Hypomesus nipponensis. NCBI lineage: Eukaryota > Metazoa > Chordata > Actinopteri > Osmeriformes > Osmeridae > Hypomesus > Hypomesus nipponensis. Next base: position 2,037,176 of record NC_140361.1, read on the forward strand.
AGCATTGCAGACTGTACTACAGTTAGCCTCAGCTGTCGAGTTATCCTACAAGTTACTTACCGCCTGTCCGGGGGTCAGTGAAGCTTGGAACTAAACGGAGCACAGCCGGCTTCTCCAGGTGAGCAAAAGGGTACATTATGTCTGTTAGGATGCGCCCCTCTGTAGCTGTGATATCCAGTTCTCCAAAGCACTGGATGTGTAGCTAGCCTCAGTACTACTACCAACCAGTTAGCTAATTCCTATTTGTTTTACCTGTATTTGCGCTGTTGGGGTAGTACTGTGGTGGGACTGATATATTATCAAAGCAATAATCCACGAGAGGGGTATCAAACGATGATCATAAATCCTCTAAAGCAATCGATGTGATCCAATAATCCAAACGATTGCCGTTGGTATTCTGGGTTACATTAGAAGCAAGAGTCGGTTTTATCTACTTACTTATGTGCGGAGAGCCGGTCACATGACCCTTGTCTTCAGACAATTACGTTGTTTCTGACACGTCATGGTCGCTAGATGGTGCGTTGAGAGATTGCAAGGTCAGTTATTCTGGCAAAACATGTAATATTTTTTTCATTTACTGTCAGGACACAGTCCAAATGTAAAAAAGAGACAAATAGTGCTTGTGTAAACATTTGATAATTTAAAATTTAGTTTTTGGTGAATGTATCTTTCAGGTTGTTAAAAAGGTGCGATATTCCCCCACTCCCTCCCCCTTTCTAATGATCGATCGCATAATGAATCAATGGATTTTTGTCTCCAAATATTTGGATGTTTGATATTAGTTAAATAGATTTGGAGGTGATACAGAAAACAACAAAAAAATAAATAAAAAACAAACAAAACAAAACAATAAAACTGCCCCAGCTGCAACAGACACAATCGCACCTCACAATTTCCCCAGAAATTGTAGGGGAGAGCGGGGTAAGTTTTGTAAAGTGTGACAACACATACCGCTCTCCTTTACCCTCTCTAGTTCCGTTTCTTGTGCAAGGCCATTACATGATATTTATCACCTGCTTCAAATGTTAAAGCGGAATTTTGTTTCAGAACTCCTTCCAGCGTTCCATCGTTCCAGAAAATGTTGCATACTGATTTCCCCCTCCCTCTTCTGAGCAACACGCTACATCAGAGATATCAAGGATCTCCAATTAAAAAGAAACATGACAGAGTCTGTCGGGTACAATGATCTGAGCCAGATGCAAGTCAACTCGATGACACACTCTAAATCTTGCATGAGGGCTGTCAACAGGTGTGAAGCGAGACAACATGTATAACAAACTTTGGCCGTCGAGCCGGAAAATGAAAGATGGGAGTTTGACAAGCGGGGGGGCAACATGATAGATAGTTTTTGTCAATTAAATCTCATTAGCCAGTGGGGCACCCAGGCTATTTTAATGCTGTCATCCATATGTGATAATGAGAAACAGCTGAGCAGATGTTTGTCTCAGGGAAAAAAAAAAAAAAGAAAAAAAACACCTTCGCAGATGACTGACCTGTCGCCCACCAATGAGTGAGACAGAGATTGGTTGATATATTTGGCCCACCTCCAGGCTCCATAGTGACATAATACAACCCTGCCTTGCATGTCTTTGTCTCTAGGTAATTTTGTTTTGGCGATATCAGTGTTAAAGTGTTTGCGACGCTAAGCTACTGTTACATAAGACACAAGAGTCTGTTGTGCCTCACACTGCCTCAGAGTTCGTCTGTTCAGCATCTGCATTGCATTTCCAGTGTCATGATCAGATAGGCACTACTGGGAAATACCCCATCTTAGGGACACACCCACCGTCCCTCTAAAATCAATATAATGTCGTCAAAAGAAACTTTCGTAGACATGAAACATGAAATTGTATGTAATGTATTCATTTAGCGGGGGTACATTTCCATGTAGTCATTTAGCAGATGCTCTTATCCAGAGCGACCTACAGTAAGTACAGGGACAGAGGACAGTAAGTGGGGTAGGGGGGATTGGAACCTATAAACCTCACAATTCAAAATAAAATGCTCTAACCACTAAGCTACTCCCATGGTGCGCGCTGCCATACACATGGATCTCCCTCCATAAGGCTGTGATCATTAAAGGCAGTGATGGGAGCTCACAGCTAATGTGTATTTTCATTCCATCTCGGTCCTGGTAATGGATACCCTCCCGTGGGGCCCGGGCTGGTGTGGGTGCTTAGTGTCCAGCGAGGCTAGAGTTCAGGAAACCTATTTGTGCTTTGGGAAAAGCAAAGCATTCTCCAAATTGTGTGTGTGATTGGGTTACAGCCGTCCTGGGCCAGTGGCATACCGTCGTATATAAAAGCCCAGCATGTGCAAATCTGCATGACCCAGCTATTCGGGGACAGCTAACTGAATCACTGAAGCAGTAATTACCGGGACAGGTGCATTTTTTATTTTTCCCCAGGAAAAAAAAAAAAAACTGAAAAGAAAAGCTTTAGACTTGGAATATTTCTCATCTCAAGTTAATGGACTCTGGAGTTTTTTCTCACTCGGATCCAATGACACATTAAGAAGACACAGCAGTGCTTGGATTCCTGCGGACATATCTGAGTTGTAGTGTACGCTAAACGAGAGAAACTGGAAGCGAATCAGACGGCATATGAAGCCAAGGTTGAGTACAGTTGAGGCTGTTTGACTCACTGTTTTAAAGAACAACTGAGCTAAAGCCAGGTGCATTAAACACACTGGCACTGAAGTGTGCCTGATCGATCATTACTCCCTTTTGCGAATAAAAGGCTATAAAAGGCTTCCTATAAAAAAGGTTTGTTTTTTAGTTCTTTCAAACTGAAGTCTTAAAACAAATTATGTTTAACTTCTTTTTGCGATAACAAGCTAAACACAACACAGGAGACCGATCGGATATGGTAATCTGTGAATTGCAAGACACACCAACACTATCCCACGTGTCAAGCTAAATGTTTCAAACTAAACCCAAGCTTTCTAATCATGTCTGTCAAGACAGACACCCCAGCTGAACGTGCTCTGCAGAAACAGGCCTGTGGTGTCAGTTCTACCCACAGGGCACCAGGGAAATGGTCTGGAGGAACCAGGGAACATGCGATTGCAACACCTGGGATGTTAGTGCCTCAGCTCTGGGCCTGCAGCTTACGTTTACTGAGTGTCTTTCATCTCAGTTCTGCTATGCAGGCCAGTGTCAACAACAAGTCTATGTTGTGCATGTGGCCTGTTGGCAGTAAATATTGGCGTGAAGCCTGTAAAAGGCTCCGTCTTTTTTCTTCTTTAATTTTTTTTATTTTTTTTAATCTTGGCACAGCAGCTCGAACCAGACTCGGGCCTGTCTGTCCTTTGCGGTACGTCCCTTTTGAAAGCTTCTCCTCTTCACCAGAAGGCACACCTGTGCTGCTGCTTTTGGGAGCTTGTTCGGGGTCAAGCTTCTTGTCAATCAACTGCAAGATGACGCCCACGGCTTGAGAACCGAGAGGGAGAGACAGAACAGGACACTTTGAAATAGTTATCTGACAGTGGGTGCTGACATCTGCCAAACTATGCAGACATGCCCTCCAGAGATGGTAACTGAGGTCAACTCATCACATGCACCCAATGCCAAAATTTTAAGTCCAATGGAATTCAGTCGGCTTTCAAAACAGGCAATATTCAGGACGGCTTTAGTGTTTGCAAGCAGAGCTCTGTTCTGCCAACTCACTAATACCTCAAATACGGTTAATCCAAACGTATTCATAAAGGATTGACGAATATCAGTAGAATTAAGGATAACCACCACAGGAATGATGTACATTTCACGTATGCCAACAGTAACATTTAAATGCCACAGAGAACTTTCACATACTATAGGCATTACCGTTTCTGAAGGTAATAGTACAACAAATAAGAATGACTATATCTGAAGGCTGTAGTAAATCAAGTAAGCAATTTACTCTTAATGATTAGTGTTACTGAAGGTAGATTAGCTCCTTCTGCACTGACACTTTTCAGCACGAAATAGAAAACATAAGTGACCATAGTTTTCTATTTGAAAAAACTGCAGTTCCACTCAATGACTTTCAGGACAGTGAATCACACAGCCTAGCATATGGAAGGACAGTTAGACCACAGCTTGCATGGAGACTGAGAGACACGTCTCTGAGATGCCTTTATGAGGAAAAGCCTTTTGATGAATGACAGGTGGATTTGTGCTGACAGGTAATCCTGACCAGGGGCAGACGAACTCCACCCTTCGTGTCTAGACAACGTCGTGCAGACTCTCTCCTCCTCTCAGTCAATGTCAATGTTAGCACTGGGACCCTTTGCAGCGCCTTGTTTATCAGACCCAATTTATGTGCTCTTATATTTTCGTCTCCTCATGGGAACCAGAGAAAGTGTGACATAAACTTGGCACTGGGTGGCCCAGACTTTCAAAACCCAGACCCAGTTCTCAGTAGTAGTGGCTGCTTCACTCTTAATACTGCTCCTGGGTCATTTGTCACGAAAGATAGCTCTGTTTAAGGCTCATTCAGATGATCTCCTGGATTGTAGTCTCAACTGAGTAATTTACACCGTAGCAGACAAGGAAAGAATGGAACAATCGTTGTTGCAATGTGTGCTCATCAACCGGGCAACGTTATGTCATCGTGGCTCCGAGTACCAGACCAGAAGAAAGTATCGCCCAGCCTTGATTCAGGAACCTGCTTGAGGGAAGACCCCAGGCTGACAGCTAAAAGGCTCACAAACAGAAACGGGACACGTGTTGATAGGGCCGGAGGGGGGGTGGGTGAAGACGATGGCTGTGGCCCTTTCATCCTCCAGTGCAGCTTAAACCTGTGACCCAGTTCTCTCCAGAAACTCCCCTTGCCTACTCCGGGGAGAGAATGTTCATTCGCTGCCCAAAATGACAAACAGCAGGCAGGCAGGCAGTGGCACGCTCGCTTGCCAAATACAGCGATCCACGTTGACACTGCTGACAGGGGAGGGATAGACACTGTTATACACAGTCCCCCACCAGAGACTGGGAACGAGAGGGGGCGGAGGGCGGATGCTGCTGGAACACAGACAAGGCGTGCTGTGTTTAGAGTTGAGGGTATAGGTACTGTATGTTCAGTAAAAGTTGCAGGATTCTGGAGTTTCCAGTTACCTCTTTCAGAACAGTCAGGTCTAAAGTTTCTTGCTGCCTTTTGAAGGCTTCAGTTTTGTCCAGTAAGCATCGGTCATCGCTGCACGGTGACAACATTGATTAACTGTGAGTTGCCGTATTCACTCTCCAACGTGTATCAAAGTACAACTTCTAACTCAAAACAACCTTTCCCAGGGGAAACTTGTTTAAGAAACATCAGAACGGTATTAAAGTATAATTTGATGGTCCAAGCTCTCTTGGTTCGGTTTCACCAGTTTTACAGCTATACCGTAATTCGAAATTAAAAAATAAACTTAACTACTATGGAAACCACTTGACACAACAGCGGTGGTAATGGGAAAGACAGCTGCCAAGCTGGTAGCTGCCAACAGCAGAGGCTGGTGGCCATATAACCCTCCCAGGCTGAGTCCGGCCAGCTGAAGTTAGGTAATCATTACTTGATGAGTTCTGTAATGTTGAGGTCTGACTTTCCTAACCGAGTGAAAAACGGATTGTGCCGACTACAACAACTTCTGCCTGCCACGGGTGTGATACGACGTTAAGAAATGTTTAAAATGTTTGAAATCTCTGTTTACAAAATGCTTGGATAAGTTTGCCAAGCTGTTTAGACACATTCCAAGACAGTCTTGCACAAAGTGTGCAGTAACACTTAAATGCATACAAATCCACATTAATGCGTTACTGTAAAACATTACAGTTAACATTAACATTAGCACAACCTCCTTTTCCAAACTTGTGTAGAGTGACTTGCGTCCCTTGCATATTTACATTTAGTCATTTAGCAGATGTTTTTATCCAGAGCAACTTACAGTAAGTACAGGGACATTCCCCCCGAGGCATGTAGGGTGAAGTGCCTTGCCCAAGGACAAAACATAATTTAACACAGCGGGGAATTGAACCAGCAACCTTCTGATTACTAGCCCGATTCCCTAACCGCTCAGCCGCATGACCTGTCTGCATGATGCCCCAGGGAATAAATAACGACTGTTAGTTTACCCCAAAACACCCATATAATATGAGGAGAGCTGCACCTCTCACTATTGGCCTGTGAGCCACATTGATCACATTCCTCCCTCTTTGATCCCCTAATCTCACTTTTCATTCCAGAAAGGCAACCTCTGTGATCATTGGCAACTCTCACACGTTCCTTGGTTTCCTCAAGTAGTGCTGAAAGAGGCTCCACCAGATTATCCCTTGGTAATCTGTGTCTCGCGTAGATATCTGCAGCTGTGTTATTTAAAATGTTGGCCCCCCCAGTCTCTCCTGTTGGGTGGGCTGGCTGGCTGTAAATTGATCACCATCTATGGTAAGCAGGCAGGCTGCACTCTTGGTTTCGAAGGAAGAATTTTGACTAGAGGTGCTCTAGCCATGATGTGTGGGTGTTCTGGGGGGTGTGTCTGGGAGCGCAGTGTTGTAGCAGTTCACCCATCTCACTTAACTCTGAAGGTAAACACATCAATGAAGGTCATGGGTACCATTTAGACATGACCTGAAAAATGATATCAAAAGAGCCATGAGACAACTGTTCAGATTTAATCCTCAAGTCTCAGAATTATGTATTTTTTCATGTTCTAAATGTCCAACCCAGATGAGATCACGGTAATACGACAGTGTCTAATTGAAGCCACTGTATCTCAGTGGGTGCAGGTCCACTTCCAGGTAACATCAAAAGAGACTGACGGCCAGTATCTTTAGGGGAGGAGGAAGGCAGCCACCACACAGAGTCATCCTCAGCCACGTCTAACGAGACTAGGGACCAGAACTCTCCAGGCAACAACCGCTAAACATGCCTGACAGGCCTTACCCTCCTCCAGCCAAATCGATATCAAATAGTCTCTGGGCACCTGCAGTCAACGCTCACACGCTCCCGTTAAAGATTACCCTTAGTTTGGCCTGCTTCTTATTCACGTGTGGTCAGGTTTTGGGAGAGGGGGTTGATGGTTCACCCTCCCAGTCTGCCTCCAGCCATCAGGATTGGGGCGGGGCTTTGGTCACCCGGGTCTTACAGAGCATGCAACACGGCTCTTTATCACACTCACTCAGCCAATCACAAACAGCTTTAGACACACTAGTCACCCTGAGTAACACGTTAAGTGTTTGATATGAAACACACAATATTTGATATGGTTAGTGTAATAGAGCCTTAATTGACTATGGTGGTGGATGTTTCAACAATTCTTTTTCCAAGTTTAGGCAAGCACTAATCCAATAAGCCAAGCCCTTTCTAGGGTCAGTGTCTCAAAATTCCTTAAAATGTGATCAACGCCTGATCCAGTAGTAGGAAACACGGATCTTAAACAAGCATCATGGACATTCATAGGAGAAGGGGATAACTGCTGGCTGCCCTTGACCTCCCATATGCAAAATAGTTTTTGTTTGCCAAGATGAGCACCAATGAGGGATGCGGAAATGAGGTGACCAGGAAGTGGAATTCTCGTATACTGAGTTTCAGGGTGGTATGAGGGGAAAGGTAAATTTAAAGTTATGATAACTGTGAATGTGGTGATATTTAAGAAAGAACCATGTAGATTCACATGTAGTGTTAAGATGTGCCACAATGTGTGCAATCATAGTGGTATTATATGTTGTTCCTTCTGGATAATGCTGCCTGTAGTTACAGTCGCACCTTGTGCAAACAATGTAACTACACAGTAAATAGCCTTTTACTGTCCTGTCCATACTGTGCATCTTATGGACAGCTCCATCTCAGCTCCATCTCTCCCCCGCTCACCGACCTTCTCTCTCCTCCGCCCCCGTCTCCCCCCTACCCTCTCTTGCCCACACACCTTACAACAACACACAAATTGATTTGCCAATTTGTCCCGGCTGGAAGGAAATTATTTGCAAATAATTGATTGACTCTTTGTACTTATCGGTTTATGGCACCACATCGGCATGTGCCTTAAATGGATGTGACTCAAATCATTGACAAAACTGATTTTTCGACAGCGCAAATCAGTGAAGTTCAGAGGCTAAGCAAATTACATCGCCCGGAGCAACTAGCACTGGATGAATGGAGCCTTTTATGATCATAGGGAAAACCGTTCCCGGGGGACACGAAATTTTAGAGGGTTTTCCCTCTTAAACACACACGGGTACACTTGAAAGGTAAAGGTAATTTCCACTTCCTTTCCTGGATAATGCTGTTTAAACCAAATAAGCGCTCTCATTCATTGCCGTTTAAATTTAAGCAAGATGGGCTTGGTAAAACGAGTACGTCTAAATCCTGGATGCAAGCAATGCGTGAATTGTAAAATATATAGGCTACTTAAATATAACTAGTCAATGGAAAAAAGTTGTAAAAACTTTGTATGAAACATAGCTTGCACTTACCGTTTTGTTCCTTTAAACTTGGATGTTGAAATTTGCTAATGTGACTTGATTCTGCCTCTGAGCCATGTTGTTGGAGAAGCGATGCAAGTAGGAGTAATAATGAAAGGATCATTTGGATTAGTGTTGAACGGCGATTACAAAGCACTGTTGACGGGACGTTTTGTATCACCATGCACCGGCGTAGTGTGGAGGACACCAATTCTTATTTGGACACATTTGTAGCAGATAAACAAGGAGTAAAATCCACATAATCTCATTCAAATACTGAGTCCTCTGAAAAATGAAAAATAAAAACTCAAGACTCGTAAAATCCACTGAAAAAGCTGGCAGTTGGGCGGGTTCTTTCTAGAGTGCAAGTGCGCACCTGTTGGCTTTGTGGAAAGTTGGAGAAAGTTTTCCTATCACCAACTCCGGTGTGATTGCATATTCAGCCCCAGTAACAATCAGTATTCATTGCATGCACATGCACAAATAATGTATTTCACGAAGGAGTGTTGGCCGCTGTATGCGTTTCACGGTTTCCAAGCTCTTAGCCTAGCAGGAGTAAACTATTCCAAAGGAACTCCAGTCAAATGCTCCGAGTGCATTTCCACAAGCCTCACAATAAGCGCATATATGCCCGCGTGCAGCGCAATTCGATACAGTCTTAAGGCTACATTGGATAACATATCGCTGCTCAAGCTTCTGTTGTCTGGGTCTTGGCTCATAGGCGGAGACTGAACTAAGCTATCGTAGAAGCTGACACGACAGGGTCTGAATTTCTGGAGAACGCAGACGGCCAACTGACGACACAACAGGTGCTATACATAAAGTCAAACCTCCTAGCATAGGCAACTCCCCGTGATGTTAACTATTCAGTAACTCCGTCTCGCATCGGGTAGGTTTCAACTTGCCATGTGTATTTTCAACACAAATATCTCCGGAGCGGGGTAAACTATGGTCACCCTTGTGAGTTTCTGAACTAGTGAACTTGCATGACAGGTGGATCCTTCTTGTAGGTTTATGGATAATTATACATTTAACACACGTTTGTACCCTACAGTAGTTGAAAATATTTTCACTGGAGCATTTGATTGAATGTCGCCAAAGTATCCTCCCACATGAGACCGATACGAATACTCTGTATTTACAATTTAATGTATAATAATGTTACTAAAGATATGACGACAACGCGGGAAATAATAGTTAATAGAGGGTACACATGCCACAGGTATGCACTTATTGCAAAGATTTTTACAATGTTATTTCCATCAATAAATTCCCCCTTAAAAAGAAAAAACATAATTTTCAAAATTATGTTGAACATTTTTCTCTGGGCCCTAAGAAAAACAGCAGAAAGTGGATCAGGTGTGAACTAAGTGCATGTCCTACAAATAATGAAGATCATCTGGATGAATACTGTAGATGTCCCACTTTCGACAATGTAAATATTACAGTATACAGTGTGTCAAGACTCCTTAATCTCCCCATCTTAGCCTGAAGCACTTCTGCTCTGGAACGTTAGAACAATCCATCTGTAGGGGAAATGTTTAAGAACTTCTCAATTTGTCATATCAAAGCAGTAGACACCGCTGTTGCTGTTTCCCCTTCTGTTATCAATTTCCGTTCTCTTGAGCACCATGCTTTGCCTCATCAAATGTGATTAATGTGGTTACTCTCATCTTATTGTTGGAGGAATCCACAAAACAATCAAAGGGGAGTTCCAGACACACTGAACTCATTCAACGAAGACACATGATGCAATGGAGGAGCAATCTACTCCAGTCTAACGTCGCGGAAAAATTACAACCCTGGAGAGAGGAAGGGTTATGGATGAAGGTTTAATGTTTTTAATCAAAGTTGATGGCTGAGATGAGATCGTAGGGGTCTGAGACACTCGTTTGGTGTGTGTTGCCCCCATGGAGACTGGCACACAGAGGTCCTCTTGTGCCTGCTACAAGGACCCGGTCCCTTTGTGTAAAGGAGAGTATCACATTCCAGCCCTGCAAAACCCTGAAGCAGATGTCAGCACTCCACATTGTGGAAAATCTCTCTCTCTTCTCTCTCTTTCTGAACTCTCTCTCTCTTCTCTCTCTTTCTGAACTCTCTCTCTCTTTTTGAACTCTTTCTCTCTTTCTGAACTCTCTCTCTTTCTCTCTCTGAACTTTCTCCCTCCCTCTCTCTGCCTCCCTCTCTCTGAACTTTCTCTTTTCTCTCTCTCTCTCTCTCTCTCTCTGTCTCTCTGTCTGTCTCTCTCTCTCTCTCTCTCTCATTCTTTCACACACACAGTCCTCACCCAAGGAGGTTGTGTCTGTGAAAGCTTGGTATTTTGTCTCCCTAAGCACATTTGATTGCTGCATCCATGGTGGTCTTGTGAAACAGAGAATTTTAATTTAAAAAAAAGGGAATAAACTGAAGGAGTTAGTCACAAGACAGACCTCAGGGTCACAGCAAGCATGGAAGGAACCCAGAAGGTTTACACTAAACTGGCTGAGATGTAAATGTAAACCATTGGGATTTCATAGTTGCCCCACTCACGGCTACATTCCAATATTATTCTAAATACCTTTTTGAGACTCGAGACAAATGAGTGCTCCATTGCCAATGAAATCATGTATTTATCCATCCCTCACAGCCAATGTAAGATACTAGTACTTAGGCCAAGCTGAAGTAGACATATAAACAGTGTGGATGTTGTGCAGAACATAGTTGCACCTTCCAGAGAGGGTTATGGTGTACGGGTTAGTTGGTGTGTGTGTGTTCCTTCCAGTCTCAAGCCTTTTGAAGAGTTCTTCAACTCCTACTGAACTGTTATATTTATTAAATGTGTTGTTAAAGAAAATACAATTTATCAGAGTTTAAAAGAAAAGAGTGTTTTATACCAGTTTCTGTGTTTTATATTCCATAATTGTAGATGCAAATATGTCATCTCATTAGAAGTAAATAATGTAAAAATAAATATATAAAATCTTGTGTAAAAGTGACCGACTTCTACCCCAGCGTGTTTTTTATAACGGTGTTTACCTTGAGTGTGGAGACCCCTACTGGTGCCCCATGACACTACAGCTAAGTGGTCAACATGGGTTTGGGGGATGCCATAATGGGCGCCATTAGCATGGGGGTGACTGATGTCAAAGAGGAACATTGCATGTCTAAGACTAAGAGATACAATACGTGGCAATACCTACTGAGGCTATGAGAGGGGGTGTTCTTGGGTTACCCCAGCAATTATGTAAAGTGGTCAGATGTGATGGGATGCTAGGTTATTTTGGCATGGTGCCCCCAATGTGAGGTCTTTGGGTTTCATATTTCCCAAGCTTTGTGTTCATGACTGGGAAGATACAGACCCCAAGAGACAGGGATCTCATTCCATGACCCAGTGCCCAAAGCTATTGCTATACCAAACCCAATCGATATGATCTGGTGGTGTGTGTGTGTGTGTGTTCAATGTGTGCATGAATGCCTGTATTCATATTCATGAAGTGCATATTGTACAGTATGTTCAGGAAAGACACGCTGGGGAGGATGAGGAGGAAAAGAAATGAGAAAAGAGAGAGACCAAGGAGAGAGGCCAACGCTAGAGTATAAGTCATCGTCTAGGAACACACACTTTCTGTCTGTGTCGTTAAAATGGACATCACCATAAAGACGTCTCAGACAAATGATCTTCCCTTTCTTCAGGGTAACATTGTGTCCTCGTGTTTTGCAGGAAAACTCTCCCTTATTCTAGCTTCACTACCACGGTATACATTTCTTGTTCTGTATGTAGTATACAAATCATTTGACAAGATCGAATTCATAACAAAGCAGTACATCAACTCTTGTCAAGGGGCTCAATATCCTTCGAAACAAAGGAATCTGTCAACACAAAGTCCTTATATTACTTAAAGCAGAATAAGCCCCACATGCCAGAAATAATACTACACCAGTTTGGTTTAAACACACTGACAGTATTTTGGGAATGGTTTCTGGCTGTCCATCAGTGAAGTGACGTGTCTGCTGGTGTTGGACAATGTCTGGGAAAGACAAAAGCTGACTGTCTAATCGGACTTAGCCTTGATTGTGACATCGGAATGTATTAATCATTATTTATCTGGTGCAGATTATTGTGCATACATAGATCAAAAAATTTACAGTACATATGATTTACACATTCATATTTTTATATCTAATAACGTATGTGTGTGTGAAAATAATGCTATGCTTACTGGACTGAAACTCTACACAGTGAGATACTACAAGGAAAATGCTAAACTATATGGTTTGAAGTCCTGGATTAAAAGCAACAATTGGACCACGTCTATTTTCTTGTAGTGGTGAGACAAACAATTCTCAAGCAATTATTCTTGGGTAGACACACAAAGGAATGAGCCATACACCAAACAACTAGCTTGTTGACTTGCATCTGACCTTGCTGGTGAGTGAGTGGATTTCTGGAAAATGTTGGAAGTCAGCTTTGATTCTGCTTAGGCCACAGTACAATGTGGAGGAAGTCAGTAAATCTCCACGTCTCTCCCTCTCTTTCTTGGCCTCTCTCTCACTCTCTCAATCAGCTCATGTCCATGCTAGGTCTGCCACTTAACCCCCTGACCTATTTTTATTGTTTACATCTTGATTAAAACCTGCCTGCATAAATGCAAGTTTTATTCCATCAGTTGGTTGTACATGCCAACGGACCTGCACACGTCGAAGGTTTCAGAACCATTCAATGGATACAACATGGCCCATGTTAATTTTAACATTTGCATTCACTTCAATCCGACTACAGTACGTACTCAGACTCGGGGTTACGACACAACTCAGTTTTATTACCCAGTGAGTGTGCTTAACATCCCACTCCAAAGTCTATTCGTCAAGAGAAAAGAAAGTATTATAGCGATTTAACTGCTTACATTCAAGTGACGCTTAATATTTTAGCGGGCTGTTAGATGTTTTGCATACGCACTGTCATAAATTGCAAGGAGATTGTACCAGCTAGCACTTATTTACAAATGCTTACGTAATGGTTGTACTGTCGTCGGAGAATGGACAAGCCGTCCGTGGTGATGATGCTGGGCATGTAGGCTTGTCAGACCCTCAGCATCTTGCTACTGCGCATGTTGCATGACAGGTGCACACGCCAGCCTCCATCTTGGGTTTCCCGAACATAGGCTCAACGTACAGCAGCGACATACACTAAATCAAAATAATAAAAAAAATAAACAAAAAAAACTGAAAATATTGTCAGTTTGCCTAAATAGCTATTTAATTCAAATGTAATTTTCCTTTATGAATGACCAGGAGAAGAGGAGCTCATGAAAAAAAAGGACCAAGACGCGTTATGAGGTCTCACTGAAGACCACTTGCAGAGTCAGCGTTAGGATCAAGAAAATACAAATAACTGGTAAGTGTAATACATTTCTTATAACATATCAAAAGCCTTGTGGAAACCGGCTTTGGTCTACATGTGCAGTAGACTGACATGTTTGCCGTATGTTTTCGCTTCGCATGTAAATAGCATGTTTGCCCCCGCATCCTCCTATAACCTCCGGAGGTTGTGTTGCTATGTTGCTCTCTCCATCTTCGGGATGGCGATGCTCACGGTTTGGGGTGAGTGTTGGCGTCTGCTCCGATGTTTGTTCGCAACTGGTCTTGGCGTGCACGTGCAGCCAGCCACAGGTTGCGACTGTTGTTAATTGACGTCAAAGCAATTTGATTTGTATTCGAGGTTTTACACGATACACTGCTTTTCAGCAATTGACCTTGTGGTAATGCAGTTGAAAGTACAGTCCTCATAGGGAAACATCCATAAATTCTCCAGTAACTAGAAATGGTCGTACAAGTATTTATGGTGCTTGGCCACGGGTAATAAGACCTAAACATGCGTGTGTAGGATGTCTGTACGATTGTTTACTGCCATGTCTCTGTGGTCCCTAAATCTAATAACACAGATTAATGAATCTCTTAAAGTTGTGATGACTGGAGAGGGTTGCCTATTGACTGGATACTCTTGTCTACTCATAAGAATTCCATGTACAATGTGTCCTAATACACATTTAAGTGGGCAGACCATCGCCATTGGCAAACCATAACAGTTTTTTATTTTATTAAATCTTAGATGTAGCCAATGTTATGTGAGGGATACTGTAACAATGAGCAACACACCCACATCTTTAAGATGATACAGCTCACAATGCATGAGATGAGCAAGTGTGAGAGACTGGTTGTTTTTCCTCAAGGATCGCCTTCAGGAAGTCTAATCCTCACATGCCAGCAGTAACACGACAGAAACACTATACTGATGCAAACACGCCCACTTGATTTACTGTAATAATGAAGGACATGGAGAGGAGGAGATGGGGATGATAATCTTAAACTCCAGTCCTCAGAGATAGAGAAGACAGGAGGGAGAGAGGGGGAAGGGAGGGAAGGCAGGACAGTAAGAGGAGGACTGATGGGGATAATGAACTAGGGATAAGAGCTGGTAGTCATCTGTGTGACAGTGACTCAGAGCTTTCTCAGGTCAGGGGAATTCTAAGTAAAATAAGAAGTGGTGGAACTTCATCAGATCATCTGGCCCCCCTCCAGCTGTGCCTCTGTGTGTCTTTGACGTGTGTGTGTCTGTGTGACGTGTGTGTGTGTGCCGTGTTGTGACGGCCTGTATCTGTGTACGGTAGAGCGCGAGTACCTTTCAGGGGGAAACCTCCAGCATTACATTTCAGAGGGAAACCTCCAGCATTACCTTTCAGAGGGAAACCTCCAGCATTACCTTTCAGAGGGAAACCTCCAGCATTACCTTTCAGAGGGAAACCTCCAGCATTACCTTTCAGAGGGAAACCTCCAGCATTACCTTTCCGAGGGAAACTTCCAGCATTACCTTCCAGCATCTGGGCGGAGTTCGGTCGCTGGATGAATGAAATGACGTAGCCGAGTTTGATGTTCTGTGTTTCCTACGCTGTAATGAACCTAGCAGAAGTGTGGCGTGATTCTACCGGCGAGGACGGGACGAGGACGATGATCGATGTGAAGGAGAGAAGCTGACGGGATTACTAGGGTGCCGTGCCAAAGACCTGGAGTGTGTGTGCTCCACGATGAACTGCAGGAGTTTAGAGGAGCTGTGTCGCTGCACCAGCTCCTACACGGCATGTCTATGTAGGGAAGCACGTCCCGTTTGTGGCAGCATACATGCATCACGTTCAACCTGTGATGAACGACCCTGGTCACACAGCGTGCGGAGGACTGTTTACAGTGGTATAGAAAGGCGTTTAATCCAGAAAATACCTATAAATGGGTCTATTCCATCACTTGTCTGGTGTGCAGGTCTTGTTGGGCTTCAAGAAGGTGATGGCTCTCCCTATGCTGGACAGATGTAGGCTTGGATAAAGAGGGGTGTGATTTACATTCAAGACTTATGGACTTAAGTGTAGAAACTAAACCCATTGGCTACTGTACACTTATATAAAAACAATTAAGACCGGAACAGTCCTTCTTGAGTTAATGTAAACGATCAGGCTGCATTGCTAATGTGCCCACCCCTCCAAAAACATGGTGTACATACAGTGTGCTCATCAACTCTGTGTGATTATGCTACAGGGAGTATAGTTATTGCACTTTTTAATTAAAACAGTAATCAAGTTTTGTATTACTCTCAGAACAATATAATTTAGTTCGTGGTTGGAAGTAGTGCTCCGTAGTTAATAGGTTTTTCTGTTTGCGGAAAGGAGCAATGTTGTTTATCGAATGTGGAAAAGCAACGTGTGCCATGTGTTCCTGAGCGGGAGGTGAGCTTTGATTCCTCCTCCTTCCTTTCCTCAGGCGGACGGGGAAGCCCCAAGATGAAGGAGATGAAGCTGACCGCCTTTCTCCTCCTCCTCTTGGTTTGGATGGAGGGAGGATCAACCAAGGAGAAAGGAACTAAGAAAGGGAAGAAGAAAGGAAGGCAGGTCGACTGCCCCTCGTAAGTATGAGAGCCAGCACCTTTACATGTAGTCATTTAGCAGACGCTCTTATCCAGAGCGACTTACAGTAAGTACAGGACACAACGTCATTTTTCACAGCCGGGAATAGAACCGGCAACCTTCTGCTTATTAGCCCGATTTCCTAACCGCTCAGCCATCTGACCCCCACTCAGCGCCTTCTCATCCAGAGGTGTGTCTTGTAGTTCCCAGTGTATTGTGTGTAGACAGATGGAGAGAGTTTGCATATGAATTCCCCATCTCTGAGAGACTCATCCCACCACAGGCAGATGTGAAGTGCATTAGATTGGGAATGGACAGCTGGTCAAAAGAATCAAAGCTAAGAAAAAAAGGATTTGTCATTTGTCATCCTAGATTTAACACGAAAGCCTCATTTGTCATGCAGTGTTGGATGTCTTAATACACTAATACCAAAAATGGGAATATATTATTGGCAACGTAGAGTTGTTTTGGTAAAGAGGAAAAACCTTTTATTTAGGTACAGTATAAACCGTTTAAACTGTCTGTCTGTCTGTATGTCCTTGTGGATCAGTTTGGAACAGCTTGTCTAAATTGTCTGCAGAAAGGATAGCTGGGTGAGGCTTTCGAGAAAGAATATGTGGCACACTTTGATCAGAGGAACCGCAAATGTACACAGTCAAAATCCCTGCCCGGGCCCTTCTACTCATCCTCTGAGCACGATCAGGTTTACATAATGAGATATAAAGTGCTCTGGGACTTAGATTCCCTGGCAGAGCAGTTACCACCCACATGGAGGCAGTTTCCTGCCCTCTCTGCCAGGTCGGTCCCACTCTTTCTTGTCTATCTCTCTCCCTCTCTCTCCCCCCTCTCCCCCCTCTCTCTGTCTGTTTCCCTCCCTCTCTCTCCCCCCTCTCTCTGTCTGTTTCCCTCCCTCTCTCTCCCCCCCTCTCTCTGTCTGTTTCCCTCCCTCTCTATCACCATCCCTCTCCTTTTCTCTCCATCTCTCTCACCATCACTTTGTCTTTAACTCTCTTTGTCTCTTTGTATAAATCTCTCTCTCTCTCTCTCTCTGTCTCTCTCTCTCTCTCTCTCTCTCTCTCTCTCTCTCTCTCTCTCTCTCTCTCTCTCTCTCTCTCTCTCTCTCTCTCTCTGTGTCTCTCTCTCTCTCTCTGTGTCTCTCTCTCTCTCTCTCCCCCCCTCCCTCCCTCCCTCCTCAGGTTATCATTCCTTCAGGAAAGCGCAGTGTTCCCTGTGTTTTGTGACATGGGAGCGGACCAGAGTGTTTTTAGAGTGGCCCTCACACTCAGTATTCCGGGAACATTTGCTTTTTGCTGTTTGAACACGTTCTAGCAGATCCTAGAACAGTTGTGAGACCCGGAAAGGTTGTGAGACCCTGACAGGGTGGTCCACTTCTAAAGTTAATTCAATCACCTGTTCAGTATACAGAGTTTAAGTGGAGTTAAAGTAAGTCTGTGCAGTTCTCTGGTGAGAATGGGAGCTGCTGCTGTATAACCTCCTCCCTCCTCCCTCCTCCCTCCCCCTCCTCCCTCCTGTAGACAGCTGTCAGCTGAGGATCTTGCACGGGTCCCTGAAAATTCAACCAGCAACATCTTGAACAGGTTACTGATCACCTACGATCCCAGAATCAGGCCCAACTTCAAAGGTGAGCAGCTTCTCTCTTTCTCTCTCCCTCCCCCTCTCCCTCTCTGCTTACTGTACTAATTTAATCCAACCTTCCATCATTTCTTCCCCCACTATCTATTTCAGTGTGTGGGTTCTGCACACTGTTCAGTTGGGTAAGTTACCTGAAAGACTCAAATGTTTTCAGACAATTTGTTCTAGTTCATATATAACCATTTTAAAGTTTTCGATTAAAGGCTTACCACTGCCTTTGGGTGATTTACATGGAATCCGCCATAATGCAAGGCCTGTGTTCTGACCCCAAACATTCTAAATCACATCTTAAACATGAGATCATGACAGTTTCAACTCAGATCAAGAGTCCATCATGCTGAATCGCGTGTGCCCTTAGAACTCGTATATACATATATATACATATATACAAATGTCTATGGTATCTACAGTATCTTTTCCTTCGGAGCGTCACGTAGAACGCACAGAACATTCTGAGAATGTTTCCCTGTTGCCAGGTGTCGTAGCACATTCCGCACTCCCATTCGAAGCGTTTCCATGGAGACCTGATGATTTTAACAGTCTGTGGTGGTCTTGGGGTCCATCTTCACTCGCTGGCACCAAGCTTGATACGGCTCTCTGGGGTTTTGCGCTGTACGGCTGCCTGCTATTCTCCCCTCTGCAGACTCACATCTGGTCTTCATATCGAGGCTAGATGAAAGCTCTTGACTTCCATTAACTTCAAAGTTGTAATCTCCCAAAATTTGATTTGAAGCTGTTCCTTCTGCAACTGCACGCCTGGGCCATTAAATCACAACCTGCTTTTGTGGCTGCGTTTGAAAGTAACACCACCAGTTGTCCTGTAATATCTTTATTCTGGCTCGATCAGAACACACAGAATTCCTGTGTGTTTTGGCGTATTTTATGATAATCACGAGATGTAAATGTTGTCCGTTAAGTTGAATTTGGAGATCTTGATATGGTGTGTGTAGGTTTGCAGATTTACTGAAATAGACATTATTTGGTGTATCATAGCTCCTGTAGGACCTACTGCACAGTATATGCCAACTGCCAGTTTCTGATTATGTTTTTCTGTTTGATTTCCAGGCATTCCTGTTGAAGACAAAGTCAACATTTTCATCAACAGCTTTGGGTCGATCCAGGAAACCACCATGGTGAGACACCCATGATCAGATTATCTAATAAATAATAATACATTTTTATTTGTAATGTGCCTTTCTTGCACTCAAAGCACTAGAACCACCATCAAGGTGCTTCTGCACCCATCTTCAGCCTAGATCTGTCTGTCATCCGCATTAGTGAAGGGAAAACATTATCAGGAAGTATTATCTTTTGGGGTAATATTTTCCCTACAGATTTGAGGGAATGTATTGTAGGTATTTCAGAATGCACAAGATAATTTTAGCGGTGGAGTTTTTGGAGACAAGAGGTTTCATGGCTCATTTATCTGATGGCTTAATTGCTGCTAGAAGTGCTTTTCCATTGCTAATGAATATATTAAACTCAAGGACGCGCTTATTTGACCCTGGATCACTTAAGAGACATTAATGAGTACGCTGTTGAAATGTTTTATAAGAAACTTTCTCTTTCTATCATTTGAGGATGCAACGAGCGTTGTGTTAACTGTCTGGTCCGTGTTATGAATTGAAAGCCTTTGGGATTAATTTTCCAATGAACGTCTTCTCACCTGAATTTTTAACAGCTTTTTTGACTACAGTGATTCATAAATACTAGGAAAAGCCTGTCTGACACCATGTAAATAGTATTTACATTTACATTTAGTCTTATCCAGAGCGACTTACAGTAAGTACAGGTACATTCTCTCCAGGGACATTTAAATGCCTGGATATGATTTGACATATTTACATTTGAATACAACATTAACTCTATACTATACTGATCAGTCCAAAAGAGTGAACTACGTACTTTTTAAATCATGAAACACGTATTGCATGACAGTCTCCAGCCTGTGGTTTGCACCTGTCTGCATCACCAACTGTCTGGAGGAGGGGATCCCTCATGGAATATCTCCTCCCAGCTTTCTAACATTTTCTCGTAACGTTTTTCCTTGTCTTCTTTGAGGGTTTGGTTTGGTTATAGGAGCTGATCTGAGGGCATCTGAGAAGCCCTCTGTAAAATTCCTTGTCTAAAGGGCTACGCAAATACAATCTGATTGAGATGTTTGTAGCTAAGATGCTTCCTGACAAAACTGGCAGTTGTCTCAGTACCCTTAAGCAGGTGTGGTAGTGAAATTTCTGCTGAAATTTCCAGTTCTTGTGTCTGTCAGCTATTTTAGGGTAGTGACTGATCTTTATGGGGAGTGACATCTACACAGATGCCTTGAATCCTGTATCCTGGAAAGCCGATCGTTTTCTGCTGAAGATATTTCTCTTGGCCGAAGATCAGTGTTGTGTGTCTGCTGAGCCTTAGCACTTAACGCTGGCTAGATGGGAATTTCACACCAGGAACGATTGAGATGATATGTCACACACAGAATGGCAGCAACAGTGCAAACCATGATAAAAACCCTTTCTGTCTGCTCTGAAACAGATACAGAGACAAAGGAGAGAGAGAACTGTACAGAGATGGAGAAAGACAGTTAGAGAGAGAGCAAGGCGTTAGACAGCTGGAAACTCATCCATCCTTCCTAATTTTATCCTTTCCCTTCAATTCTATGTTCCTGGAGAGAAGAGTGTGTTTCAGTGACAGAGTCCAAATGAGTTAGGAATGGAGGCCGAGAGACAGCTGGTCATCTCCCTCTCGATTTATCACTCTCCAGGGCTTCTGATCTCAGGAAATACTTGCTGGTCATTTACACCTCGCCTAAATGCTTGTCGCTGCTGTGCGCCGACTGCAGTTAACACATCCATTTTCCCTTTATGAGTGCGTTCGCCCTGAGAGGATGACTAATTTGATGATGCAGGGTGCAATAAACCCCAGAATGATTTATACTGCCTCTCCAGTAGAGTTTTTCCTCTTTGATTACTCTCAGTGGATGTGTTCAATTTGCTCTGCATTGGCCGTGCCACAAACAGCCCACAGTTGGATTCGCTAAAACAATGTGGGGAATCGGGATTAACAAAATAGATTAATTTTTGTGAGGATGAAAGATAAAGTAGTATCTTGTAAATGTTGGCAGGATTATGCCAGCAACATTCATGTTTTATGAAATAAGATTTTCCTATGAAGCATTGATGTTCTATGTAATGATATTACATTTCTTTTCACTGAAAGTTTTTTCCACAATGGGACACTGTACACCTACACACAGCTGGTATTTTGGTAGATGTAGTATTTGACGTGTAATCCATCTTCAAGTTTCGCCCTAATAGTCCCTCCCTACACCTGTTTCCCCATTTTGATAAATATATACACCTTCAGTGGAGACATAACACATCATGCCAGCTGTCAGTCAGTGAGTGATATGTTTTCACCAGCAAAACCAAACAAAGCCCATCTAATATGCCTCTAATGAGCTTTTAGCCGGATCGTTTGTCCCTGTGTTGATAATCTTTGACCCTGCTGGCCCTCCAAGCCCCTTCCCATGGGTTCACTGTGTTGATTGCTTCGAACACAAACAGCAGCAGCTTTCTGCAGCTGTGGAATGGCATCTTGATTGGATTTTTGACGAAGCTTCAATGTTGAAACAGTTTGAGAAGCAGCATGCTGCGTTTATGATGGACAGTGTGATCTGGGATCTATGCTGTCTGGAAAGAAGTCAGCTGGTTGGCTGAAAGGACTTTGTGTATAAAGGCGATTTTGTATCATGATGGTACATAGGAGACCACAGAAATAGTATGTAACCTCACCATCATATTTGCCTGTCTGCATTTGACCTATGCCTATATTATGTATTATATATGTCACCATGACAATGTATCATAACATCAACATAGATCTAGCTTGATGCCCAGTGGCGTCTTGATATTTTGTGTCCATCAAACAGGATTACAGGGTGAACATCTTCCTGCGTCAGCGGTGGAACGACCCCAGGCTCAGACTTCCTCAGGACTTCAAGTCTGAATCGCTCACCGTCGATCCCAAAATGTTTAAATGCCTCTGGAAGCCAGATCTGTTCTTTGCCAACGAGAAAAGTGCAAACTTCCACGAAGTCACCCAGGAGAACATTCTGCTGTTCATCTTCCGTAACGGAGATGTTCTGATCAGCATGAGGTAAGCGAACACATCTGAACACATCCACCTTACAGGTAGGAATGGATGTGTTGATTGTGGATTTATTCTACTGACATGTGAATTCCTTTCATACATTGACTGTGGGCTGTACTAACTATCTTGCACCTTCCAGAAGATTGTTTAGTCTTACAGAAATACGTTTCCTTCTATTTTTGTGAACAGCAGACTAACTGCAATGCTTTGATGTATGTAAAGTTACGACAAATACGACTTAGTTTAGTGCTTAACATAACATCATTATTTGAGGGCTAATGGAAATCATTTCAGTGTTTAAAACTAAAATCAGTTTTACAGTTTGATTTACTGGCACTCTAGTGTAATGTTTTTCTTCTAATTTCTACTGGCTTCCAGAAATCCATCCACAGAAATGACTGTACACAGAAATTACATTATTGTCTCAATGCAGAAATCGCATACATCTCCATTTTCCAATTTCCATTTGTGAGCACAGTGATTGAGTGAGGCTTGCTAGGATCATAGGGAGAGCGTTCTAAAACCTCTCCCCAAAACCTGCTTGGCAGGCTAAGTAGTCAAGATTTAGCAAAATGTATATGTACATATATTGACTCGAGCATTTATCAAACTGATCTGAAAATACCGTGTTTACAACATCTATAACTCAAGTCCTTGGTGTGAATATCAGCATGTACACGAGGATGACGAGGCTAAATCGCGCACGTAGCCTACCGATAATTTGGAGATTTCTGAAATGAGTCACCAGCAAATTCACACCTCCTGACCTAGTAGCGTCACAAATATGTGAGCGTTCGAAAGTGGGCGCCACAGCGTCGTATGTGACAACATGCGAATATTCAAATATTATCCAAAAACTACGCTATAAACGATTTAGTATGGCTTCAGAATGTACCAATTAGAAGGATATCACATTATCATGGTTG
The DNA here is from genome assembly GCF_054491055.1 of Hypomesus nipponensis. Lineage (NCBI taxonomy): Eukaryota > Metazoa > Chordata > Actinopteri > Osmeriformes > Osmeridae > Hypomesus > Hypomesus nipponensis. The sequence continues at coordinate 2,060,242 of NC_140361.1, forward strand.
TAGCATTGCTTAGAACATGATTCTAGTTCATTTAGCCTGGCAGCTAACGATAGCTAGCTACCTTTTTGGAAAAATAACTTAAAACCTGTGGGGACCATTGTTGGAAATATTTGGAACTCATTCTTTCACGGGTTCTAATTGGTGTCAAACTTCTTGGGGAATCAAGCAGAACAATCAAGAATGTCAGCCACTCCTGCAGAAGATGGCTAGTTTGAGCTTCTCACTCACAGGAACTTGCTTTGAAGCTTTTTCCGTCCCGTATGTGACGCAATGTCTGTTTTTCTGTGTAAAAGCCTCGAGTCTTTCCTCCTGTTTGTGTTTTTTGGATCATTTCATTGGGAGGCAGTGTGAGCTACTGTTCACCTAGCAGTGCATCTGCACTTGTCACAAGTAGCTAAAATAAAAGCTTTCATGTGCAAATGAAAGAGGATGGAAATAAATATGCAACTCTGCTCATGCACAATGAAGGAAGCACGTTAAGAATTCATGCCAAGAGCACAGAAGTGGCTGTTTTTTGTGTGTGAAAGGGACTATCTTTTCAATCATTTAGTGTCTTTTGTCTTCTGACAGGATGAAATACGAACAATAATTCTGCTGAATCATTTCCGCGTTTCATTCGATGATATTTTAGAATATATGCTTGCAAGAGCACCATTAACTACTCGATTTTCACATGCAGGAACCTCACACAACATTACAAATCTACAATCCTAACCCTTTTGTTGGAAGTTTACAATATCTTAACAGCTCATAGGGCTAGTCTACAAGTTATAGTCTGCAAATTGAGTAATTTATGATGCAAAATTGATGCAAGTTTCACTTTTTTTTTAACTTGAATATGGTGGTATAGTGACTTTGTTTGTCTCCAGGTTGTCAGTTACTCTATCGTGCCCCCTGGACCTGGCTCTGTTTCCCATGGACACCCAGCGGTGTAAAATGCAGCTGGAGAGCTGTGAGTAATCTCCAGAGCCTAAACTAAGGATGACACCTCCTCCACACTATCATATCGCTGTAAAGTCAAGTGAGATATATATTTATGTAAATGTTTATGATCTATTTTCAGTTATTTCCAGTTTGGTTTGCCTCTAAAAGGTTTTCTTCAAGCTGTTCAGGAACTTAAGTTTTCTGAGGGTGTCTGGGAGGAAGAATCTATCTGCATATGTGTTGGTCTGCGAAGGCAGAACAGAATATGAGCATGAGTCCTGGTGTAGTATCTTATTCATGAAGGAAAGTTGATGCCCAAGTAAAGAGGTGTGATCCAAAACCATCAATATTTCAGTATGCCCCCAAAACATCCTGGTAACCTACAGTACCAGTGAAAGGCATGTTCATGACGTGTACGGTGTGTGTGACTGTGTATGGTGCATGTGCATGTGTTTGTATGGTGCATATGTGTATAATGTATGTGTATGGGGTGTGTGTGTGTGTGTGTGTGTGTGTATATATGGGGGGGTTGTATGGTGTGTGTGTGTGTGCCTGCAGTTGGCTACACCACAGATGACCTGCGGTTCATGTGGGAGACTGGAGACCCAGTCCAGATGGATGAGATCGCCTTGCCCCAGTTTGATATCAAACAGGAGGACATTGAATACGGGAACTGCACCAAGTTCTATGCAGGAACAGGTATGCTCCTCAATGTTTTCCAACTATGCATGAGAGGCAGGGTGTCCTCTAGAAGTGCAGTGTCAGCCTGTTTTTTCATGCAGTTGTTGGGCATGTATACAATGCTTTAGCTTAAGGTCAGGGTTAGATTATTGTCATGAACAGAGTGTCAGAAGGAATGGGCGTACATTAAAGTATGTCTATCTTAATGCAATAGGGGTACTTGCTATTTGAAATCTGATTGCATTCTTATAACGATCACCTTGAAATCAAAGACATTTTGGGCCATTGGATTCATTGTGTTGATAAAAGATTTTCCAAGAGAATGATTCTCATGAGTTAGGCTGACAATGAAAGGCACAGTGCCTTTCATCAGTTCATTAATTATTCCCAGTGAATAGGAATGTTGAAATCTCTCAAAACACACTGAAGAGGAAGGTTGCTCATTAAGATTTCAACGCAGGCATTCAAAAATCTTTTTAGCACTGGGGGGAAAATATTTTTTGTATGTTGTTAAATGTAGCTGTTTTGTTGGCAAGAAGACATTCTCACACTTTGGTGTTGTGGAGAATCCATGTAAAACTCAGCAATGTGTCTCAAACGAACCGTAAAAGTATTTGAACGTAATAAAACTACACCAAGGTGCTTTAGAAACAGACCTGGTGCAAACAGTTTTTCCACCCAATATTGTGAGAAAAAATGTTTTTTATTTTTTTATTTTTTTAGTTCAAATAAAGTAGAACCTGTTGGTGTAGTGTTGAGAGTGTAGCATAAAGTACCAACATGTTTAGGGAAAGGTTACACACATACTGGAATACAGTTAATCAAAGGAGAGACTAGGACAGAGAATCACAAGGTTGAAGACCTGAAATTTAAGATACCACGGTAACAGACTTGTTCCGGGAGTACAACGGTACCTATGAATGGTTTGCTGGACCTAATGCTAGTTTTCTCAAGGATCACAATGACTCTTGCTTAGAGACTTGTAGAGACAAGAGACTTGCTCTTGTTGGTTAGTGGTAACTGATTTAAACAGTTGTATTTGCTGCGAAATATTCTACTTTAGTTAATCTTCTTTTTTTTTTTTTTACTGTTGCTTGCTTTTCTACAGGTACACTTGCACTTAACAATTCATATTGTTAAATTGTAACTTGCTTACCTACATGCTCCTATGGTTCTTCCCTTTGGCACTTATTTTTGGGTTGTTCACAATGTGTGCTTCATGTTTTGGTTTTGGTTTTTGTTGTTATTATCAGTGACCTATGCACTTTGTAAAGCTTTCTCTTGGAAGTCGCTTTGGATAAAAGCATCTGCTAAATGAATACATGTAAATGTAACACATAAATTATAATAATTATGACACCTAGTTGATAGTGGACAGCTAGTTAAGAACATGTTATGACACCTAGTTGATAGTGGACAGCTAGTTAAGAACATGTTATGACACCTAGTTGATAGTGGACAGCTAGTTAAGAACATGTTATGACACCTAGTTGATAGTGGACAGCTAGTTAAGAACATGTTATGACACCTAGTTGATAGTGGACAGCTAGTTAAGATAGTGGAGACATCCATGAATAAACCTAATTGGTTCTCGTCTGTTGTGCTCCAGGTTATTACACATGCGTGGAGGTGGTCTTCACACTGAGGCGTCAGGTGGGCTTCTACATGATGGGCGTGTACGCGCCCACCCTCCTCATCGTGGTCCTGTCCTGGCTCTCCTTCTGGATCAACCCCGACGCCAGTGCCGCCCGGGTTCCTCTGGGTACCTCCACCACACTCACCATACACTAAACTAGACCACCTGGCACTCAAATGTCAGCACTTGACTGCATTATCGTGTTGTCTAAGACGTTGAAATCTGAGCTAATGTCCAGTGATCTATTAGGTAGTATTGTTGTCCTCACCCTAGTCTCTTGTCACCATAAAGCTGTGGTTTTCAATCCTGGTCCTCGTGTTCCCTTGTCCTGCATGTTCTGGATGTTTCCTGGCTTCTGATTCAAATGAATGGGTCATTATCAAGCTCTGCAGAAGCCTGATAACAACTCATTCATTCGAATCAGGTGTGTTGGAGCAGGGAAACATCTACAACATGAAGGACAAGGGGCCATGAGGACCAGGGTTGAAAAACACCGCCTATGAGATAGCTCCTAAGACCTCCTCCCACCACCTGGAGACGTATGGTCCCCCTCAGGTCATGTTGTCATTTGGGAGAACATCTTGTGGGTTTTTCTCACCCCTGTGATCGCAGAGCCTCATAAGTGTGGCTTGAAGCCATTGTTCCCCTCACCTCTCCGACACTTCCTCCCACTACACCCTTCTCCCTGTCTCCCTCCAGTCGTTCATCATCACTTCCATCCCATCCCTCCATCTCCTGTGGAGGACGACCTCATGACACCCCAGTAAATGGGATCATCGCAGGTCAGTCATTCTCACGGTGTGTGCTCATTGGCTTTCGTTGCACAGCTGTGTGTGTGTAGCATGTGTTTGTCTGTGTGTGTTCTTGGTGTTATTCTTCTTTGTCGGGTGGGTTTAGAGCCTGACATGAGCGCGAGGCCCAGTGTAAGTCAGTGCTTGTGGAGATCAGAGGCTGACTGTAGTTTTGTCCCCACTGGAAAGATTGTCGTTGAGGGGCAACGTTGTATCAGCTATCAGCTCCCCAAACAGAAACAACACCTTCTTTGTGGTTTATAAAACAGGTCAGGGCTGGGTAATCATCTTTACAGGACATTCAGAGTCTTTTATATAATGGCCTTGGTTTAATTTGTGTGTTTACGGAAAAAAACAATGAAAGCAGTCTATTATCGGTCCACAGGTGAACTCACATTAGCACTACAATGGGAAAAGTAAAACAGGGTTCATGGAGTTTGTCATTAGTCTTTTGTTTTAAGTGCTGCAGCAGTGATTGTGATGATTTATATAATAATTTATCTGTTCAACAATCCCATTTATGTAATGCTTCGACAGCTATATAACAAAAAAAAATTATCAGCGAGTGAGTTACATATTGGAGCAAACAGGTATTGTACTGTACACCATCTAGGGCTGAGGCAAACAAACATTTGGAAATGGTATTGAACATCATTGTAGTTTTCAGCTGTCCGTTTTAGCTACCACCGACATAAATCAATTGGGATTAAAAAAATAAAACTTTAAGCTAAACTTCGAGGCACATCAAGTACTGTAGATGTCAGATCAGACGCAGAGACCTTCCTTACAGCTGCCGCTCAGGTCCAGCCTCCCTTCCTGACCTTGCCCTGACCAGGCTGCCCGGCTCTCTGCCCCGGCTCTCTGCCCCGGCTCTCTGCCCGTCCAGGGATCCTGTCTGTGCTCTCGCTCTCCTCCGAGTGCACCTCCCTGGCCTCAGAGCTGCCCAAGGTGTCCTACGTGAAGGCCATCGACATCTGGCTGATCGCCTGCCTGCTGTTCGGCTTCGCCTCCCTGGTGGAGTACGCCGTGGTGCAGGTGATGCTCAACAGCCCCAAGCGCATCGCGGCCGAGAAGGCCAAGATGGCGTCCAAGGAGAAGGCGGAGGGCAAGACGCCCGGGAAGAACAACACCGTCAACGGAACCGGAGGGACGCCCATGCACGTCAGCACGCTGCAGGTGTGCGCGTGTGTGTGTGTGTGTTTGTGGAAACCAAATTTTGAAAATTACGTTTCATGAATTGCATTGCTGTTTATCTTGGGGTCTTATGGGGTCGTTTATGAAATGGTGTGTGTGTGTGTGTGTGTGTGTGTGTGTGTGTGTGTGTGTGTGTGTGTGTGTGTGTGTGTGTGTGTGTGTGTGTGTGTGTGTGTGTGTGTGTGTGTGTGTGTGTGTGTGTGTGTGATTTTAGACATCTCGTCCTCACAATTAACTGAATGACAAATGGTTCATCTTGCTCAGATCCATTGACATGATTTGAGTGCTGAAAGTAGATGCAATCTAAATGCAGAATAGGGAGATCCAATCATTAATAATTGGGATAATCTCCTCTACCACCTCCTGATACAGATTGACACTCAGATCAATCAGGTTACAAAACGGCCTACATGTCTTTCAATTGTAAACTTGATGGACATTAATTTACAGTGCATGTTAGTTAAGACCAGAGTGGCTTTCGAGAATATTACATTTGTCCTTAGATAGCAAATATGTTTTCATGTCAAAACAAATCAAACTAATGAAGCTTTAATGACCTTAATGACTTTAGTGCAACTGCTCAATTCAATCTTAATCTGCTCTTTAGACTTTGAGGAGGGGATTGGAAAAGCTCCATGATATATAGTAATTGTTAGACCCCATTGTTGTATAGTATATCTGCAGCATTATATGAGAGCAATGCAACAGATCAGTAGAGTAGATTGTGATGACAAGGCACGTGCACTAATTATTAGCCATCTGGTCCACAGGCCATTAAAATGAATCATTTAAATTCCTGACACCCAGCAATTCATTTATGTCCACTATTGGTTTTGGGCGAGTAACTGCAATCACGCAGCCCTTTGTCTCTCTTTATTTTGTCCAATTGAGAATCAATTCTGGGTGTGCCTGTCACAAATGTGAGCAATGTCAGGAATATGTAATAGTTGCGTAAATCTAATTATTTAATCATGTTAAAGATGCATAACTCTTAACAAGAATGCTTCCTGAAAATAAGTTCATTAGCCAAACATAAACACTCGTGTCATACAAAACAAACACTTTAAAAGCCTTTTGTCCAGGCTTAAGAATGCCTGATGCTGATCCTATACATGCTCATGGAAGTGAGAAAATGTGTCACGACGGTTTATCGTAGGTCCTGTCAGAAATATCCCCGGTTGATGTGGAGAATATTCCTACAGGAATTCTCTCCATGTGGTCTGCCAGCCCAGCATCTGTCAAACGTCCCTCTCTGGTGAGATCAAATGCTGGAGAGTGAACCTGCCGCACGTCAGACTCAGATGTTTGAAGCGTGACGCTGTCTGGAAAGCAAACCCACTGAGTCACAACAGCTTCACACGCGAGGCATGTAGCGTGGAGCCACTGAGGGCTCACTCTCAAACCGCACGGTCTTGAAAGGTTCGCTGAAACATCCTCATTAATCACGAGTGGCCTTCGTCTTGCTGAGACAGGCGTCTCTGGAAAGTGAAGTGTGGGGGAGATTTTAGAAGGGTTTGAGGTAAAGGAACAAAGACAAGTCACACGTCTTTTTTTTTTTTGCTTCCATAGTTCCTTTGATGATGAGCCCAAGTCTTTTTCTTTCCCAGTTATGGGGACCAGGTGATTTGGGATGGCGATTTGAGGTCTTCCTTAAACTTTTTTAATGGCTTCTTTTATAGACGTGAGTCACAGAGGATGACAGGAAAAGAAAAGGACGTTTGTCCCGTTTTCCTTCTCGTGTCAGTGTATCTTTACAAGGGCCTCCGAGGCATGGCTTGAACCTCCCAGCTCTGTGTCTGATGTACTCGCCATCTGCAGGGAGGGAAAGATGAAATGGGAAACTAGTGCCAGCTCTCCTGTTGCATCTGTCGCTGAGATGTATGACTGCAGTAAAGTACCAGAGGGAGTCTCAGACTGGACCTCTAGGATGGATCCGATCCAGAGAGGTACAGCAGTAACACCAAGCTGTTCCTGGGGTCAAATCCCTGATGTCTCACCTCATGCCTTCAATAAGAAGGTACCAAGCAACGGCGAGTGTTAGTCCAGGATGTCGAGGCTTTCCTGAGTTGGTAGGCAGAGCAGCTGAGAGGGTACCATCGTCTGGGTGTGTTTTCATTCTGAGGAAGAGGTTCTCGTCAACGTCGTTCACCTGCCCTCCTCTTCCTCCCCTTCGTCTCCTTCCTCCTCCAGGTGGCAGAGACAAGGTGCAAGAAAGTCTGCACCTCCAAGTCGGACCTCCGCACCAACGACTTCAGCATTGTGGGCTCCTTGCCCCGGGACTTCGAGCTCTCTAACTTTGACTGCTATGGGAAGCCCATCGACCTGTCCGGCGCGCTGGGGAGGTTGCAGGGGAAGCACAATAAGAAGCCGCCTCCTCCCAAGCCTGTCATCCCCTCGGCTGCCAAGCGGGTAGACCTCTACGCCCGCGCCCTCTTCCCCTTCACCTTCCTCTTCTTCAACGTCATCTATTGGTCCGTGTACTTGTGATAATCTTGTGTTTTGGTCAATCCCCCCCCACACCCTTCCACCCTCTTCCATGCTTTACTTAATGATCTAGTTGTACTCATGATATATTGGGACTTGAAATAGTGATGAAGCATCACAGGAGTGATTCCAGGAGTGATTCCTGTGATTCCTGGATTCCAGGAGTGATTCCAGGAGTGATTCCTGTGATTCCTGTGATTCCTGGAGTGATTCCAGGAGTGATTCCTGTGATGAAGGGTGTAGAAATGAATCCACAAAATAAAATGAATCAAAAGAATGATAATTAAAGTACTAATTAATTGTAAATATCCAAGGCCCCTGCTGTTTGACACAAGAGAGTTTCGGTTGACTTCCGGCCCAAAGTGTAACATTGTGAAATATTTGCATGTTGAAAAATGGTTTACAGTAAACACAACATAATATATAAACATAAACATATATAGATATGATTATAAATATGTTCTATTGTAACTATAAGAGTTTGTTACTCTTGTTATTCTATGTATGGGATTCTAGTGGATAATGTGACACCGTATAGCACCGTATTCTAGTTCAGATGGTCCAATGACACTGCCACTTCATCTATTGTAACGTTTTACCATCTCTCACTTCCTGTTCCACCTCCATCATCATGTGTATATGGGCCACATGCTGACCATGTATTTGTGAAGTTTACAAACCATTAAACAATCAAATTTCTAACATAGAAATAAGTTTGTGCCGTTTATTGTCGTCTCACTGTGTGTGGCCTCTCATAGCCCTCGAGTCACTAAAACTGAAAGTTCAAGCAGATGTAGATTTAAAGACGTTTCTCTCTTTTTAGATTTAACAGAACACCCAGCCCAAGGTTTGCACATTCCCCGGCCCCATTAAGCTGCATCACCAGAAATTCAAATCCTACAATCCTGCGGGAAGTAGGGCCTAACTAGGACTGATACTCGTAATTGGAAAAATATCCACCGTGTCTACGACGTCATTGGCTGATGAACATGGATCCTGGGCTGGAAGCACACAGATGTTTCCTCCCAGGTGCTCTGACCCCTTGGCTAATCCCTTCAAACCGCTGCGTAATTATTAATGGAAAATATGTTGGGATATTGACCTCTGAGTATCATTGCAAGACTCCTTCATATGAAATCCGCCATGACTAGATAGATCATTTTGTGACAAACAGCACATGTGCATACATGCAGCAGTGAAGCAGGTGGAACTGCAGGGGTTTCGATTACGTGCAATTCCAATAATATAAAAATGACTTGAATATCGTTCAGGTTATGTTCATTTTGGCTGAACGTATGACCAAGTTCAAGGGGAAAGAACCTGCGAAACTTCGTGAGCGTCGAATCGTTGAGTGCGTTGAGTTACGGAAAGCACATAAGAATGAGAATTTCTTGAAAAGGAGAAACATTTCTTTGGCTTCTGAATTTTGGTAGGTTCGACAGGATGCTTTAAATATGTGCCCACTGATGAAGCCAATAAGAGGCAAGGCCACTGTCACTGCGGCTGTCATGGTAACAGACATTATGGTGAAGATTTGTCAAACGCTCATTGAGGATAACCAGCTTCGAGTTTCTTAGACGAGCCTTGAATCTAAACGTAGACATCCACGAATACCGACACCGCACAGAAATATCGCTAAAACCAGAGAGTAATATCCATCTGCCGAATCTCTGGGTGTTTTCTTCAATGTCAGTTAGACGAAAATGCGGAGTACCACTGTGCTCTGCAGCGCCCTCTACAGTCATGTCTGTATTGAAATCACAATGGCTTAGAAAGGTGAATGTATTCACAATGATCTAGTTTGTTCTTCTTGTCTCATTTAAGATTCAGGGCTGGATTGTTTTTTTTTACGTAGTATACCATACAATAGTATGTTGTTTTATGAAAGACAATGTAAAGGATAACTAGGGCCCAGAAATGCCTCTGGAACTTGTTTTACAGTCTGTGCTTCTCATTCTGGCCGCTGATTCAACCTCTCTGCCTCTTGGGGTTTCCCTCCCACTCCTCTGCACCCTGCTGGTACAACCGCTCCGTAACCTGTATCACAGAGACGTCCTTCTAATCCAAACTGACCTCTTACCGGGCTGAACAGCCAGGTCACCGGGAGACCAACCCGACAGCGGGTCAGCTGAACGAAATGTTCTCACGTCTGATACGGTCACAGGCCCCCTGCTCACACGCCTAATCCAGAGGCCTGACAGCACAGAGAACCACAGAAGAAGTCGTCTTCATCACCGGGTGTTGAGGATTTACGCACTGCCTGTTTCCTGGAGAGAGAAACAGGAAGTTGCGTGAGCCAAAGCCTTTGGATGTGGGGTGACTGATGGGAGGACGGTGGGGGGCGTGGAGGAAGTGTGGTGGGTGTGATTTCCTGTCAGTGAACTGGGTCGTGGACGGCTGAGCCAGGCTGGCTGAGCAAATCGTCAAAGCGGCCGTGACTCCCCAGTTTGCCATCGTTAGTTAGTTCAACTTGAACTTGTCAAAACAGAACGGCAGAAAAAGAGGAGGACGGAGGACAGAGGGAGAGAGAGAGAGAGAGAATGAAGGGAGGGGAGAAATGAGAAAGAAGGAACGGAAGAGGAACTGACCAATATGGATACACTAAGGTTATTTCAAGATGAGGCAGTTTGTCTTCAAAGCATCCAAAATACAGAGTAGGCTGGCTGAGGAGAAGATGGAAAGATAGAGAGAGCGTCAAATCAAAGAAGTGAGGGCCTACCCAGACAGCTGCAGACACTATCACGCACATAGGCAATTAATAAACAGTGTTAACCTTCTCCAACCTCCACCAGCTACTCCCAGTTAGTTCCCTTGCTGTCTCAGGGTTCCTTTCCCCTCAAATGTTCCCACCACCCTATTCTGCCTTCTTCCACCGAGACCAATAAACATACATTTGTGAAATGGAGTAGATGTGTTGAACGTTAGCTTTCATAATGTGGTCAACGTTGATGCTAGCTGAATTTGTTGTGTCAACCATTTACATTTTACATTAAATGTAGTCATTTAGCAGACGCTCTTATCCAGAGCGACTTACAGTAAGTACAGGGACCTGAGGCAAGTAGGGTGAAGTGCCTTGCCCAAGGACACAACGTAATTTGGCATGGCAGGGAATTGATCCGGCAATCTTCTGATTACTAGCCCGACTCCCTCACCGCTCAGCCATCTGACTCCCGCCATCTGTCACCCGGCTGTTTTCAATGACAATGCAGACATTATGCAGACATCTGAAGAGGTCATGCGAAACCACCTCTCCAGATACACTTACTCTAATTGACGATTGTCTTTCACCAATCAGTTTCATTGAGTGAGTATAACTAGCCAATCCCTGCATCTCTCCCATCCTTGCTGCTGATCCATGATAGGTTGGCTCGTGGGAATTGCTCTGTTTGTACTACATGCTCAGCCTAGCAAGTTCTTTCAGTTCATGTAGTTGTGCATTCATGTCACATCACTGTTGTGTGCTTAAGGAGCCGTTCACTCGCTGGTGCGTCTGCACCTTCCATTAGCCAGCTGACACAGAAAGACTCTCCCTGTTACCTCTATTATTATGTTTGATAGAGAAATGGAGAACTGACTGTCTTACTTGAGATTGTAAAGTCTGAAGTAAACAATCCACAAGCACTTTCCAACTCCACGTTCACGCAAAATAAGGCCTGATATCGATTTTTGTTCCGTTAAAGTCATGTAACGGTTTGGCTTCCACGGACAAGAAACTTCACAGTTGCAACGTCACTTGTCGGTTTTCCTGAAACTTTCACATCGCCCGGAGAAGTTCTCCCATTCAACACGTGTGTCTGTTACAGAGTATAAACTAGTGTCACTCAGTGTTTCTGAAAGAGGCCAGTAAAAAGGTTGTCTTGCATTTTTGCTTCAATTGTAGTTCCTTCTGTTTCATTAGGCATGTTCACACGGTGACCCTGTTCCACATCATTGTGTTCCTGTGACACGTGACGAGGACATGGACAGTAAATACGGACGGTAAACACACTCATGCTGCTTTGCGGTTCTTCTGGTGTTACGTAACATTGATTGCACAACCTTTTAATAGACCAACTAAATATATAGTTAACCTGCACTGTAAACCCCACAAATTCTAATTTAGAATACTTCAGAATTTATACAATAATTGATTTATTAAATATATTTTATTATTATGTAAGAGATTAGATTACTTAAATAGTTTTATGTAATCAGTATCCACAAATGTTTCATTTAACACTTTTGGGGGGTTTACAGAGAGAAGTAATAAAATAGTGTAAACTACTTAACGGTCATTCAACATCCACATCAAAACAGTGGTCTCCTGAGTCTATGAACCCAGCACATTAGTTACTCCACAGAATATTGACTATGCCATTACACAAAACTGCAAGATACCTTCTTTCAGTGGACAACTGACCGTGCATTACCTTGCATGTTTACTCAACAGTGACAAAACCTCCATCCTTTATCCTCTGACTTGTCCTGATTATGAACATCCCTGGTTAACCTCGGCAGCAGATAGTTTTTGTCTCCACAAACCAATTTTGAAGGCCAGCTACAGACGAGTTTCAAAGACACAAATCAAAACAACAGAAGAAAAGTCACTACACAGATACGCTTTAGATTTCCCTACGGAGGTTCGCTGCGCTGGGGAGTATAGCGCATCTAACTTTCTGTCTCCCGTTAACCAATCAGAGAGATGCATCTGCCAGTTGTTGCTCCAAACAGACACGGATGAGAGCCCGGCAATTAGAGCAGAAATAGATGAATATTCATGAGGTATGGCAACATCAGAGTTGCGGTGAGTGATCCAGTAAGGGTCCTCCTTGGCAGTGAAATGAATGTTTGTGTTTGGAGCGTGTTGGTTTTTGCTTTTCCTGATGTTGGCGTCCCGTAGGCAGGAGCTAGCTTAGCCCTTCCAAACTTTAAGATATAAACCTACAAAGTTGTTAGATATGTGCTTTGTGCAGTGGTTGTGTTGCTTGGTAAGATTGTGTAATTTGTCCAAACACAACTGTTATACAGTATATGGTAATAAGAATTGACCCAAAATCAAATGGAGTATATGACTGAAGTTGTTGAAAGGTCAATGACTTACTTGATATTTACATGATATTAACATTCGAGAAACATGACAGAGTAACTGAAGATTTCATGTTTATGTAAAAATAAACACTTTCTGACATTTAAGTGTTCTGTTTTAGTAAAAGCAGACACTGGAATATAAACAAAGGACAATAGTATTCATGTATCAGATTTAACAATGTTTTATTTATACATACACTTTAATTTTACACTAAATCACATTATAGTATCATCTCCACTCTTCACAGCATAAACCAAAACAATCTCGTCTGTAGGATTGCGGAAATAATTCAAAGGCATCAGTGCACTGACGAATGCGCGGAACTAATCAAATATGAGCGCCACTTAACCCTTTCAACACCAGGGTGCGTGCACGCAAACGCAATCCTGCCATCAACACCAAGGCTCGTGAACCGCTGTCCGTGGTCCTGAACGGTAGCCTCCATCAGCCTTTACTGACTGCATCTCAAGCTCCCTCCAGACTCTCATCCCATTACATTTTTACCACTCTAACATCTTCCAACCGTGTATTGATTAATATGTATATGTCTCGGGAGGCTGAGATATGGCCTGTAGATCATGAAATGGGCGACAGGGACGCCATTTCTTTTTATTGACTTCCCGGAGAGTTCTGTCCTCCTTGGCCCTCTTTAAAACGGCAGTAAACGTCACTGCCTTGCTCGAAACTATTAATATGCATGGAAACGTGGAGAACCAGCCATCGATCAACGGTAAAGAGTACAGTCATGTGGTTTATCTCACTGAAATGGGAGAGGATCCCATCGATGGTACACAAAATACTTCCTTCAGAAAGGTGTACGGGTTAAGTCCACGTTGTGGTACAATTAAGTACAATAACTTTTTTTAACCAATTGTGATTGAGTTGATTTTATTTGATGTGTGGTGTAGGATCTGAGTGATTTTATGGTATTTCGCTGTAGGTAAAAGAAAAAAACACATTCAATGCCATCTGTCAGGCGTAACCGTTGACACACATGACCTATTTTTACAGGTGTGAAAATCGCTTAGAACTCATTGACAGCATGCTATATCATTCAACATGTTGCGTGATATACGTTGCCAGAGCTTGTTCATGAAGGCCAGTTCATTTGGTTAATTGTTATTTCCTTTGGGATCACAAGGGGTTGTGAACCCATCCTGCTAATTCATTGTAAAACGATATGACGATGAGAGATGGTGATGATGGAATGTCGGTGCCATGAAACAGGTTTAAACGGTTAGGTTCTCCCCACATGTCATCAAATTTTGTGATAAACTATGTACTTGTTTGTTTATGAGCCATATACATCGTGAGTCAATGAAGTGGAACGCGCCGCTCGGCTTACTTCGTATGTTTACGCTTCTCATTAACATTCTCCGTTTGTCGGTGATGCTGAAACGATCTGAAAGCCAGCTGGATCTCCAGCGCGCAGAGCGGAGACGAGCAGTGTTCCTGTGCGTTAAAGGAGGTGTTGGCTCACATGAGGGAAGCGACTAGAAGGAAAAGCGGCATAGACAATAGCCTACTTAATCATTCTTTTACAGCTGGAACTAGTGACAGAAGCTGCCCTTTACAATAACCCCGTGCAGAAAATAATAGCTAGTGCATTTTTCCTGCATGTGTCCAACATGTGTCGAATCTAAAATAGACTTTTGTTGAAGAAACAAGGATACCCAGGTCTGTCGCTGGATATGCACACCTTTTCTGTGGAAATGCCTAAGATTATGAATTTGTCGGTTTTATTTTTATTAATTTTAAGGGGAATGCCGCTCGGAGGTTCTCCCAGTGTTCAAATTGGTATGTATTACTCATTTCAATTCAAATCTTTGCACAGTGAGCAGCCTTAACTGTGTCAAATAGTCTACTTAATTTTCGAAACCAAATAAATGTGTGAAAGATGCAAAGTATGTTGAGGTTTTCTCTTGTGTTTGTTACAGGGGGGCTCTTTCCAAGAGGCGCCGATCAGGAGTACAGTGCTTTTCGGATAGGAATGGTTCAATTTGGCACCGCCGAATTCAGACTGACGCCCCACATTGACAATCTGGAAGTAGCCAACAGTTTCGCCGTCACAAATTGTTGTAAGTTACAAACGAATTTCAGTTATTTAGGATAAACAATTTTGGTCGACCAGGTGGGTTTGTCGAGACAGTTAAATAATTATAAACCGTAGCCTAATTATTAACTGACTTTGGAGTGGTGGATGCAATTCTTTACGTGACCATTCTTCACGATTCTTTGAGTGACAATTTATTTAAAAAGTGAACAAAAACAACTGGATAGCCTAGCTCTACTGATTTTAAGATCTGTCAGTCGTCTCCGTTTATGTGCCCTCTTATAACGGCAAGGGAAAGTTGGTTTCCACAGTAACAGTCACGTCTGTGCTTTTCACAGAGAACAACGTCGAGCAGCAAATCATTTCTATCAGCTTACTCATTTCTTAAGTTTTTAGCTATTAGCCTACAGGTATTTCCTTTCACATATCAAGGCTACTGTCAATAACTTTTCTTTGATCTCAATCCGCAATTGTCTTAAAATATGTAGCCTCGGATTGCCTTTCCGTCGATGCTCATGACTACTGTAATTAAATCGAATATGTGTGGTTTGGAGTGTGGAAGTGGTCTTAATGAGAAATATAGGCTAGTGCTATACAATTCAGAATAAATAGATCACGATAGGCTTGTCGCCCTCGGGGCAGGGAGATGATAATCTGAATTCGACGCTCAGGGTTTGTAGATACACCATTTACTGTCCTTTATCTGTCATCTGATGCAAACCACTCAACAACTGCTAAATGTATGTCCTTCTCATAGGATATAGACTAGTCGATTCGTTTAATAAGTCTGTTAGATGAAGCTATAATCCATGAAATTCAATTGTAGGCTTGTATCTCCATTGCTACACGTTATATTAAGCTGTTGCCAAGCGACATACCCTTTTGAGTCTTTTAGAGCTTCTATATCAAAAGAGTATTTGATTGGTATTGCATTGATTGCCTTCGCTTGTGTTGTGATGAGAATGCCAGTGCGCGAGACAGATGCACCGGGATGATGCTGGAATGAAGTAGGCGACATCCCTGTCAATCATTAACAGTTCCTAAGGAAGAGCGTTTTTTGGGGTGTGATGTCAGAGATTGTTCAGAAGAGTCTCCTTCATTCATGGATTTACAAATAATCAGAGCTTAATTCACATTTTCGACAGCCATTTATATCCTTAATATGAGTTCACCTCACTTTAAATAGGACACAAACAGATGCGTCTCTTCAAAACTTGAAACTTTCCTGTTTTCTCACCCGTGAACGTTTGCCTCCTGGAGACAGTTCTTCTCTGATGAATGGATGTTAGACTCTAGCTTAAACCAGCAGATGGCAGTCTAACTTGTAAGGCGTTTCTTTCTATTTTGTATTCCTTCTCTAAATAGAAAGCCCCTGTGCTCCATTGAGTAAAGATATTATAGCAAGTCCCCTTGAAATCATATCAATCAATTAGGAGTTTATATTTTGCTCCTGAAAAATGTTGTTTTAATGGGGCAGGGCATCTTACATCATACACAGGGGAAAATAATACTTTTAAAGTATTATATATACAGTATGTACTCCATGAATACCTTATCAAACCATCATCCCACAATTCAAACTAACAGCTAGAGTCAGAAACATCTATATCATGTGTTTCCTATGATATCTGGCATGCTGTATATTTAATGGTGTATGCACATACTGTATAGATACAGTCCTACAATGCTAGGATTTTAACATGTCAATGAATAATGCATTAGTCATGCATGTATCTGGCTAATCATAATGCCTGGTCCACAGATATGAACAATGTGAGTCTGTGTGTTTCTGGTGGAGTGGGATACAGACTGAGTGAGAGATGGACATATACACATATGAGAGACAAACAGTAAAGAGACAGAGAGAGAGAGAAATTAGAAATACTCTCTCTTCTACTGTCCTTGATCTCAGCCTGGCTGTGTCTATCCTTGCGAGCGCACGTGAGCATGTGTTTGCAAATCAGTGTTCATGCACTCAAGCTTTTGATGTATTTTTTCCTCATCACATCCGAGATAAACCCTACCTCATTTGGGAACCAATTTCAGAACAGACCATTTAACACTCCAAAAGATATCCCATTTTATGGTTGAGTCACAGTGAGTGATCATTTGATGTATCCACTGACTGCTTATTGCCATACATACAAGTGTGTATTGTTCTGTGATAAAAAGCCAGAGCAAATCTTATTTGTACCCAAAATCAAGTTTAATTATGTTGATGTCCCACTATTTTAGAGCAAGCAGTGACAAATTAAGCAGGCTGGGGAATTGGCTGGTCAGAAATGAGGCTATAGCCTCCTTCCTCTGTCCTGAAAACAAACGTTATTTCACAATAACCCATTTACTGAACACATTATAATACAGGGCCTACAATATCAGTTACTCATTTGAAACACTTTTTATGGCTGATGTCTCCTCTCATCTAGTTTAAAATCTGCTTGGCTTGTGTTTGCCTGTGAGGCGACTGGGCCAACCCTAATTGTGTTGATGTGGACCAAAGTATCCACTATGTATAGCTCCTACTTAAAGCAATTGGAGTTTAACATGTGAACTGCCAGGATTTTCAACAGTGCGGACCAAGATGTGAAGTTCTTGTTGCATGTCTAAAAACAGGATCTAATAAAAAGGGTTTATATTTACTTCATGGCGTTTAAGCTTAACCTGAGCGACCTCTCCTCATCTTATCGTGCGAACGTTTCAGGATTAAGGCAGCGCGTCGACGGAACGACACCATCCCACAACGCTAATCTGAGTCTCCTCTTAAAAACGTCTCCTTGTAAGATCTGTTGTACAAGCCAATAACAACTAGCTCTTAACTGCGCAAATCCATTCTTGTGGATTCTGTAACATATTCGTCACCAGAGGGCTGGTCACTAAGGGTGCCATGGTGACAACAACTCCAGTACCTTTGGCCCTGTTTCAATCAAGACCTCCCCCCCTACAGCAGCCTCATCCATCAGATGGTAGAGTACCTTGCCAAGGAGATGGAGTACTCGGCTAGCGAGGGGATTAAGTACAGTATGGGCAGTCCTTGACATCTAGGACATCCCCATTATGATGAACAGCACTCCTCCAGCATCCGACCCAGAAGGTTTCTGCCTGTGCTGGGTGTTTTTATTGTTCCAGTGCTGCAACATGGACACGCATAGGAACACATTGTTATCCGAGTAGCTCGGATACTTTAAGATCACCGTAAAGAAATGTACGTTTCACTCAGTATGGATGCTTAGGAAATGTGTCGTTTTGGGGAAATTAGCAAATATAGTTTGTTTAGAAGGATTTCAAGATAAAGCAACAGTATTTAAGTAGTTACATGAGTCTGATGGCATATCCACGTAGGAATTGACAGCAAAATATTGGTTTAGTGTAATCGATGTTTGGATCAACCATGATTGCTTTGTTTATTTTTTCCCCTAGAATGTTTGCTTTGGGAATCGTTTATTAGCATCTGAAATGCTGGAGCAGAACTCTGTCTAGGGACGATCTCCACACTATGTTGATTAGGATTTGATTTGTCCGTGTCCTCGAAATGTATTTTGGTCTCCGCGTGTGTTCTTGACAAACAGGGACATCTGTGTGTGTGCTTGCTTGCACGTTTAATTTCCGTTTAAAAAACAGATATTTTAACGAAGGAACAACAGGCAGGACACAAAACTAGAGAGAAGAGGTAACTCATAAGTCATAAGGGTACAGGAAGCAAGATCAAAAGCATCATTCTTGATCCATCACATTTAACCATCACGCAACTTTGCCTTTGAGAGACGTTATCTGTGGGCAAGGCCGAACCATTAAAAACGACAGAATGATTCATACCTGTCCAAAACTACCACAAGAAGTCAAATCGATAGGAGGGGCCATTCTCCCTCACAGTCTGTCACGATATGTTTAGCCAACCAGCTCTCTCTCCCTGGTTCTTGACAATGCAATTCAATCCTATTCAATGAACAGAGTCCGAGTCCCTGTGAGGCTGGAGGGAGGGCGCACTAAGATCACTCCCGTCAAAAGAGTTGCTGGAGAAGGAAGCGCCCGTGGAAACCGAGGAGAGTTGAGGAGTGGTGTGTACGTGCATGTGTGTGTGTGTGTGTGTGTGTGTGTGTATGTATGTCTGGGTGCGTGTCTGTGTGACCACTTGTGTGCATAGGAGAGAGAGAAACTCTAGGTGATGTGTGATTGTAGAAGTAGATTGGAAATAGGAAGTCTGGTAGATGTTTCCCCTGGTTACCACCGCGATTGAGACAGCTTACACACACACACGTGCACACACACAAACACACACCCCAGGCTGATATCCTCCAGGGGCTAGCTCCCCCTGTAGCTGGGAGCAGGAGAGCAGGAAAAGTTGGGGGTGCTCCCAGCAACAGAGAGGTGCACACCTGTATGTTGGTCCCTAAATAAAGTCAGAGTAAAATGTGTTTGTGGTTTTAAAGGATCCTAACCTTTCGCACAGTCTCTCAGCTGTGATGGACATTCATCACTCATGAAGCACAGCACTGAAGGTAGTCAGCCACATGGTCTCATCGGAACTCTGGAGTGTCACAATATTTTGTTGGGAAACAAAAAGAGACTTTTTGTGTCTGTGTGTGTGCGTGTGTGCGTGTGTGTGTGTGTGTGTGTGTGTGTGTGTGTGTGTGTGAGAGCGCTTGGGAGTAACAACTCATGGTGTGCTTTAAATGTTTCCCAGCTGTCAAACTATGGACAACATGTAGTCATTAGCTGTTTTTGTCAAGTTCTGTACCGTAGTAAAGTGTAAGGTGCTACCCTAAGATATCATATCATAGCACATAATGAAATACTTTTACAGCAAGCCAAGGCAAAGATCTGCCAGGAGTTAATGAAAAAAACATGTCTGCCAACCGACATTTTGCCAATACAGGACTGAGTCAATGTACTGGCTTCTCTCCTGTTAACAATACTACTTCACCCACCACAATGCTTTTTGCACTTCAGGAAAATTAACACCTTGGATTGACACTCTAGTGACACCCTGGAAACTTTTAAACAGGTGCACTACAGCAGACTAATTCAAAATCAGATTTTGGGGGGCGTTTTGTGATCCAGTTACCATAGTTACATGCATGCTTTGAAGATGAGTGAAGTGTTTTCAATTCGTACAATGGTATTTTCATGATGTTTCCCATGTTTGTGATTAATAATCAGTAGCCTATGGTTGTTTGGTCCTGTACCGCAATCATTTTTTCTACTGTAGCCATGGCGACACTACCATTGACATTTAGATGAGTACCTTTCCTTTGACTTTATTTCAGTCGATGCTCTTATCATGCATGCCTGGAAACACTCTTGAATACATTTAAAATCGTAAAAAAAAAAAAAAAAACATGTCGTCACAGTGCTTTAAGAGTAGAACATTTTCTTTGTGTTTTGCAGACCACATGCGTTGCCAGACAAGAGTGGCATTTGAAGCTGTAATTAAGCACTTTCACGTCTGTTTGATTTTGGTCGTATTCAGAATTTGACATCGCAGATTCGAGTGTCAAGGTTTCCAGTGCATCCAGACTCAGTCATGCAGTTCCGTTTTGAGAGCACACAGTACCTAAGTGAGCTGAATGAAGCACAGCTCTCTAAAGAGACCTGTGTGTTATATTCAGCTCTCTCCAACACTGAGTGTGTCTGGTTACCATGACAGCAGCTCTCTTGGGCCTGATAGATGAAGCAATGTTTCAGTATGACTAGCTTAGTATAGAGAGTGAGACATCATTAGGGAGAACGTACTCAGTAGCTGTGTTGGTATTTCTATTAAAGGTCAACGGATATGCTTTTGCATTTAGCAATTTGGTCGCAAATTGTACCTCAGATCCCCAGACTAGCTTTCGCGGAAGATATTAGTAGAGTTTGTAGGCTGCAGAATGCACATATTGGTCTCTGAGAATCAATACCGTCTCTTGAATAGTGTATTGTCTTTTATGAGGTATGGCATAAAGATTTCTTTTCTTCAATTCTTCCCTAGAGGCAGGAATTTTATCAGCAAATTGATTTTGTCGTCCTATGTTAGGGTTATATTTCTCCTCTGCATCTGTTATGGTTTTGCCAGAACAAGCTGAGTCAATTGACGTGAAATTAAGGAAAAGACGGTCTTTTTCACATTAGGGACTTGGAAGAGCGAGGGAGACTCCCCCCCCCCCCCCCCCCACCATCCCACATGGCATGCATCCAGCTGAAACAAAGAAGGTGGAGGAGGGGTTCCAGGAGGGGTGAGGGCGAGGGGGAGGCAAGGGGGGGGGGGTCTTGGGTGACGGAGAATGAACTCTGCTGTCCTGCCACAGAGCAGCTGGCGGAAGAAGCCACCCCACAGACGCAAACGAAATCCCACAATGCCTCAGTCAGGCTCAGTGGTCACCTCGCGAGTCACACAAAAGCACTATTGAGACACGTCGGCCAATTGGACTCAAAACTGAGATTGGGTGATAAGCTGTTTTGCAATTGGCTGGAAGGGGGGAGCCTATTGTTGACCAGCTGAAGTGGAACTAATTGGGATTCAGCTGAGATAGATAAATAAATAAACAAGGAGGGTAAGATGAAAATGAGATTCCACCCATGGGCGTCGTTTGTGTAAAGAACAAAGAGATGAGCTCCCTTTTGTAGTTCCTGCATGCTTTTTTTTTCTCTCCCTCTCTAGAGTACTGGTCAGGATGTCAATCCTTAGTAGATGTGTTTGTTTGATATTCTGAGGTGACCGAGAGATTAGCTAATCTACTGTAAATCTGTTGACACAGTTTGAAGCTGTGCTCAGTGGTAGAACAGCTGACTGCAGAACAAGAGGTTGCAGGTTTGAATACCCCCTGGAGGTCTCTTTTGATAAAAACATCTGCTAAATATGTTATTATTGTACATTATAAATGGTGGTGACACGTCTAAAATGTCAACAGTGAAATGTTCTGCATTGTCTGAGCGAACAGATTAATTCTGATAGATAATACCTAGCTAATGATCAGGATGTAATGGTTTGTGGATGTGTGTGTGGGTTCCTGCTTTTTATAAGTGGCTGAGCTTTCAACCATTTTCAGCTCTAATATCAAAGGGCCGCCATTTTGCAGTAAAAAGGCCTACATTCACACATGCAGGTGAAATACATTTCGCAGACACATTTAAAGTTCC
Organism: Hypomesus nipponensis; assembly: GCF_054491055.1. Lineage (NCBI taxonomy): Eukaryota > Metazoa > Chordata > Actinopteri > Osmeriformes > Osmeridae > Hypomesus > Hypomesus nipponensis. Next base: position 2,082,186 of record NC_140361.1, read on the forward strand.
CCATCCCCACATCAAACACGGTGAATTACACAATAGCAGAGCTTTCACATTATACCGTTTTTTGTTTTTCCAGCTGTTGTCCATTTCAGCTAATGCTACCTCTCATCCACAATCAAATGTGAGGATTCAGATGTCAAATCACATTCGACCCGATGGATGAAAACCTTTTCTATGAAACATTGTGCCGTGGATGTGGAAAGGAGGGCAGCTAATTGGGACAGCTAAATATATATCCTAGGGTGAAACCCTTTTCCTCGGCCATAGGAGGGTTATTCACATCAGTGGAGCCAGGACATATTTTACAGTCCTGTCCAGATGTGTAATGAGGTAGCTGACAGACTCATCGCTGACTTGGGTATTTATGGGACACCCCTGTGTGCTATCGCCTCGTATAGTTGAGGTTGAACATGAAACAAAGCACGAAGCAGTCAATATTACGTATCTATTCCTGCAGGAAGCGCTTCTTGCGTAATGGACATGTAACATATCAAGCAATGCAAATGTGCACAGGGAGTGTCAAAACCCCATTATTCCGAACTCCTAATGAGCTGAAATGAGATGACATGCTCGGATTGCAGGGACTGTGTGGTCGAGTCATCTTTAACCAGAGAGAATGAGACAGCCAGTCAATTAAGGCTACATACATAACTCTCTGTAGTTATGCTAATGAGTCTGTAGTCTCTGTAATGACTGCAGAGTACTTCCTCTCACTGCTCAACTTTTCGACTGAGACCCCCTGCTGTTTCCGTAGAGTTTCTGCTCCTGCCCCCGACTCTGTTGAAGCGATTCCTCTCTTCTGTCATTGCTTGCTGATCTTCTATCCTCAGATGTTACTGCTCTCCTTGATACCTGCTTTTCTCAACCTCAACAACTTGACTTAACTGTCATTCTGGGTCCAATTGTGACAGGGTTTACGGAGCTCAGAGTGTCATTTGTTCGTATTTAGAAAAGACAAATTATTCTTTGGAAAACTTAAAATCATTAAATGGAAATTATTTTTGGAAATGGGTTGGATGCTGGATTTCCAGGACAACAGGGTGCTTAGCATGTTGAAGTGATTCATTCACACACACAGTTTTGTAATATCCTCTTGAAACACATTTTTGGGATTACAAACGGCATTTTGTTGTATCGTCTCTAAACACTCCTCAGATTATGCCGAAGTATGACACCACGGTAAACATTTTTGGAATAACAAACTGTCTGGAGTTGTGGTTCGAAATCACTGCTTGTGGATGCAGCATTAACATAATAATAAAATTCTGTTTCTGATTTTTCCTCAGCTAGGCTTATTAGGGCTGGTTCATCTACCACGTAAAGCGATGTACCCAGACACTTCAGTCCAGGGGGCATTTCTGATACAAGAATAAAGCCAAGTTTCATTGGAAACCAGTCATTTGTGACAGGGTAGTAATGGCTTTGACTGAATCCGTGCCATTTCTTCCAGCAACAGCTTTGTGTTATTATTTTTTTGCTTAATCAAAGAATCTAAAAAAGACAAATATTCACAAATTGTGGTATTAAAGCAATGCAGTTCCTCATTACACTTTTTTTGAAAGCACCGAATTGTAACAAAATACTCTTATGAAAAATGTTATTGGCACCTCATTTGATGACATTATGGACTTCACAACATTAACCAAATTGTATTTGTTGGTATTATCTGCTGGAAAGGCCTCAAGGATTGAATTTTCTCAGCTGAAGCTGAGATGTTGCATTTGGTCGCTAACCAGGCTTGATCTAAGGTGTGTCGTTAAGACCCATAAACTTGTCAAGGGAGTCTTGAAATACTCTGCCCTTACTGGGTAGGAACAAACTACACCAAGTCACCTGGTTCACCAACTCTGGGATAAAACATCCTAGAATACACATCTTTTTGGGGGTCTTTACTGGTGAACATGCGGTTGTAGTCACCAAGGGAGACCATTCACAGTCAGTGAGAGATCAAAATGTGATGAGTCAGGTTAGTGTGTGTGTCCACATCAAGCCAGTGTCATCAGCTTAGAGGATTAGGCATTGGACACGAGCTGAGGAAACCATCACGAAGTCTTCAGCGCTGCACTTCAAACAACCCTCTTGGAACCTTTGTTGCAGTCGGTGAACAAATGTTCGAGTAATCTGAACGTGGAGCTTTTAATTAAAGCCATTACCCTAGCCATCCCATTTTTGATCAGCTTGTTGTTTTGTGTATGTAAAGAATTTCTGAAATGCCTTACTGTTGATTCCTTATGTTGGATCTGGTGTTTTCTTATTTGTCACTTTTATTTATTGATGGATTATTGTATTTACCACATAAACAAACTTGGTGTCCCGGTTTGCCTCTATTGAACTCTTCAATAGAGTTGCAGTGGAATAAAGGAATGTATGTAAATCACATTCTACATATTGGACTATTCGAATGAAACACTGTCACTGCAAAACCATTCCAACCAAGCCAGCTAAAACTGTCGCTAGTGCATCCTCTCTACTTCCTGTGTCAGCAAAGTCCTGTCTGTTTTGAGGAAATGCTTGAATTAATTACATTTGAGGACATACATGTCTGATCGATAACTATTTGCGATTAACGTTGCGATTTGCTGACCTCTGTCCGACGTCTCGTTAATAGGCCACTGCTGGAGGCCTTTGTCACCGGTCAACGTTCAGGTTCTCCAACTTCAGTCTCCTATATCATGGATATTACAGCTTGTCCATAGGTAATAAGGACTTGGGATGAGAGATGGGTTACAGAGCTGGCGTATTTCGCTGTGTGCTGCGTCAGCTTGTGGTAATTTTGTGCATAAGTGCACACGATCTGTCACGTAATTAAACATATTTCAAATACATCACAACAAAAATTGTCGAAAATGAACAAATAACAACGCTTGCCTACTGATTTATAAATGAACGAGAATAGATGGTTGCGGTGGTCATAGTTTTTTTAACCCCGCCAAGACCTCTGAAGGATACAATATAGGCCACAGTAGACGTATATAAATGGCAGTCTATGTATGGCTGGGGGCCATGATGTAGACATGCACTTCATTTCTACTGTATCTACTACACATTACCCTGGTGGAATCACCAGAGAAGGGCAAAATACCTCATAAATCAAGCAGAAGGGGGGAGGAGGAGGAGCGAGTGATGTCTTACGGTATGCCTGGACAGATATAGAGTTCCCTACAAGGTTTCATCTGAACTGGTCTCTGATAACAGTAGGGCACGGCCCATTCACAACTGCTTATTACTCACTCTGTATTGAGGTCCTACAGTGTGGGACTCCGGTAAAAAGTTGAAACAAATTGCTGGTAAATATTTCACTTTTGGAAATGGAGCGTTCCCCAGGCAGTGCTTCTGGATGACGTTTTCCATGAATCTGCGGAAACTGCATCTCTCCTTGGAGTCCTGGAGCCAGTAATGTGCAGTTCAAGCCATTAAAAAGACAATATTACATGACTGTACTCTATTACTGGGTCCTCTATAGTGAGTACTGTGTAGTCTGTACTGTGTTCTAAGTACTGTGTATTGTGTTTTGTATACTATGCACTGGATGCTGTTTCCTGTGCTGTGAGGCAGTAGCAGTGGCAGTAAAGGGAGGCAGACTTGATTGTGACCGTGTGTCTCCTCTGTTTTCAGTCTGCTCGCAGTTCTCCAGAGGAGTTTATGCCATCTTTGGATTCTACGACAAGAAGTCGGTGAACACGATCACGTCGTTCTGCGGGACACTACACGTGTCGTTCATCACGCCCAGCTTTCCTCTGGATCTCCACCAGCAGTTCATCATCCAGATGAGACCGGACATTAAGGGTCCGCTGCTCAGCCTCATCGAGTACTACAAGTGGGACAAGTTTGCCTACCTGTACGACAGCGACCGAGGTCAGAACATGTTGTCTTTCTGTGTAGGCGTGTGTGTGTGTGTGTGTGGGGGGGGGGGGGGGGGTGAAAGTGTGTGTGTGTATGGGGGGAGGGAGGTAGATTGTGTGTGACCATCACCAGCAACCACAGAGTGCCTGCTCTGGAGTAGAACTATTCTTTTATTGCATGGAGTAGATCATAAATGTAATTTTGAAGTTTATAATGCAAATAATGTTATTTGGCCGTACAGCAGGCTACTGCATGTCTGGTAAATGCCCTGCTTCACTCATGATATATACAGTAAATGCCCTGCTTCACTCATGATATATACAGTAAATGCCCTGCTTCACTCATGATATATACAGTAAATGCCCTGCTTCACTCATGATATACACAGTAAATGCCCTGCTTCACTCATGATATACACAGTAAATGCCCTGCTTCACTCATGATATATACAGTAAATGCCCTGCTTCACTCATGATATATACAGTAAATGCCCTGCTTCACTCATGATATACACAGTAAATGCCCTGCTTCACTCATGATATATACAGTAAATGCCCTGCTTCACTCATGATATATACAGTAAATGCCCTGCTTCACTCATGATATATACAGTAAATGCCAGCTATATTCATGATTCCACACATCAACCATATCAGAATATCTGGTTTTAGAGAACTAATCTCTAGCTGGAGGTTGTGTATGCAGTTGCTGGTCATATTCATGATGCTGAAATCATGTTAGAGACTTTTGTAGGTCTTTCAGGGGCATATTTTACATGATGCTGGGGGGGCTGGGCTATTGTCAACGCAGCTAAACAGGATTACAGAGCACTCCAACATGTGAGACACACCTGCTCAACATGGAGGCTCTGCTTAAACCTGTCAGTCCTCACTAAGTCTGGCACATTCTTTGGACCAAAAATTTAGCAAAAATGTAAATGTTACGCAGACAAAGAGTTGTTAGTAGTTCCTCGTAAACAAGGTAGCAGAACACTCAGTAAAGGGCATTGTGAGGAACAGCAAACAACTTGTCAGATAGCATCAACCATAACATTGCACCTTTAGTGTGAGAACCAGGCTTCATGGCTGGCAGCTAAATAGAGGGGCTGTTCTGCTGTCTGACATTAAGGTTTTCAGCCTTCATGGCAGCGGTCTCTGACTTCCACCACCACGCTGACCACCACCACCACACTGACACTGTCAGGGTTTCTGCTGTTCTGTGAAAGTCAAGCAACTCTGACTATGTACGATTGAATTACCTAATGTGTCTGGAGAGGAGAAGGACACATAAAAGTTTAGACTTGGTCTACTAGCTTGGGGTTATGGCAATCACTCCACAATGCTGATTAAATGAACCAGAATCTGCTCTTAGTGTCTGTCATGTAAGTGTGTTACATTGACTTTCAAGCCAAGAGAAAATTGTTATATCCCACTTGGGTTACTATGATCCACTGTTCCCATGTTGGAAATAATGGAACAATATTAATGAAAGAATGTAATAGATGCTAAAATAATACAGTACAATGGCATTCCTGATAGGAGGGGAAGGAGAATAAGGAGTTAGAATTGCTACCTTTCACTTTTTTCTAAGGACATTGAAAAATGCCGTGGTAGCAGCAGTATATTACTTTCATCCTGGTCTTACGTAACAGCCGTTCTTGTATAACAATAGCTGAAAGGAGAAATGGAATCACATTAGGTTTCATTTCGCTGTGGAATCACGCTTCGTATGTAACACCTCCCAGAGCATAAGATTTGGGACTGGAAGTCAATGACAGAGCTCCTGTTTGAGCGAGTGACACTAGGAGACGGCTGCACGCAGGCTCTCTGGGCCCCGGGAAATAGAACCGGTGGCTTACAGTTCGACTGTGTGAATCAGAGGCGTGGAGTCAACGATCACAGAGAGGATTTGTTGTCGCTTGAGTATTAGGCGGGCTAGGATTAGGCTACGCTACGGTGAAGCAGCACATGTTATGGATGTAGCATCTTCTCTCCCGTTTGCCGTACGGCGCAAAAAGGTTTCACTGACGGTGTTGACGCTGGAGAGAGCTGACTGTGAGTGTCATGTTGCATGCTGTAGACAGAAGAGATCCCTAGCTGTAGACGTGTCAGTAACTCTCTGTAACTGTTGGGTGTGATTCCTCCTGGCTCTCCCCGTCTAATTAGGTCAGATAGATCCCCTAATTCCCATGGCAACGGATGCGTGGTACGCCTACTGGTGTGATGGCTTGACGGGGAGTGTGGTGGTGGTGGGGGGAAGTGTGTGTGACTGTGTGTGTGTGTGTGTGTGTCTGTATGTGATTGTGTGTGTGACAGTGTGTGTGTGTGTATGACTGTGTGTGTGTAGATAACACTGGTTATGCTAGGGTGTACTTGAGCCGCTGTTAGATATGATGAATCCCATTTGCACATGGAGACTAATTGCTGAACTTCTCCTCCCGTGACTTTCTAGAGAGTTCTTTGAACATGATGCTATCGAGGAGGGTATGGTCACGGCTGCTAGATTTGGAAAAATTAAGTGCATTTTTATTTTTTTCCATTTTACAGTGGAGAAAGACAACATTGCTTTTATGTACTGTACACAGTCTGACTGGAAAACAAGTTGGCCAATCTCAATCTGGAGTTTGAATCCGGCCTTGGCCCTTTGCTGCATGTCTCGCTCTCTCTGCATGTCTCTCTCTCTGTCTTTCTCTTTCCCTCCCTCCCTCCTTCTCTTTCTCTCTCTCTCTCTTTCCATCCTTCTCTCTCTCTCTCTCTCTCTCTCTCTCTCTCTCTCTCTCTCTCTCTCTCTCTCTCTCTCTCTCTCTCTCTCTCTCTCTCTCTCTCTCTCTCTGTCTTTCTCTCTCTCTCTCTCTCTCTCTCTCTCTCTCTCTCTCTCTCTCTCTCTCTCTCTCTCTCTCTGTCTTTCTCTTTCTCTCTCTCTCTCTCTCTCTCTCTCTCTCTCTCTCTCTCTCTCTCTCTCTCTCTCTCTCTCTCTCTCTCTCTCTCTCTCTCTCTCTCTCTCTCTCTCTCTCTCTCTCTCTCTGTCTTTCTCTTTCCTCTCTCTCTCTCTCTCTCTCTGTCTTTCTCATTCTCTCTCTCTCTCTCTCTCTCTCTCTCTCTCTCTCTCTCTCTCTCTCTCTCTCCCCCTCTCTCTCTCTCTCTCTCTCTCTCTCTCTCTCTCTCTCTCTCTCTCTCTCTCTGTCTTTCTCTTTCCCTCTCTCTCTCTCTCTCTCTGTCTTTCTCATTCCCTCTCTCTCTCTCTCTCTCTCTCTCTCTCTCTCTCTCTCTCTCTCTCTCTCTCCCAAGTCCTTATTACCTATGGACATAGAGGATTCTTGGCATCCTCTGGTTATACTTTAGGAATTGTGGCTGCTCCTAATTGCCTGTCAGTAAGAGAGACTCATACTTTCACTGGAAAAGACTATACATCTTTCCACAAGCGATCATGGTAGCAGTACTGTCAGGTGAGCCAAGGCCATGCTTTCATGTTCTGCCTTGGGACACTCAGCTACCGCACCACTCAAGGCCTAATGTGAGGTGACACAACAATGTTTTGTTTCTGATAATTAATTCAATTATTGTTTTACTGTCAGGCTAATCTAGGACAGTATAACACAGGCCCCAAGCTCAAACAACATATGTTTAGATAATGGGTTCAACATCAAGTGAGTCTCATATGGTTTTGATGGACAGTGAATATCTTACTTTCCAGTAGAGTTGAGCCATCCTCAACTTTTTTTCAAATAAAATGAGAAAAAAAAAAAGATTCAGATCCCAAAAATTTGAATTTAGAAAAAAACTACCTTAAAAAAATGTCTTGATACTTTTCTAAGGGTGCCATGACTGAAAAAAGTTTGGGAAACACTGGTCTAGAGAATAGACGCACTACTGGAAGTGTCCGGTAATGTGTGGTTTTCATTTTCTCACATCATGCTGCCTACTTTGTGTGTAAAAGGCTGTGAAACGACCCAGTCCTCATTCCCTCCCTGTCATCCTGCCTGTTCTACCATGTGGAATAGGACCGGGCTGGTAACAATGTGTTTCATAGCTGAACAAGGTGATGGACATTATGAACATCATGGATGACATTTGGAGAGTAGAGAAATGATGACCCCTCACACTGAGAGCAGCATAACGAATCTATGAGGTTTCAGAATCTATGAACTGTGCTGAAATTGGGAGAAAGTTTGTAAGTTGAAGGTCAGTAAAAAAAAACAGTGTAATAACTAATTGGCCTGACAGAAAGCATGACTTGGGGAACAAATGAACCCTCCATTTTGTACCTTGGTAAAGGCTCTCGTCCTCATAAAACATCTGTCCAGTCACACCGAATCGATTACATCTTTAATTCTTCTTAGGGTGAAGCACTAAGCCCCTTTATCAAATCATTCTTCAACTACCCTTGACAGACTGAGGATCAATACGCTGTGAGATTTTTCTCTTTTGTTCCATCATTAAACAGGTCGGAACAATGGGTCGGAGTGTGTTCGGCCAAAATGCGGTTCATGTGAGCTATGCTCAGTAGAATCACGGTTGGAAACATTCTGTCCTGTTATACGGTTACTAATACATCTGATGCCATCATCTTCATTGGGGATCTCAAATAGAAATAGGAGTCAATCGTGGCAGGCGTGTTGATAGTCATTCCCAGTTCACCTAACCCAACACGATACCTGACCTGAGTTTTAATTTCACCATGGTTACGGTTAACTGCACCCAACCATGTTGTTTCTGCACCGAAACAAACGTGTGTTTAAACCCCTCAGCCCTGTTGTGAACGAGCCCAGAGGAAGTCATGAGTGTCCCCCTGTGTGTGGTCTTCAGGACTGACCACTCTGCAGGTGGTCCTGGACACCGCAGCAGAGAGGAAGTGGCAGGTGACGGCCATCAACGTGGGCAACCTGAAGGACGAGAAGAAGGACGAGGCCTACCGCTCGCTCTTCCAGGACCTGGAGAACAAGAAGGAGAGGAGGGTCATCCTGGACTGTGAACAGGACAAGGTCAAAGACATCATGGAGCAGGTAGGAATGTTGAAGCTGTGTGGCTTTCACTGACAGATACAGTAGACAGATAGACACAGAGACAGACAGACAGACAGGAGACTGACTGACCGATAAATAGTCAGACAGACAGACAGACAGACAGGAGACCGACCGACCGATAAATATACAAACTAACTGTACTTTTTCATCCCCTGGAGTATATTTCTAATTGAGGAGATGATCTAGGATTAGGCCCTAGTTCACAAAGCCTCTTCTAATCCAAATTTAATCTTGGTGTGTACTAGTGGTTTATCATTCTCCATTTATTCTGGTTTATCAATTTTACATTTACAAGTAAATTGTCATGGATTAGAGGTTTCTGAGTTGACATTGTTGATGCATACCCCTGTTCACAGAATCAAAACCTATTTTTATGTTAAAATATGGGCCAGGTAATAAGCGTGGAAGGCGTTGGGTTCAGCCCTCTTTCCACAGTGCTTCAATAATACAGTTTCCCCTCCACCTGATGGAATAAGCCAGCGTAGCAATCAGACTAATAGTTACAGTAATTTAGACTGGAAACTGGTATCATAGATCATGGAGTTTCGAGCAAACGAGTTCACACTTCTCGAATCGCCCATGAGGGTCAGGATGGATGTGTGTTTGAGGCATGCAGAGGTACGTCTCAGCAGACGAGGAAATCAATATCCAGTAGTTTCAGTGTTTCATCTCCAAAGCGTCCTGGTAGATCTTGGTTTCCTGCTTTCTGGCAGGTTTCTGTGTTGTTATTCAAATCTCTTTATGTAACGGGGTAGACTAACGAAGGTGTCGCTCACTCGATGGGATTAGGGGGAGCGGTGTGCCACTAAGAGGTTGTCTAGGTCACAAAGGTTCTGGATTTAACATGTTCTGAATGGTGTTTGTGTATTTCCAAGATTAGCTTCTTTTTTTTCTTCAAACAATTGATTATGGTTTTGATAGATGACAGTTGTCGGTGACAATTTCCCACATGAATAGGTTGGTGGATCACTTAATCCATAAGATTTGAAAGAATGAGTGAACATTGTCTTAGTATTTGAATGAGTTTAACATTTTCTCTCTCAAACTGGAACAGCTTGACCTACAAACTGAAATGTTTCTACACATATCTGAGATTAGATGAACACAAGTCATGTTTATTTATCTTTCCAATGTCTCTTTCAGGTCATCACTATTGGTAGACATGTGAAAGGCTACCATTACATCATTGCTAACTTGGTAAGTCTGTATTACTTATAACATTTACACATCAAATAATTACCTCACGCTGCCCTGAAGCCTTGCATTTATTTGTTTATTCTGTCATTTCTTTTATTGTTTTTCTATTTTCCTCAGGGTTTCATCGACGGAGACCTTTCAAAGATCCAATATGGTGGAGCGAATGTGTCTGGTTTCCAGATAGTGGATTTTGATGATCCCTTAGTGTCCAAGTTTGACCAGAGGTGGGAGGCTTTGGAGGAGAAGGAATACCCTGGTGCTGACAGTAAGATCAGGGTGAGTGCTGTAAACTCATGTACCCAAACACACACACACACCCTTGAGCACACTGACCCCCTTAATACAGATCCTAATCACAGATTGTGTACCATATGCCGATCCCTCCATCACCCCCTACTCCCCCTCCACTCCTCCCATCCCACCCTTACTCACCAACCTCCCCTCTCCTCTCCAGTACACGTCTGCTCTGACCTACGACGCGGTGCAGGTGATGACCGAGGCCTTCCGCTACCTGCAGAAGCAGCGCATCGACATCTCCAGGAGGGCTAACACCGGGGACTGCCTGGCCAACCCGGCCGTGCCCTGGGCGCAGGGCGTGGAGATCGAGAGGGCGCTCAAACAGGTGACAGACGGGTTGCCGTGGAAACGGCAGGTTCTCGCGCACACATGCAAAAAAAAAAATGAAGAAGAAAAACAGAGAGGGAGAGACACACACACACACACACACACACACACTCAGCTCTCCAGAGCCAACTGTCACAATGGCCCGCCCACACAGGCTCTTTATCTGGCACTTTCTATCAGGCTCCACAGGAGAGATATGAGCCTGTTCTGCACGGAGGTTCTGTCTTCCACACATGGTCTGTTACTGGGGTACTTCCTGTGAGGGGGGGGGGGGGGGGCATGGTACCATGCTGTCACTGTGGTCTGGTCGTCCTGTAGGTTCGCGTGGATGGGCTGACGGGCAACATCCAGTTCGATCAGCATGGCAGGAGAGTCAACTATTCTGTCAATATCATGGAGTTGAAGAACAACGGCCCTGTTAAGGTAACTGCCAAAACAGAATCCTGTTTGTGACACATTTTATAAAATTGTGTTGTATTTATTTTTCATCTAGCAAAGATTGTTACGCAAAGTAGCAAAAAGAAGAATGTAGAGCAGATTTTTTTACAAACCATTTACATAATGAGGTGTATGTTTGAAGTTAAGTTTATGGTGTGTGATTATACTTGTCCACAGATTGGATATTGGAATGAAGTCGACAAAATGGCTGTCACAAAGTCTGACATATTCCCCAATGAAACAACTGGAATGGAAAACAAAACCGTCATCGTGACCACGATTTTGGTAAGCGTCTTAAACTGCATATCATGTCAATTGTTGTATGGCACGAAGGAGAAATACAGTCGATGGTTTTAGAGGAAAATCTGTTTTGTGACAATGGCACCAATGCTGGTGCTGAGGCTGCTGAACCAAAAGTCGTGTGTTTTTCTGCCCCTCAGGAAGCCCCATATGTAATGCTCAAGAAGAACGCTGACCTTTTTGTTGACAATGACAGATATGAGGGCTACTGTGTAGACCTAGCCGCAGAGATAGCCAAGCACTGTGGTTTTAAATACCAACTGAAAATCGTGGGGGATGGAAAATATGGAGCCAGAGATGCAGAGACCAAAATCTGGAATGGGATGGTGGGAGAACTGGTTTATGGGGTGAGTAAAGAGATGGTCTGCTGTCAAATGCACTATTCTTCAACAGTACGTTCCAAGTTTGGCTCAGATGTTGTTGTTTGGAGGGCTGTTTTTTTTTTTTAATCACTCCATATTAAATGATAAACAAGCAGCTAACTGAACCAAAGAAACAGACTGACAAGGACATGAGGAAAGCGATTAACTGTAATTAACTACCAAGGCTCTGTCAAACACAGAGAACAAATCCCCGAGGAAGAAATTAATACAATTTTCTGTAGCTGTTATTTTAGTGGCATCAGTATGACAACTGTTTAAAATTCAAAAACAGTTCCTTATTTTTGAAATGTTCTTTCATTCTTTGTTACTGAGACTGAAACATGATCCCGTGCCTCCGTCCGCAGAAAGCTGACATCGCCGTGGCTCCGTTGACCATCACCCTGGTGAGAGAGGAGGTGATAGACTTCTCCAAGCCCTTCATGAGTCTGGGCATCTCCATCATGATCAAGAAGCCCCAAAAGTCCAAGCCAGGGGTGTTCTCCTTCCTGGACCCGCTGGCCTACGAGATCTGGATGTGCATCGTGTTCGCCTACATTGGTGTGAGCGTGGTGCTCTTCCTGGTCAGCCGCTTCAGTCCGTACGAGTGGCACACCGAGGAGTACGAGGATGGCCAGATTCAGACTAATGAGTCGACCAACGAGTTTGGGATATTCAATAGTCTCTGGTTTTCCCTCGGCGCCTTCATGAGGCAGGGCTGCGACATCTCGCCCAGGTAAGTCAACAACAAAAAAACACCCCTTCTGTTTTTAGTACTTTTGGTACAGGCCAGACTAGTTTGTTTATCAATAACAACATGATTGAAATATGTTATATGTCCTGATATGTTCTATATGAAATACGAATACCCTCTGGGCTTTTGGGATTCAGCAATTAGACGTGTCTTGGCCTTTATCATCTTAGTCCCAGTCTTAATGAATAAAGTGGCATATTAGTGTTTGGCATATAGCTGTTTAATGAAGTATGAGTGCTGCCGATTAAACTAAATTGTTTCCCACATAGCCCTAGAGAAGGAGTCTCATGTACTCTTGAGAGATTTATCATCAGGCCTCCCACCAGACCTACTCTTCAGTAATGATGCTACCACGACTCTTACAGTCTGGAGACACGTTTCACAGGGACTTAAAAAGAAATACAAAATAGATGCATCATCCTTCCGAGTTGTCTGGCCTCTTCATGTTGTTTTGTCAAAACCCTTATCCACAAGGCTGTCTCTGAGCTGCGCTACAAACCTTGTTTGTGTGGCACTATTCACAGACCGTTAATCTGTAGTCTCAGTTTGTGTGATTCACTGACTGTTCCCTTCTCACAATAGAGTAGATCTACATCTGTATAAGTCAGTGGTCGTACACAGTACATGGCATCACATAAGCTGAAGAAGAACTTGAGTAGATCTTCAGGGAACCCCCTTCTAAATGATCTCTGTGACTTGTTCCTCCAGATCCCTCTCTGGGCGAATTGTCGGTGGGGTTTGGTGGTTCTTTACCTTGATCATAATATCGTCCTACACGGCCAACCTGGCTGCCTTTCTGACGGTGGAGAGGATGGTCTCCCCCATTGAGAGTGCCGAGGACCTGGCTAAGCAGAGTGAGATAGCCTATGGAACTCTAGACTCCGGCTCCACCAAAGAGTTTTTCAGGGTAAGATGAATACAGTCTTATTCAGTGTAGAACCATGATGATATTATGACTCACCTCCTCAGAAAATAACACTATATATTTAAGAATATTCAATGTAATTTTGAATCCTGCGTACACTGAACACAAACTTGAACACAAACCTGAACACGAACCTGAACACGAACTCCGTTCTGTGCCTTCCGTCCTCACAGCGCTCCAAAATCGCCCTCTTTGATAAAATGTGGACTTACATGCGTGGTGCCGAGCCCTCGGTCTTTGTCAAAACCACCGCCGAGGGGGTGCTGAGGGTACGCAAGTCCAAGGGCAAGTACGCCTACCTGCTGGAGTCCACCATGAACGAGTACATCGAGCAGAGGAAGCCGTGCGACACCATGAAGGTCGGAGGGAACCTGGACTCCAAGGGCTACGGCATCGCCACCCCCAAAGGATCCTCATTAAGGTGGGTGGAATAGTATAACAATGTGTCCAATGTTGTTATAGTATCCCACCTACCCTGATGTAGCTTTGCTTGTGTGTTCTGGTTTGTATAAGGAGATGAGGTCATAAAGGGGCTTAGTGCTTCACCCTAACCCTCAAGTTTTAAAAGTAAAAAAAAAAAAAAAAAAACGCCTTGCAATTTATTGTAAGTCGATAAATTGCAAAACAAATTTAGTGTAATTCTTTCCAAAAAATTTGAATGATTTTTTAAATATATATTTTTTATATATATATATGCAGATATTTCATTGATAATAATATTTATATGACTAATTTGAATTTTCGATATTGCCACATCCCTTTTATCCAGACTTAGACTAGTCTGTCCTGAGAGTGTCTCTCTCTCTGTCCAGTTTTGTCTTGGCTTATGTCCTCTAAATGTTTACAGTATGCATAATATCTTTTTCTCTCGTCATACCCTCACTCACAATTGATTTACCCTAATTGATTGATTGCTTATATCTGTGTTTAGACCTAATGTAGGGATGTCGATTTTGCTTGATGTGTTTTACCAAACCCTTGCAGTACACTCATGTTGGTAAAAGTAAACTGAAAAATTCCTTTGTGAAGAATCTGGCCATTCCGAACAAATTTAGCAGAAATCTGATATGTGGCACTGCTTGGGTTTCCATGCTATGCTAAGATATATTTAGCTCCTGTCAACAGGGACGAGTTCAGAAATTCTTGCCCACTTGCCATTCATGCCAACTCTCCAGTAGATCAATTCTCGATTTTATTAAGACGGCCTTTTAGCCCTCAAATTTGAAAAAGTGGTCACCCTTCATATCTCGACACAGTACTGGACCTTCCATTAGAACAGGGTTGTTATGGTTACAGGGGTTACACAATATGTTGTATGTTTTATTTTCATAAGCTCTAACCATTTTTTTAACGCCACTGCTATTTTGCTGTCTCTCTTTTAGTGGAGTCACTTGCAAGACTGTTATATTTATGTTGTGGATGTGAGTACATGCCTGTAGTCACAAGAGCCCCCCATTTTCCAACACTGTCCACTGTTATGTTTTAAGCTCGCCCACCTTTGCTGAGCATTAATGTTTCTGTGCCCCAGATTTCCTCAATCTAGCTTTTTGTGACGTAACTGCCACCTCACAGTGGAAGGGGACGATGCGTCTTTTTTTTTTTTTTTTAGAAAACAAAAACTTTTGAATTTTTTGAATTTAAGAAGTGACGATGAATGATAGACGGAGACAATTGATAAGTGGCTCACCCTGTCTTACAAGTATGTTTTATCGTTTCAAGAAATGCGGTTAACCTCGCAGTACTAAAACTGAATGAACAAGGCCTGTTGGACAAATTGAAAAACAAATGGTGGTACGACAAGGGAGAGTGCGGCAGCGGGGGAGGTGATTCCAAGGTCAGCCCCAGTGAGAAAAGTGATGGGTAACTCAATGCAACCTCCAAAGTAAGCAGCACACCCGCGCAGGAGCCGAAATCCGAAAGCTGGCTAAACCGGTCAGCCAGGCAGACGTGCTGTAACAGACAATAATATAGCTAGCGTCAGTTAGAGCTAGCTGTAGCCAAAAAAACTAAAGCTAAACCCCTACACATAGTCCACTGTTGGGCTCCTTGAAAAAGGCGCCTCGTCGATTGTAGACCCCTTACATTGGCCTTCAACATGCACGCGTATCCCTGCTGCCCTTGCTGCTTACTTCGGGCGATACGTTAATGCACATTTGGCTCTGCAAAACTCGCTTTTGCTTAGGCCAAATGGCGCATCAACGTCCTATCGCCATGGCAACGAAAAGAACTGAGAATCACAAAGTTGGTGAAAAAAAAGAAAAAGTTGAATCAGTGTAATGTAATAATAACATAAAATAACATTGATAATGTTATTTATGTTATTTTCCACGTGAAGAACGCCAGTAAACCTTGCGGTATTGAAACTCAGTGAGCAAGGAGTCTTAGACAAGCTGAAAAACAAATGGTGGTACGATAAAGGTGAATGTGGAGCCAAGGACTCTGGAAGTAAGGTTAGTCTCTGCAGGTTCTCTGTGATCCAAGCACACTTATTACTAGCGGGAATGACCCCATTTAAAGTAATGATATCATACAAGCAAATGCACAAAACAAAGCATGAGAAGCCCTTGGTAAGCTATTTTACTAATGCCTGCAGAACTACTAATGAATAAGCTCATGTATAGTCTATAGTACAAAGTAATGCATGCAATGTCGATCATGAAATGTGCACTCCTTTATCAAAATGACCCATCAATACCTCTTTTTTCAGCTCCTCAATTTCAAGTCAAATGAAACAGAAAGCTTTTTCTTACAAAAAGCATTTGCTATATATACAGTTTGATTGGAAACATTTGGACACAGTTAGACAAGGGAATGCTCACACCTCTAAATTGTACGACACTGATTGGCTATTCCTTGGACCATCTATAAAGGGTGTCCAAAACTGTTGTATGTCCTCAGTGATGTGTGCGTGTTTGAGTTCCTGTGTGTTCTTCTTAGGGATATATCGTGCATTGTGTCTATGTTGTTATGTGAAGTTGTCTAGGTGTCACAAACCTATACCTTCCACTCCTACACTGATCCGACCAAACTGAAAATAAGTATTTCAATTGAAAGTAAATAAAATGTAAAACAAATATGAAATACACAGCAGAACATGGGACAAGCATTCATTTTTTATAAGCACATCTGATGTGAAACGTTCACCAGTTACCTCTCTTGAGGCATAGACAACATCATGTCATGATGGCAGTTGAAGTTCTGTTAAGATTAAACGGTACGCTTAATGATTTGCTTTCCCATGTTGATGCGAGAAATTTGTTCAATTCTGACATTTTCACAATTAACACGTAGTCTCAATTTCACTCCTAAAAACACTCCCACCCAAATGTAACTGTACTGTTTATGCTTGTTTTTGTTGTCATTTTGCCTTTACCAATTCCTTCCCCACTAGCTTATATCTTGATTGTTTACCTCTTTGTTACTGCACATTGCCCAGGTAGTTCCCAATGTATTTATTTGACATCCTGTCTAAATGAATACATAGGTGTTTGATGATGATAAACTCACCTTAGGTGTCGGACCTTGACGGTTCGCTAAGCTCTCCCTCTCCTTGTCCCTGTCTGCTAGTGACGACCCTGTTAGTCACCCTAGGCCAGTGTTACGGGCATCCCTTTTAATGGTCCTTTAGGAGAGCCAGGATTAGCACATAGGGAAGTAACAAGCACATACTGTTTAGTACATGTAACACAAAACAGATACTGTAAGTTACACATAAGGCAACAGACATGTCACAGGCTGTATGGATTGCTACTGCATTTCATCGTGACAAGAGAATAACATCAGCTGGCCAAAAACTAACCTTAACCCACCACATTGCTTTATAAAAGTAACCCACTATATAAAGGCAGCACTTGTATGTATTGTCTTGTTGTTGTTTTTGTGCTTAGTGTATTACAATATTGGCTGTGTAAATAGTAGATCATTAGAAATTGTATTATTGTATTGGTGTGTTGTTGAGTTTGTGTTAAAAATAAATGATATATATATTATTTAACCTTTGACCTTTCGCCACTGCCCCCCTGTTGACTTCTGTCTTGTGTGCATTTGCAGGAGAAGACGAGCGCACTCAGCCTGAGCAACGTGGCCGGGGTCTTCTACATTCTGGTTGGAGGACTTGGGTTGGCCATGCTGGTGGCTTTGATAGAGTTCTGTTACAAGTCCAGAGCAGAGGCGAAGCGCATGAAGGTGGCAAAGAATGCACAGAATATTAACCCAACTTCCTCGCAGAATTCACAGAATTTTGCAACTTATAAGGAAGGTTACAACGTATATGGGATCGAAAGTGTAAAAATTTAGGGGGTAGGAAACAAGGTCTTCATTAAATTCCCCCAAATGCACGCTTTTGGCTTCATCTGCCCCATCCTTGTGTTGGTGAATGAAGAGATTGGACAAACAGTCCGTATGTTGTTATGATTTGTTAAGAGAGAGAAAGAGACCCTTTTTTAGAACTTAAAAAGTTATTTTCGTTCATTTAAGTTTCCTTACAGTTCTTCACCATCTTCATGACTGTTGATGGCTGTGCATAATACTTATTTTCCCAGTAACACATCTTAACAAACTGCTTGCAATGACCATGCATACGCTTCAACATAAGCATCCTGCATTGTGTTACCAATGGAAGTCACATTTAGTTCACATCTGCATTGTCATGTTTTACCATTTAAAAAAAATATTACAAGTGACAACTTTTTAAGAGGACGTGAGAAGCTAACGTGTAGCTTCTTTGTTTCTGGATCCCTGTGTGTGATTGTGTGTGCGTGTGTTTTAGGTGACCTTCACGGACGCCATGAGAAGTAAAGCGAGGCTGTCGATAACGGGGAGTACGGGGGAGAATGGCCGCGTAATGTCTCCAGAGTTTCCAAAAGCAGTGCATGCGGTACCATATGTGAGACCTGGCATGGGGAGGAACGTCAGTTTGACAGATCTCTCCTGATCTACTACAGCCTCTCGAGTGCCTTACAATGGTTTCAATAGAGCGTTTTTCTTTTAGTCTTTTTTGTTGTCGTCGCAAAACCCAACCCTCTTTCCAGCACTTTCCTTTTTTTTTCCTCTCCATCTGGTGAAATGGATTTAGGGGTTTCATATCTTTTGTCAAACGCTGTTTCCCGATCTCACTCTTTCTCTCTTTTTCCCGCTAAACAAAAGACACCCTCTGAGAGGAATAACATGAAAGAATACAAAAGGAGGCATTTTTTTTAAGGTTTTTTTTTTAATGGAGAAATCGTCATCTCCTCTGTCTGGCTTGTCGGAGCCTTGATTGACAGCAGCGGCTGCTTCTGGGACTCGTGTCATCTGAACTGTGTACGCGTGTCGGTGTTGAGACAAACTTGTCTGTTTCTGTAGCCACCAAGCCCAACAGTCTTAAGCACACTTTAGACTTCGTCTGCATCGAGGTGTTCTGTTTCAAATGTTCTGTTTCTAATAAAATTCAAGAAAAACTATGGTCAAAAAAGTATTTTTATGTATTTTCACAAAACTGCTTTTAAAGATACCTGCTTACATGCTAGTTGAATATAAACATACTTATTGTGTGAGTATTTTGAAAGAAAAAAATAATAATCTAAACAGCTCATAGTTCCATATTTTTTAAGCCAAATATGTTGCTTATGGAGGTGAAATATTTGACTCATGTAATTTATTACTCTTCTAAACTTAACTGTATATCTTATTCTTTAACATTTGATGTTAATATGAAATACTTAGCAATGCTTGACATCTGCAACCAGTCGTTCTACTATGTTTATACTTGTTGAAGTGGGTGCCGCAATTTGTTTTAAGTTTGTCATTGTTTGCTTTTTGAAAGTATTTTAGCAGTTTATATTTGTCTGTCAAGAATCAGGGTAGCAGCTATTGTCAAGATGATGAAAATCATTTTTTTCACTTTGAGATTGAACACAGTTTTATGGTGTTTGAATGCATACATTTTGCAGTCAGACTCATATTTACTCATGGTCAATTATGGTTGTTTTAAATGCCAAATATGAGTGCCAAAATTTAGTGCCAGTAGATATGAATATAGTCCTAATAATACTATTCACTGTCAACTAAATGAATGTAGAAAATACATTCTGCAAGTTTTGTAACTAGGTGTACAGTTTGGTGGCAAAGACAGTTCAAAAGCTCGTTTTGCTTTCTGTTGTCCTCTCCACGTGTTTTGCATTGATCTGACTGTAAAATAGCACCGATTGCATGTTGTTACAGCAAATTAGGTTGAGTTCAATATTGCCAAACATGCGTTTCCATTTTAATGTTGAAGTTGTGAAATTAAATGTTTGAGATTGGAAATATAACAGTATGCACATAAACTATATATATTTTATATGAAAAGTATAAACTATCCTGTCAAAAAATGTACAACTCCTGCGTTACTATTTGACAATAACATGCAGTACTAATAATGTGGGTCCAATGATGACTAAGTAATTTCAATATGTGTTGGTCTGGTTATTTTGAAGGCAGACAATGTAAGTTTTTGGATACTGCAATTTCTAGTTGATTTGTTTTTAACTTTAAGTCACCAGTCATTGACATGGAGCTCTTTGTAGAGCAGACATGAAAGGTTTTCAATCTCAAAAAGGTATTTAAGAGAGGAAATAGATGAGTTCATCGTTATCTCCCAGAGTTTACCTCCACTCATGTTAAGTGAGGTGTGGTGTACAATGGCTTCTTTTTTGGGTGGGAGGTAATAAAATGATTCAAAGGTATGTTATACTAGTTATGTTATCAACCCCATTACATAGCCAGTCAATTCTCACTGACATTTTGTATATGGAATGTGTGCTAACTTGTTTATTTTTTGGGACTTTCTAAATAAAAGTGGCTAAACTTGTTAGTTTTAGTCTTTTTGTAAAACTATACACCTTTTAATCTGTGATGTTATTACCCTTATGCGTAGTTCGATGTGAGAATATCCTGGTGTAGTTAACTGTTCCTTCATTAATGACCTGAGTACATGAGGTGACATAAGATACTCTGACACTTTTATTAGAAGCTGTTGTACCTTATTTCACCTTTATTACTCAAAAACCTAATTACTTCATTGAACCCTACATTTTATTGCTAGATCTCTTGCAGATACGAACCACATTATTCATATATCAGACACCAGCTCCAAACCATCGTCTCAAAATCATCTGGGATCAGATCCACGGCCCCAGATCAGATCCACGGCCCCAGGGTCAAGTCACACGTTTTCGATCAGGTGCGGTCTTAAACTGGGCACCAACAATCCTCCAGAAACAACAGCGGTAAATATCAACACCACAGTTTCAGTCTTTCAAAAGAGACACGTCCAACCCAACCATTCCATTTGATAAAACGCTCACTCAAGGGTAAACCTCAACGGGGGTCAGTCCATCCATAAAGGGGAGCATACACTGTGCTCTTCTTAAGACACTGAAGCCCTCCCCGGGTGAAGTGTTAATGAATGTCACACATCTCCATGTGGACGGCAGATGACCCTCCAGTCTCGGGAGGTAATCCCTCTTCTCTTCCACCCCTCTCCCCTCACCAGGCCATATGTTCCTCAGCCATTTCTGAGCCACTCGTTTTCCGTTTCTCCTCAAAGTTAATTACACACCGTTGTATTTAGATTCAGTACAGTCTCTGTCGAGCTCCTGTGTCTCTTCCGGAGGTGATTTGTGTGAAAATCGGATTGTAGATGTGCATATCCTGCAAGTCACGCCACATACATTCTGTAGATCCTGTAATGTCCTACTGCATTCTCTTTAAACACCCAATACTCCACCAGACATGCACCAATGTCTGGTGGGTTAATATCTTTATAGATTTTTCAGTGTGAAGCCATAAACTACAATCTAGCAACATCCATAGAAGGAAGGCTCTTCTTCGAAAATGATATGAAATAAAAAATGAATGATTTGAAAGTGAATTTACTGTATCCGAAGAAATGAACTGTAACACCAGGGTATGGATTATTTGAAGTTCATGATACGCCGTACCATTGTTTAGGAATATAAGCAAATATAATTGAGGAAATGTAATCAAATTTGATGTCTTAGAATTTTTTCCCTGCTCTGTTTCTTCATATGTAACGTACAGTAGTGTATGTATGCCAACCAATAGATGGAATACAGCTGGAGGTGACACAGCTGTGCTGAAAGACATGCTGAATAGCTCCCCATATTTACCAACTCTCAATTCACAGTTTTGAGCTTTAGTAACGATACAGTTGACTAAATAAGACAACATCTGACCGGCTTTTTGACATGCTTCATTATGTTTTTTTTCTGAAGTAATTCTTTAATGAAAATCCTTCCTGCAGAGAAGGTAAATTTTTCAATCAACCAATATTGTGAGCTTCATCTATCTATTTACTTGCCAGGGAACATTCTTTATTTGACTTTTTGCACTGCTCCTGCAGAAAAAAACTTTTGTATCATGACAGGCCAAAAGCATTCATCAAATACTTCTGACATTTTTTGTTCTCCAAAAGTTGTTCTTGAAACGTTTCAAAGAAGCTACTGTATCAATCGACCAATCACGTCGACAACTTATGCAACGGAGCCAATCATGGTGCCCCGGTTATAATAACAACATATTCATTGAGATGACACTTAACCCAAAGCAGCACACCAAGGGGGATTTGAACCTTCCACCTCTTGATCTCCAGTCAAACACTCTAACCCCTGAGCTGCACCTGTCCATAGAGATGTCCCCCCCCCAAGTGAAGCACCAGGCTGCATGTGAGCAGTCTCCTGTCATCACCCCAGGCTGCCGCCCGGCAACCCAGGCCGCCGCCCGGCAACCAAGGCCACCGCCCGGCAACCCAGGCCGCCGCCCAGCAACCCAGGCCGGCGCTCGGCAACCCCTTCAAGCATCCTCCCTGAGCTGCAACCAAGAACCACGTCAGGAACACAAAGACTGACCTGAATCCGCCAGCTCACATAGGAGACGTCGATACCAGATCTCTGCCTGTG
This sequence comes from Hypomesus nipponensis, assembly GCF_054491055.1. Classification (NCBI taxonomy): domain Eukaryota; kingdom Metazoa; phylum Chordata; class Actinopteri; order Osmeriformes; family Osmeridae; genus Hypomesus; species Hypomesus nipponensis. Next base: position 2,104,585 of record NC_140361.1, read on the forward strand.
TTAACTGGGCCCTGACACTCTGGCTTGGCCTAATTACACTGAAGGTAGGCATGGCACAGCTGTTTCCAGAGCTATGGGAGAGCACTTCAAAGAGTTCCTGGGTGTGTGATGGTGTGTGGATGGTGTGTGGATGTCAGGTAGAGTGTATTTTCCTAAGCACCAAGATCTTCGGTTCCTAAATGAGTACATTTGTTTTGATTGATTTTCATCTTGATCCTTTCCTGATTAGTCTCACAGGAATTACTTTTATAATACGATGTACAACCATGCTGTGTAATGTGCATTGTACAAATGTGTTGCCTAGATAGGAAACCATGGAAGGTTGTGGGTAATGTGAACAAAACCCAAGTGTTGAATTACAAATCTTTCAGGCTGTTGTAAGTGTTGTGTGTTCAATGGCAGCTAAGACAATGCCAACTGGCTTCTAGCCTTATTTCCTCCGTGGGGAACCTTGTCACATTCAAATACAAACGCTAGTTCCATATATTACCTTTCCAATCAGTCCTTTTCTAAACGGCTGCCATGACCCAGTATTGACTGAAGTCTGAATGATGCCAAGGCCCCCTGAAGATGTATTTAAACAAACACCTGGCCTGGATTGTTTTCTTTGAATCTGACACGGTTGAAATTCTTTCTGATCTGCAAAAACTTGTTGACAGTGTCACAAATTAAATATTGATATTCAGAGCAGCATCCATCTACAAATTTGAGTTTATTTTGACTTTTTTTTTATGTGACTTTAGGGAAACATCAAGTATCATGACAGACCAAAAGGATCGATCAAATACCTGCCTGACATTTTGAATGCAGATGTGACATTTTCAAAGAAGCTCCACTCTACCTTGGGCACAATGTTGGCATCTAATTCTGGGCCAAAGTATATTAATATGTTCACACTATCTATGTATTTAATGTAGTTGTCATCCATGTACTTAACCGTAGAGAATAGATTATGCCAATACTATGAGAAAGAGAGAGAGAGAGAGAGAGAGAGAGAGAGAGAGAAAGAGAGAGAGAGAGAGAGATGGGTGTGTCATTGTGTATTCATAAATGACTTGGTAAGGAATAAAACTACATGAAAAAACTGTGATTTTATGCCAAACATTCCCTCAAAGGAAACCAAGGCAGGTCGTTCTGTCATGACCTGTGTCTTCAGTGTAGTGTGTAAGGTGCACTTTCTGTTCTACCTGGGGGGGGGGGGGGGGTGGCAGGGGGGGGGGGGCGTTGGGGGTCAACTCTGGCGACTCTGATCCGAGCGAGCAGATCGAGAGGGGACCGTTTCTGAGCCAGCTATTTCGGTGGGCGCCTTTCGCGGGGAAGCGGCTCATCCTCTGGCTGGGTTGTCATGGCAACAGCCTTAGCCAGTGTTCCAGTGTTCCAGCGCGGCGTGTCATCTCTGCCCGCACACTCAGCCTGTGGTGCCAGGAGGGGGGGGGGGGGGGCTAGGGCGCCTTCCACCATCTTAACTCATGCATGAGTACGTAATGGATGGCTGTCAGGCCGTTCATCAACAGAATGAACATGTTAGTGTAGGTGTTTGGGAAGAAGGGAGGGAACGGTGAGAGAGGAGGAGGGGGGGATGAGAAAGAGAGAGAGAGAGGCTTTACTGGTTTCGCCAGCAGACTTATTTTCGCCGACAAGGGTTGAGGATATTTCCATGGTAACTACTCATGGCATGAAGAAATGGCTCTGGTGTTTGTGACACTTGCATGGGTGAAAATGAACCTTTTTAAGGTGATATAATTTCCTGTAAGGTTGATGTTGACAGACTTGTCGAACGAATGTGTGGTCTTGAAGTTTGGTCTCACTTGGGAAGCTGTTTGGGTCACGTTGGGTAGTTTTCTGAAGTACAGAATGAGTCGTCTTTGAATCTTTGTCCAGTTGTGCTGTGTCCATCACACACAAAACATCCAAAACAGGACTACAATATGATTTAATCCGCACCAACATAAAACCAGGGAGGGCATGATGACAGTTCCAAGAAAGACAGTCTTCCGGCAACCCAACGCTGTTACCTATCCCTCAGTTCAACACAAATCCATGTTCTCCCTGTTCATGTTCACTCACTTCCTGTTGCTGGCTGAGCACTAACCCAACAGTCTCTCCTGTCCTGTAGGAGCCGGAGATGAACGTTGTTGAGCTGACTGTGAGGATGCTTGGCTGCTCGCTCCATAGGAGATCCATTACCCCGGGACCCTCCCCTGGACCAGCCCTCCTCTAGGGACCCAGCCTCCCCTGGACCAGCCCTCCTCTAGGGACCCAGCCTCCCCTGGACCATCCCTCCTCTAAGGACCCAGCCTCCCCTGGACCAGCCCTCCTCTAAGAACCCAGCCTCCCCTGGACCAGCCCTCCTCTAGGGACCCAGGCTCCCCTGGACCAGCCCTCCTCTAGGGACCCAGCCTCCCCTGGACCATCCCTCCTCTAAGGACCCAGCCTCCCCTGGACCAGCCCTCCTCTAGGGACCCAGGCTCCCCTGGACCAGCCCTTCAAGTACATACATTTTACTCTTGCAAGTTTCAGTCTGAATTATGTATCTCATGGGGAGAAGGCTGAAACTTGAGTTTTTACTGGTAAAACAGGTAAAAACAGGATTTCATTCGGCTTTTTCACGAGGCGCTTCCGCTTTGCCTCCCCGAGGGTGTCCTGGCTGTCGGTGGGGCTGGCGTTGTCCCCCCTCCCCTCCGTCAGGGGAGATGGGATCTCTGGTTCTGGAAGATGGATTTCCCATGTCTGCTCAGGAATAACCCGAGATTAAATCTGTCATTGCTGTGGATATATGTGATTTATGTATGTAGATGGCTATGCTATTAACATAGCCTACTGTAGGCCCAGGGTCAGGTGAAGGAGGAGATGTGGATTTTTGTGTTTGTGCGCGTGTGTGTGTGTCTGCGTATGCGTGTGTGAATAAACATCCGTGTCCATGTGTGTTAGCCCATTCATCCGTTAACTCTTCATTTCACATTGGGACACATATATTAGTTACACATCGCGATCCTGCCATACGTTACTCATCAAGAAATCATGGCAGCATATCTCATAATGTACTCTCTACTGTACAAACACACTGCCAGCCTCCTTCACAGCTTTGTCTCCTCCCTCGGAGGTTTTCCATAAGCCGTCCCTGTCGGCTCCTCCTGAGAGCCGTCGCTACTTGCTGCCGACATATGGGGCGGTCTGGTGGCCAGTCAGCGAGCCAAAACACGGCAGACGGCCAGCGTTCGGCTGGGGAGCGGCAGACGGCCAGCGTTCGGCTGGGGAGCGGTTTTTGATTCTGCGACCATTGCTGGGCGGGCATCGTCACGGTTTGACGCATTCATCTTTTTCACCCCCATAAACATTTCCTTCCTGGAGAGATCATTGATTTTCCTTCAACAAGATCTAATTCACGCTGGGGTGTGGGGGCTGCGTTGTCTTGGAATTTCTTGTTTCCTAAATCGTCTCTGTAGCAGAAGTCCTTGCTGTGGTAGGAGTGTGGAGCTTGATCTGTCTGACACTGTTAAGCTCTCCAGGTAACTGTCTGGGCTACACTGCTTTCACATTTACATGTTATCTTTTGATTCATTTAGCTGATGCTTATATCCAAAGCCATGTGGAAACAATAGGTTCACTGTTTACTTATAGCTTCCTGCCCCCCCCCCCCCTCTCTCTCTCTGAGACCTTAGTGCACATCCATCCATCCAGAGGGATGCATACCAAAGCAAGAACTGTCCTCTGATCCGTTCAGAGAGCTGGTTCAGGGGGGGGCGCCCACGGCTCATGACAAACACCTCAGGCTTCCGCCCTCCCCTCTTCCCTCCCCCCCTTCTATCACCCCTCCTCCCTCCTCTCCTCCTCCCCTCCCCTCCCCCTCCCCTCTCCCCTTTCTATCTCCCATCCTCCCCTCCCCCACCCCTCCTCCTCCCTCCCCCTCCCCCTCCCCCTCCCCTCTCCCCTTTCTATCCCCCATCCTCCCCCACCCCTCCTCCTCCCTCCCCCTCCCCTCTCCCCTTTCTATCCCCCATCCTTCCCCACCCCTCCTCCCCCTCCCTCCCCCTGGTCCCCCAGCAGGCTCCACAGCTCCTCACTCCTGACTTATTAATGAAGACATCGTTAATCTTTGTGTCCGGGCTTTGATGCTGTTGGTGTCTTCCTGTGTGTGCTCTGAAAGGTCGATGCGCCAATGACAGATCGTTTGGTTTCGGGGGGGGGGTTGGTTGTTTTAGTGAGAATGTTGGAAACACTTAAAATACAGTTGCTTGTAACAGGCATTCATTAATGGGTGGGAAAGCCTTTATAAGATGCTTATCAACGTGAATCTTTGTTAATGAAACTTTATACGTGTTTATAAAGTTGGTCTGCTGTTGGTCCTTGTGTCACCTCAGGGAGAGGGGTGGACGGACAAAGGAAGCTCATGTCTTTAGTCGCACGTCACACTTCATCTCTACACATCACATCCATTGTGTGTCTCATGTGCAGAACAACTGCTAGCAAACAACCTTTCCTCCTCAAATATCACTTCAGGAACACCTCAGCTGTTCCAACAACCCCTTTGACGCGCATCGCTGCTCTAAACATCTACAATGCCTCCTGACCTACACCCTCGGAAAATATCCACAAACGACTTTCCTCCATCTTTGGAACACACAACATAACAGCATCACTTTGTCTGGAAAAGATGCCAAGGCCAAATCATGGCACCCTGCAGTCAGCCTTCAGGGAGAGGTGCCATGGCTAGATTAGAGTTCTACCAAATGACCCATGCTGTTTTCTGTTTGCAGCACGTGATGGATCTTGGTTCCTGGCCTGCTGCTTTGCAGCGTGAGGGGGCTGGGCCGTGAATCTATCCGGCTTGGTGATGCATCGCCCAATCCTAGGTGTCAGGACCTATTAATCAGCATGTCCTCGGGCCCTAAATACTCTGTTTACGCTCATTGCTTTATAGATAAACCCTCTCCATCTTTCTTGCTAAAGAGTTTTTTTAAGACACTTTGGGGGGTTTCTTGTTTGTTCGTTGCTTAGAGAGAGAGAGAGAGAGAGAGAGAGAGAGAGAGAGAGAGAGAGAGAGAGAGAGAGAGAGAGAGACAGAGAGAGAGAGAGAGAGACAGAGAGAGAGAGAGAGAGAGAGAGAGAGAGACTGTGTAAAATGTGAGGGTTTGTTATCAGATTCTGTCGTATTTAGAAAGATCCACACCTGCCTGACCTTTACTGTTATCTGCAACACATTATATACATCATTATATACATTATTATTATTTCAATCAAAACATGAACATTTGTTTGGTATTAGGAAAAAGAGACACAGAGAAAGTGAGAGAGATGAGGAAATTGAGAGAAAGAGCAAAGGCGAGATGATCTGAAGACACCAGGGCTAGCAGAAGGGGAGCTGTAAATCCTTGGTGTTCAGAGCAGAGCAGGAAGAGACGGACTCCTGGTGCCGCTCAACAGTGATCCTCTCTCTGACGCCGGACCATCATGTGACAGGATAGGCCCTGTGTTCCTTATGCCCAGACAACAGATCTGCAATCACCCACCATCGCTCTGTTTCCTCTTCTCTCCACCTCCCACCATCCCTCTCTCTTTCTCCCCTGCCATCACCCTCTTTTCCTCCTCTCTATCTCCTCTCCACCTCCTGCCAACCCTCTCTGTCTCATCTCCACTATCTCTCGTCTTCCTTCTCTCTCACTCTTCCCCTCTACACTCCCTGCCACCCCTCTCTCTTCCTCTCCTCTCGTCCTTCCATCATCCCTCTCTCTTTTCCTCTCCCCAATACGCCCCCACCATCCTTCTTTTTTTCTCTCTCTCCTTTCCATCTCGGCACAGAAGGGACTCACACTCAAACTTACCTCTCTCCTGACACCACTCCCACCAACCCTGGAGGAAACGTTAAGTGGCAAATTCTTCCACAGGTTCCACATACCCTTGATCCTGGGCTGTCAGTGCAATCATCACTGTTATTATCCGCTTGGATGGGCAGAGATTGCCCCTGGCAACCATGTAAAGGACCGGGACACCCAGCTGAGGGTGTGTGTGTCTATGTGTGTCTGTGTGTGTGTCTGTCTTTGTGTGTGTCTGTGTGTGTCTGTGTGTGGTTCTGTGTGTGTTTGTGTGTGTGTGTGTCTGTGTGTGTTTGTGTGCAGAATACCATAATTGTGCCCACAAGTAATAATGTTTTGGCCTAGTCACAACAGACATGACTCTGTAAATACTATTTTTTGTAATAAGAAGGAATACATGTTTAGAATATACCTCACATTTCCAATTAGAATCCATCAGTAGAAAACGATGTATGATAAATGATAAATGTCTATTGATGGTATAAATATTGTAAACGCCACCTAGAGAGATCCAATTAAACACGATGATTGTGCGTGCGTGTGTGCGTGCGGGAGTGTGTGTATCATAACAATTCAGCCCAACGGAAGCTGAGATAATCCCATTGTCTGCACTGCAAAAGCTTTTCAAAATACAACTCTCACCTCCATGTGATTATTTCACAGTTGTCAATCTGATTTATGTTATGAACAGACTGCATTAGGGGCTTTGTCGTGAGAATGTTGTACCTCCAAATGTGTTATTCCACCTCTTAATGTATTTCTGTTATTTTTAACTCGGCCACTTTGTTGCAGGTGACTGGGAGACGAGGTGTGGATCTGGACAGGTGAGTCAGGAAGTCGCCGCCTCTCCTCTGTATGCATCTGGAGTACCGACACTCTCAGTCCCCATCTGGAGCACAGACACTCTCAGTCCCCATCTGGAGCACAGACACTCTCAGTCCCCATCTGGAGCACAGACACTCTCAGTCCCCATCTGGAGCACAGACACTCTCAGTCCCCATCTGGAGCACAGACACTCTCAGTCCCCATCTGGAGCACAGACACTCTCAGTCTCCATCTGGGCACAGACACTCTCAGTCCCCATCTGGAGCACAGACACTCTCAGTCCCCATCTGGAGCACAGACACTCTCAGTCCCCATCTGGAGCACAGACACTCTCAGTCCCCATCTGGAGCACAGACACTCTCAGTCCCCATCTGGGCACAACTGGGCACAGCAGAAACCAGTGGGGCTTCACAGCTAATACCGTCTCACGGACTCATGAATGATGACTCGATAAATCCTCACAACACTCGCGTTAAAACCCAGCGAGTCTGCGTTCTAAGCACTGACTCTAGGGACTGACTCTAAGCACTGACTCTAAGGACTGACTGAGCACTGACTCTAAGGACTGACTTTGAGCACTGACTCTAAGGTCTGACTCTAAGCACTGACTTTAAGGACTGACTTTAAGGACTGACTCTAAGGACTGACTGTAAGCACTGACTCTAAGGACTGACTCTAAGCACTGACTCTGAGCACTGATTTTAAGGACTGACTCTGAGCACTGACTCTTAGGACTGACTCTGAGCACTGACTCCAAGGACTGACTCTAAGGACTGACTCTAAGGACTGACTCTAAGGACTGACTCTAAGGACTGACTTGGAACAGGAGCCGCTGTGTGTTTACGAGGGAGAGGAACAGGGATGAGCAGAGATATTGTTCAAATGAGGGGAGGAAGGAGCGCTGTGACAGCTGAACGGACAATCTGCCTGTTCAACAGCCCCCTGGGGCAGGGGCTGTATCCCTGTATGTGATTTAGAAATGTAGGGAATCACACACACACACTTATATACACATACACACAAACATGCATACACTCACAGATACACACGGCACATGCGGACACATACTGCAAGCACACACACACTACACGCATGCACCACACATACACACACACCCACACATATAAGCTCACATTCCACACACACCACACACACACTAGCCTCGGGGGGTATGAACAACATTGTCCAGTTGAATTGGATGCCAGCCCCTCAGCAGTTGGCTGTCCAGCCCTTCCACATCCCTGGCCTCCCCCACTCCCCCACAGCCCTGGCCTCCCCCACTCCCCCACATCCCTGGCCTCCCCCACTCCCCCACATCCCTGGCCTCCTCCACTCCCCCACATCCCTGGCCTCCCCCACTCCCCCACATCCCTGGCCTCCCCCACTCCCCCACAGCCCTGGCCTCCCCCACTCCCCCACATCCCTGGCCTCCCCCACTCCCCCACATCCCTGGCCTCCCCCACTCCCCCACAGCCCTGGCCTCCCCCACTCCCCCACATCCCTGGCCTCCCCCACTCCCCCACAGCCCTGGCCTCCCCCACTCCCCCACATCCCTGGCCTCCCCCACTCTCCCACAGCCCTGGCCTCCCCCACTCCCCCACATCCCTGGCCTCCCCCACTCCCCCACAGCCCTGGCCTCCCCCACTCCCCCACATCCCTGGCCTCCCCCACTCCCCCACATCCCTGGCCTCCCCCACTCCCCCACAGCCCTGGCCTCCCCCACTCCCCCACATCCCTGGCCTCCCCCACTGCCCCACTCCCTCAACCAGGCCACTACCTGACTCCAAGAAACACAGTTATTTTAATCCCACATTCGACAGAAATGTACTTTCCTGGGACAGAGTTCCACATCGCCTCGTGTGCAAGAATGACACGCTGTCATGAGTCTCCAGTGTGTCTTACTGTCAGGTGAGCTGAAGCAGTTATGTGAAGTCGATCACAACACACTCGCAGTGCAGAGCTTGAACTGGAGACGTATTTACAGTGAATGTAGAGTGCCACACAAACGTAGAGATGTGAATTCAAATTGTACATTTTGTTCCTTTGTTACTGTCGCTGATATCAAGGGGGAGATTCCACATTTCCTGTGAGTAAACTGTGTCATCTACATGTCTCAGCTCGCTAAGCTAAAGCCTGTGTAACCTCGCAGGATACACCGTATGTCTTCAGGTTTTGAACTAATTCCTCTGATGTAATTGTTCAAACAAAACACACATACTACGAGAAACGTCCATGCAAGTCATTTATGAAAGTCCACTCACATTTATCAGGACTGTTTAACCCAGCTGTCACAAGAGTTCCTGGGTCAATTTAAATAATTACACACACGGAATGTCATGAGGCTTGGAAGGCTGAGAACATAGGAATGCCAACTGGATTGCCCTCGCTGTGTCAGATCCCACGTCCTCAGAGCAGCAGTATGTGACTTCCATCTGGGAAGTAGGCTACAGCGAGTAGACCAGCATCATTAGTGGCCAGGATGAAATGCCCAGTTGATTTAGTACAGTACTGTGCTGTAATAGCCTTTGCAAATCATTGAAACTGGTTAGTCCAAATGGATGTATTTAGTACGAGTGTGTGAAAGACTGTGTGTATGTGCATGTGTGTGCTTGTGTGCACGGATGCGTGTGTGAGTTATGGGTGTGTGTGTGTGTTTGCATGTGTGTGTGACTGACTGCATGTCTCTGCACTCACGCCCACCCCCCACATGTACTCACTTAACCTCTTATTCCCCACTCAGCACAAAGTACGCTAAAGCACACATATTGCTCCATCATGAATACATATTTGTGTGATCTCTGCGGTGTAACTGACTGGGTAATGCACACCTCCGGCTAGCACTGTTAACTCATCCTTTCGTCTCAGTGTCTTGGGGGGGAAATAACTAAGTACATTTCCTGTTTCATGTTACCCAATGAGGAAGGAAAAAGGAATGCTTCAAGGGAAGAGAGCCCCCGTGGCATTGAGCTAGCCACTCATCCAATCACCCAAGTCACCTTCCTGAAACCTTGCATCTAGAAAAGACCGATGTTGAAAAGTGCCATGAAACACCGACTTGAAAAAAATAAAAGTTATGCGTGACACCACAAACTGTCGCATGGCAGTCAGGGAAGTCCTGTATTTACCCAATAAATGTTTTACGAATACAAGGATCTGAACGGTGCTTGGAACATCACACTTGACGCCCCTGGGTCTCACAATACGTTCTCCTGGCGCCGCTGCATTATGCACACGCGTCTTCCATGAGTAAAACATGAGATCACTTCTCCACATCTTCTCACTTCTCTCACATGGAAGGGTCCTTACGTAAAAACAGGAGAGGATTGGGGCAGAGCAGCGAACAGCGATCGTAAACGCCGGTGGACTTGAACATTGAGCCAGGCCAAAGTTGAGGCTGGAGTCCTAAACCTTCTCTTGACACCCCCTATGTCCGCTGATGTAGACAGACAAAAGCACGGTCATTAAAAACGCATGAGCCACAAAACAGCCCGGAGCCACAATATGGAGCTTGAATCACTACGATTTCCAGCCGGCGGATTAAAAATAAATTGTGTCTAAAATATTCAGGGGGACGTTATTAGTGTGTCGTTTTGCGGCGCCCCCCCCCCCCCTCCCCCACGCCCTTCCTTCCACACTCTCCGACTGGAAAGACCCAGCAGTTTTAAGCGGTGGTTTTTTAGTTCAGCTAGGCGCTCCTGAATCTCCGAGAGAACAGGAGAGAGGAGCAAGAGGGACACAGAGAGAGGCTGAGAGAAGAATAAAAGAGAAGGAAAACAGGCAGAGAGAGGAAAACAGTGAGAGAGAGTGAGAGAGAGTGAGAGCGAGAGAGAGCGAGAGAGAGAGAGAGAGAGAGAGAGAGAGAGAGAGAGAGAGAGAGAGAGAGAGAGAGAGAGAGAGAGAGAGAGAGAGAGAGAGAGAGAGAGAGAGAGAGAAAAGAAAGGAAAACAGTAAAGCAGCAGAGAGCCAGATGCCCCTGCTGTTAGCAGAGCCGGAGCTGCTAGCTTCCATTTGGCTCAACACATGAAAGAGAGCAAAGAGAGACCGTAGAGTCCCTCTCTTCCACTCTCCTTCGCGTGTCACACTGCATAAGATCGTTCAGCCAATCATACACAAATAATAAATATGTGGCTTGATCCTTGGTGTGCCATTAGCCGCACTGCTGGACTCACGGAACTGGAGCACTTTCATGAAAAGACACACTGGATGTTCACCTTTGCCGTCTCGCTCTCTTGTACATGTACAGCACATACATACATGGGTAGGATGTGCTGCAAATGCATTTTAAACTGTTGTTTTCATTAACAGATCCTTCTCCCCTCTCCTCATCTATCCTTCACTTCTCTCCTTCTACCTCCACTCCTTTACTGTCTTTCTCCCATCTCCTCTAGTCTATCCTCTTCGTGTCTCTTTTCCTCTATCTTCTTCCATCCCTTCTCTACCTTCTTCCCATCTCTCCTCTCTTTCCTCCTCCCCTCTCCTCAAACATCTCCTGTCTCTTCCTCCCTCCATCTCTCATCTACCCTCATCCATTCCATCTTCCCATCTTCTCCTTTCCTCTCCCTTCCTCCCCTCTTTTTCCAGAACAGCCTTTCATTCCTCCCTCCATCTGCATATCCCTATCACCACATTCAATCATTCACCTCTTTCACCAGGAAAGCACTCTGATGTAAATATTTGTATAAGAGTGAGTGTGGACCTGTGCGTGCGTGTCTGGGTCAGTGCCTGTGAGTGTCTTTGTGTGTGTGTGCATGTGTGTGTATGTGTATGTGGTCTGTGATCTGGAATGTGTGGCAGTTTCAAATGAGTGTCTGTCCTTCCGTCCTAATGGAATAGGACAGGCCAACGAACCCACTGCAGCACACATCAAACCCAATCAGGTGTTCTGAACGGACACCTCTTCTCAGGACCCATCTGCTACTGGTCCTGTCCACTCAGCAGCCTATCACTTAGAAGTAGGGTGTTCAATCACCTGCCGGGACATTATTTGTCTATGTGTGTGTGTAGGTCTGTGTGTCTCGGTCTAGTACGCATGTGTGTGTGTGTAGGTCTGTATATGTGTGTGTGCAGGTGTGTGTGTGAGCCATCTGCTCCGAGAGCTGCACATCAATGCTGGAGATTGGGAGGTGAGATGAGTGGGCTCGTAACAGATGTGCAGAAAGATGGCTGTCCCCGTCTGTAACAAGGGCTGAGGGGGGAGAGGAGGGCTGGGTGTGGACCTGGCTGTGGAACAGCTCCACCGTGACCTTGAACAACACGGCCCCCAGGCCTCTTGGAACGGTCAAGCACTTTCAATTACAAGTGAAATGGAAGTAAAAAAAAAAAAAGAAATCTAAAGGTTGTATTAACAGGTCATTAAGAGCTGTCTGAGGTGACCTCTGTTCATTTTATGGATGTTTAATTGTACATTAGAAGGAAACAGAGTGTCTTTAATTAAACCTAAGAGCCCACTCTATTCCATTCACCCTTTCTTTCCCTTGATGGAACATCTGAACAGCCCCGTTCTGTCCATCTAACACATATAAAATAACTATCCCGCCTGTCCCAGTTTAAATTCCCTCTAATTAATCAGCTCTGATTAATTAATTAGCCATGGTGGGCTGGGCCCATGCGATTGGTATTTAATGGTCTTTCATGGTGGTGGTCGTCCATCTTTGTCATGTGGTCACTTTTACTGAGCTGTCGGCATAGCTGCCTGCATCCGATCTCATATTCTCTCCCACGCATGGTGTTCCATCAATCTGTCAATTATCTACCCGTATGGCAGTTGTCAAGAACCGCAAAAGCAGACAGTGTGATAATGACTTTGTTTACCGATCCACAGTACTGTAAACACAACAGCCCCAGTGTTTCAGTGGGACTGGAGCTGTCATTCCAAAAACAGTCCTACCTGCAGTGTCCTCTAAGCTCTCAGAGAGGGCCTAATATATTCTAAACATATATATTTTTTAAGTAATCTGTTTAAAAGACAATGTTTCTGAAATAAACCCTTCAATCTTGCCTATTCAGTTTGTGTTGGAATGTGAAGAGTGAAATTAAAGAATCCCTTTTTGTCACCCTATCAGAATGTTGTTGCCTCCGTTGTCGGGAGGAAAATGCTATGCAGCTCAGATAGGTGTTCCAGCTATAAATGTACAGAGGGCCGATTAATTATTCAATGAAAGACTCATTTCCAATGACAGTAAAATAGACCAATCATATCTTCCCTCTAAATGGGTGGGCTTTGTTATCGCTAACTTTATGTCAAGTTCCGCCCGCTATGGAGAAGTCGATCACAAGCTGATAAACTAGCTAGCTCTAACGTTAGCTTGTTCGTTCACTTCACAATGGAAGCCGCGAGTAACGGAGTAAGGTAGCGGATGACATTTTAAATAAAAGCAAAGGATTAGTTGCACTACCCAGCCATCAACCAATTCATCCAAAACGACAGGAGAATGGACTTCGTTTTCAAGTAAAGATCATCAAAGGTAGGTTGTTGTTATTTAACGTTTCAGCCGCCGTGCCACTGTTTTGTAGTCCCATCCTAGCCTATATGTTATAGTATTGTGCAGAATGACCGGTCAATCTGTAGGCTAATGCAGTGTTGCAAACTTTTCAAAAAACCTTGGAGTGAGATTTGGTGGGGCCAACCAAAATGTCGCTGCTTAAGAAGCAACCCTCCCCAGCGTCTACGTTGCTTCACTCCGTGTGCTTGCGCCTCGTCTATTGCTGTTTACAACGTTACCAGGACTACTGGTTTGGCGTTGCCTTCTCAGTGTGATAAATACAAGGTGTGGCGTGAGAGTGTGTGAACTGGTTGAAATGCGTGTGTCTCACGGGCAATGCGTGAGAGTTGGCAGGCCTGTAAATGTACCAACGCAACGTCATTATGCGCAATCACCGTAAATAGTGCCGCAAGGGCTGGCTCAAATAGTGCGTAATGACCAATGCAATTTCATGTAGGCCTAATGCTGTGTGCGTGCTGTATCGTGTTTTTTTTCTGACGAGTAATTGGGGTCAGAGGACCAAGGTTTAAGAGTCACGGTTCACCACTGCTTTCTGCATCTGATGCAACGGATGCAATAACAGAGAATGCTGTTTCGTTGTTTCTTCGTTCCCTATTCATCTGACCTGTACTCAAAGTTTCCTCAACAAACTTTGTCAGGTTATCTCAAGTTCACCATACTCTGTGTTTTGTACCTCAAAGAAAAAGAAAATAGATATGTGCTATTGTAAAATCAATTATTTACTGTTTCTGTCTATCTTACACACACATGCACACAAACTCAAATGCCACACCGAAACTGGCCAACAACAATCAAGATATCATGCCTCCCCTCTTTATAATTCTGCTTCAATGACCCAGCCATCAACCAAGTCATCCAAAAAGACAGGAGAATGGACTTTGTTTTCAAGTCAAGATCGTCAAAGGTAGGCCATTTTGTTTAAAAACCTTTTCCGGCCGCCGCTGCTACTGTTTTGTAGCCCTAGCCTAGCCTAGCTAGCTTTTATGTTACAGTGTTGTGCAGAATAACCGGTCAATCTGTAGGCTAAATGTACCAACGCAACGTTATTATGCACAATTTATGTAAATAGTGCAGCATGACAGAGCGCCTGATTGTGACTACAGGGAATTGTCTGAGTAATATCAACGTTATCAGGTGAAATAGAGGAAGCGGCAGAGTGAAACAACGGCACAGGGCTGAAGGGAATGGGGGGGGGGGGTTAAGTTCAGTGGTAGAGCGTTTGACTGCGGATTCACAAGTTCAAGGTTCAAATCCCCCCTTAATTTCTATGGATAAGAGAAGCCACCAACTGAATACATTAAAATGTCACTTTCAGTAACAGATACAGTTTAAAGGAACTATAGTAGCATATCATCTGTCATCTGTGCCTGTTTGATGTTCAGTAATGGAGAAATTGGCCGTTCTTGGCATGCAGCCACCAGCTTATTGAGTAACACTTCACACAGTGGTGACAGTAAAGTGTTTATTAAGTACTAAGACACCCAACTCGTCCATACAGAACTTCAACACTTTGTATGCATGTCTGTTGGAAACTTTTGAAACCTGTATTTGATCCAGCACTGTATATTTGTTGTCACCCCCAACTACACACACACACACACCTTATTCAATAACATATGGGTTGAAACGTTAATAATCTCTTTCTATGTTCTTATCACCATTTAGTTGAATTGTTTTCATGTCAACTTAGTTTCAACTTATAAATCAACTTATAAGTGCGGATCACTTAGGATAACATATGAGTTATTAGTCATGTATAACCTTTTATAGGAGGCCTATTATAGGCCTATTATATGTGTACCGTGGCTTCACGTGACGTGTTGAATACTTGTTCTGGGCCAGGGCCCAGGAGTACAGGAAGGTCAGCTATTGACTCTAAAAATATACTGGTTCGCTCAAGGCATAGATTAAATTATTTTAGAGGGAATTGGAAGTACATTAAGGAAAGCGTACTCAAAGGACTGCACCATGATGTCTTGTGAAAGAGAACTTCAAAAGACTTGTGCTGGCAAACAAAAGTTCAGTGAAAACACTGTCAGCAATCTTGGATGTGGGCCAAGACTGTGATATTTTGTTATGCTTTTTTTTTTTTTATCAGTTGTTAATTGTCCTAGTTTGTGGTATAGATCTGAATGTGACAGAAAGCAACAGAGCCTAGGCCAGCTTATATACAGGTGGCTCAGATGGCTGAGCGGTTAGGGAGTCGGGCTATTAATCAGAAGGTTGTTGGTTTGATTCCCGGCCGTTCTGGGAAGGCCTCCTCTATCCAGGTTCTCTACATTTCCAAGGCCAGACACACATGAAAGCATGACCTTAGCACTGTATTGAACTACAGCATTGCTGAGGTCATGTACAGTACAAAACTCACCAGCGTCCTATTGGTCTTCAGAAGGCGCGTTTTCCGGCTGCTTTCTGTAAATTCACAACCTATTAGGCCCCACCTGAATAAAGAACTTTAAAAGATAAGACTTGAAACTCCACTACAAAGCTTATTCAAAGAAGCTTATGTAGGCCTAACGCTAGAGTGCCACTCTATTAAAATGTTCTTCAAGGTTCCTAAGGTTGAAATTAAACTGTGAGCACCTCGGATTGTCCTTTGCTGAGATGAATTTGTGCTAATTATTTTTTCGGAGACTTTAACAGGGGTAGCAGTGGCACACTAGCAGGTTAATGAACTTTGGTGATCCCGCTAACAATATCTTCCACAAACTGGCGACTTCGCAATGGATGCTATAATTGACAATCAACTCGGGTAGGTAGTCTCAGTGATTTAAAACAACTGTGGCCTACTGCTCTAACTAAGGGCGAGTGCGTCCTAACAGCACGGTATGCAGTCTGAAGTGTGCAGCCTATCTTTCCATGGAAGCCTTCTGTGCGAGGCCGGTGAAAACTTCAATTAGCCTTGTGTCTGCTGAGACAAACCTTTTTGGAAAGAGCGGGCCTATCCACTGGTAAAACTGTTTAATCAGCTTTAGCCCAAGTGAGATAAAAACCGCTAGCCTCTGTTCCCCGGGAAGAGACGGCACAACAAATCAAGGTGCCCACCCGGTTGTTGCCGTCAGTGGCGCTTACGATGCTAACAAGCTGTGTTGGAATCCCCGCCGGTAACTCATGCAGGAACCTCCTGCACTAAAGAGGAGGTGGAGTATGCAAGTGGACCCCAAAGAAAAGCTCTCTTCTACTGCAGGCCTAGGCTTACATGTTTGTTTATGTTCTTCTGAACGCGTTTTAATCCCATGTATCTACATTTTTCACCTGTATCGTTATACTTTTAAACTTCCGGCCCCATTAGCAGTCTCTTAAACTGTTTCAAGATGAGTTTGGCTAGTACCTTAAATTTAAAGACGTCATACAATTTCCTTCAATTATTTTCATGATTTTACTAAAAAACAACTTAAACGGAGCGCGGAACAGAGAGCATGTTACGAGCCCAACACTCAAAGGATGGAACGACTCAGATAAAACCAGACCATTTGCAGTAAAACATTTTATATAGGCAACATGTCCTAGTTACTGAGATATATTGCCAGATGTCAGGTCTTAGTCACTGAATTATGAATGTCTATTTGTTAGGCTATAGCTCTACCTTCCCAGAATATGAATGTGAATTCTATAAATCTTGTTGTTATGGAGACAATGAAGAAATATGCGTCATGAGGAAATGAACCGTAATTATTATTATTATTATTTTACACATTTGAATAGGAAGAGATTTGACGGAGGAACATCTGCCTGTTCGAGCAGAAAAATAGCAAAGAACTTAATAAGTGCGTCAGTGTAAATTATGATTTATAAAGTGTATCAGATTCCCCCTTTAAAATCTAGACCTAATCTGTGCACGTCCTAAAGTTTGCATTCTCAAAATTAAAAGCTTTACCATTGTTTAAACTCTTATTTTTAAGTAATGGAAAAATGGAATACATATACATTTCTTCTCAAAATGTCCGTCTGCCATTCTCACCTCAGTTTCAGCTACTGGGTCTCCAACCCTCCTGGAACCTTCCGGGGTATTTTAACGGTCCAACAGCCTCCATTCTCCTGTCCTCAAGCCTCACCACCAACCTTTTGAGCCTGGCTTTAATACCTCAACAATAGCAACAGCTTCTGTGACCGTATCCCTGGGTTCACCTCTGTTGCACCAAGAGGGATTATGGCTGATAGACTTGTCCCATCCAGAGACAGAATTTGTCCTGATTCTCTCTCTCCTGTGTGGTTGGTGCTGCTGGTTTGTTGTTTGCTCTCTGAGAGGCAAGAGGAAGAGCTGAAGTTGGGAGAACTTTGACAGTCTGGTTAGCATTCACTGCCATTTGACTTGTGAGCTAAAAGCTGCAGTCTCAATTTTACTAAAATGCCTAGGGGGTGGTGGAAGGACAAAAAGGTGGTTATTCCAAACAATGTTTAAACCTACACGGGAATTGAAAGCTGTACATTCAGCTGTTTGTTCACTCAGACTGTCAGTGTCGATGCATGTGTCTGTTAAGGAGCTAAGAGAGAAAGACAAGGCCAGACTGACAGGGAGTGAGCCACAGAAACACATTCCACGGTCAGCATTGTTCAGCTTTGTGCACAAGTCGCTTCAGTTCAGATGTTACCCATAGAGGCGAGGAGGAGAACAATCTTTCACATCACAAATCCTGACATATCGCTCTATTTTTACCTGTGCTGAGTTTTGCTCTCCGTTCAGCGGCCTTGGTTGGCTGTCCCAGGATACCAACAGTGTCTTGGTCTTCATGATTTAGTTCTGATGTTAAATACCTCTCAGGGACAGAGGGGCTGTTGCTTTTGTGTGGTGTGTGTGTGTGCTATTGTGTTGCTGTGTGTGTGTGTGTGTGTGTGATGTTAACTGTCGCCAGCCCCCGGCTGCTCCACACAGCTGGCTGCCTGTCCTCAGAGGAGCGATATCAGGCCTTAACTGAATCTCCTCCTCCCCAGGACTGGGAGATGGTGGTCATGTGATCTCTGTCTCTGCTGGGCTCCATGACAGGAGGATGCCAAGGGTTGGCTGGACTGCCACCTAAGTCACTAAATCAGCCCTGGGATTTCTGTCCATCACCCCCTGTGTCTCTCTTTCGTTGCAGGACTCTTACGTAAACTTCAGTGGTGACTTAGAACCTCAGTCTTTCTCTGGTCTATATGGAGCATCTGTTCACTCAAACAAGAACCGTAGACCAACAGATCATTCATAGTGCATTCATAGTGCAGATCATGCATGTGGACATGACTGCAGTCACGGTATGAGGATTGCAATAAGAATATGCAGGATATGTTATGTTGAAACCTACAATGTTGGTTAAAGCAGTATCGACAGATTGGGTTGCCCAGAGAACTGATGCCGGTTCTGGCTGTGCCACCTGTTCCCGGTCTCCTGCAAGAACACACGTCTGCTGTGAAAGTGAGTGGGTTGAGAAACTGCATTCACCGAGAACCCTGCATGTAATTATCACTTTAACTGATTTCAACAGCACCCGGCTCTGCAAAGCAATTATGCTTGGAGGTTTCTTTACATTCAAGTATTGTTGCATCTACCATCCACCAGTACAGTCTATCCACCAGTACAGTCTATCCACCAGTACAGTCTATCCACCAGTACAGTCTATCCACCAGTACAGTCTATCCACCAGTACAGTCTATCCACCAGTACAGTCTATCCACCAGTACAGTCTATCCACCAGTACAGTCTATCCACCAGCTTGACAAGCCCTGCTCCCAACTTCCCCTTGATCACCCGAAAGTTTCCGTACTTCAGCACATCTTTAATGAAGGACTAGGAAAGTTCCCCGGTAACTGTCTTCATGAACTGGACCAGACATTCAGACGACTGTATGCAATACAAACTGCTTGACAGCAGGCTCCTATTAAGAAGCACGGAAGGTTCTTCTTCTTCTATATGTTCTTCTTCTTTGTCCCCTGAGTGGTTAGCTAATCTTGGACCTGGCCCAGCTCCGTGCAGTTTAGGGCTGCCACTAACGACTATTTTTCTATTGATTAATCTGTAGACTATTTTATTGATTAATCTAAACGATTAATTTTCCTACATATGAGTGTTTTCATCACAGGAGGTGACAGATGAGTGTTTCCATCACAGGAGGAGAAATGAGTGTTTCTAAGTCAGTTGTGTCCATTGTTGGTTTTTGTTCTTTTGTGCTGATGCTGTCGTATTGCAGGTAGCACATCCAGTTTTGAGGCCGAATTTCTAGTCACACATATAAATATGTATTCCCATCCCCCACCGACCATCTCAATATCATCCTCTTTCTCTCCAAGTGTGGTGGGGGGTTGGTCTTGGCAGGGGTTGTAAATTTAATCAGCATATTACATGACTGGGGCAGCCATTTCTCAGTAGACACAGTCGCTGGCTCCTTCGTCTTGGTGGAGGGGGGATGGAGATGTGTTTATGGATCTGTGTGTGTGTGTGTATTTGTGTTAGTGTGTGTGTATAACCAGAGAGAGACAGAGAGAGAGAGAGAGAGAGAGAGAGCATTCCTGTCGATGGAGGAGATTGACAGAGAGGTTGATTAGTATCACCTCCCACTCTCTAGGGACAGCGTCCATCGTCCAACCCCACCACTCTCTCCTCCTTCTCCCTCTCTTCCTACCCCACCACTCTCTCCTCCTTCTCCCTCTCCTCCCTCTCTTCCTACCCCACCACTCTCTCCTCCTTCTCCCTCTCCTCCCTCTCTTCCTACCCCACCACTCTCTCCTCCTTCTCCCTCTCATCCCTCTCTTCCTCTGTACCGCCTCCACATCCCTCTCCTCGTCTGTCACCCATCTTCACGTCACTCGGATCACCCAGGTGGGTGAGCTGAGTCTAAGGCCACAGGGGATTGTGGGAGTGCACTGGGCCCAGGCAGATGTGCCCTGGTGGTATAGATAAACAGACAGACTCCTAGACAAATAGACTGACACACTGACAGACAGCCAGATAGTGATAGACAGGGAAAGCACCATAGATGGGCATCTGGGCTGGAAAGCGAGCAGATAGCGAGTGGGCATGGTGACAGCAGTGGGGTCTGGGCACAGAGTGGCAGTAATTACCAGGATGTTGTTGAGAAGCCTTCTCTCTTCCTCTCACCCTCCTGACCTCTCGCTGGGCGACCGACAGCTACGTGGGCCGCAGGATCATCACCCAGGTTAGGGGATTTGGAGGCTGATCCCTCCAACAAAACACACTCAAAATGAAGGGTGGGTCTTTACAAAGAGTATGTTTGGAGGGGGACAAAAGTTGGTACAGTCCAATTGAGATAGAAATTGTGTGTTGGGAAACCTTTGTTTTTGGAGGACACAGCACCTCTCTCACAGTTTGGTACATTCCTCCTACTCAGCATCGTGAGAATAGACAGGTGTTTGTGTGATAATAGATGTTTATCTTGTGAAGAGCCTTTAGGGTGATGGAGGGAGAGATCCAGAGAGAGCAGGGAGACAGAGCAAGAGAAAAGAGAGGATGAGATAGGGAGGGAATGAAAGAGAGGCATAAAATACATCAACATCAATGCTGCGTCACAGAACAACTCCTAATTTGTGAGGCTTCTCTGTAAGCTGCAAAACACATCTCCTTAGTGAGTACTAGTAGTTTTCTTTTCTATAATGCATCTGTAAACTAGGCGGCACGTCATATAAAGTATGCTGTGGCTTGCTCAAATTAAACTTTGATACGACCAACAGCTTTTAGCATTTTAACGGCCATCCAAGTCAGGATTTTTTTTCCAACTGCATTGTCTTCGCTTTTATTCAAATGATCGCACACAGCTTTTAACGAATCCCAACACCGGGGTGGAATAAAAAATTGATGATAAACTACAGCTATGTCTAAACCTAAAAGCAAAGGCTTTAACTTTCTTCTGCACACAGCCTTCAATCAATTGACATATAGAACTAATTATAATAACTGCATTCTTTATGATGCAGCACTGTATGGTATTATTACTGCATAAACATAGTACCTTATTATTGTTATTTACTGTGTGTCAAAATGAGTCTGTATCTATAATATCTGGTAATACATAAGCACTTAATTATTGTATATTACAGAGGCATTCCTTTGGGCTCAGTGGCTTCTTAATTGCCCCATGCCTTCCTCTCACCTACTGTATAAGTGTGTATTTTCTGATTCATTGCTTATGTAAACCTTTAACAACATGAAAAATGAGATGCTTTCTCCCCATGCATGATGAAAGTTGATGCTGGTATTGTGAGGAACTGTGGAGCAACAGTGCCCCCCAGTGGTTAAAAGTGCTGATGTTTCTAAAAGTCTGTGTATAGATCTCACCAGCTGTCTCTCTCTCTCTGCTTATTTACAGATGTATTTCCACCTCTATAGCAATCGTTTTTTTTGTGCTCTTTCTTTTCACTAATTACACTTCCTTAATTAACTCTCACCTGCCTTTTCACCTCACCTCCCTCACAATATCTAACTTCCCTAATTCTCTCTCTCTCTCTCTCTCTCTCTCTCTCTCTCTCTCTCTCGCTCTCTCTCTCTCTCGCTCTGTGTGTCTCTCTCTCTCTCTCTCTCGCTCTGTGTGTCTCTCTCTCTCTCTCTCTCATATACACACACACTCTTGGGTTCGATGAGAAGCCGTAGCATTAACTATTCGGTTTGCCGCGAAAGGAGCATTTCACTTGCAGTGTTCATCATTTAATGAGTCATTATTCAAAACCAGCCCTTTTCAGAAATATGCTATACAGAAATAGATATTCAGAAATAGACATTGGTAAATAGGCGACAGATGCCAATCCAATTACACTGACATCAAATAGACGAGAATCGTTTGCTGAGCTCATAAAAAGAGCAGGCTATTTCAGAACAGCAACAAGGTGAGAGTTTGACAGTTTGGGAGGACACTGTCAGGAAGTGCACCTGCAACCATCTTCAGGTTCCACGTTTTTATTTCATCTGCAAAAGCTCACCGTGTTTTATACATTCTAAACAACAACATTATCTTGGTGTTTCAGTAATGCCGAACCATTATGTCTCTGACATTTGCGTCCATTCGACGCCGGTTAGACTGACATTGATTAATGGTTTCAGATACAGTAAAGAATGTTTCTAACCTGGGATTATGCCTCACAGACTGTCACGCCCATCAGCTGAATCTCTCTCTCTCTCTCTGCCTCACTCCCGTGTCCTGCCTCTCTCCCCTGTCCTGCCTCTCTCTCTGCCTCACTCCCCTGTCCTGCCTCTCTCCCTGCCACACTCCCCTGTCCTGCCTCTCTCTCTGCCTCACTCGCCTGTCCTGCCTCTCTCTCTGCCTCACTCGCCTGTCCTGCCTCTCTCTCTGCCTCACTCCCCTGTCCTGCCTCTCTCTGCCACACTCCCCTGTCCTGCCTCTCTCTCTGCCTCACTCGCCTGTCCTGCCTCTCTCTGCCTCACTCCCCTGTCCTGCCTCTCTCTGCCTCACTCCCCTGTCCTGCCTCTCTCTCTGCCTCACTCGCCTGTCCTGCCTCTCTCTCTGCCTCACTCCCCTGTCCTGCCTCTCTCTGCCTCGCTCCCCTGTCCTGCCTCTCTCTCTGCCACACTCCCCTGTCCTGCCTCTCTCTCTCTGCCTCACTCCCCTGTCCTGCCTCTCTCTCTCTGCCTCACTCCCCTGTCCTGCCTCTCTCCCTGCCACACTCCCCTGTCCTGCCTCTCTCTCTCTGCCACACTCCCCTGTCCTGCCTCTCTCTCCCTGCCTCACTCCCCTGTCCTGCCTCTCTCTCTCTGCCTCGCTCCCCTGTCCTGCCTCTCTCTCTGCCACACTCCCCTGTCCTGCCTCTCTCTCTGCCACACTCCCCTGTCCTGCCTCTCTCTCCCTGCCACACTCCCCTGTCCTGCCTCTCTCTCCCTGCCACACTCCCCTGTCCTGCCTCTCTCTCCCTGCCACACTCCCCTGTCCTGCCTCTCTCTCTCTGCCACAGTCCCCTGTCCTGCCTCTCTCTCCCTGCCTCACTCCCCTGTCCTGCCTCTCTCTCCCTGCCTCACTCCCCTGTCCTGCCTCTCTCTGCCTCGCTCCCCTGTCCTGCCTCTCTCTCTGCCACACTCCCCTGTCCTGCCTCTCTCTCTCTGCCTCACTCCCCTGTCCTGCCTCTCTCTCTCTGCCTCACTCCCCTGTCCTGCCTCTCTCTCTCTGCCTCACTCGCCTGTCCTGCCTCTCTCTCTGCCTCACTCCCCTGTCCTGCCTCTCTCTGCCTCGCTCCCCTGTCCTGCCTCTCTCTCTGCCACACTCCCCTGTCCTGCCTCTCTCTCTCTGCCTCACTCCCCTGTCCTGCCTCTCTCTCTCTGCCTCACTCCCCTGTCCTGCCTCTCTCCCTGCCACACTCCCCTGTCCTGCCTCTCTCTCTCTGCCACACTCCCCTGTCCTGCCTCTCTCTCCCTGCCTCACTCCCCTGTCCTGCCTCTCTCTCTCTGCCACACTCCCCTGTCCTGCCTCTCTCTCTCTGCCTCACTCCCCTGTCCTGCCTCTCTCTCTCTGCCTCACTCCCCTGTCCTGCCTCTCTCTCCCTGCCACACTCCCCTGTCCTGCCTCTCTCTCTCTGCCTCACTCGCCTGTCCTGCCTCTCTCTCTGCCTCACTCCCCTGTCCTGCCTCTCTCTGCCTCGCTCCCCTGTCCTGCCTCTCTCTCTGCCACACTCCCCTGTCCTGCCTCTCTCTCTCTGCCTCACTCCCCTGTCCTGCCTCTCTCTCTCTGCTTCACTCCCCTGTCCTGCCTCTCTCCCTGCCACACTCCCCTGTCCTGCCTCTCTCTCTCTGCCACACTCCCCTGTCCTGCCTCTCTCTCCCTGCCTCACTCCCCTGTCCTGCCTCTCTCTCTCTGCCACACTCCCCTGTCCTGCCTCTCTCTCTCTGCCTCACTCCCCTGTCCTGCCTCTCTCTCTCTGCCTCACTCCCCTGTCCTGCCTCTCTCTCTCTGCCTCACTCCCCTGTCCTGCCTCTCTCCCTGCCACACTCCCCTGTCCTGCCTCTCTCTCTGCCTCACTCGCCTGTCCTGCCTCTCTCTGCCTCACTCCCCCACTTTCATTATTTCACTTTTTCGCGATCTCTTTCCCAGCCTGTCACAGAGCCCAATGTTATTATTGTCTCTCATCCCCTAGGAGATAGCAAAGCTCAGCTATCGCCTTTGTACTGTCCAAATGTTATTTCAACTCATTTCTCAGACCCAGCTTCTTGGCCCACCAGAGAAATAAGTTGTTGGTTTGAAAGGGTTGAAGTACAGCGTCTAATGACCAGCGTAAAATACGTTGTCGATGTGGATGCTGTTGAATCCGTTGCATGACAATTCATTGATCGTGGTAAATTGAAACCACTTTACTTCAAACGGCTGCTATTTTTGCCTACACTTTAAAGTTGACCAGTACATACTGTCCCAGGGGTCACCTGCGGGTCAAGAAACTCAGGCATTACTTTTGAATGTTTGCTCCCTGTCTTCTATGGCCCTACTGTTCTCCAAATATACCCCATTAACTCAGTACTAAGGCCTACTTCCTTTAAATCCAATTTCAATGTTTTAGACGGCTCTCCTCTGACATGCTGCGCAGGTTGTTTGAGGAGTTTGGGAGACGACTGTGGAGATTAGCTGTCTGCTAACTGGAAATATTTCCTCCACAGGTTTGCCGCTTGTGGTGTTTTTCGGCATTTAAAAAAAGGTCTGAGGAGGCACGGTTTCCTACAACTCGGCGGTCACCATGGAAACAACCCCACAAGAGCAAAATGTGCCTTCACTGATGATTTACAGCGGAGAAGGAGGGGAGCCAAAACGCGCAACTGTTTTCCTCCTGTTTGACATTTAGTTTGGCGTGTTATACTGTGTCCTTCTGAATGAGACTGTAGGTCACTCTATTTGGATGTCATTATATCCCCTCTTATTGACTCTCCTCGGTGACTTAATATCAATTGCAATATATTAAGGTATGTGATGAGGCCCTCATAAATAATTTTTATACAATACTGTCTTAACTTATGCAGAACTGTGGCCCGAAGTAAATATTAAAGGAGATAGTTTACATTGAGAACCGGAGCTGGTTTGCAAAGTAGATTGGGATGATTTACAGATATCATCAAAAAATAGGGAGATTTATTTACATAAACGTTTTCATAAACATACATTCATTTGAGAACCCAAACTACGCTGGGGTCAAAGTATTGTTGTGAATCACTGGCATTTCTCCCAAATCAACACTAGAGGGAGGCAAAGACATCCTTTTCTATGTTGTCTCGGCGAGTATCAAGAAACTGGGTGGAGTAAATGTCATCAGGTTCAGGACTTTATCCTAAAACTGCCCTGGAGTGCGCTCCTGCCAACAACACTTCCTGGAGTCTCGATGATGTCGGATCGGAAAATGAAGTAACGGGTGTTTTGGGAGTGTCTGGATTGAAAACGTGCATGAGGCCAAGCTATAATTACTGTCCATCCATTCAGGGTGTTCCCTGATACCAGAGACTTGTATTGATCAATCCTGTTAAGGCCAGGGCTATATTCAGCTATGGAGTTGGATCTGTGGCAGATATTTGAAGTCCACAGCTTGCTGGAAGACTGATGCCAACACCATAGCTGAGTGTAGTACGACTGTATCAAAGTTGCACATTCGATCTGTTGTTTTGAAGCAGGAAATGTACGGAGGTACTGCATCCACTGTAATCACGGTGGCGTCAAAACATTAAAAAAAGAAATCAGCTATGCTCGTAAAGTACCTGGACAGTGATATACTCAAACACAAACACAGCAGGATGCAAGAACACTAACCACAAAACAGAGCCAGCTGCATGCAAGCAACATTTCCTGTGATGTGTGGGTTGGGACTGTTGCCTCTCGCACCAGGCTGGACTGAGGCATTTCCTCCCTGGGCTCTCTCTCTCCTCCCGCCCGCCCGGACGGCCAAGGCTGAAGGTTCCTGTCAGGGTTCCTCAGGGAACATTCCACACAGACCTTTATTGATGTGGGTGTGTTTCTCTAGGATACTGTGGTGCTAGCTTTCCTCACGTCTTCTGTTTTTAGACTTCACTCGATGGAATGTTGTCAACTTGCGAGACCTTTCCGTTTTGATGTTATGTACAGTTGAAAGAGTGTCAAATGCGACTTGCATTTAAATTTAAAAAAATATATGTTATATCCACACGTAAACTAATGTGGGTTCTCGTTCCAAGCATGGCTTCTCTCCACGGTAATGAAAGTGATTCACAGTTACCTTTGATGACAAGATTAGGTTAATGATCGATTCTACAGCTGGGAATACACAAAGGAGGGAATAATTGATGCCTTGTCAAGACTTTGTGTGTGTATGTGAGAGACGCGTGAGTGACAGAGAGATGGAGGGAAAGCAGGGAAAGGAAGTGGAGCTGAACGAATACGCTGCGTGTTTTAGATAGCATTAAAAATATATATATAACGAAACGCAATATGTGGTGGCCAGTGTTGATTATGTGGCGCACCGCCACAAATTAGTCAACATTTGCAGCAACTACTGACGTTAGAAAAACTACAACACCACACCGAATCGAGCTAGACCGGAAACAAAACAACAGGCACGCCGCACACACTTGTTTGGGCTTGCGAGCCGACTAAAGAGTAGTAGGCTAATGTTACATTTTGAGTGGACGGCGAGCGCGAGACGCCGAAATGGATGCCAATAACATTCTGAATGGAAAATGTCCTTTTAAAAAGTTGCGAAATGGTTCCATTGAACAGACCAAAGTGATCTGTGTGTTTTGTTGTTGTGAATAAAGCTATCATCGCAGCACGTCTAGTATGAAATAACACTTCATGGCCAAGCACACAGCTGATGCTGTGCAATTCTCCGCCCCCTCGTCAAAGCCCGGCGATTGCAATGTTGTTTTCAATTTAAAAAAACGAACATTTGCACTAAGTAATATGATCCACTTTTCCATGTTGATAAGAGCATTCAAATGGGAAAAAATTATGGGACAAAAATAAATCAATGGACATTTAGAATAGATAAAAATGTGCGATTAATTAAAATTAATCACAAGATAATTATGAAATTTAAGCGATCAATCGCGATTAAATATTTTAAGCATTCGACAGCACGAGTTTATATGTTCAACCCCCCTCCCCAAAATACAATTCTGGCTATGCTACTGCCACTCACATTTAGTACACTGTTGCTCAGAAGGAATTCCCCTTACTCGTTTCCACATCCCACGACAGTTGGTTGGTTCGGCTTGTAGCTGTTTTTAAACATGGCTGCCGCCGCTCCCCGGAGAGAGCTTAGCCAAGGATGTGGTTCGTAGACTTTACAGCTACATGACCTTGCTTTTCCTTTAAGCTCTGCATTGCTACGCCGAAATAGCCTGTCCATCAATGAGTGCCACAGTCGGGACAGTCATTTGATGGCTTTTGTCAAAAGCGTAGGGTTCAACACAACGTAAATATATCTTCACCCTCCCAACACACACACACACATTTGAAAGAGTAGAACGACTAAGATGCTAGCTCCTCTGAATTACTACTGTCTTCGAAAACCTTTTGACTTTCAGTATGGTATTCATATTCAACATTCATATATTGTATGTATGGTATACTCATTCAAGGAAAGTTTGAAATGGTTCAATCAGGGAGGGTAAGGGTGGCTGGACCCAGAATAAGCAGAGAAGGGACTAGGTGGTTCTGCAGTTCAGTCTATTTATGCCTCAGTCTGAAGTTTCTCTGCATGTGTCTGTCTGGTGCTAACAGAAGAGCCTGTTGTTAGTTTAACAGAAGAGCCTGTATAGCTAGCTGCTAGCTTGGTTTAGATGCAGTCTGGGAGGAGAAATGACTGACCTTCATTAATTTCCTCCGCCGGTTTCCTGTTGGAAAGTGTGATGATGCAGTCTTTCCCCTGGCCGCATCATCAGTTTGAGCAGACTCTATTTACTGTAGGTTAAATCGATGTCGATTCAGAAGTTTAATTTGACTTACCAAGACAACTGGCTGTGTTTCTTATGTATACACTTTCAGCCGGTTTGTGGAGAATAATCAAGCTAAAACATAATTCATTTGTTTTTGGTTTTGTACATGAGGCCTTTTCTGTCAACAGCCCATTTTAGAATGGCTTCAAAACGTAAGCCTCATTTAAAAAACAATCGAGGAAACTAAGTTATTAAATCAGTCGATGTCAACATCAGCTTTTTCAGACAGCTTTCTGCATTCCTTATTCCACATTGGATGGAAAGAACAACTGACCAATTGTGAGCCTTTTAAGAAGCCTTCTTTCTATGATTGGTTGAGATGGTGTCTCCCTCCATTCCTGCTCTCATCACAAGGTGTCTATATTTAGACAGTGACCGAACAAGACCACAACTGTCCAATAGCTGTCTAAATCTCAGAGTGGATGGTTGGGATGCCAATTCATGAGATTGCCTCGCCCCATTTCCCAAATATAGGTACATGGTGATCTCTTTAATTCGGGTCATGCCTTTAAGTCCCCCCCCCCCCCTCCCTTTAGTTCTGAGCTTGAAATACCTAATGTGTTGTTTAAGATGTTCTCAGGCAATGTGTTTAATTAGTGAACCAAAAAGCTAATTTAATCAGCTTCACAAGATTACTCGTACATACAGTACAGTCTCTCTGTCAATAACATTTCATTTGTTGAATCCTCACCTGGCAGGAAATAAAACATTAAGTGGGGCAGATGTCATGTAGGCCTACTGTATGTGGTTGTCACAGCAGGTAGCTATGGAAGAGTAAAATCTTAGGACAAATCTCTTTCATTCATAACTGCTTCCTTAAACCTGCAGAGTAATTATTTCTGACAAGATTGGAAAGAAAAAGTGGGAAAAAAACCCTGAGGCCAGAGATGTTGTCACACATAACCGTTCCTATTTAAACACCAAACTACTTGAAACAAAAAGAAAAGAAAAAAACGTGTGAAATTTTAAGTCGTCATTTAATTAAAATACGACTGAGCATGAGCAGGATGCAATGTGACAATCAGCGGTAGACTAGCCTACATGTTGACATTTCTCAGAAGATAACTAGAAACTATATCAAAAAGACGCAAGTCCTCCAACAAAGGACAAAGAAGACCTGAGGACATTTTGTTGTGTCTACCACCCGGTATGTAAAAATAAAAAACTAGAAAGAAAGAGAATTACGTTGACGCTATCCTTTTCATCTTTCTTTCATCTGATCCACTTGAGGTTGCTTCCCTTGAGAAGTATGTCTGCTTGCCACCCAGGTGTGATAACGTCAAGGCACTCCCAGAGAGTTCTTGGCAGGGGTCTGCGATGCTACATTCCAGCTAGTCCTTACGACTTCACGGCTGAGGGATTAAATAGGTCACTGAGAAGGCCAGCACACAGCTCCTTCAGACAGTAGGGGTTGAATCAATTAGGGAATATTTTGCCTTTTTTTTTTTTTTTTTTGCTTGTTCTGTCCAGCTTTAAAATAATCTTGCGAATGGGGGATTTGCTCAGTGGTGCTGAGAAGGCTAATACGCAGCATTGCACATGATTGTGTGCTGATTTCAAATATCGGTCACTTATCACAGATAATCTCTTTAGACGATTATGTTTTATGTGTTAGGATTTTAATAACTACTTGTATGTACATCTATGATTCTTTTACAGTATTTGGCCTTACAAACAGCATCCTTTGTCTTCATATTGACATATCTACCTCTTTATTAAATGTCCTTGAATGTCTTTTGTGCTTCTTTGCATTATCTTCTGCCCACTTCGAGATTTCCTTTCCATTTCACACTTCGACCCTTCCTCTCCCTCCATTATACAAACACCTAACAACAATGGGTTGGGTAACTATATCCTCTCTCTCTCTGTGTACTTGTTGATCTGTGCTGGATTCCTTATCTGTGTTTTTAGAACATTGCGGGATTTGTGTAGTCCACTGGCACCGATGCCGACAGGAAACAGGAAGTAAAGAAGAGGAGTGATGAAGTGGGCTCATGACCTCTTATGAGCTAGACTCATTCAGCATTAGTAACTAGGCCTTGACATTCTCTTGAAACTATCTAGGGTTCTCTTTGTATCTGGTACAAATTATACATTTGTACTTTGCAAGGACAACTGGCTATCTGTGAAACAATGATTGCTCCAAGTGACAAGTACTCTTTATATTGTTGACTTTCTATTAACAATCATTATAGTATAAATACATAGCTGCACTAAATACCAGCTGTCTGAGTAAGCAGTCCAGGCAGAACCACTCAATATAAACATCCACTTCCCTGTGAGGCTTCAATAGTCGTTTGTTGAGCATGGAAAAGGAAAGTTGACATCATGGGAGAGAAGGGTGATTATCTGTACAGTGACCGACTGGAACTCTGGAGGATAAAGGCCTGCTCTGTTAGGATGCAGAAAGTCCCAGGGCAGAGCCAAGATGCTGGAAATCACAAAGACAAGATTCTTTCTCAAATCCTTTGGTTTACAGCTTGGGTTAGGTTCGGCACATTTGAACTTGCTTCCCAAAGGTAGACAAAGCAAGGCAGAGGACTGCAGCATCACAGTTTTCTTTCACTGGCATGAATGGGCAAGTTGTGCTACAATCACAAAAAAAAGGGAAATGTATTAGACCAGCTAACAAGTGGTGTGTGGTGCGTGTGTGTGTGCGTGAGTCTGTGTGTGTGTGTGTGTGTGTGTGAGTCTGTATGTGTGTGTGTGTGTGTGGGGGGGGTTGGTTGGTTGGTATGACTAGTATGCATGCTCTGTAATTATGAAAAACAATGTGCTGACCTTTCGGCTGATCTTGATGGGTGTGCACACACGTGAGGGTGAGATTTCCTGATGACTGACTTGTTTCTTGTGAGGACACGTCCTGATGGAAGCAGAGTTTACGGAGCTTCTAAAGTCTACGATACGTTAGAGGCAAACTCTGGGTCACTTTTGCTCCTGTAAATGGACGTTGTTGTTTAAAAGGAAAAGCACCTCAATGTAGGTATACATATGTGTGTGTGTGTGTGTGTGTGTGTGTGTGTGTGTGTGTGCGTATAAATGTGAGGGAGAGAGTGTGTGTGTTTGCATGTGTGTGTGTCTCCATGTGCGTCAGACTTTGTGTGTGTGTGTGTGTGTTTGCATGCGTGACAGGAAAAATGCTTGGACTCAGCACAGCCCTCTCTGAATGAGGGGGGCCTTTCCAAGACAAACAGCCACCAGTGCCTGTTTCATGACCAGCGTGTTAATGTGGTTGCCCAGGGGTTAAACCAACAGGCCAGCATACTCCAGCACGGACACAAAACCGACCACACAAAACCAAGCTCCCGGACCTTGTCACACTGTTAATGACAGTTTTCAAAACAGACACCATACTTTAGCTCGGATTTCATTGGCCGGGACTATTTCTGCCACAGTTTGGACTGTGACGTGACCATGTGAGGCCCGTCCTCCCATTCATGAACAGGGCGAAAATCCCGTGACAGTAGATTTTTCATGTCTTTTTCGTGCCAAGAGATAATGTTGCAGTACACTTCAAGTTAGATAATTCTTTTAATACGGTTCCAAAAAAAATTCTGCTCTGTTCACGACAACCCTGTGCCAACATTCGCTCACATACAACAAACAGATACAGTTAAAACCAGGTTGTCGTTAAATGTTCCATCATTCAGTCATGCAAGAGACCTTTAAAAAAAAGGTTAAAAAAAACGACATTTGGCAGCAAGGAAAATAAGCTATATTACAAAATAAAAGTTTTCCAAAGATTTTCCTCTCTAGACTAAAGCCATGGAGCAGCCTGGAAGTTTGTGCTTTAGCTTGTTAAGCTAAGAGGCTTTTTAAATATCTGCATTCCAGTCACACACACTGGTAACAGAAAAGTCTCAAACTCGTGTGCAGTGCATTCCATTCAAGGTTAATACAAAGTATGGGTGCTTGAAATGACAACCAAGCACAATGAAAAGGCCATTTGGTTCATGATAGATTTGGATTTAAGGACAGACAATCATAGCTTTGGTTTTGTGGATGTGAACCTAAATCTGGCTTAAGCTGACAATATTTCTAAGTTGAGAGGTGTACTGTATGTGGGTCACACAACGGCAGCAAATACATGTTGACAGCGAAGAATAAAAACTAGGACTATTTGGACAGTGTTTGATTGAATCCAAGCATCTTATTCATACATGACACCTTCACTCATTCACAGCAAATACACATGACTATGAATCCCACATTCATAGAAATCCCACATTCAAATGAATCCCACATCTGTAGCAATCACACATTCAAATGAATCCCACATCCGTAGCAATCACACATTCAAATGAATCCCACATCCGTAGCAATCACACATCCACATGAATCACACATCCACATGAATCACACGTTCATGGGAACCACTCTGACGCCGTGGGCGTTGATGTAGGTGAGGAGCACCTTGGCCCGTCTCTCGATGACGTCGATGAGCCTCTCGATGCCCTGGCGTCCTCCCTGGCTCTCCCAGTACACACGGTCCAAGAAGAGAGCCTGCAGCAGCCGCTCTCTCAGCCTCTGGCCCCTCAGCACCCCCACCGCATGCTCCGGGAGTCTGGGGGAGACCAGGGGGGGCGAGAGAAAGGGGGTGAGAGAGGAAAGGGGGGGGTGAGAGAGGAAAGGGGGTGGTGAGAGAGGGGGGGTGAGAGAGGGAGGGGGGAGAAAGGGGGTGAGAGAGAGGGAGGGTGGGTTAGAGAGAGAAAAGAGGAGAGAGAGGTGAGGGGGGGGGAGAAAGGGGGTGAGAGAGGAGGGGGGGTGAGACAGAGGGAGAGAGAGAGGGTTGAGGGAGAGAAAGGGGGGAGAGAAAGAGAGAAAGGGGAGGTGACAGAGAAGAGAGAGAACGAGAGAGAGAGAAAGGTGAGGGGGAGTGAGAGAGAGAGAGGTGGGGGGAGGTGAGAGAGAAGTGAGGGGGGGATGAGAGGTGGGGGGGTGAGAGAGAAAGGGGAAGGGGAGAGAGAAAGAGACAGGGAGGAGACCAATGGATGAGAAAGAAAGAGGCAGGGAGGAGAATCTGTCTGTGGCTTGTTGTTGGCAGTTGTGGTTGAGAAAATTTGTGTTCTGTGTTTGTTATGTATGGCCGTACATTTATTATTGTGTACTTTAGTCAGTTAGTTATTGTTTTATATAATATTAAATACATTATACGTTAATTTTTTCAAATTTAACACCTAATCTTGTGATATAAATACAGGTCAGGTGAACTTGACAATACCCCCATGGCCCTTACATCTTCAGAAACATCGTAGAAAGGTTTTAGCTTGGAGGAAGATTAGAACTACCAGTGTAACTGGAGAGGTGACAACTGCTAATGCCACCCCTGGCTTGTCTCTACAATGGTATGGTCCACTGATTTATTGATAACTAGATGAAATGCTGAGAATGTCCCAGGCTGGATCCCCCTTCCCATGGTGGGGGTGGGAGCTGTCCACTCAAATATAATATACTTCATAACACATGCATGAACGCTGCAATTCCATGTTAGAAATGCAGCATTTTCCCACGTGTGTTAAGGTTACAGGGTAGCCTGACTAGCTCATAGCCTGTAGCTCGCATGTTTATGTAGGAAGTTACTGGTAAATATATGTTGTAAATGTTGAAGACAAACAGAGAAGGAAAGTATGAAATGATGGAAAGAAAGGCATGTAAAAAAACACACACAAAAAAAAACACTACACATAAACTGTAGAATGTTTGTGTTTTTGTGTTTTTTTTTGTGTGTGTTTTTTTACATGCCTTTCTTTCCATCATTTCATACTTTCCTTCTCCCTCCTCCCCTCCCTCCCTCCCTCCCTCCCTCCCTCCCTCCCTCCCTCCCTCCCTCCCTCCCTCCCTCCCTCCCTCCCTCCCTCCCTCCCTCCCTCCCTCCCTCCCTCCCTCCCTCCCTCCCTCCCTCCCTCCCTCCCTCCCTCCCTCCCTCCCTCCCTCCGCTCCCATCCCATTGTGTTGCAGGACATCCCATCACACTCTGCTAACAACCCTGTTACCCACTCCTTGATTCCCTCCAGCAGTTTAAAATCCAGATTGTCCTCGTCGCGATCAAAGAAGCCCTTGTTGTCAGAGAAGACCAGGTGTCTTGGGTCATGACCCCTGTACATGATGTTGGCCAGTGCGATGCTGTCCTCGTCCACACACTCAGCATGTTGGTCCAGTTCCACACATTCATCCTGCGGCCGAGGCCTGAAACCACAGCAGCTCTGGTCCAGACGCTTATAAATCTAAATGAAAGAGAAAACATTTTATTTTTCATTTGTTGAAATGATTTGAAAGTACATAAAAAAAAAAAAAGTGAACTGTCAATGCACGTAAACTATTGACTAATGAATGTCGAAGGAGATTGTATCTACTGTGTTCCGCTTGGTTTGTCACCCTGGGACACACATCACCCTGAAGATACATGTAATCAAACACATGTAAATAACCTGTATGGACTGACCATAAGCTGCACATGAGAAAGGTGTGCAGCCCAGCTGTGAGAGTGAAGTTAGTTCGGCCCCACGTTAACAGATAACAGTCCTACCTGTAGAAGGAAGTCAAACAGGGCCAGCTTGCTCCACTCGTAGTGGTGTATGGAGGAACAGCTGGAGCCAGGCTTGGGAGAGATGTTCTTGTGCCAGCATCGCTGCTTGAGAGAGCTCTGGTACTCTCCCCAGGTCAGCCTCACAGCTGACTGGTTCACCTCACTGCCCCCTGGGTATAGACATGCATCCCATAATACTACTGGGCAGGGCTGTTCATCTGCAAGGGAAGGATGTGTATGTTGTGTTAGTGTAGGTGGACACCCTGGCTTGGAATGCATATATCCAATGAGCACCACTCAAGTTAAAAACATCATTTTAGGGTCTGAGGCCTTGTATGATTACACATACAGAGTGTTTGGGTCCAGATTAAACATTAAAGAAGGTATGATTATTGGAGTCAAAGGAAACCACACAATAAAAGGCAGTTGCCCTTCTTTAGCTGTATGGACAGGCTAACTGACCCAGACATAACTATGTATGACCATATACCTTATCAGCCTGATGTCTTATCTGAAGAGAGATAAGAAATATTAAAGAGGAATAATAATCGGACTGCTGTCAAAACACAAAGAAGTATAACCCGACTTTCGTCTGATAAGGTCCAGTTTGAAAGTGCTAGATGGCTGAGTGGTTAGGGAATCGGACTATTAATCAGAAGGTTGCTGGTTCGATTCTGGCCATGCCAAATGACGATGTGTACTTGGGCAAGGCACTTCGCTCCACTTGCCTCGGGGGGAATGTCCCTTACTGTAAGTCGCTCTGGATAAGAGCGTCTGTTAAATGACTAAATGTAATGCAATGCAACCGGCAATGGCTTACAATTTATATCGACATATAGTACTAAAGGTTGAGATAAGAGTGGCAAACAGTCAAAAAGAAATTGGCCTACCTTGAAAATAACTGAATCTTCTGCTCACTGCGGGTAAACTCTTATTGAGTCCCAGGACCCTATCCAAATGGAAAGCAAATACTTCGCTGGTGTCAATGGGCCTTTTTATAATTCCACACAGTCCCCGACATATGTTAAAGTCATTTTCAGTAGAGGGATTTGGCGAATCCTTAGTTGAGGTTTCAAACAGCAGAAATGGAGGAAAACTCTTGTATGACACCTCGTTAATGCGCGAAACTTTGCCGTCGGCAAGGAAGCGCATGGCATCAATGTCTTTTTTACTGTACCACGGTGGAGCTCTTTCACTGTATATTCGAATAGAACTCACGTGAGGCTCTGTTTCTACTATTGTCCTCGCGCCATTGCCAGTTTCAGGTGAAGCCTGACCTATTTGCC
Organism: Hypomesus nipponensis; assembly: GCF_054491055.1. Taxonomy (NCBI): domain Eukaryota; kingdom Metazoa; phylum Chordata; class Actinopteri; order Osmeriformes; family Osmeridae; genus Hypomesus; species Hypomesus nipponensis. Next base: position 2,140,413 of record NC_140361.1, read on the forward strand.
TAACTGCTTTCCAAGAAATGTCATTGCCATAAGTACGCTTTTTTTCTACTTCCCTCTCTAAATTGGCAACATTATCCTGCGTTATGAATGCGTAATTATTGGACTTGGTCCTTCTCGTTTTGCTCCTCAGTTTAGGCTTCACCGTTCCCCTGATAATTGCTGGCTTGAGGCGCTTAGACTTCAACGTTATGTATACCACGTTGGACCGCGTCGGAACCCCCGAAAGCGCAATGTCTGTATTCTCACCGGCAGGCGAGTAGACAGTTTTAAACGGGTCATCGTCAGTTTTCAAAGAAGCCTCACGGATACTTTTGTACTTGTGACTATAAGTCCGTCTGTCTTGGTGCGGCAAAAAGTGTCCCACTTGGGAAACCACAAAAAATAAGTATACAAAACAAGCACCCGCAATAACGATATTCCTCTTGGACGGGGGGCGCCTCTGAATGCAGCCGTATATTCTCAGAAGAGACGTGTAGGACCAAATAAATAGATATTTTATTATGTCTACACGAATACAAATCTCCATTAGGACGAATGACCCGACATGGTTGACTCTGTCTATGCGAAGAATTTAACAGAGGATTGCCCATTACTTCCGAAAAACATTTCCAGTTTTGCTGCTCTAGCGAGTCTACTTGATGCCCAAACTCTCAATGTAGCGAGGCTAGATCTATCACAGAGCCAAGTGTCACGACAGAAGGGTTGGCTTTGTTGCCTTTCTGTATAGGCTAACACTGGCTTTCTGTATAGGCTAACACTGTTCAGAGTAGGATCAGATTAGATCAACTCTAATCATGATTGTCAAGAATAACCGCTGTTGTCTTAAATTAGATTTAAGACTAAAAAGATTTAAGACATGAGGCTTCCTGCTATTTAGGTAAGTGAAAACTCATCGAGTTAGTTTATTTGTCTCAACGTTCATGTAGGTTTTGTTTTCATCCACACACACAGTGTGTTATACAATATTTTATTGACTTTAATTGAAAAAAATAATTGACTATATTTAACGATAAAAACTAATTTTGAATTTTGAATGAATCCCATGTGACCTCTGCTGGTTAATGTCTGCATAGAAGCTGCACTTGCCAGCCGGTGCATAAAATACCATGAATTATGCCTACTAGCAGAGATGGCAAAAGTAGCCTACACAAAACTTAGCAAAACTTTTTTCGAAAATATTTCACCAAAACTTTTCTTTCGGAAATATTTTAGCAACCTTCGAAACGTTTTTTCAAAATATTTTTCAACCTTTCACTTTTTTTTTCTCGGAAATTTTAAACAAGAAAACAACATAAAGTTACATGTGTTTTTGTGCAAGCAAAATGATCTCAGGCTTGCTCAGACATGCTTACGTGGGTTCAGAATTCAGGTAGGCCCACGAAACTAATCAGTAACCGATTATGTAAGGCTAATTATTGGTTTTAACTTTTCTTTAAGTTTTTATTGTTTAGGCCTACTACTAGACAGGCTGAGTGATGATATTAGGCTGTAATTTAGCTCATTGGTTTCAGCTGTTCCAGTAGGCCTAAAGTATCGCACCCTCATGTGGAACAGAAATCTGAGTGTCAATTCCGTCGTCCGCCTCAAACAGATCACAAATGCTAAATTTAAACATGATATTGAATATCAATGTGTAGTTTTTATTTGGATCCTCAGCATGTTTTTGTCTGTGAACGACTCCCAAACTAAGAAAGTTGAACTCGGTATGAACACAGAAACGTGACTTGCATTCAAAACACGTTTATAAAACAAACTAATAGCCTAGTTTATTCTTAAACCGCCATTTCGGACCGGTCCGATTAAACTGCACTGTCTCCTACTTATTTGCAGATATAAAGGAAGAGACGTTTTGAAACGAACACTGTTGATCCACTTTTCTTTTTCAACTATAACACAACAAATATAGTCTATGGATTTATTGCTGCAGTTTTATTTGGAAGCAGCTATGTCCCAATAAAAAGGATATACTGGTGACGGTGAGCAGACAGCCCACCTTTCTCTGTCCTTTACTGAAGGTGATAACGTGGGAAATATTCACTATTAAAATGTACACCAATCCTCCACTGGGTAACCTGTGCATCAATATGGGCAGTGTCTTTAATCGGGCACTTGTTTCTTAATTCTCCACGGTTTTATCCATTAGCGATGCTTGGTAGATCGATGTGGGCCACAGGTAAGAAATCCTGTTTTCGCTGCTCATGGTTTATCATGGATAACGTAGTGAACGAAGATTGTCTACAGGTAATGTAGCTGTCGTCTCCATAGTGAAAGCCATTGGACTTGGACTCTGAGTTCTTATTTGGGGATCCGGTAGTTTATTAATGGGTTGGGCGAGTTCAAGATAAGTTATTGTAAACCTGATTTTGTGACCGGTTTGGCTGGTTCGGTATAGATCTCCAGCCCTTTATTAAATTACTGTGGTGCAGGGTTGGGTTTCCTGAGGTAAGACCAGGGCCGGCCCAAGGCATAAGCAAACTAAGCGGCTGCTTAGGGCCCCTGTGGCCACCAGAGGGCCCCCAAGAGCAAATGAAATTACAGTTTAATGTATTACGTAAAAATATATATTCTTTTTTTTTAATCGGCAACGATAAGCGACGCCGAGGGGCCCCCAAATCAATTTTGCTTAAGGCCCCATAAAGGCTCGGGCCGGCCCTGGGTAAGACGTATTATCGACTCACATCCTGGAGCTGGTGAAGGACACTTTCCTGTTCATTTGAAGTGCTTAGAGGGGCACGTGGCACAAGGCTAACAGAGCCCTTTGATTTCCAGCTGGCTCATCTTCTTCTTTGTGAGAACAGACATGGAGGCACGTCCTCATGCTGGCTCGCCTCTCCCACTTCCTGACAGTGTGTTCAAAGTTGACTTCCTAAAGAATCCTCTCTCTCTCTCTCTCTCTCTCTCTCTCTCTCACTCACTCACTCACTCACTCACTCACTCACTCACACACACACACACACACACACACACACACACACACACACACAGGTGTCCATCACACTCCAGATTGTCACAGCTTTTCTCAAACGTGAAAGACCACCCCAAAAATTGCAAGATGAGTTTCCCTTCCACTTTAAGAGAGAATATGTAGTCCGTGGCTAAGCAATTGACATTCTCATCACTGTCCTGACCGCGGTAGTCTTGTTATAGCACATGTCAGGATGACTGATGTTTCCATCATTGCCACTCCAACCTCCTGCGCCGGTCCATTTTGCAGAGGGTGAGATCTGGGTGTGAACCCTCTGAGTCCTGGATAGAAGTCATAGGGCCAAAGACGAAACGATTCATGTGAGAGCACATCCATCTCACTTATAACGGTCTCTTCCTGTATGAATAATGTATACCTTCAGTTGTGTGTGTGTGTGTGTGTGTGTGTGGTAATGTGGCTTGAATGCTGAATCGAGGCAAACCCGTATACGTTCCTTTTGAGGACCCGAGTTCCGTTTGATCTCTTTGTGAATGCGACAACTTTAATTTCAGGTCACGGGTCTACAGGGCTGCACCAGCTCTCGCTGCGTCTCTTGTCATGTTAATATGTTCTCCTTGAAGTCTTCATAAGTCTCGCAAGGGTAATGGTTTCCCAGAGGCTGCTGGCTGGCCAAGGCGTAGGGCCTGGTGGACAGCTTGTCCTTTGTCCCCATCCTGTGCATCAAGAGCCGGGCCGCTTGCCAAGACAGCATCTTCTACTGGGTTTGTCAGATCCTGACTGTGTGTACGCTCACTGCTGTGGCATTTTCCTCACCAGCACAGTGTACTTCCTGATCCACAGTGCTTCAATGACTAACAGACCCAGGGTGCCACCCTGAGCTGTACTGCCAGGTACGGGAGTCGGATGGCTGAGCGGTAAAGGAATCGGGCTGGTAATCAGAAGGTTGCCGGTTTGATTCCCGGCCGCGTAAAATGACGTTGTGTCCTTGGGCAATGCACTTCACCCTACTTGCCTCGGGGGAATGTCCCTGTACTTACTTTGAGTCGTTCTTGATAAGAGCGTCTGCTAAATGACTACATGTAATGTAGGTACCTTTTTGATTCTGCTCACAACTCACTAAAAGCACTCCTTCAAAATGCTCTGAGTTGGCTGGAGTCTGTCAATTACTCAGTATAGTCTCCCATATTCTTCTGTTTGTCGGAGGTCAGCTGAGGATTTGATTTACTGACTGTGTAAATTGAGTTTGGTAAATTGTTTTTTTTATTGAAACTGGTATTTTAGATATGAACATGTCATTAAGAAGAACAAATAATATGATTTCAATTGATCTTTATTCTCAAATAAATTCTGTTTGCCTGGGAGCAGATTTGCTTTGTGGAGAGAATTTTAATATACCAGACATTGTACCGCATGTACCCAAGTTTTACTGCATTGCTCTCGCTCTCTCTCTCCTCTCTCCTCTCTCTCCGAAGGGTTTGCGTCTGGTTTCATGTGGACGCTAGCTAACTACTGCTGGTTCCTAGCCAACATCTACTTGAGTTCAATGGTGACCTTTCCCATTGTGATAGCTGTATGTAACCAGGCAACATACAGTTTCACCTCACTGTCATGGCTGATACCCAACTTCTTCTGCTCAACACATTTGAACATTTCCACAGGGATGGATGTTGTCCATGTGTGTAACCTTTCAAACGTACTGGTTGTTCCCCATGTTAGGGTTACGGTCTGGTGGCAGAACTGTGGGGATGTTTGGTGTTCAGGGAGATCAAGTTAAGATCTGTTTATCTTCATTTACACAAAGCTGTTTTCATTAGCCAGTTTTTGTCTTGGCATCTTCTCGCCAGCTCTCCTTGAAGATCTCTAAATATGTATCTCTGGCTCCATCAACAATCAACACAGTTATGTACCCCCTCTAGATTAGACATGCATCTAATTTTCCACGCTACAATTGAAAATTGTAAGAGTATAATTTTACCGCGCCTCTGATATTGGCAATCTGTTCTCAAGTGTATCTGCTCATCTCCTTTGCTAAGACCGAACCAGATTCAAAGAATTAGCATGTAATTTGGTTTTGATTAGCTCTTTCCTGCAGAATATTTCTACCTTGCCTCCGTGATTATGCACACCCCCTTTTGACTGCTTTCTGCTCTTGTCCACGATGAAGGACATGCATGATGCATAGGAGCAGACTGAGGAGACGGTTGCGTTTGACAATTAGAAACACATCGTCCGACCAACAATGGAAAATGTCAAGGAATTGCATGTGGGTGGGGTGGAGATCTCGTTTCAACTTTTCTTTTACAAATACAATACAACACCTCTAGGGGATGGGTAGACGGTAGCTCAGTGGTTGGAGCATTTCATCCAAGAGGTTACAGGTTCAAATCCCCCGTGGTGTATTTGTTATTGAGCAAATAGTCCCCCCCCTCCCTTTACCCTGTATCATCCAAGTTTGCTGCTGTTTAGCCAACCACAGAGTACACTGGCTTACATTTCCACAACAAAGTTCTCATTTTACTCCGAAACGCAAAAAAAATAATTCATCTGTGACAATTTTTTTGAACAGCCCTTATCTCTTTTATAAGGTTGGGGGAATTGCTGCATCCTTGTCCTGGCCTCCTGTATCTGCCTGACTGGTTCCATCCTGACTGCTTTGTCAAAGACGCAATGAAGTGAAGAATGACAAGCCACTAGATGGCAATGCCCCACACTGTCGACATGCCTCCTTTCAGGGCCTGGAGCTGCATGAGTTAGCTACAGAATATCTCATGTTGAACCCGTCTCTCCACATTCACTACCATTCACAGCTCCTGAATCATCTTTTCAGTCATTTATTTATAGATTGGAACACACACTTGGCAGTAGTATTCAGAGGACTCAAGAACTTGAGCACTTTTCTCTCCTGAGGTAAAAAAAAAACAAAAACAGACGGTGATGGAAATATCTATTGAAAGGTCTAGGCATTGTGCAAAAGATGTAAAAGTCTCATTAAAATGGTGCATGTATCTTTTGGGAAGTGTCTTCTTTACAGGAGGCTTAATGACTCGATGGGTGCTTATCACCAGTATACAGTAGGCCATGTACTTTAATGTGGATTTTGGAAGATCAAATTAGTTGGTTAATTAAATGCTCTGCAATTAAAAGTTGAGTGTTAAATCTGCATAATTTCTTATAATCATGCCAAAAAATGAACTTGGTTTGATGTTGACTGGTCTTGACCATGCATTTAAATAGGGATTTTAACTTTCTAAAGGTCTTCAAAAGTTGAAAAAACAAAACTGACACCCTATATAATACTTTTCTCCAATCTTCCAGTCTTTGTACCGTAAATTGCTTAACTGAATCGATTCAGAGGACGTTCCATGTCCAATTTCCATCTACCTTGTAAACAAAAAGTATTGTTGCAATCCTGATGTCATTCTCTCCATCCCATCCCATTAGTCTTGACCAGTACTGGCTGCAGCATTGTCTTCTATTGAGCAGACAGTTTCCTTGCATGTGGACCAATCACACACCCGGGACTCTCAAATTCCAGGTTTCCCAGGTAACCCCCGCTGCCTCCCTCCCTCCCATCCATACTAACTCATGTCAGATCCCCCATCCATTTTAGACTGCCACCCTGCTATCGACTCAAGCAGGTCCCTAACGTCCAACAGCGCTCTTCACTCCTAATCCCAGGATTAAAGCTCGCAACCCTCTCTTTTTAATGAGGGGATGTAAAGTTAAGAGACAGTTGGTCAATGACACTGAACAGAACATGCATATCACACCCTTATACGAGTCACTGCGTTTACTGTAGAACAGGAAAATATGCTGAGGGAAGCTTAGCAGTCTCCTTAAGGCACAGAGTAGATTTAATTGTGGATTCTTTCTTCATACTGCCAAGTTTTCACTCCACAGTCTGTTCTGGGGAATGTACCGTGTACATGTGAATATTAATGTCACCAAGAACTGGAGTATTGTTCTACATGCTGATTAAATAGATCTGTCTGCACGTGTTCAACCCATGTAACCTTACCACATACCAACGTGGTTTAAAAAAAACACTGATTGTTTATTCATTGAAATTCTAATGTCCAAGAATAAATCAATTTGAATAATCTCTTGAGAAGATAAAAACCAACTAAAAGTAGTCCTTGTTGCATACTGTGCAATTACAATGACGTGTAACTGTCTGGCTGGGAAAAACTGACCCAACTAGTATCATTCCTGGATTTTAGCGTTTGAGAAGACATGTCTCATTTGTAAGAAAGAAAGAAAAAAAAGTAAATTTAAACAACTTGTACTATCTCCATCCAATTAGTGAAAATCTAACATTTTAATCGAAAAAACACTAGACAAACGCTCTAAACAGTGAAGTACCTGTTTTAACTTGGTATCAATGGCAGCGCATCCGTGCAATAAATTGGACATGGCACCCTTAGACAGCCTCCTTCTTCAGCTTGTACACTTCTCTATACAGCCGCCTTATTCAGCTTTCTTTCTCTCTGTCCGGGGAGCAGAAGGCATGAAATTGGGAATGAGACTGCTCTTCAAGCTAAAATAGCTCTTTCAGTGCTCCCGCGCACCTAAGTTGAGAGCTCATAAACGGGGGAAATGAATTGCTGTCAAAATGGGTGTTACGCATTAACATCTACATGGGTACAAAGAGTGTTGAATGGACCTGGAGTCTCGTAAACGTCCAGTGTTCGCTTGATGTACTTACACAGTCCTGAACTAATAATCCGGATTCAAATGATCATGCAATCTCTTATTTCTTTTGTGCTACATAGTGTGGATGGATGCTTGATTCTTCAACCAAATCAAAGGTCTTCAAAAGCCAAACATGACATCCCAGACAGTTTCCTCCAATCTTCCATTCTTTCATGTAAGTAAGTGACTGTACAGTACACCAAGTCATGCATAGGAAGTTCAAAGGGAATTGCCTTAGCTTGTTAACAAAAAAAAAGAGTAGTTTGAAATGACTTGTCCTGAGATTGTTCTCTTCGGCATATCGAACAAAACTTTATTTATATAACAGTGGGGGGTCAGGGGATAAGAACACGTATGTTTGACACTAATTTTTCAGAGGAAAGCAAAGGAAATGACTCATTTGGGCCAATATAGGAGAACTGTAAAAATTATTCCCTGACCTTTCTGAAATTAGACGATTGAGCACTCTCCTGGAGAATGTGAAGTGCCAACATATTACAAAGCACACACATAGCATGAATGAATACATCGTGACGAAACATGACATGTTATACAAACAAAAAACGAAACATAAAAAATAAAAAATAAAAATGTTACCATGAATGGTAGGCAAAGATATGTGCATTAAGAGGACATACCTTACAAAACATATTAAGTGTATAAAAGCAAGCTAATGGAAAAAATTGGACTAACGAGAGGCCTTTTTCTGTTCACCGAGACAGACTGCTTGCTTGTCACAAGTCACAGATCTCTATACAGCTGTCCATCAACGGACTGAACATTTTCCACAAAACTGATCAAGAAGCTGGAAAAAGTCAATTTAAATAAGATACGAATAAAAAAAGGTATCAATGAAATGAAGTATGATTCTGATTCTATGCCTTTGAAGGATGAAAGAGCTGTGCTTCATTAATATGAAAGGTAAAAGTACGAATGTGGAAAGGCCGTCTCTGTGATGACCAGGATATTGGAGAGGAGTGAAGTCCAGGTCACTCCAAGGTGACGTCTCAAGACATCTTCTTTGCAGCCACGTTCTTACTGAATCTTTTGGCACTTTAGAAAAGGATTCTCTGCCTTGAAGGGGTTTCAAGATGTTGTCAAATGGAGTGCTTTTTAAGTGTGACTGCAGGAAAAACGGTAGATGATGTTCTCTGTGGTGAGATGCTGACCCCAAACTGGTGAAATGGTAGCTTTCTTAAAAGTTAAAGTAGGAAGTCTGCTTACAGCTCTAATGGGTAATACACTCAAATGACACATGTCTAGACTTGAATGGGTCAATGCACAATGAACCAACTTTATTGACTTATTATTTATTATTATTATGTTTCAGTTGACAGATTGGCCTGGATGTTTTCAGCTTGTCTTGTACTGATTGGTCCTCTCCTTCCCCGGAACTATTCACACAGCTTTATCTCACAGCTTTATCTCACCTCAGCATCTTTAGATTATAAAGTTTATGATTTTTTTTATACAAAGTGGATTCTTACTGTGTAATTGGAGGGTGCGTCTTTCCCGTTCCAGACTACAGGAGCAACATTACAACCTTTTAGAAGTTTACTGTTAACGTCAAACCAAGTAAATGTTGAGCAAGGATGCCTGTTTAGTGGGTTTTAGTTCAGTATACCCTTATTTTCTTTTGTGTTCTCATCTATTTTCATATTCATGATTCTGGTCTGTAAATGAATTCATTTTCATAAGGTGACAAGCACTCACTGCTATGGGATGTGCGTGTGTAACTGTGGCAACTCAAACCGGTTGATAGCACTTACAGAGCTCTTTAATTACACAAAACCATTGTGATCTGGAGATGGTCTCATTAAATACTGTAGGGTAACCAATGTTCTTCAGCCTCAATGCTTCTGGGCAAAGTACTAGGAAGCCTTGTAGTTGAGCCACAACAACACCCTGTAAACTCAGTGTAAAGAGAGTCTTATTTACATGTATTAATTTAGCAGACGCTTTTATCCAAAGCGACTTGCAAGAGAGAGCTTTACAAAAGTGCGTAGGTCACTGATCATAACAACGAGATAGCCCCAAACATTGCAAGTAGCCAAAACAAGAAGCATACATTGTGAAAAACCAAATAAGTGCCAAAGGTAAGAACCACAAGAGCATGTAGTTAAATGAAAGCACAACACAATAGTGTGTCTTGTCAGTGTTGATTTCCTTTGTGAATATATCTATTTATACCATGTACAATGACAAGCTCCATGCAGTAAGTTTGCCTCGAGTGTTCAGCCATAGAAGCATTTGGTGTAACGTCCACATGAATTTATAGCTTCAATTCCAAGCAGGAAGAGGAAGTGTTCAGCTCAGCCTTAGCAACATTAGAAGATGCATCATCTATGTTGACCTTGGGCTGGTCAGTGAAGCAATCTGAGCACCAAAGTGGAAAAAACTGTCTCTCTTCACACATTTAGGTAGATCTGTTTACCCAGGGAGAGAAAGTGAGAGAGAGAGGGAGAGAGGGAGAGAGGGAGAGGCAGAGGGAGAGGGAGGGAGGGAGGGAGGGGGGGAGGGGGAGGGGGAGAGGGAGAGGGGGGGAGGGACGGGGGGGGGGGGGAGGGGATTGAACCAGCAGAGATGTAAATGAAGAAGCACTCCTGCTGCTCTAGTGCGCTGATCACAGCTGCACAGACAACCCCCTGGACGAGGAGCCACAAGGCTGAGGGAACTCATCTGTTAAGGGGTGAACGCTGATGAGCGGACAGTTTGAGAAGGAGTGAGAGCGCTGGGAGATCGGCCGGCAGGTCGACAGAGACGAGTTAACGATCCTTAAGGGACTCCAAACGTGTTTACAGTAAGGGGAGGGGAGGGGCACCTGCAAATCTGGCTCGTTAAGCCATCCAGTGGATGAGGAGGGTGGATGATTGAAACAAATGACATAAATAAATTAAGTGAGATTCTATTTTGAACTTTGCTTGTCTCTAAAGGAAAGCAATGTGACAATAGAGAGTGAAGTTATTAACAACATTGATAGGGACAGAAGATGCAAAACACATGTTCATGACAAAGGCAAAAGAAAGACCTTGACATTTAATCACTGCCACGCAATCAATTCAAAGATCACTTTGTCTGTATCTGCACTGTATTTGATTGTGGTTTACAGTATATGCACGACTGTCATAACCTTTACTTTTAATGACATCAAATCCACTGATTGATCCGATGATCAAAATGAGGAGGAATAGTTCTCAAGGAGCAGTGCACCTGTGTGCGTGCAGTTTATTCATTTAGTTTAAACTGTAAACAGTGCAAACAGAAAATGAAAAATATCCTCCTTGATTACAAGGGAACAGTTCTATCCACATTTCATAGCTGAATGGTTCCTGTACAGTTTTTAATCAGTCCCCATCAGATGCCTATGGAGAGGTATGTCTCCTATGCATTAACGTTCAGATGAATGTCAAACCGTTCCTGTGACAGTATATGGCACACACAACACAACTTTCAAGGACAGAATATGTGTCTCAGCCATAGAACTACATATAACAATTATTATAATTATATATATTTTTTTTTTACGTAGCAAATTTGTGTGGTCTAAGGGCATGGATCTTCCCGTGCAATAATACAGTTTATATGGCTGTTAATGAGAAGGCTAATGATCCATAATCATTGTCACTGCCTGTCATTTATATACTTCACAGCTGTATAGCCAGATGCATGCCACCAAATTGTGCCAATTGTTTTGAAAGACAGCTCTTTTAAAACCACACAATTAATTAATTTGTTGTGCTGCTCCAAAGAGCCATTTGCCTGAAACTCAATAAAATTTCCCATCCCATTTTGCATGAATGCCACACTTTATTTGGTGTTAAGCCAGTTATTGTAGGATAAACTGCAGCTGGGGCTTCAGTGTGCTAACAAATGCAGACTCATCTCAGCCAAACATCTGACGTTTTTACAAATCTTTAAATCCTTTTTGAATTCCTTCTTTTTCTCTCTCTATAGGTTCCATTAGTTGCATGGCAAAGTCTACACACCCCGCATGGCTATATCTACACACCCCGCATGGCTATATCTACACACCCCGCATGGCTATATCTACACACCCCGCATGGCTATATCTACACCCCCCGCATGGCTATATCTACTGTGGCAACCCAGGGGACTTGGAGGCCCGATACACCATACAATAGGACTCAGACACCGGAGGTTAACATAAATTGTTCTTTACTATAAGATTGCAGGGTAAGGGTAGTGGGACAAACTGTAAATTAGAGGTCTTCCCGTCCGGGGTCTGTAATCCTTCAAGGAGTGGGGTTCTGGGGGGTCAAAGCAGAGGGAAAGGTTAGCGGGTTGGGCAACGCTCCTCCAGGGTTGTCTTTCTGGTTCTCTCCCCCCCTGGACTTGGGCTGGCTCCCCTTTAAGCCCTCGCCTAATTGCCTGATGGGCTCCAGGTGTGTCCAGTGCCAGGTGCCCAGTGGCTGCAGCACCTCGACTGGCAGGTAGACGCCCTCTATCACGTCGCCCAATCGTAGTCGAGGGACCCACCCACGAGGCCGGATTGGCCGGCCTGACTCCCCTGGTTTGCTACACTACACACCCCGCATGGCTATATCTACACCCCGCATGGCTATATCTACACACCCCGCATGGCTATATCTACACACCCCGCATGGCTATATCTACACCCCGAATGGCTATATCTACACCCCGCATGGCTATATCTACACACCCCGCATGGCTATATCTACACACCCCGCATGGCTATATCTACACACCCCGCATGGCTATATCTACACACCCCGCATGGCTATATCTACACCCCGCATGGCTATATCTACACACCCCGCATGGCTATATCTACACACCCCGCATGGCTATATCTACACACCCCGCATGGCTATATCTACACCCCGCATGGCTATATCTACACACCCCGCATGGCTATATCTACACCCCCCGCATGGCTATATCTACACACCCCGCATGGCTATATCTACACACCCCCATGGCTATATCTACACACCCCGCATGGCTATATCTACACACCCCGCATGGCTATATCTACACACCCCGCATGGCTATATCTACACACCCCGCATGGCTATATCTACACCCCGCATGGCTATATCTACACACCCCGCATGGCTATATCTACACCCCGCATGGCTATATCTACAAATCCCGCATGGCTATATCTACACACCCCGCATGGCTATATCCACACACCCCGCATGGCTATATCTACACACCCCGCATGGCTATATCTACACACCCCGCATGGCTATATCTACACACCCCGCATGGCTATATCTACACACCCCGCATGGCTATATCTACACACCCAGCATGGCTATATCTACACACCCAGCATGGCTATATCTACACCCCCCGCATGGCTATATCTACACACCCCGCATGGCATCCACATTCCCCCCCTTCCCTACCACACAATCAGTGTGGTCCCAGAGATCATCGTCATGCTATTAACTACTGTACAAACAAACTATAGATTTGAAAGAACAATTGGGTTCCCAGTTCTACAGAGAAACACTCAGGGATGTATGTATTAAATATGTATCTCAGTGGCTTGCTCTGTAGGCTGAAGCTGGGTGTTAGCAGGTAATCTACATTCTCTGTATCTCCCTGTGCAGTGCTGGTGTTTGCAAATGCATGCGAGGTTACAGTATGTGTTGATGAGGGAGAAAGGAAAATCACATTCTCAGTAAACTATGTATTCCTCCTATAGTTGATTTGTCCTTACTGTATATGATATGCAGAGGTCCAGTTTATGTTAGTCAGTCAAGCCTGAACTGACACAGCCAGGGCTGGGATGTGTTTGGGCCACACAGCTGCAAACTGAGATAAAACCAGGGAATGTTTGAAAGGCTTTTTGATTAAATGACTTCATTCATCTTGGTGGTAATATTTTGTGACTGCATTTTAGAAGGTCAACAGTGGTTTGTAATGCTGCTATATTTCATATTTCATGGCCAGGATCCTCCTGGATTGAGTCACTATCTCTGTTGCTATTTTGGGACATTTTCATTTTACTGTAAGATTGCTGTAGTGTGGCTTACAAACAGTGACTCAACAGTGAATTATTCAGACTGGATATTAACATGAATGCAGATTCTACGCACACAATCTGTAACAGGCATCTTGTCTTCTTTTTTTCTCCAACTTAACTGCTAATACAAACATCAAATCACATGAATACATTACGTAGCGTAAGGAAAACTATAGAGTTTATAAGACTGGAGATTGTGTGGCATAAACTATTGGCAGCATAAAAACAGCATGAGTGCTTCCTCCACTAAAAGGTGAACCTCAACATATCGATGTCCCCAGGGAGAGAGGTAATGCGGAGCTGGGTCTCTTTCCGAGTGATCGTGACTCATGGGAGCTGTGCTAGTCTCTGAAAACACAAAGCGTGCTGTGTTCTTACCTAACCTCCATGTTAGATTTCTTGTTGTTGTTGTTGTTGTTGTTGTTTTTAACCTCCTTGATACTTAAAAAAATGTTTTTGTCTGAGTAGCTCCGTTACCTATGCACATAGATTTCTCTTCATCTGTAAAAGATGCAGGCCTATTACCTGGACTATTTCTGGATGTGTGCTTCTGGTTATGCAAGGTTTTCCTTTCTCGAGGTGAGTGGAGGGGTTCCGGTGGAGCTCAGGCACCTTGCAATGTGTTAAAGTTACTGAGACAATAACAATGCAGATCTTCACAGACTGTCCTGTAACTGTGCTCAAATTGAAAACGACACAAAAAACCACTGTAGAGAACAAGTTCGAAATTCGGTTAAACAAATAAATGCGAGTTGTCTAGTAATTAGTAAAAACAGATTGTTGTTGATCATCATTGAATTGAACTACACGTTATAACAATGCAGACGGTTATCAGAAGAACAGGAACAGAATATACATTATGTAAGAAATACAGATAGACATAATCATCATTCCGTTCTTAGAGTTTGTGGATGTCCAAATGTATAGACTGAAGTCAATTGATTCTGATGGTCTTCTGAACCTGACTGGGGTTCATTATAAAAGAAAACATGCTGTAGATAAAAAAAAATAATAGAACACGTTTGACCATATGAGGATGTCAAATAAGGTATTTCGAACCATTGCATATTTATAAATTTTTTCTATATTTGATTATGAATTAACGGTAGCTGTAATCATCTTATTTTTAATTATACTCAAAGCTGTGTAGAGATATATATGAATAATTTCAGAAATACAGTATCAAGAAAGAACAGAATCTTAAGTGTGTTTGACGAAATACTGTCGTCTGTCATCTGCTATCCATGTGTTTTTCAGCTCTGACATTCACAATTCAAGACACCTCAAAAGAACATGTTGTGTACCCATCCATCAAGATGGAAGACTGTGGTCCAAAAGCTACCATTATAGCATTTTGCCTGACACATGGTTTATTATTAATCCCAGATAAAGGTAATTTTCCCTTCTCTGTCTCTGTCACAATGGCTTTCATTGTTCGCCCACTTTCAATCAAGACTGGGGTCTTCATAGAATACTTGACACATTGTTGACTTGCACCGGGGGGGGAGAAGGGGGCTTTTTTCCCATTTAAGGACGACTGCTTGGCCAAAGAATACTTGTATTTTTGCTTTTGGTAAAATGATGACAGAAAGGGAACTTGAATGTGTTGGGGGGAACAACAGAAAATGCATGTGGTAAGTGCACCTATCATACAAGCTTCCCAAAGAATTGTAAAAAAAAATATATATATATATATATATATATATATATATAAGATCATATTGGTATTAAGAAATGTTCTAGCAGGTGCCAAACTGAAGGGTAACACCTTCGGGATTCACTTCAAGTCCAGGACCTTCAAGACTAGAGAGTCTGTAGTCTGTCAGTTCTCCTCACACTTTGTCACCTTCTTGGCTTGTTGAGCTCAACCGATGTTAACTTCACACATCTCTCGGAGCAACCTGAGCCCTTGAGCCATACTTCTGACTCGGAGATAGCAAGTTCCACTTCAGACTACCGCCAAGTCTCCTGAGTCAAATCAGCTGAGAGCTCCCTTCCCACAGTCAAATGGAGAGGCAAGGCGAGGCCTGGAGGGAACTAAACGAAAGAGAAGATCTCCGATGAGGGCTTTTCTGATATAACTAATCAAAGAGACAGCTGGTGAGGAGGAGGATGCCTGGGTTGGAGCAAGATCTGAACTAGCCACCGCTGATAACACGTAAATTCCCTGGACATGAAATAAACACCAACTTCTGACAGCCATCATGGGCTTCAGCACATATCATAGGGATATTTACATATTTAAATCTCTCATACATAAACGCCTAATGAAACTTCGACAGGATGTTATGTTATGTAAGGATGCTGAAATATTCATTTCTGATCCATGTCTCGTTTGTCTGATGAATGATTAGACTTAATTAAAAGTTGAGTAATCTTCCCAGTTGGAGAGATAAAGCCAACTGTGTTCGTGGCCAAGTAATAAAAGGCACAAAGTAATTAATTTAACAATGACATGTCAATCAAGAGAAGGCAATTATGACAGCTATCCAACCTTTACTTCTAAAATAATCATGTACTTACAGATATACTGGGACAATAAACGTACTATGTGTTAAGTTCTTCTTCACAACCAGTCAGGAGGCAAACAAGTACACTGTATATTGAAAGCTAACAGTTTGTTTTGTGTGGTAAAATATACATACAAAAAGAAGACTTACCCTCATTGATAGTTGTAGTTTCAGGGTTCCCACTGTGAATAAGTTTGATGTTTATTTTATTTTTTTACTTCTGTAATTTGATTCCATTTATTAATATTTTTGCCTTCCTCAGACTTCTATAACATGTTTCATTCATTAATAATTCACTAATGAATCATAAGAGTTCCAATGTGTCACAGCTGACAGCGAAATGGCAAGACATGTACAACACATTATATATCCTTCTACAGGATTTCAATTGAAATCTGGAATAACATTTCATGGTGAGGCCATTATGTGCCACAGGGATAGTTAATTTGACACAAATTGGAGAAATACAAAGCCCTGCCTCGCTCAATTTTTTCAACACATTAAGATCCTGTCTCAGATAAAAGAATGGTCTTTAATAAGGTCTATAGAATTGAAGATGAACTGTACGATATATAAAATGAATGTGGTCATGAATATGGCTGTGGCAGTAGGGAAGAGGACACAGCTATACACCGTGCAGGTCATTTCATTGAGGCTGCCCCACAACACATAAGTATACAAACAAGCTTGATTGATACTTCTTTGTGAAACAAAACGCTTAGCAGCTCTGAGTCTTGTTTTCATTTGGGAAGGGATTTCAAGAGAATCAACAGCTTTTATGAATGAGAAAACTTTCACCGGGTCAGAGGAAGGTTTGTTTTTGATCTATTTATAAGTTTGATATGTAGACTTCCAACACTCTGATCTAGATCCATCCTTAACATAAGATGCATTTTTAACAAACTACATCCTAAGAACTGTAGAGTCAGGCTTATCTCTCAAGGGGGCTGGTCTTGAAGACTTCTCTGAATCTATTACAGTATAATTTGACTGTGTGGCTTTGTTTAGCAGGACGGTAAAACTTATTTGAATCCCATTTATTTCTCTAAAGAGAAAATTAGGATTGTACCCTCGATGTTTCTATTTGGATATATTGTTTCCTGTCTCAAATGGGATTATGCGAGAGCAGTAGTATGTGTCACAGAAGCCACAGATGACAAAATAATTATAAAAAATGGGGGGATAGGAAAGAGGCAGAGCCAGAAAACCTCTCAACTGTGATACTGTTACTCAGAGTTAAAAATCAGTCCTAGTGGACTCCTAATTATTAAATGTCAGAAAAACTATTGTGATGTAAGTTCCTGGCTCATGTCATTAGTTATAAGGAAATTGGCTTGGATTGTTGCTTTTAAAGACTTTTTTTTTTTTAACTCTTTCTCTTCCCTGGTGCAGAAATGGGTCAATCTGTGTTTTAAAATAAATGTCAGTTTATTTTCATAAATGTGTCGTTGAGTATAGAGGAAAGCAAAAAAAAGGTTTCACATTGCAAGAGTGATACATCTTGTATCATTTGTTCTTTACGAAAAAGCTGATACCAAATGCAGCAATGTCAAGCTCATATCGTCAGAGATATTACTACATTGTTTGAGACAGATTTATTGCTTTGAGGGATTCTATCTTCTGTGACTGTTATTTTGATTTCAGATGGAATCAGCCAGAGTTTCTTACAATGGATGAATGGTGGTCCCCTGAAGTGAATTTATATGATGTAAGGGAAAGCATACATATGAAATTCATTTTACAGTCAAAATCGTGTTTTACTCACCAGGCACTAGTATTCTTTCTTTAGGGTTTCATGAACCCTAACTATGGAGTTGGAAAGTATCTCAAAACAATCAACACACCACAATCCTTTGCAGTCACAAGTCAATGAGACCTCAGGGTCTTCTCTAGCACATATTTCTTGAGACTATCCCCGTCCTCTGTAATAAATACCAACTATCAACTCCTGCCATGTTTAATGATGATTGTCAGAAACTGCAGGTGCTGAGTGATGCTGGACTAATTGTTCATATTAGAATGTTTCCCCACATCTGATGATGCTTCTGTTCAACCCAGCAGCTCATCTTTAGAACTTACAGTGATGTAAGTGAATCATTGGGATGTTTACGTCTGTAGGTGCGTATGTGAGCCAGACAGTGGATCCTTGATTAAAAAACAATATGTTGGCCTCATGCTTCACCAGTGTTTTAAGCTGCTGCAGTCACACCAAAACTCTGTGTGTCATTAACTACAGGACATCTTAAATGTGCTTGCAACCATATGGAATGCCAATATGTCTGCACTGTACACATTAATACGTAAACAAAAATTGTAAAGACTGCTTTTTCCAGCTTTTGCGGCTTATTCAGAAAACCTTGACTTCTCAGTAAGAAATAAAGGTCCAGTCTTGTCTGACTACTGTCAGTTGAAGTGTGAGCTGAACCGAAGATAACTTGTTAGGAGCAAGACAGTGGCGTTGTTAAACCTTAATTTCCCATTGGACGAGCATTTCTGTGGATTCCATTCTTTGCAGAGTGGGTATAAATAGCTCGTCCGCAGCCAATCACACACAGTTCTACGAGTTGTCTTCCTATATCTCAGAGAGGCTTGAGTTAATTGAAACATAAAAGGCACTGGCTGTCGTTGGGAGTCACCGGGGAAATAGATTGGACAGCTTGTGTCATCCAAAGAGAGCTTTCCTTGTGATCCAGTGTTCCCTTCATTGAGATAAAGCCGTGTCACTGACTGGTGCCCCCTCCTCCTCCCCCTCCCTCTGTAATTAAACTGACCACAGCTCAGACAGAGAGGGGGAGGAGAGATGTGAGGAGGAGAGTTTGAGACGGGGCTTGTGGCGCCGTAAACGTTAAGCGATGAAGAAGCGTTTCCTTTTGGTCTCAACACCAAGCTCACGTCACAGTTCCAGGCACATCCTCACATTTGCACTTAATTAATGTGTCTGCATTCAGATTTCTCCAATGTCAAATTGGATTAGACAAACGAGTGTTGACAAACGTAACAGGACGATTTACATTCATGCAAGGTGCAACAAAACCTACGTTACAACGATTGCTTATAATAGTAAAGGTCCATGCTAACCAATGACTTTCCATGTGTGCAGCAGTATTCAGCATAACATCCCACAGCTCATACTTGTGGATAAGCTGTTTTCATGCACACTAACTGTTGCTCAGCATGCATGAATAAATAGGATCCTCTCTTGTGTCCTTTGGTCTGGTTGGTTTATCCAGCTTAGCTTACAACACCAGACTATAGCCCTCTGTCACATGGAACAACTGTGGTGATTCATGTATTTCATCATATAAATACATCATTCTGTCCCTGCATTACTCCTGGGGTCATTATGCGTGCTGCTGTGTGCGGTGATTTATCTGACCAATTTGCAAACATGCCTAGACTGCAGAAACAGGACAAGACGTTCTCACGGCACAAAATCTGGTTCATTATCAGCCTCATCCTCTTGTTAGTGTTCGCCGCGACCTCATCGTCGTATTAGTGTTCACTGTGACGAGGACAAGGTGCTTACAGTATGCAGCATGTGTTCACAAGCCTGACGTGCACCACATTTCTTTTCTTTCTTTTTTTTTCTTTTTTTTTCTCGCAAAAGTCTATCACAAATGATTTGCCAATCATTATTGGGGTAATCTTTATTGATTTATGAATATTTTCATAAGCTTCAGTTTGGTGTAATATGTTTAAAGTTGGCTGTGTACATATGTTACTCAGCCCAGACATTACGGTTCCAGGATGTTTTCCTGTTTGTGCACCAAACAGAAATGTCAAAATCTGTCTTGTTCCTTCCTCTGGCGCCACAAAAAAAAAAACAATTTGCTGGAATGCGAACTCACATTCTTCCATCAATCAAGCGGAATGTTGGAAACAATCACACTGAATGCTGATGACCTCTATCTCCATAATTTTGCTGAAATCTTCCCTGTAGTACGACCAGGGGAGACGAGAAACACACAAGATTCCTCATCCTGTTCAGTTCAGTGGCCAGGACAATTACGAAGAAGAACAATAAGAAAATGCCTCCATTCTGGATAAGATTGAGTTATCTTTCACATTTCCAGAAGGCTCCACGCTGAAATTGCCATAATGTATGTGACTCACAAAACTGTTAAAAAAAACGACATGGAATTCCAAAACTTTCAAGCCTTCTGCTTTTCATCTTGCAGATTGATCATCTTTGGCATTTACATACAACGCTTAATCAGAAATTACTATGTATCTGCATACAGGAGTGATACCTCTGGTGAACCATGCCCGTCTGAGATGTCTAATCCAATCTAGCAAAAAAGCAAAGCACGTTTTCAAAATCTGAATAATCGGTACCAGTGGTTCATCTGGATTGAAAGAACATACCATTCTCCGACGAATGGATGTGTAATCTCTCAATCCATCATTCATATTAATTTGAACTTCAAACATGAAACAGTGAAAATGTTTTATTTCATCATTACAACATGATCTACATCCTTTCAGAAACATGTGTCTCAATGCTTCTACTCCTTGCATAATCCCTTTGATCAGGGTAAGTCAAATGATGAGAATATCAAGTAGATGTTTGCATCCCAACATCAAAGTTTAAGTCCATAATGCCATAGTGTACATTCTGTCAACAATGCGTTAATCTTCATGGAAAATACATTGCAATGGCAGCAAGTTCTCACTGCAAGAAATTACAACAAATTCATAACATACAGCAGTATTGTGTTGCACACAGAATCACGCTGGAATCTATTATATTCGATTATCTATCCAGTAACATCTAAGTAGTTACGATCAGGGGATATTGACACTGTTATAAGACAGTACAGAATCATCAAATGATCAGAATCATCTTTTCAATGGAACATGTTTTGCTGCTAAACCAATCAAATTCATGTCAAGGTTGGTTGGTTCTGTGTATCAGGACAAGGAGAAAGGACTGAAATGTACAAGACTTACATATGAAACCATTCCCAAACTAAGCCTTAGGAAAAGTGTTGCCTTCTGGCCAACACAAATATTTACTCTTAACTACAGTTCATTAAAGTAATCAATCAGCATTTTAAAACTATAACTCTTGAGGATTAATATAAGATATACATGTTGTTTTATGTCATGAGTAACACATCCCACACTGACTATCAATGAGACAACATGTATGAGTCTTGATAAAATATGAATACTCTGCTGAAATGCTTTTCGATATTACAGTTGCTGTGTAGTGTTGCAGTCAAGGTGCTCAGCTACCCTGCCAAGGCAAGGCATCTTGCCAGGTCTCAGTCTCAAACTTTGTCTCCAGATGGTCGACTGCTTCTTGGAGGGGGTTCGTAAGCTGCTTCAGACTCCCTTTACTGTGGGAGTTTGGTGGATCATCAACACCTTCCCGTTTTGATCTGAAACGACTCTTTAATCAACTCCATGGGTCCGGTGAGGGATTTTCTCCACCATTTCACATGATTGTGAAGTGTTTGACAGCAGAACCTCACTTTCACGGCTGGGCACACATCTTTGTTTTCGCAGCAAATGAATTCGTTTTTTTGCAAAAGAATATGAATCGGCTTTATTCGCCAAGAAAGTTTGCACAAACAAGGAATTTACTATGGCAGGAAGGTGCACAAAGTAAACAGTTTTAAATATAAAATATAGAAAATGTACAAGAGTATCTAAATAGCATAAGAGTATCTAAATAATTCTGACAGATTTGACTAAAGGCAATTTGAATGAAAATGTAGAAAGAGTCCAACCTGTATTTAGGTCTGTCTGTGTGGGAATCTCCGTACATCCGTGTCTGAATTAAGCAATAAGCCCCAAGAGGCCGTGGTTTACGCTGATTTTAGAACAGGTAAGGGGAGTTGTTAGGCACGAAGCGAAGCGGAGTGCCGAAAACCTCCTTACCTGTTCTAAAATCAGCGTAAACCACGGACTCGCGGGGCTTATTGCTTAATTGCTTTTCTAAAACTGTTACTACAAATGTTTTATATGGTTTCATCAATAAAAACAATTAGAAACAAAATAGTTTAATAATAAACCGTAATTCTTCCACTACTACAAAGTATAGTTCCTACATAAATCGTTGCCACGCAACAGCCAGATGGACACCTTTGCCGTCTTTTTCAATTTGAAATATTCGATGCGCAGTAATATGGAATGTTAAAGAATGTTATGAGGACAACCTGTGAGGTTATGCTGGATTTTACAACGGCATTGAACGCAATATAGCCAATCACAATCAAGGATGGGAACAACCAGTTTTAGAATTGTTAATTTTTTATGAGACTTAGGCAAGTACGAGGCCTACTTAAAATAATTGGACATGTCATAACTGTGCACACTACTGGAAAAAGTTACTTTGTCCAACACTCATTAACTTCACTGCTGTGTGCTTAAGAAAAGGGGTCATGTACATTTTAATCCTTTATTCATAAGATTTTACAGCTTTTTATGTAAGATTTGTATTTCTCTTTTATCTGTGTCTTGAAAACACAACCTCCCCCCCTTTTATTTCAACTCTGTTTTGAGGTTGAGGATCACTCCACATGTCAAACTCAGTCTTCATGAATTCAGTTTCATTGCAGTTTGGCTTGTTGTTCTTGAGGGTTGGTGTTGCGAATCATAGAAGTTGGAAAGAAAGAAAGAGCTGGAAACAGTTGAAAGAATAGAACATCTTATTTTTCCTTGTCGCTCATACATTCGTCATTTCAGCCACCTTGGCTGGTTCTCACAGAAGTCAGAAGAATCACAGGAACGACGTCTCTGTTTCCCATCAACAGCAACGTTTAAGAACAACTTCTGAGATAGACTTACCCAAGTCAGCCATGACAGGACTTAACCAAAGCTTTTTTCTCGAACGCCCCACAAAATATGCAGGGTGTCGCAACGGGGCTGTCGGTTTTCAAAACCCTTTGATTGCAAGAGGACATTTAGTACCCTTGACATGTCATGCAACTGTCATGCAGCTAACACATGTCAGGAAATGTAAATAACGTATTCTCAGGGACAAAGACACCACACGGCTTTTCATCTTAGAGTCAGACAACGCTGTCTGTGCCAGAGTTGGTGAAGATGTCCTAGACTGTAGAAAGCCATGTTTCTTCACTGTACCTGGGAGCTGAGATGTGGCTACTTGGCTCTGACCGCTGAGACACCATTAATTAGCTGAAATGAACTCAGTCTCATGCCGGAGCAAGAGGTGTTTTAAATAGGTTGATAAATTATACACTGTAGTGAGTGGTGAGCTGTTCAAGTACATTTACATTTAGCAGACGCTTTTATCCAGAGCGACTTACAGTAAGTACAGGGACATTCCCCCCGAGGCAAGTAGGGTGAAGTACCTTGCCCAATGACACAACGTCATTTGGCACGGCAAGGAATCGATCCGGCAACCTTCTGATTACTAGCCCAACTCCCTCACCGCTCAGCCATCTGACTCCCACTTACATTAGTACTAACATTCACGGTCACATTCAGTATTAAAACTTATTTTAATTAGAAGACAGGTACAACGTTGACATTCTTTCAATGGCGACTTACTGGACAGGCACCACCAAGGAGGATCATGTAACATAGACATGACTTGACTTTTTTTTTTTAAGGTGTGCAATAAAAACGAATCTGCTCTTTCTCAGGTTTTCAAGGTCTAAATCATTTAGTTCAACTATTTGAAGACTTTAAATGGGTTCAATGGGTTTTATTATATGAATGCTCCAACACAATTTTAAATAGCTCACATTTTATCACATAATTTTGATAGTTCTCCAGCATCATAATAGAGAGTTGAACATAACATAACCCAATCCTGCCTGAAATTCCCTGTTTTGGTACAACATGTCAACTTTCTAGGATTTTATATGTCCTTCTCCCATGATTATTATTGCATTTGGCCTGAACATATGCAACTTTAAATGAGATGAAGCATATCACAACTAGGAAAAATATGGAAATCGGACGGCTTTCTGATCATTCACAAAACACCAAACGTTACAATTTGATGTTGGGATGTAGTCACATTGGTTAAAGTTGAGGTTAGGCTTGAGAAATTGAGAATGCAAGGAGCAATGAAACATCTTCGACTGCAGAGAACACGAGCTGGGGGAACCCTTAGTTCTCTCCACCCTCCTGCCTTCTTCCCCATTATTTAAATATCATGAATGCTTGTTGTCATTCAACCTCGCAGTAAGATGATGTGTTGACAGTCAATCACTTCCAGTGTGAACACAAGAGTGTGTTGAACACACATAGTGAATTAGCTATGAATTGTGATTAACTATAGCAACGTGACTTGGAGAATAGGCCTGCTGTTCAGGTCTGCGAACCAGAAGCACACACACATTCAACACACTCACCCAACACGCACATACGCTTTTTCACTGTGATGGGAAGAATCACAGAAGAATAACAGAAAGCTATAGCCATTCCTCCTTGGTGGTTGTGTGGCTCAATCAAAGGTTACATGTTTGCCTTTCTTGGAAAACCTGCGTAATATTGACCCAAATATGATTGCCCTGTGCCCAATTATTTATTGAATTCAAACATTCAATGGGTGGATTTAGCTTGATTTGGAAATTATGTATTAATGTCAGTAGAATTGGAAATGTATTTATTTTTAAGTTAAAAGCTTAAAATAGTGTCCAGTTACTGTTAAGACCTGGCATACGGTTTGTACAAGCACACCCTGTTGTAAGCATTTAAAAATGAGGTGTGTGTGTGTGTGTGTGTGTGCGGAGAGAGGGGGGGGGTTGGGGAGGCATGTTAAAGCAGAGTTATTTAGTGTATGCTGGGAAGACACTGATCAAATGAAGCAAGCATCCCTGCACATCAGATTGCTGGCACGGATCCATCCACTACCTGTCAAAACCTCTGAAATACTTATTTGGATCTGGCTCCACGGTAATGTGCGCGCCTGTCTCATACCTGCGTCAGCTGTTTTTGTCTTTGATGTGTGTAACTTAAGACGATTACCACGAAATTAAAATTTTAATTGCAATTGTGGATCACCTGGTACGTCACAGGGTTCGCACATTTGTTACAAACGAAGAGCGAGCTCAACCCTAGTCTGGACCAATCTAATTTGATTGATTCAATGCCGGATGACTGTAAAGGTGTCCGATTTGCCACGAGATGTATTCGATTAATTGTGATGTACAATACAACATTATTTGACCTTTGTTCTAATTTAATTTGTACATTATACATGGACACGTTCGGAAATGTCTTCTCGTCTCTCGTCATCTACCGCTTATCCGGGGGTCGGAAATGTCTTTCAGGTCAAAAAATGTCCCTCCAACTCTCCTCGCTCGCACTGACACTCAGCCCCCCCCCCCCCCCCCCCCGCCCTCTCTCTCTTGCTCCCTTTTACACACAACCACACGCTCACACACACATAGGGAGACACATGATGCTCTATGGTGCAAAAAGCGCCAGTGGTGGTTTCGGTGCGTCAGTGATGGCAATTCATTCCTCGAACCAGTGTCGACAACACTAGTCGATTTTTTCAACCCACTGGTAGCAGAGATCAGCTGTTGTTTCCTTCTACAATCATTCACGCTGATTATTGACTTAGGCTATTGAATTAAATAGTGAAGTTGGGTACCTTTTTTGGGCTAAATCCACTTCGTTAATATTTTCCGACAACTGAAAAAACACCCCGGACTAGCCGTTTCCTCTCTTATTCTTTGACATAAATGTTTAATGATGAAGGCAATGGTCGCTGTGTTTCTCTGTTACGGAGTGTCACGTAAGTTGCACACTTGAGTCAACTCTGAGAATTTTACTTATTTCTCTTAATCGTGTTACTGTAAGATCTAGGTGGATAAGTTCTGTAGTATGTTTTTTAAAATGTGTTTCTGCAGAGTTTTTTTTTTAAGCCAAACTGTTGTCATTGTCAAAATAATTTGTCAAATTTTAAGACGAGGACTGCTGTGCAGTTGATTGGCACGCGAATTTTGGCCAATTCAGCTTTTATGTGTCTGTGAAGTCGAAAACGTTTTCCAATTGCGGCCAGTATTGCATGTGCTTCTTCAGCTACAGGTCTGTCGTTATGGGTATCAGAGTTAAACCGTTTTGGTACTTATAATACGATTGTTATCGACACGGTTTCGTTTTCAGGTACTGTTTTTACATACAATAGACTGGCTTTTGTGAGCTTGAAGCATCGGTACTGTTGCTGAGTCTGGGTCATCACATGTTAACGCTTTTAAACATTTATCATATTTTTCTTTCTTTGTGTGGGGGAAGGGGTGACGTGAGGGGTATCTACAGGGAAACAGTACCTGAAGGAACCACCTATTCACATCCAATCCTGTATAAATAGGTCTCTGGCTCCGGGCAAGTTCTGGGTATTTTTTCCAAAAACAGGAACTCATTCTGTCACCTCATCCTCTAACTATTTTTGAGAAACCCTGTACAATATAACCAATACAACATCAATATGACAATTCCAACAACCTGTTTAAACCAAATGTAAACCTGTTTAAA
The DNA here is from genome assembly GCF_054491055.1 of Hypomesus nipponensis. Classification (NCBI taxonomy): domain Eukaryota; kingdom Metazoa; phylum Chordata; class Actinopteri; order Osmeriformes; family Osmeridae; genus Hypomesus; species Hypomesus nipponensis. The sequence goes on from NC_140361.1 coordinate 2,167,024, forward strand.
TTTGATACAGCTATTAATCTTGAAAGATATTGATGACCTACTAAATGCACAGATCTTAGAGAGGACACTACACTGTTGCACAGATCTTGTTCACTGTTCACCGATCACTTTTAGACAGACTTCAGCATCACGGGATTTGCATATGGAAAATGCAGCATAATCCCATTGATATGCACCATGGTGCACTTTCCTGTACATTACCGTACAGGAAATGTAGAGCTTTTAGGTCAAAGCACCTCAACATCCAACCTATTCCAACTGAGTTGAACCTAAAATAGATTTGAAAACAGAGTAGGACAAGAATCATCAACTACTTTCTTTTCTTACACAGTCGATGTAGGGTGAAGGATCTTCTGCAATGCCAGTGCTGGAAATGGCCTGAAACTAGACAGTCGTCCCAGGCAACATCAGATGACAGAAAAAACATTCTGGCAAAGTGTTTGTCAAAACATGGCAGATGCTCTACAACTGTCCTCAGACCTTGAACGTGCCAATAAAATGGCAGGATTTGTTCTATCTGCATGCAATTAAGTAATTTAAGTTTTTTTTCATGGATTTGATTTAAATAGCACAATGTTCGAAATGGACTGTAGAACATTAGATGCCAAATGGTCAGACAGGCTAGGCTAGAGTGAATGTTCTAGAAAATGTTGAGTCGGATCACAGTAAAGTGCAGTACATTTACACTTTACATTTAGCAGACGCTCTTATCTAGAGCGACTTACAGTAAGTACAGGGACATTCCCCCTACAAGGCAAGTAGGGAGAAGTGCCTTGCCCAAGGACATAACGTCATTTGACACAGCCAAGGAATCGAACCAGCAACCTTCTGATTAACAGCCCGATTCCATAAGCGCTCAGCCATCTGAACCCCATGCGATACAGAGACATTTAACTGGATGAAGAATGTATGATGCCAGGTCTATTCAGATGCATAGCTGCTGAGGTTATGCCCACAAGACGACAACGATTGAACCTTTTGAACTTGTTTATCACAGAGTAACATCTCAGCTCAATAACTGTGACTGTGCCTCATGTTATCGCTCAACACTGATGGGAAAACGAAAGGTTGTCAAAAAGGTCTTAGGTGCAAACTCTCTCAATGTTCTCTCTCGCGTTTGTCTGTTACTGAGAAGATTTGGGTATTGTGATGAGGTGTGAGACAGTTTCCTGGAGTATGGATTGTCGTTATGAACTGCTTGAAGTTTGACTTTTCTGAGGACACAGAACAGGCCAAGCTGTTGGGTCAAGCGTTGATAACTGTCAAAAAGTTGTCATCTTAGATCAGGTCCTCTGCTCTAGGTCCATCAGCTCAGAGCATTGGGATGTAATCTCTGCTGTCAATACACTATTGAGCATGTCAGGATGAGAGCTTTTGGATATGGGATATGAATGAATTGGAGTGAATGATACTGACTCACAGATGCTAGTTTATTGTGTGACATTTCCGGGAGGGGGGGGTCAATCTATAAACGATCAATATAAAGTCCCTTGTCTCATCACGTTCCCAATTCATAAAATCTTTTATTCACTTTAGTTTGAGTTCACAGATTTCAGGTCAAAAATAAAGTTTACGAAAGGGTAACGCCAAAGACTCAGTGGTAGTGTTCCAGTTTATGATCGGCTGTTTATTCAAACATGGATAAAATGGCAGACTAACTGACAAGCACGTTTTCCCAGGTATCCTTCAAGTGAAAGGTTAGAACACCAGCCTCTTCTTTCTTAAGGCTGTGATCTTGTGTATCTGGTCAAGTAGTCACACTGTTGAAATGTTGATCTTTCTTTTGAACTTTCAGCAATGTTGACGTCATTCAACATCTCAGAGGAAAAGGCTAGCTGCCCGCTTGGCTATTTCCCTTGCGGGAATCTGAGCTCATGTCTGCCCCAGCTTCTACACTGCAATGGTGTTGATGACTGTGGAAATCAAGCTGATGAAGAAAACTGCGGTGAGTCACAATCAGGCTTTTTTTCTTTCCTTATTTACTCTTATCTTGTATTCGGTGTGTGGCTCGCTTTCATCGCTGCACTCTAGACTTTGAAAATAAAGTGTCATGGCAGTGTCATGGCAGTGTCATGGCACATCTGACACGAGAGACAAATCCTGTGAAGTGTTTTTTTTTCTTTCATCAAGTAAAGTTCAGGAAATAGAATGAGCGTGTGACAGTATTGTCCCATCAGTCAGTATCATGTGAACAAACCAAATGATGTGAACAAAGTTAACCCACCATTAGCAGATATCATATATGATCTTAAATGTGTCATTTTATCGTCCACTGATGCAGTTACACCTGATCAGTGTGACGAGTTTCCTTGCACTCAGTTTGTTTTCAGTTTCAAGTTTTCCTACTGGATCTTGATTATGTGTTTTTGCTACTTATTCATCTCTTATGGTGTCAGTTTATTTAGCTCGCCGACATTTTTTTCCAACACTATGTGACTGAAGATCAGTATTCTATTGCTTAACTACATTTTTATCTGTTATCCATGGAAAAAGATGTTCACTCATGCAGTCTGGACAATACAACAGTTACCCATATCTAGTGAATGGTAGGTGTCAAGACTTTTGTCATATCAGATGGCTGAGTGGTTAGGGAGTCGGGCTATTAATCAGAAGGTTGATGGTTCGATTCCCAGCCGTGCATAATGACGTTGTGTCCTTGGGCAAGGCACTTCACCCTACTTGCCTCGGGGAGAATGTCCCTGCACTTACTGTAAGTCGCTCTGGATAAGAGCGTCTGTCAAATGACTAAATGTAAAATAAAAAAAACGAAATATCATATCTTTACTTTTTTAGAGATAAGATATGTATATTTAGGTACAAAGGTGCAATTAAAAGTCATTGATAAAACCCTTTGTAAAGGAAATGTCAGGTCAGATGGGCAAATAGTCTGTTGAAGGTTATTCAGCGCTGCACAGCTACCGTTGGACACAAAGGAATCACTGAGAAGAAAATGCACAGCTCTCTTGTCTCTTATTGCTGCTGCACTGTCAGAGGGAGCTGCGATCCTGGAGCTTGTTCAGCCATATCCTGCTTTTTCTTCTTCCGATCTTTCTAAAGCAAGGGGTCCACAGACATATAACAACAACAATGTTAAAAGGACCGGTTTTCAGGAACTTCCTGAGCAAAGCGTCATTTCCAAAACACTGTAAATGTCTTACATTTTCAAAAGTCTAATCCTAATTTGTCAGACGTTGAAAGTGTTTACTGTGTGAAGTTCATTATGAAGATTAAGTAGTAAAAGTTCAGACGACTGTGCTATTTCACACCTGTCCATCATGTTGATAGCCGGCTCAATCAGGAAAATTTTTCTGGTGAATACAGCATGCGGTATGGTAAGCAAGATTACCACTGATTTTCCATGCGACACAATTTGAATTCCAACAAGTGGATTAATTTTTAATATTACCAATCAAACAGCTGCATTGCATTTATTATTTATTTTTAAAGCAGACACTGTCTCATTTCTTGATGGATAAGGATTGCAATGTTTCTGTATCATTCACATCAGTCAGAAGCAGAAAAAAATCAAAGACTTGTCTGAACAGAAAAAAACTGTTGAAAAAAGTGCTGCCTTGTCATTGCTTATTAAGAAGTTACTGGGCGGCTGGTGACCATGACGATCCTCAAAGTGCTTTCGTACAAATTCATAGTTTTCATTCTCTTGAGTCTTTGGGATGACAATTCAAACTGAATGCTTTGCAAATCAAAGGGCGAGCCAGATGTTGTAAACATTCGAGGCTTAGCCAAAATGTAAGACCTTGTCTAGGTTTGAAGTGCACTTTGATAGGGACACACCTGTAATGCGAGCAAGGGAAATCTTTAAGCATCAATTTGAGCGGAAAATCATTTGTTTTTGTTTTTATGTAATATAAACATTATGTTGGACTCATATTGTTATATTGCCGAATAGGACAACCCAAATTTTAAGCTAAAAGATTCAGGGCTATTGAGAACATATTTGGTGTTTAAGCCCACTCTGCCCATGTTGCAATCCTGGCAAGCCAGTGGTGCAGGAAATGAGCAAAGGTGAGGCATTCTAAGGCTGAGCAAATATGATAGAGATTCTGAAAGGGTCAGGAAATCTCACATGAAACCTACAAACCCCAGTTGTACTGTGAGACCGCATACTAAGGGTGTCCCTGGAAAGGACCACACAAAGGGTTTGCTTTACATTCATTACATTTTACATGTATTCATTTAGCAGACGCTTTTATCCAAAGCGACTTCCAAGAGAGAGCTTTACAAAAGTGCATATGTCAATGATCATAAACAATTAACAAACATGAACTTCAAAAGTTCAAGAGTGTACCTATAGGAAAGCAAGCAACAATAATATAATTCACAGTGAGTACAAGAAGTTAAATCAGTTACAACTAACCAACAGGAGCACAAAATCCCTCAATAAGATAAATTAATTTAGCTGACACTTTTAATTCAAAGCGACATCTGTCTAACATATGTATTAATAGTGCATTGTGATTAAAAATCAATTCATACTGGTCTAAACTTGTGCTGTGCAGGTGAAAAATGTTTTTTTTTTGAGGATAGGCTGGATATTATGGGTAATTGAATACTTGGTAATTTGTATTGTGGTTTGATGTCAGAGATTTCCTAATTAGTTGATAGTGCAATCATGTGGAGGGCTATTTACTTCGAATACATTTCAATCAATGATGAACTGATTCACTGATTTGTTGGGCTGGCAGTGCAAACTTCTCTCCCTGATTATTGCTAAATAGAAATCTGATCATCGCTTCATTGTGTAGTCAGGGGGCTGAATTGGCACAGAATGTCAGCTCAGATGATCGCTAATTATCATGCTTGACTATTCTGACAATGCCCCAGAGCTAAAGCGAGTGCCCTAGGGTTACAGTTAGCCTCCAACTCTTTATCATTCCTGAGCATTAACAAGTCACAATATGGGGATTCGGGATATGGCTAGGGTTAGGATTGGGGGCTACGGATGGGTCTAGGGATGGGGTTAGGGCTAGGGTTATAGATGGGTCTGAAGATGGGGTTAGGGCTAGGGTTAGAGATGGGTCTGAAGATGGGGTTAGGGCTAGGGTTAGAGATGGGTCTGAAGATGGGGTTAGGGTTAGGGCTAGAGATGGGTCTGAAGATGGGGTTAGGGCTAGGGTTAGAGATGGGTCTGAAGATGGGGTTAGGGCTAGGGTTAGAGATGGGTCTGAAGATGGGGTTAGGGCTAGGGTTAGAGATGGGTCTGAAGATGGGGTTAGGGCTAGGGTTAGAGATGGGTCTGAAGATGGGGTTAGGGCTAGGGTTAGAGATGGGTCTGAAGATGGGGTTAGGGTTAGGGCTAGAGATGGGTCTGAAGATGGGGTTAGGGCTAGGGTTAGAGATGGGTCTGAAGATGGGGTTAGGGCTAGGGTTAGAGATGGGTCTGAAGATGGGGTTAGGGCTAGGGTTAGAGATGGGTCTGAAGATGGGGTTAGGGCTAGGGTTAGAGATGGGTCTGAAGATGGGGTTAGGGTTAGGGCTAGAGATGGGTCTGAAGATGGGGTTAGGGCTAGGGTTAGAGATGGGTCTGAAGATGGGGTTAGGGCTAGGGTTAGAGATGGGTCTGAAGATGGGGTTAGGGTTAGAGATGGGTCTGAAGATGGGGTTAGGGCTAGGGTTAGAGATGGGTCTGAAGATGGGGTTAGGGCTAGGGTTAGAGATGGGGTTAAGCTGCTCCACCATAAGGCCTAAATATATAGGGTAGAAACTGAGGGATGGCATCCTTCATCCTAGATCCTAGAGTCCACTTTGTAATAAAAGGTTTTTTATTTGAGGAATACCGACAATCCTCTTGCAACATGCTTGACTAGACTGAGAACAACAACACCTTTCCAAAGCACTACTGAGAGGATCAGGTGGTGTGGAGATAAAATACAAAAGGATCAAAGATGGGATTCAAGAAGGAGTTGGCACAAATAGTACCTCTACTTTGTCATAGCTTCCCTGTTCAGATGCAGCACTTCTGTGGTACTGTAGGCAGACTGCCATACTGAGATTTAGTGCTGCAAAAATATATCCTACAAATCCAATTGCTTCTGCTTTTTGGTTTTGTCTTTGCCCATAACAATGTTTTGATATATGACTGCTGCCTTAATAATACTAGAATGGACAAAGTATTTCTGACAGAGTCCATTTTTTGTCAACACCACAGAGGATAATTAAGATTGGATGATGACATACAAATGTGTTTATCTTAACGATATTATCTTGTCCTGTCCAACAATCACCCAGATTGACTTTCCCCAACCTGCCCAAGGGAGGTGTTGCGCTCTGCCTCACGGTAATTCATCTGCTGTCCTGCATTGCAGGGCACTGTTCCTATGGGATTTAGCAGGCTCATTGTGTTTCATAAATCCACTCGCCACATTGACTACAAACCACAGAAAACACAAACACGTGCCAACTTGTTTGCTAACGAGCAAAATCCTTGGGGCAGATTGACGTCTCCGGCTGTCAGTGTCTGCCCCTACAGAGGCAGATCGATCGGTGGTGGTTGGCTTTGGCTCAAGGTAGAGGGGAAGAGGATGGGAGATGGTGAAAAGAGAATGAGATCTAGAAATATTGTACGGCCGCAGCTTATCTGCTCTGTTATGAGAAAAAACCTTGGCGTAATCTCAGGAAGAAAATAATACTACAACGTGACACATCCTCTTCTTTTAATGCCAGTTCACGTCAGATCTGTAACAAAGAGTTCGTTTTTAACAAGAAGAAATCAGAAATGCCTAGGTTGATGGGGAGATGTGCTTAAATTGATTAACTGTACTGCGTATTTACATCTCTTCCAGCAGCTTGGGGAGCTATTTCTCTGAAAACGAGTGATTCAGAACAGAGCAATGCAAAATGCAAGAACCTTATCTGCTTTTGTTTTCCAACATCCTGCATAAATCCTCTTTCAAGTTGTTTTATCTTTCTGTTCTTTTGTGTCACGCACCCTCTCACGGAGACAAGGTCTGTTTTCTCCTCTGAGATAGAGTGCACCTAATCACGATAATTTCTCCAATACTGAATGCCAGCTGCAGTGTCATTATTATTTATATCTGAAGATTGTGGCAGGTTCTCTGGAGGTCTGGTCCTCACTTTCACCTGGTTCCAAGGTGCTGCTGTTTAGGAGATAGAGATACACATGCTGAATGTGGTCACTCATAGAAACCACTTCAGAGCTAAGAGCCACGCGGTGGGGAACATAGATAGATGGAGGTCTGATAAGCAGGGTAGATTGATGACTCATTCTCATTGCAAGCCTGTGTGTGCATGTGGTATGTGTGTGTGCCTGCGTGTGGTATTTGTGTGTGTGTACAATGTGTGTGTGAAAGACTGCAAGAGAAAGAAAGAGGGAAAGAGAGAGTGTGTGTTTTGTGGGAGTTAATACACATATGCAGCAGTGTGTGAGTACAGTTTTCACACTGCACTCTGCACTGGACTGTGAGGAAGACAGATAAGGACATACATCTTCAGGGCATCATTGATGTTTTGCTGCTTTATCGGCATTATAAGTTAAGAACAACCTTTGCGTTTGGTTGAAAGCCACTGCAGAGAGATCATTTCTACCACTACTGTAGTATTAGCAAGTTCTATTTGCATAGAACAAGCATTTATCCTAACAGTAACTCCAAGGTCAGTTATCGTAAGAGAGTAAAAGGAGCAGGGGTGAAATCCAATATGCAACATCCAGTTAGTTAATCCTATTATACAAATCTATATACAAATCTGTTGTCACGTGAACTGTGCTCTTTGTAGATATTTTCTATGAAGCCTAAAACCATTTGTGAATCATAAATGCTGTAGACAGTTTGCCTTGCTTCGTTATAATATGTTATGAGCATATTGTGAAGAAGCTGTGAATAAATTAAGTATAAATTAATGTTTCTACAACTGTCACAATTCTGTCATCATAAAGTTAATATTTCATGACCGCATGCTATGCTGTTAGGTTACCATTTGAATTGAAGGAAATAAAAAATGTATAAACTGTTACATTTTAAGATGTGCCCAATTTCTGCCCTCTTTATTTTCTGCCAAAATGATCTTTTGGGATGTTTCCTAAGATGTCTCTCTGCAAGTGCTTCCTTTAATACTGCACTGGCCTCTACTATGAGCAGAATAAATTGCATTTTGTCAAGTGGCTTCTTGCATAGAGATATGAGTCATGCTAATATTTAAACTCAAGAGTTGAAACCCGCAGATGAAACTTCCGAATATTAAGTGGGAAAGCGAATGCATGCAAAAACAAGCTCTCGGTCATTTATCAAATGTAAATCTGAAAGCCTGATTGTGAACTGATGAAGACCATTTTTCAAAGTACTGTGCTGTACATTGAAATATGTCTGCAAAATGTTTGCTTAAAAACTACTGTGTTCACGGCTTGCTGTTTCAGTGGTCACGTGTTGATGGATGACTAGACATAAGTATTGGCTTCTTGTTTATTAATCGTTCACAAGTCTCGGATTTCTGATTTACAGAAGAATGTAATTGTTCTCCGCCTCTTTTACCTGTTTGAATGAATTATTTTCGTCATTGTCTTCACCATTAATATAGAAGATAATGATAACATTAGTAATGGGAATGAACACTGAAATGAATCAATGTTTATGAAGAAAAAAGATTAAAATACACTAGATGCTCACCAGGAAAAACCTCTGGTGTTGATTGTACATGATAATAAGAATGTCCAAAATACCTGAGAACATTTCAGCTGCAAATGAACCATATGTTCATATATTTTTGCATGTTTATTGATGTTGTAATGTGTAGAATCAAGATGTTTTTAATGCTAAAAACTGGCACACTGTAGTTATTTTCTTAGCAGCTGCCATGTTTATCACAGAGATTAGTGTAGTTGACATGAGAGATTAGTTAACCAAGAGAATTCTCTGTCACAAGCAAAACTTAAAAAGCAAAACTTACAAAAACTTATAAGCTTACTTACTGAAACACAGTGTGTGCTTTTAAGGGAAAACGTAGGAGGTAATTAAATATATATATAAATCACACTTCCGTATTGGTAATGCATAAAGAAGCAAGATCCGAATCAGAATGCTGTTTATTGCCAAGTAAGTCTACACATACGAGAAATATGCTTTGGTAGGTTGGTGCATAAGCACTTTGAGATTTGTTTCAAATGTAAAGTGTGTTACAAATCAAATCTATTATTATTATCATCATTGTTATAACAATAACGTTCCTAACAAATCTGGGAAACCCGGGCAAAGATGGTAAGTAGATAAAACAAGTACCGTAATACAACAAAATATATATACATTAAGACACAAAATAAACATTCTAATAAAGTAATAAAATGTGTACAATATTACTTAAATAAATGAAGAGCATTAAAGGATGTACATAAATTCACAGTATGAAGTTTAAGAAGCAGTCGTATGCCATAACATAACAACATAACAGACAGAGGAAGATTTGAACCTGCAACTTCTTGATCTGTAATCAAACAAACCCTACCACTGAGCTAGTGTAAAGGGCCCTATTATCGTCCACTCTAAATCTCCAACGTTCGGGGCTATTATCGTCCACAACCGTTTCTTCCGTAAATTTCTTAAAGAAGATATGCAGCAGCAACGAAAGAAAGTAACTCATCGATATGTATACATCTTATATTGCTACACCAAATTACAGCTTCTTACTTTGAGATTTGAGTAAGTAAATACCTTCTCAAACCATATGTGTAGCATCTGCCTTCCGCAGCGTCAAACTGACATTTCTGCATTGAAAGTGGTTGGGTGGACGATAATGGGACCCCCTGACTAACTGCTAAAATCAGGAAAGTAACATTTCTAGGCATATCCTGATTGGATTTCAAAACCGGAATGTTATACAGTTTTTCTGAATTGCTAAAACACTAAAACCCATTGGCTGAACAAAGTTATCAGTTGCCTAAACTCATGTAGCTAATTGTGCAGTCTGTTGTCAATACCTTAAACCATTTCACATGGTAAAACACAATTTGCAAATCTCACATAGACTTTTCAGCAAAACTCTAAACACATTCTCATTCTCAAAACACATTCTGCACTCTAATGGACATGTCATTCATACTGGTAAACACAAATGGCAACGCTCAAATACAAATAGAAAAAACATGTCATTGACTAAACACAACCACTCAAAATAGATTTCACTTGTTTTTAAATGATGTGACACAACCAATATAAGCCAGTTCAGAGAGCAAACAGGTTGTTGAAGGTGGGAAAATATTCCTTGTGATGTCAATGACCCTGACCCAGCCCAAAGACAAGAAGAAGCACATTGATCACGTGTTTACTCCTTTGATTTTTGTCCCTTTTACTGTATAGTATTGTATACTGTAGCACAGTGCATCGTAGGCTCTATACTGTACAATTACGTAACAAATGGTATGGCCCTGAACATTGCACTTCCCATTTGTTACAGTAACAGTACTGAATGCTCAATAGATTTAGACAGGTTGCAGGTTTATATCAACAAAGAACAGGAGTAAGTTGTGGGTAGTGAGATGCAGGGTATAGTACTCTGATATATCGGCCGATATAGAAAATTACTGTAATGAAATAAAAAATCCAGAAACGCATAACAACACAAACAGATTTCCCTAACATTCTGCCCCACTCGTGTTGCCAACAGGGACGTTGTAGAGTGCCCTTTGGTGACAAACTATGCAAGGCCAGTATACCTGTAGTACTGTATAGGGGTACAAGGAGGAGAAAGAACAAGAACAATTGCAAAGAGCAAAGCAGAGTAGTAATTTCTGATAAATGTTGAGCTACTGTGATAGAACATGTTTTCGTTCATCAAAAGACAATGACGGATAAATATAAAAATTAGTTTTGAGATTACGTAAAAATGTACTTCTCCTTGAGAACTTTATGTTTTGAACAATGTGTTTTCAATTTTTTGGTGTATTGTTTACTGACTGCTTGATAGTGTATATCATTTTGATCACTTTGTTTATGATTTGAGAGCAGTGTTTGATTTTGAGCACAGGTAAATCTGTTTTGAGGTGAAAATTTGATTTTGAGGACAGGTAAAACTGTTTTGAGGCGAAAGTTTCATTTTGCAAGAGAATTCGAGGTTTTGTAAATAGTGCTTGAAGATGAGGTTTTGTGTTTACAGTTTTGAGAAAATGGGTGACTGTTTCAAGAATGTGTTTTAGCAATTGTGAAAAACTGTAATATAGGTGTGTATCTATATATTAAAGTACAATGTTGTGACATAACGTTTTTAATTTGTATTATAACGACATTTTGGTAATATTGCTAACGAGCGTCGAGAGCTAGGTGGACGATAATGGGACCCCTTACGCTATACCCAATCCAGCTGAAGCGGGAAGCAATGATGACAGAGAAATGGGCTGATGAAAGACCATATTTCTCACATAAAATAACAAGCCTACACATTCAAACCTTTTACTGGTGCATCACTGAAGGAAACAAATATATGTTTAACTTTTCAAATGCGTGGCAGTTGTGATTGATGAGGCCATGGCTAAAAGGCAACAAAACATCAGGTCCATTTGCACACATAAATGGGACTTCTGAAAGTTGACAGATTTTTCCTGTCAGACTAATGAGTTCTCTGTGTCAAAACAAGTTGACTTGATCTGTTTACTAGAAACTGAACCCAAAGGTCAATGTATGTGTATCCTTCAGCTGGGTAAGAAAACACTTTTTTAATTAAAATTCCTGTACGTTATCAAAATATTCCTTAAGGGCTACCAAGGTCATACTTTCTAGGACATGCAAGGGCAGTAAATGAGAGATGGACTCAATTAATAATGAAAATGTAAAGAGCTTGACTCAATGTTAACTTTTTCTCTTGGGTTGCTATAGGTAATGGATGTTTTCCCAGAGTTTTGTCATATTGTGCTTAATATATTTTTCCTAGGAGACAACAATGGGTGGCCTCATCTCTTCGACAAATACTTTGGGATCCCAAACTACGACCTTGGAACCAAATCCAATACGTGCTGTGAGTACTTTGTACATAGCAGTTCATCACTGTACACATACTAAATAACTGTACACCATTATCCTAATGAGGATGTTTCTATGACCTGGGAAATGTACTTACAAGAAAAACTGTATCAATGAAGTGCAGGCATCTATAGTACAATACCGTTTTTTTCCTTTCAATGCATGAAAATAACACAACAATATGACAAATACTGGCATGGATTTACTGCTCATCTTGTAATTGGTGATAGAGAAATGAAAATCAAGTCTAAAGACTGCCTGTGAGGTATTTTGTTTGCCATGGCTGTATTATGTCTGCAGACTTTGTGATTGGAAAACCTTTTATGCAAACAGTGAAAGCAATTACTTAGTAGGAATGTTGACCTACACTCACTATTTACTGAAGTGGTCAGGACTGACTTTTCCAAAGGAAAAGGGCAAACCATCAAAATGTATTTGATGCGAGTTTGGAATACTTCCTGCTAATTTGACTAATCGAGACGAAATGACATAAGAAAGATCTGTTTACATGTTTGAATTTTGTTTACATGTTTGTATTCTGTTCGTTGTTGTTAGGGTTAGAGTAAAGGAGGAGAGCAGAGTTGGAGAGGTGGAGATTGAGAGAGAGGTGAGGGAGAGAGAGAGAGAGATAGAGAGAGAGGTGAGTGAGGGAGAGATAGAGATAGAGAGAGAGGTGAGAGAGAGAGAGAGAGAGAGAGAGAGAGAGAGAGAGAGAGAGAGAGAGAGAGAGAGAGAGAGAGAGAGAGAGAGAGAGAGAGAGAGAGAGAGAGAGAGAGAGAGAGAGAGAGAGAGAGAGAGAGAGAGAGAGAGAGAGAGAGAGAGAGAGAGAGAGAGAGAGAGAGAGAGAGAGAGAGAGAGAGAGAGAGAGAGAGGAGGGAAGGTGGTGAGACTGGAATAGAAACTAACAAGTGAGATGTATAGATGATGGTTGATTGTATGTTGTCACTTACGGCCTGGTCTCAGCTGTAAACTGTGATTTGCAGATATACATCAGGTGTGTGATTGAAATGATTGGCTGATGGTTATCAAGACTGTGTGCTAGTGGCTGGCTATTGTGTGGTCTTCTCTCAAACCTGAGTTACTGTATACCTCCATTATTTAAAGAGACACTTTTCAATATCAAACTCAATACACATGAAAAGTTATGTCTTGCAATTACACTGTTTCGAATGAAATCAGGGAGATGAAAACACACCTGGAAATGAGGACCATAAAGATTTTTGGTCTTTTTTCTTTGGTGACATCATATCACACCAACAGCTATTGCATTGTCTGTGGGTGTGAGCTGTTATGTAATCTTAATTCAATGAATTTTATGCAGAGAATTTTACATTTCAGACAGGTTTCAAATGTAATGAAATGTGAAAAAGGTTCTATCATGGCTGTTTTAGACTATCAATCTTTTCCAGTCATTACTCCTGCTATTTGTGTGAGCTCTGTGATTTATTTCAATTTGAGAGATTAAACGATCTCCATAACATTCGCACACCTCACACATTGGCATAGCAACACGTTTTTTTGGGTGAGGGAACACATCAGTATGGGAGGGGGGGCATTTCATAATATGTGATTGAACTCTTCTTTTTTTAATGCAAATTTCCCAAGATAGGCTACTTTTTCTTTTTTCACTTAAAATAGGGAGAAACTGCAAAGAAGTGCCTATACTTGTGATGTGATCATTCAAATATATTCACACAGTAACAGATCATTAGATGAAGTCTGTAGACTGAAGACACATTTTATCATCTCACCTGCTACTCTGAGTTGATAGCCTGTCTGGCCTCTCTCTCTCCTGCTCTGCCGGAAACTGCTCTCCTGCCACGATCGTGGTACATCCAAAAGATTAACATGAGAAACAGATCTTTATTGCCCATAACTACAGTATAGGCTTTTCATTTTGAATGAATCACTGACAACTAAAAATAATTTTTTATATAATGTGACAGTTAGTTTTCAGCTACCGCTAACTACACCCAACCCTAAAATGTTCATTTAGCACAGAGAGGGCAGGGTGAAGCTACCTCATGATCTGCGTTTAAAGGATCTACAACTAAGCTATCCATTCCCACAATGAAGATTAAATCAAAGACAGTGATTAATACAACAATACTAATACATTAGCCATCGGTTTCCACAAACGTACAAATGATTATCCACTAGAAGTAGAACCTCACCTTGACACGCCTATCACTATGGCAGGTTGCTTTAACGTTGGCTGCTGTTCATATGGCAGCACGGGTAGAAATCCTGAAGATAATTAGGCTTAGCATTTTCAAATAGTGAATTCATGTATTCATTATTTTCTCTTTTTTTTGTACGTCATAGTAGCCAATTTAGCCCCGCCCACAAAAAAAATTGGTCGGGAAGTTGGGTCTGGAGTAGCCTGGTCCTAACCAGACCCTCGTACATTTCATTTGTACAGAGGGTCTGGGATCTCTCCATTGACAAACGTTAACTTCCTTGAAGGCGGGTCCTCTGTTGAAGTTTAAAACTATTGGATCTGTCCATAGCTACTCTGATTTACCATAACCAATCGCAAGCGTTCGCCTTAGCCAACTCCTTCACCACTACTGTAACGGAGCTAGCTGCCGTAGCTGGAAAATCAAGCTTTTCCTGAACCCCGTGGGGAGGAGGGCCACAACATCATGGCCACCAACAAAACTCAGCAAGGAATGTTCTTGCTCCGGCTTTAACCTATGGATATTCGGCAGCAGTGCCACAACCGCAGAATAGTTTCGCTCGCATCTTTCTCCGCCGCCATTACTGAACTACTCAAACTAGTGCACAACATTAACGTCATCGTTCTCAGCCACTCCCTCTGTTCGCTGATTGGACCTACAAAAAATGTGTTTCTGGAAACCGACTTCAGAGCTGAGCTCCCAGACCTAGTACAGAAGCAAAATCCAAATTGAGCGGAAGTACTTAGGAGGGCAGAGCCAGGCTAGGTCTGGAGTAGCTTGGTTGCGGAAAAACTATACCTGAACAGGAGCTGTTCGATCCAATGAAATTGTCAGGGCGGGCTTTATACGATGATGGACAGATGATCAACAGTAAATTAATCAACCACGTCACCAAAGAGCGCTTGGGTTGAATATGTTTTCAACAAACAACATATTACGTTGCTCTGATTGGTTGTAGGTTTATCCAATTGAGCAAAGAGGCATTTGTTTTACGAGTTCGGTTGAAACACGCCCCATACTCCCAGCCCAATGGAGAGTTATCAAACTCATATTCTGACTAGAATTATGAGTATGACAACGTCAGGCTATGGATGTTCTAAATCTAAAAGCGCTTCTTCAAAACCTGAATACCTCAATAGCACAGCATAAGCACTCTAGAACGAGCGTAAGCCAATCTTTCAAGGGCACTAGGTCTTTGTTTATTTCCCTGTTGTGCAAACGTTTTTTATTTATTTCGCGGTACAATGAGGGCTGGCTGACAGTGACAATCGGCAAGGCCCGCTATTCTTCACGTGTAAACTGACGCTTGGATCGTCGTGCCTACTTGCACAATGTACGCGTAATGTGTTTGCCTTTCCTTTCGCATTGAGAGGCTCTTACCCGACATTTTTATATAAGAAGACACACGATTTAGCTTGTAACGGTGTAGACTTGGTTTGAATATTGGGGGGTTACCCCCCCCCCCCCACACACACACACACACACAAACTGTTCCCTTGCTTGTACAGCTAAGGATTTATTTACATATTGTAACAAACAATTTGATTTATCAGCATATCTCTTTTGGCTCCTGGGCTAGCGATTTCTACTCAGTCAATTATAAGTTTTAAGAGTGCTTCCATTCTGCGGCAGGCATCGTTTGGCAATAATGAGCACAAGAAAATAGATTAGTCATGAAAGACACTCAATTTGTTCTGCCAGTTATCCAGACGTTTGACTGATGTAAGAAGTTGCTGAATCATTTGACCTGGGTTCTGTGTTCCACTTCTAATTTAGTGGCCTACATAGAGCACCCCCATACCATGCGATGATTTTACCAGCCTTTGATCACGCTGTGTGCATCCTTGGCCCCAGTAACTGTTTGATGGGACAAAGATTTGGGTTTGTGATAGTCCATATTCATAAGCCTGTCATGGCCAGGGGAAGTGTTGAGTGGGTCACAACAAAATCTGTGTTGTATCAAGAATACTGCACAATCACGTACATAGCTTTAAAACAGATGGTGAATGGTTGAAATAAACAAACAAATGAGCTTAATAAGTAAATAACTAAAATGGTTGGTAAATAATGAACTAAACTGATTAACACTGTTTGGTACAATTGTTATGATATTATGAGAGTTCAGACATGGTGTTTCCCTGCTATTTTGTCCTACAAAATCTTGAAAAAAACGTTTTTTTGAGGGCCCCCATTCAATTGTATGGGGATGTATTGGAAGTAATTATGCAAGTTTAACAAGTTTAAATTATTAAAAGTGCTTCTCTCGAGATGCTAATAGATGTCAATCTCAGATGTGGAGTAGGGGAATCATGTCCAAAACACTTGTGAGCTTTGATGGAGCCACAGAGATAGAGGTTGGAAAACCAGTCTGACAGTCTGGTAGCACATAGTTCTAGTTTAATCCAACCAGGCTGAGATTACAGAATTCTTCTGTATAGTATTTGACAATGCCAACTACGCACAATTTGTTCCATCTTACCACTGAGCAGAACACTTGTGTGGTATTTAACTGTTAATTCTACCATCTTTTCCCTCCCAGTTTTTCAGAGTGAAAGTCATTCTGCATTAAAACATATCTTGTCCATCTGGTACAGAACCTCTACAATAAATACATTTTACACACACTCACGCACACGCACACACACACACACACACACGTTCAGTTATACTGTCTGTCCCTGAGTAAAACACATTTTGGGGAGGTAATTGTTCGTTCTTGCTACTAAGGCTGTTTGATAGCACCAGCTGTGGATTGTGACACTTTCCTTCCTTCAGTGCTGGGCCTGGTTCCTGATCGGTGTCAGTGCCGAGACCTGGAACTGGACTGTGACGGCGCTCAGCTCCAGGACGTTCCCGCCGTGGCTGTGAACGTCACCATGATGTGAGTGGCTGAAACAAGGCCGTTTGCACCCGCAGCGATTCATCCTCACACCCAGGGGTATTTAGCCTCTCACCCAGGGGTATTCAGCCTCACACCCAGGGTTATTCAGCCTCTCACCCAGGGGTATTCAGCCTCACACCCAGGGGTATTCAGCCTCTCACCCAGGGGTATTCAGCCTCTCACCCAGGGTTATTCAGCCTCACACCCAGGGGTATTCAGCCTCACACCCAGGGGTATTCAGCCTCTCACCCAGGTGTAAAGGTTTCTTTTCAGACGTAGGTGGGATAGCGTTCTTAAATATCTGAAGATGCGGTCGTTAGAGATGATTTTCTTGATAAAAAGTGTGTGGTGGGAAGGGGGAGGGGGACAGAGACAGATCTGATGTTTTCACTAAGTGGGACATGTCCTACCCTTGTATAATGAAATCTCTGCACCTGGTCACACCAGAGAGAGCCTGTGGAGCCAGGCTTGGCACCGGTCCACTGGAGGAGCAGCCAGATGGGGAGAGGCAGGGTTCACAGTCAGGTCTCTCCATGGGAGAGAAATGTTCTTCTCATCCTGCCTTCAGTGTGAACACTACTTACATGTAGGCATTGAATCATGGTCTCTGTTTGTTTTTGTTGTTGTAGTTCTTGTTCTTGTTTGAGACAGTCTGGGACTGGGAAAGGATCTGAATGATGGATCTTAAAATATAATTTTTGCCTCAGTAGTCTTGGTCTAGGAGTGGGTTTATACATGTTGGATTTAGATCTATAATATGGGTGGTCTGGGTCTAGGTCTGCGTTGCCTGGTTCTATTGGAATGTGCCAGTTTGAAATACATCTGTGATAGAATAGAGAGTTCAGTTAAAGTTCACCCAACTCATAAAGTAATCATAATGATCATCTTTTCGTTATTTCTTTCACAAGAATGACAATACTAAATTAGCATACTGAAAATAGTTTTTTCTCAATGCTCCTTTTTTGATAGTCATTGTGTTTCATTTTGATAATGGCTTATTTGGGGTGTATAATGATTTCGGCCCATTAGGGACATCCTATTCTGGAAAACTATTCAACTGGCAGACAATGCATAGTGGTTGGCTCCCGCTGGCTTAATATGCTGGGAGAGGAATTCAATTGTGTCAATTACATATTGTTTGATCTTCCTCTAATTGGGTCAATGTTCATCACAGCCCACTATCCTTCTCAGCTTTCCTATCTATTGTTTCCCTTGTCTTGGTATGCAGACCTTGGATAGACCACAGCTTATCTATACATCCTTTGGTAAATGGGGTTGAAGGTTTAATTGAGGTGGAATAGTCTTAGTTGATGCTTTCCTTTCAAATGGAAATATTTTGTGTTATCTGATACTCACTTCAGAAGAATTGATTCAACTGGAATAATGTTGTGTGGACCGTGAACTGTCCATACAAAATGTAATTGGGGATTTCAGGTTGTTGGTGTTCTAGGTGCCATATTTAAATTATATTTGTTCCAAATCATCTCGCAATTGATTAATGCATGTTGGTCAAACTTGTTTGTGTTAAATACCTTGAACAACACTTAAACCCTGACAGGTCCTTACAAAGGAACAGACTCCGGAAACTGAATGCTGACATATTCTACAAGTACCAGAGCCTTCAGAAACTGTAAGTTGTGTGTGATTAATTAGCCGTTTACATTTCATAAAGGGGGCAACATCAACAAAATGCAACACACAGAGTGGGTTTTAGGCTATAATAATAATAATAATAATTCAGGATTTATTTCTGTCTCCACACACTCTGCAACCACAAACACTGGGATTAACAACAGACACTAAACTGAAGAGGCTGTCTTCCCACTTTAGGATCTCTGTGCCAGAATCCTACAATCAATGAATATGCCTGTTATGGTACCGAACGAACACATCCACAATAGCTTTGTGAAGATTTTAACAAACCTATATATAAAAATATAAATTGATAGAGTATGATTCACTCCATGGTAATTGTAGCTGTTGTTCTTTAAAAAATAAGTTTGAGCCTGTTGACAGGATGCTGCTAGATCTCTCCCACTTCCAGGGCCTTTTAGCTGTGAATGGAGGTCAGCTTTTTAGCATGCCTCAAAGGTGTTTTAAGGATTATAGTATTCCGTCCAAGCGTTCAAAACAAAAACTAGAGAGCATGAAACTCGTTTGTGCCTCATTTTGGTGTTTTTCCTCCACCAGTGATAAAGTTGTAGAGTGCATCCGTACTAATCTGAGAGGGTTCTGAGCCTTTGTATTTGAGGGAGTTCTGGGTCTACAGCTTTCATAACAGTGCCAGCGACTCTCTCCGGTTTGACAGCTGCCAAGAAATATGCTTCTGTGCTGTAAACAGAACCCCTCGCTTTAGCTCAGTCATGGTGCTCAATGAAATCTATAATTAGTACTGACTGTATGACACACTGAGGTGCTGTGGAAGTTTTTATTTATTTATTATCTGGCACTTTGACAAACAACTGCCACTTATCTTTAATTTAGTATTTTTACTTCATCTTCTTACTTCAGATATCTCCAACACAACAGGATTCGAGCTGTGAGTCCCCGTGCATTTAGAGGGCTTTACAACTTGACAAGACTGTAAGTTCCTCATTACCATGCCAGCGCAGTAGAACATGTCATGTCAAATGTGATAACAGTTTAGGCTGTCTGTTAACTTGCCACTGGTACAACTTCTCTAAATAGTTTTGGCAAAATACAATGTCAATCCTTGGGTCAGTCTTGAACAAACTTGATGACAAGTTAATTTAAGAAAGTAACAGATGGGGGGGGGGTCAGATGGCTGAGCGGTTAGGGAGTAGGGCTATTAATCAGAAGGTTGCTGGTTCAATTCCCGGCCGTACAAAATGACGTTGTGCCCTTGAGCAACACACTTCACCCTACTTGCATCGGGGAGAATGTCCCTGTACTTACTGTAAGTCGCTCTGGATAAGAGCGTCTGCTAAATGTAAAAGTAACAAAACACATTTTTTATCCTCCTACATGGTCGAGTAAACGTTATCTTCTTCTCCTCAGATATTTAAGCTACAACAAGATCTCCATTCTGATGCCCGGAGTGTTTCAGGACCTGCACAAGTTGGAGTGGTTGTATGTTTCATTCTCGATCCCATCACATATCTTATGGAGAAGATCTACAAACACGGTGTATGATGTCGCTTGGTGGCACACAGCTAATGTAGTGGACCACACCACGATACAAACATTGTATTGGAGTATCATTTAAAGCAGCGTCAAACTACTTCACTAAATAAGGTACTGATGACATTACACTGTGCCCATCTTGGTTTCAGGATCCTCGAAAACAACAATATCCATCAAATCTCCTCACTGACATTCTCTGGGTTGCGCTCTTTGGTTCTTCTGTGAGTTTTATTTCTATCTACACCTACTTGAATCCTACTTTCTTCTCTCCAGTCTGTGATGTCCTTTTTATATCCACATTATTAAAGGGGCTGCCTGTTGAGAGTCCATGTTGATTTATTCAGATTGACAGTGAATCTTGTCTTTGATCTGCAAATACAACTAACCCCTTTGTGTTTTCCAAGGGTTCTGTTGAACAATTCTCTGACCAAGTTGGATGACATCTGCATGGAGATGCCAAGATTGAACTGGCTGTAAGTTTGAAGTCAAACTACCTCAGAAAAAGGATCTGTTGTCGGACTTTGATGAGTTGCTTTGATAAACTAAGTTTTTTGTGTGTGGGTGTGTTCACAGAGACATGGAAGGAAATCTAATTGAAAATGTTGAAAATGTAACCTTCTGCTCATGCAACATGTTAACAGTGCTGTAAGTATGAAACAATATGGGCCTATTTTACTATACGTCTAAATATTATTATTCCTGAGTTTCAGGATTGTCTGATTTGACACTTGTGAAATGCATGTCCCCTATTATTGTTACAATTAATTGGATTTCCCCTATTTATATAAACAAACCGAATCATTACAGAAGGATAAATGTGTTTTGAGGAGGAAACCAATCCCATGTTGCACGTTGGTGCTGTTTAATCTCATTTATTTTCTCCTGGCTTTAGGTTGGACTGAGGGTGAAGCATTAAACTATGTGTGATTGGGGTTAGGTTTACTCCAACAAAAAGCAAGATAATAATGGTTAAACCCTGCTGAGATTGAGCTCAAGAACCTTTATTTGGAAGTGCAGAATTTTAACACACTCTGCCAATCCAGCCTCAATTCTTGAATGGCAATTTGTAAATGATTACCCACAGAAATTACTAAAGGCTCAGCAAAGTTTCACATTAGAGACAGATTACATCTACTCAAGTAATACTTCCCCACATAGCCTAGTTCCTTTTGGGAACTTCATTATTTTAACAATACCACCTACCTATATCTCAACATCCTCTATTTTGCTTGGTGAACAGATATGTTTTGTATGAAATATGCAAACAATTACTAATCAACTTGAATGGGAACACAAATGTAGACATTGAGAAAAAATTAGACAATGAACCTCAGGATAAAGAAGAGATATGTTTTCAAACGTTGCTGTCGTTTAAATTCTTCTCTCTTTCTTTCCCTCTCTCTCTCTGTCTCTCTATCTAGGGTCTTACAGCGGAACAGAATCCGCCACATACACGAACAGGCCTTTTCCCTTCTCCAAAAACTTGGGGAATTGTAAGCTCATTAGTTTTGTCCCAGTTTATAACAAGCATTCGTACACTCAGCATGAAATCTTCATTTCCATTGTGCTCTGACTCTCACCCCATTTCTCAGGAACTGCACTTACTCATTCTGAGCTGCAGGAAGCCGACTGCACAGCTCTATCACTGTACTGACATCAATTGAAGACTCATACACAACAAATATTCATATTGACTGAATACTTATGTAGACTGACTATTCATATAGTCTGAATATTATTATAAAGTATACATTATATATTATAAAATTGATACATGACATGACATGAATACTCATATGAACTGTAAATTCTAATGATACAGACTGAATATTCTACTGGCGAAAGGCATCATGCTCCACTACTCAGTATGGAAAGAAATATTTTAAAAGAATCCCAGTTTTGTGATTCTAGAACTGTCATTGCTGCTTTCATTTGAAATTATGGATGGAACAGTGGAATGTTTAGATTCTCACCAGTGACATTCTAGAACTCGGCTCTGCAACTGTCATGTGCTGCATCTACCTTGACAGATTGTCACAAATCGTACCAAATTAGCATAAAGTATACATCCATGCACTTAACAAGCGCAATTACTGATGGCCATCCTTGTTGCATGTCATAGAAGACACTATGACCCGTGTTTGGTAAACACACAGCATGTGTTTAGCTTTTTGGAACAGAGTGCATCTCACCTCCCACATACGGGAGTCATCAAATTTCTCGAGCCAGGTAGATCTAAAGTGAAAGATATTGATGGAACAGACTAAATATGTTGTGCATTGAGGTCACAAAGAACAAGCATTCAAGCATTGGCATGGAGGCTTGACAGATGGCCCTGTAAACATTATGTACAACACTATGTGTTCAATATTTGTGTACTGTAATAGGAATGTATTTCTGTCTACAGAGATCTGTCCACTAACAGACTGGGTGCGATCCCACCCAATCTCTTTGTTTATTTGGAAGATTTACTCCAACTGTGAGTCATTTCCACACAAATATGTTTTGCGCAAATTTGTTTGATTTTTTTGTTGTTGCCATGGTTGGGAACCTTCTTTCCCACCAAATTTGCTGAACAAATTTGCAAGATCAGTAATCTTAATCTCTGTGACTGAATTTTGAGTTTTCCAAACACTTAGATTTGAAATTGTCTAATAATATGTGATGTACGCCTGAAATGAAGAAGTCAACTGCACTCAAATTTTGCATAACTTTTTTTCTTTTTTTACTAACAGCGAAAGCATTATATTTCCTTTCTGTAGGAACATATCATATAATCCTATCGTGAACCTACAAGTTGACCACTTTGATGACTTGCATAAACTGAAGTCATTGTAAGTTTGGGCCAAGCTTGTTTTTCCTTTCAATCACTAGGAGCACATATGATGTTTATATAATAGAAATATAGTAGAAAAGGGGCTTTACTTTACATTAACGTTATCTTATCCAGAGTGACTTACAGTAAGTACAGGGACATTCCCCCCGAGGCAAGTAGGGTGAAGTGACTGGCCCAAGGACTCAACGTCATTTGGCACAGTGGGGAATCGAACCGGCTACCTTCTGATTAATAACCCAATTCCCTAATCGCTCAGCCATCTGACCCCTACATAACAGCATCTATAGTAACAATTTTGAAGTTACATTGTAATTGCAATGCAGCAACTCAACTTTTAACTGCCCTGTAGAACGTCCTCTCACTCCTTACTCCCCTAAACTCTGCCTTCATACACTTTTGTAACAACTTAAACTGCTCAATCTTAATCCAATTTAATTACAGAGCAATGTCTATATACTTAAAACATTTTTTACATAGGTATTTCTACTGAATCGGTTGGTAGTTAATGTAACATTAATGAAAAGTATTGTCGTGGAAATGAGTGTGTTATAATTACAGTAAGTGAAATAAGTGTCTTCACAAGCAGAGGACAGACAAATTAGGAGTCAGTGTTTGTGATACAAGTTCTTAAAGGGCAGCAGCCCTGTGGAAATCAATACTGTTATTCCTATATTGTAAACGTTTAGGAAGTAGGTTTCATTGTATTTTCATTATACACTTTGAAAACAGTGCATCTGTCCCCACCACTTGTTATTATGAAAATGATATCATGAAGACGTCCCACCCACATTTAAAAACAAACCTCTGCCCTTGTTTAGAAGATGTACACTTTCAGTCTGTAGGTGTCAGTCAGTTTCCCTCCAAATCAGTATGTATGTCTTGTAAGCATTCGTTCCTGTTACTGGCCAAAGACAGGCTGTCTTACCCTACAATTTGTTTCCTTTTATCTGGAACGTGATATTTCCATGACACACAACCTGTAATTTGGACATAATGTCGTTAATGGTTTTTCCCTTTGGAACACGGTGCATTTATTCGCCTACACAATAGACAAGATCAGCGTGTGGATCAGGACAAAAAAAACAAATAGCTCTTTAGTTCACACTTCAAAGCTGTTCAGAAGGCACTTTGTGGAAGACAGACTGTTCGGTGGCAGGAGGAGAGAAACAAGCTCGGGAATGTAAATGATGAGTGGATGTGAGATCTCACGGAGATCGCCCAAAAAAATAAAAAGTGTTGTGTTCCTCAGGAGCATCGAGGGGATCGAGATTGGGAACATACAGCGGAGAATGTTTGAACCTCTCAAACAGTTGACTCATATGTAAGTCTGTTGACTGACTGTTTTTACACTATGTTCAATGTCAGCCACTACATTGCATCGTTCATTACATTTACATTACATTTTGTCATTTAGCAGACGCTCTTATCCAGAGCGACTCACAGTAAGTACAGGGACATTCCCCCGAGGCAAGTAGGGTGAAGTGCCTTGCCCAAGGACACAACGTCATTTGGCACAGCCGGGAATCAAACTGGTAACCTTCTGATTACAAGCCCGATTCCCTAACTGCTCAGCCACCTGCCTCCTGTTCATATCACCTTCATCAGAAAACCGTTACTGTTAATTGTAGTTTTTTTCTCCAGAGGGCTTGAACCTATTTTTAACCTGAATAAGAACTTAATCTCTAATATAGAGGATGGATAATATTAATTCGATTAGTAGACAGAGTAAATACAGTTTCACCTTAAGATGCACTTTAAAGGTCTTATCCAACACTATCTTCTTTTGAACTTGTGCTCAACCTTTCATGTTACTGGACCCTGAGGAAAAGTACAGGTACAAACTTTTTACCAGTGGAAAAGCAAACTAAATGCAGCCCAGGGGCTTCATCAAATGCAGTGGTAGAGTAATAAATTATCATATCTGAACCTTCACATGCCCACTTCAACCGTGTGATAAAAAACCCTGAATTATGTATAGTTGATACACCTCACCATAGAGTCCACAGCAGTTCCTTGCTGATAAATGACTCTGTACCTCATAGTTCATACACGTACTTTAGCGAAATACCAAACTGTCTTGAAATAATTTCATTCATCAGTTTCAATGTTGTCTACATAAATTGTTTTCTTTACTTGAGAAAAAACACGTACACACATGGACAATAACCCTGTGATTCAGTTGCAGTTTGGTGTCCATTCTGGCAGTGCTGTAACAAGCTGCATTACAAATTGATAGGTTGCCACAAGCCAGCGACAACAACCTCCTATATTACTGAGAGTGTCATCATACAGGCTCTATGTTCTCTCTCAGACAATGTTTGTGGAGAAATTCAATACCTACCCTAAATCAACACTGTGCATTGATCAAGTTCAATAGAAAGCCGCCTTTTATTTTCCAGGAAAAGTTTTCCAATTGATAAATGTTTACACAAATGTGGGCTTATAATTGATCTCAAATCTATAATTATTTGTCATGCAAGTAAAAAAAAAAAAAGAAGCAAGTCAACAACTGTCAAGACACCTCTCGGCAATATTTCTGGATATTTTGCATCCTTCAGTTCTGCTGCTGTTGTTACATCTCTGATTACAACTCTCTCTGCACCCTCTCCTGCTTAGATACTTTAAGAAGTTCCAGTACTGTGGGTATGCTCCGCACGTACGCAGCTGCAAGCCCAACACGGACGGTATCTCGTCGTTCGAGGACCTGCTGGCCAACATCGTCCTGAGGGTGTTTGTGTGGGTGGTGTCGGCCACCACCTGCTTCGGAAACATCTTCGTAATCTGCATGCGCTCCTACATCCGCTCTGAGAACAAGCTACACGCCATGTGCATCATCTCCCTATGCTGTAAGACACACACACAGAACCACATACACACATCTAGACACATGTTGACACACACACAAGTACATACGTACAGACAAACGCACACATGCACATACGTATGTATACAGGAATTGATACTGATATATGACAATGTATTCTTCCTGAGTAATTATTGCTCACTACACAAACATACCAGTGAGTTAAATTTTGGTTAGCCTTGCCTGTTTTATGTCTAGTGAATCAAATAGGCTTGAATTCTGCGTTTGGATAGTCCTTTGAACAGGAATCACAACTGTTTTATGTATGTTTGGCACTTGCTGTATTAAGGTCTCCTCTTTCTGATTTAGGTAGCTTTGATACAGTCTCATAAGCTTGAAGCATGCTTCTGTAAAATACTGTCCTGAAAATTGAGGCATATGCTATTTTTTACCTCGGGTCTCTCAATGTGTCTTTGGCCCCGCTTAAAAGACACAAGCCCTCAATCCAATTGAGATGTCTTTGATTCAGTATGAATGCTGTGTAGCGTACCTGGAAGTCAGAGGAGACCTTATTACATTGACTGCTGGGGTTTGACAGACCACCTCTATGCACCATGCTTTAATGATAATGTAGGTAAGATGAAAAATGCTTTTTGATGTGCACATTTGGGACCTTACCATATCAAAGGAAGTCATGTCACTGTCTAGCGCTGTGCTGTGAGTCACAGAGTTAGGTTTAGGAAACACAGAACAGACGTTTTCCGTCTAGTTTTCTGGAACTGTAAATATCTGTTTTCTGCTTGGGCATAGATTGTGTCAGAAACCATCTCAATTATCTCATCAAAGCTGGAAAATATGCCTGATTGTCATGAAGAAATTTCAGTTGGGTTTCCTCGCAGATTTATTTTCCCCAGATCTTTGTTCTGATTGATTTCTGAAGAAGATATAGGCCCTCATCTCCAGCCCACGTTCATATATGCAAATATATGTATGAAAATCTTAGAGAATATTTTAAAAGTTAACTATTCTATCCATATTTTGGCAACCCGGTATAGACTGTATACTCTTGAGACTATGTCGCTGCCTACACTTGTAAATGTTTGACAGTTTAGAACACCGATTTCACACAACTCCACAAGTTTTACTGTAAATAGAACTAACTGCTAACTAAATAAAAAGTATGACACCCAGTATAGAAATCCAGCAATTTAAGAAAATCTTGCATTTCGTGGTTGCAGACTTTGTTGTTTTTGAGTTGTGTCTGCACATAGAGTATGGTCCTAAGTGTGTATATTCATTCAAAGCTTTTGTTTACAACTTAATTCATTGCAAGTGGTTTTGTATTAGCTCAATCACTCCCATCACCCATTTGATTAAGTTTTTATACTGTAACAAAACACTCCTCGCTCCTCAGTCAGGAGCCAACATACTTGGCACCACAACACAAGCTAACCCAAGTGTGTCTGAGGAACAAAGCCAATTCAAACCAAACATTTTCAGCAAGCTAATGCTTGTGGCATCCTGCGCAGGTGCGGATGGGCTGATGGGTGTTTACCTGTTCATGATCGGCGCGTATGACCTCAAGTTCCGCGGCGAGTACAACCGTCACGCCCAGGCCTGGATGGACAGTGTCCAGTGTCAGGTGATCGGCTCCTTGGCCATGCTCTCCACCGAGGTCTCGGTCCTCCTCCTCACCTACCTCACCCTGGAGAAGTACATCTGCATCGTCTACCCCTTCCACTACCTCACCCCTGGCAGGAAGAGGACGGTCAGCATCCTGTTCAGTATTTGGGTGTTCGGGTTCATCATCGCCTTCCTGCCGCTGGTCTGCAAGGGCCTGTTCCGGAACTTCTACGGCACCAATGGGGTGTGCTTCCCTCTTCACTCGGAACAACCGGAGACAACCTCGGCGCAGGTGTACTCCATTGTCATCTTTCTGGGTGGGTGGACAGTTACCTGACCAGGTCAACCGTTATTTAGTCAACCTTGTGGTCAACTGGACGGATAACTGAGTATTCCTGAAAAAATATAAATATTTATTGTGCTGTTTCTGTTTTGCAGTCAACAGCAGTTGCACATTTTCCCTAAAGCCAATAATTAGCATTGCATACACTTGCACATTTTCTCCTAGTGAAACAAATCTCAAAATAGACGAGTGTTATTCCTCACAAGCAGTTTTACTGAGCATCTAGAAAGATATTTACGTAAGTAGCTTTGATGTACTGTGATGTAAATAATCTTACCAACAGGCATCAAGATAGATTTAGGACCAGTACGCTTAAAATGATTTATTTTCCGTACAGGTCTTAACTTGGTGGCGTTCCTCATCATAGTGCTGTCATATGGAAGCATGTTTTACAACATCCAGAGAACAGGCACACAGACCACCAAGTACAGTAACCATATCAAGAAGGAGGTGACCATAGCAAAGAGATTCTTCTCCATTGTCATCACTGACTCTCTTTGCTGGATACCGATCTTCATCCTGAAGATCCTGTCTCTCCTGCAGGTGGAGATTCCCGGTAAGACTCTAAGCCGGGTGGTGAGACACATCCTTTAAGTGGCCACAAACAGCCGGGGGCCACAAACAGCCGGGTGCAATCGCATTCTTTAACTACCAGTCAAGGAATAGTCTCTATCTCACTTGCTAGTTTATTTACCACAATCTACAAATTAATTGACACTTTAATTGTTTTTTGGGGGGGAGGGGTTTGAGAAAGTTTTGTCTCTTCATTCCCAGGCACAATTACAGTTTGGAGAAAAAGGCTATACTATAATATGAGGAAATCACCAGAATGTTTATTATGGCCTGGGATTTATCTTCTTTAGCTTTATTTATAGCAGGGACAGTTTGAGAGAGATAGGAAAGCTGGGAGAGAGAGGGAGGGGGAGGGAGAGAGAGAGAGAGGAGGGGGGAAGGGAAAGCGAGAGGGAAAGAGAGAGAGGGAGAGAGGGAAGACCTAGGCTGCAGAAAACGCTCAAATCTAGGCATTGAACCGTGGCCCCTTTGATAACGGCCTAAGCCTTGATGATGCATGCTCTACGAGTTGAGCCAACAGGGCTCCCCAGGTCTGTGAATTTTCAATTACAGGCAAAATTATCTAGACTGAGGCATTAAATTCTTCCCCATCCCAGTAATAGTAATAAACATTTTCAATTACACTGTATTTCTGCTGGTGAGCTGATTACACATCCCCAGATGGAGTTCTACTCAACCCTATATCCACATCTGTGAAAAGGAACTTTAGTTAACTTTGGATATCTTGGAGGCTATCAAACCTTATATGTACCCAATACATTTTCCATGGTAAAAGCTCGGTGCATCAGTAACGTCGCATATCTCTTAAAAAAATGAAAATTAAATTTCATTTTACTTTGATAAAGTATTTCGCATACATAGCCTTGCTATTTCTCGGCTGCTAAAATAAACACTATTGCCAAACCAATCTAGATTCATAGAATTTCTATTCCACCTAAAAATGACTGTGTGGCCACACACTGATAAACCATATAGCCTTAGAGAATACCTGCCATCTAAATCTTTTCATCTGATAGATTCTTTCATCTCCTCCTCCCCCTGAACAGGAACAATCAGCTCCTGGGTAGTGATATTCATTCTACCCATCAACAGCGCCCTCAACCCTATTCTCTACACTTTGACCACAAGGCCCTTCAAAGAGACCATCCTGCAGGTGTGGGACAACTACCGCCAGCGGAGGCCCCTCCTCAGCAGCCACCCTGTCCATCACCCCTCTCTCACCTGGCAGGAGATGTGGCCGCTACCCGAACACAGCCAGACCCTCACCTCTCCAGAGGACCTGCCAAACCCGTCAGAAGACTCCGGCACAACAGGAAAATCACAGCTCATCACAGTGGAAAGTACAAATGGCGTTTAGTACATCAGCCCTGGAGGTGCGCTGATGGTGTTGATGCCCAACCGCTAATGCAACTCCAACATGGGGGCATTGATTTGTGTCATTGGAGACATTTTGTGAAGTCAGGGATGTTTATAGGATCGATGCTCGAAATGGACAAACATCGCACAAGCTGTTAATGGAACTGGTGTGATTATTGCAATGTTCCATTGAAGTTCCAGCGAAGAGATTTTTCATTCATTCATCCTCTCAGTTTGTGACTGAAAGACTCTCATCATCTTCTGTGGTTTTCATGACCATAAAGTACTTATTTTTTATCATGCTCCAGATGTACAGAACACAATTGTATAAAATAAATGTCCTCTTTTGATGTTATGGACTGAACAGGTTTTGTTTCCTTAGTGTGGTTTTCATTGTCCCATGTCATTATTTCACATTAACTTAGCATTTAATTTGTGTTTCATTACTGGGCGATACTGTTTCGGTGGTAATGTTCCCGGTCACAATCCTACACCTGTAACAACGTTCGTCTTGTGCTTTACCTTGAAGTTTCATTTGGTGTGACTATTATATTCCTGTGAGTTTTGACTTTGGACTGTCAGGCTGTTTAGATATTGCCCATCATTCACCTCGTTCAGATATAGATTCTCAGTCTTGTAGATATGTTCAACTGCCAAAATAAAGAAAACATGCTGTCAATTGACATATTGAAGTTGTATCATGCCAGACACAAGCAGAAACGGGAAGCAACGAACTACAAATACTTTACCCAAGTAGATTTTTCTGGTATCAGTACTTTACTTCACTATTTTTTTTTCTGACAACTTTTTCTTTCACTCCTGCATTTTTTACACAAGTGTACTTTGTACTTCTAAAATATTCAAGGCAGGCTCGTTATTTTAGTTTTAATCTGTATTTGGTGGCATGATCATTATTATTTGTTGTCATTGGGTGCCTTTTTTCATTTCCTTAACGTAAGGTAGTCTACAAAGCTACCATGGAGCAAGGCAGAAGGCAACAAGAAGAATCTAAAAGAAAAGTTAACAAATACAAGTTTGCATAATTGATCAATACTTGATGAGGAAACAGAAGGTCACATATTTTGATTGCTGTAGTCAGAATATGTGACCTCCCTGTTACATGGTTTAACATGTCTGACACACCAGCCAAACCATCTCAGTTGACTTATTTGTCCTTGCAATGTATTTAAAAAAAAGACACTTCCCAATCTGGTCAAGATCTTGACCTGGAAACAAGAGGTGACGTACTTCGATTGTGTAGGTCGCACTTTTACCTCTAAACATTAGTAGGGTTATCTGTACTTCTACTTGAGTGAAAGATGTGTGTACTTTTGCCCTTTCTGGACACGAGTCAGAGTTTACATTTTTACTGTGCTGAAACATAGCTGGATCGACATTTAGTTTAAAAAAATCATTATGAAATTCTCCTTTTGCGCAGTTACTGCAAACGTTTGACACCACTTAGCATGCCTGCGTGTGAGGGGTGCGCAGTTTCACACTCATGAAGACTTTGTTATGAAACTCATTTGGTAATAGCCAGACCAGGGTAAACATTTTTCCGAACAAGATTACAGAATCAGTGTCGTGAAGAGGCTTGGAGGTCACTTCGTTGAATCAAACACACATTGAAAGCATCTTGTTAGCTGGTAAACTAGCGCTAGCTGACAAATGAATACAATGTTTCCAGCTAGCAGATACTCAATTCAAGGTAAGTTTGCTAGCTACAGTTCAGCTACACTGACAGCTTTTCAATTATTTGCACTCTGCTGGCCACACGCACTGGCGTGAATTCTGTTGGTTGATCAACATGGATACTATGTATAAGTTTTTTTGTTTAATGCATTACGACGTTTGTATGCAGGTACAGTAGTCATACAGCTGATCAAATCTCTTGAATGGACGCATACAGTGCCAGTCAGCTAGCTTTGATAGTACATTGCAATGGTGCTAGCTAGCCTATGCTACAGTAGCCGCTAGCTATTACAATCTAGGGTAAAGGTGAAACCAGATACAGGTCGCATAGTGTCCTTGTATTGGTCCGGGAAAATTGGCTAAATTAGTTTAGTTAACTTTTGATTCGTCCAGTTAGTCGCCGAGATAGATAGATAGATATTTTTTACATTTTATAAGTTTTTTGTTGTACCTTAAATTAGTCGGTTTTAACCAAGAATTGTTGTGACTGCTACTACTGTACACAAACGTAATCTAGTGGGCTACCAGTACCAGCGTGCCACGTGGGTATTTCATCCAGTGCTTAGCTATCCAGCTGTCAATACATATTGTGAATGTTATGACTCAATTAGCTCATTCTGATGCATAGACAGGGATTGTCAATACGTGCAACGTCAGCACCTCATAATAAAAGTTGAGTCACTGCTGGAGTTTCTAATTGGCTGGTGGCATATAACTATGACTCGAGACAACTTTCAACTCGGCAGATTAACTTTTCCTCCGTATACCTGCGCCTGGACCATTTAGCGGGACAAGTGATCCCGTACTTCTCAACGTGAAAGCGTGTGAAATGGTTGAAATCGGGAGTTTTTTTTTAAACTTTCCTAATCTTGCTTGCTAACTTTATCAGCTTCCAGGCTAGTTTCAGTCAGTTTTAATTGGGCTTTCCTGGTTTCCTGTAGCTAGGCGGTGTATACGAGCTTTGAAACACGTCCAAGGAGAACACGGGCAACACCAGCTGTACGTTTCAAGATTGAGATGTTCGTCATCGTCGACGCCTCGCATAACAACACACTACACGATCCACCCACGAGAGAAAGACTCGCGATGGGAAGGTAGGCTAATCCACCCTGTCACTCTCACAGTTTATTATAGGGAACATACAGGCTTAGATAAAGACCCATAGCGTTGCTATAAAAATGGTAACTGCAGACTAACAGAAGTGCACAACATCATTGAGCATTTACACTAATGCTGTGTGCCTCACTCTTTCTCTGTCTGTGGTGTGTGTTCATGTGTGTGTGTGACCCCTGTCCTACAGGTGTGGAGATGGAGAGGTTTGCAGACGAGGCTGACGTGGTGATCGTGGGCGGGGGTCCGGCCGGCCTGTCAGCTGCCATCCGTCTGAAGCAGCTGGCCAATGAGCAGGAGAAGGAGCTCCGCGTGTGCCTGGTGGAGAAGGCGTCCCAGATCGGGGCTCACACCCTGTCAGGGGCCTGTCTGGAGCCCAGTGCTCTCAACGAACTCTTCCCAGACTGGAAGGAGAGAGGGGTGAGCAGCAGGGGTCAGCAGGGGTCAGCAGGGGTCAGCAGGGGTCAGGATCTCAGCTTCAGTGTTTTGACTTTGCTGGCTGAGGTGTTGCTGGCTTTCACACCCTGGTGTCTGTGTTGTTTTTGACTTCTTTGTGTTTCCTTTGCTTAGGCGCCTTTGAACACCCCGGTGACTGAAGACGTGTTTGGGATTTTGACAGAGAAACACAGAATTCCTGTGCCAATGTTGCCAGGTATAGACAACGTTCTTCTGCCTCGTCAAGAATGCGCCAAGTACACGGAATGTTCTTACCATCGCGTTAACCCTTTATTTCCCTGTAGCCTTGGCCAAATCATTTCTCATTGATTGAACTCCATGACGTGGTCACACAAAACCAAAGCGGTTCTGTTCCGTTTTGCCGTCTTCTGTAGGTCTACCCATGAACAACCATGGGAACTACATCGTGAGGCTGGGGAACTTTGTGCGCTGGTTGGGCGAGCAGGCGGAGGAGCTGGGGGTGGAGATATACCCTGGATACGCTGCAGCCGAGGTACACCATCACCTCCCACCAGGGGCGGGCGGGCGGGGGACTAATACTGTCCCTCTGGGAATTTCCCTCTGGATCAACAAAGCATCTATCTTATCCTGCTGCAACTCTTAGGAGTTTGACCCGACCCTGGTGCAGGGACGTAGGTTTGTTCTCAGGTTTTGTTATAAACTGAGGTTGCGGCTGTTAATTATGGTTTTCTTAATAAGAAGTTAGGGGGTCGTTTTCATGTCCCACCCATGTGTCCGGAAACCTCCGCCCCTCCCTCTCTCTCTCCTTGTGGGACGTCTCGAAACCTGAGTGGCCTCAGTCATACTGGAGGACACCACCGCTCCAGCGACTCTCCCTTGAGCTAATATGACCTTGATTGTTTTGTTTTTTTTGTCCTGAAGGTGTTGTTTCACGAAGACGGCAGTGTCAAAGGAATCGCCACCAACGACGTGGGCATCGCCAAGGACGGCTCACCCAAGGTAATGCCCAAGTGCATGCCTGTGAGCTGGGCATGACACCCAGCTGTGTCGGGGCTGTGGCACAGCGCTGAAGCACGACAAACACAGCAGAGCTGTCATCTAAAATCACTCATCATGAAGTATCCCATATGTACAGATATACAAGTGCTAATTTACAGTAAGCAAACACCTTCAGTTGAGTGGCTCAGCGAGAATAAGAGACCCCTGTGTGTGTTACTTGTTTGTGTGGAGGCGAGTGCTTGATCTGATCAAGTGGCCATCTGGATGCAGCGGTCTGAACAGACGTGTTCTCTGCTCCGCAGGACGTGTTTGAGAGGGGCATGGAGCTGCACGCCAAAGTCACCCTGTTTGGAGAGGGCTGTCACGGCCACTTGGCCAAGCAGCTGTACAGGCAGTTCAACCTCAGGGAGAACTGTGAGCCACAGACGTACGCCATTGGTCTAAAAGAGGTAAGCTCCGCCCCACCTCCTGCATCCTATTGGATAAAGTGTCTTCACATTAGAATAGGGGCAATGTTTTGTTTGGTATTTTCTGTAAGGTATTTATGGAACATAACCACGAATATACCTTTGTGTGGTCTTTTCACGTTATGCTATTAATGTAATATTATTTTTTTTATACTGGAATTCTTTTGAATAATTAGGTTGTCATTTAAAATGTCATCTGTGTATGTCTTAATGCACTGTCGAAATTGATAAATAAATGGATACATTTAATATGAATGAATAAGTGGTGTTTTTGTCTGGTTTCCCAGGTTTGGACGATAGATGAGAAGAAGTGGCGGCCGGGTAGGGTTGAGCACTCAGTAGGCTGGCCTCTGAACAGATCCACATATGGGGGGTCCTTCCTCTATCACCTGAACGAGGGGGAGCCCTTAGTGGCCTTGGGCTTTGTGGTGAGTGGGGTGTTAGGGGGGTGGAGGAGGGGTGTTAGGGGGGTGGAGGAGGGGAGAGTGGGGTGTTAGGGGGGGTGGAGGAGGGGTGAGTGGGGTGTTGGGGGGGGTGGAGGAGGGGTGTTAGGGGGGTGGAGGAGGGGAGAGTTGGGTGTTGGGGGCGTGGAGGAGGGGAGAGTGGGGTGTTGGGGGGGTGGAGGAGGGGTGAGTGGGGTGTTAGGGGGGTGGAGGAGGGGTGAGTGGGGTGTTAGGGGGGTGGAGGAGGGGTGAGTGGGGTGTTAGGGGGGGTGGAGGAGGGGTGAGTGGGGTGTTAGGGGGGGTGGAGGAGGGGTGAGTGGGGTGTTGGGGGGGGTGGAGGAGGGGTGTTAGGGGGGTGGAGGAGGGGAGAGTTGGGTGTTGGGGGCGTGGAGGAGGGGAGAGTGGGGTGTTGGGGGGGTGGAGGAGGGGAGAGTGGGGTGTTGGGGGGGGTGGAGGAGGGGAGAGTGGGGTGTTGGGGGGGTGGAGGAGGGGTGAATGGGTGTTAGGGGGGTGGAGGAGGGGTGAGTGGGGTGGAGGAGGGGTGAATGGGTGTTAGGGGGGTGAGTGGGGTGTTGGGGGGGTGGAGGAGGGGAGAGTGGGGTGTTGGGGGGGTGGAAGAGGGGTGAGTTAGGGGGGTGGAGGAGGGGTGCCTGTGGTATTGGGGGGGTGGAGGAGGGGTGAGTGGGGTGTTGGAGGGGTGGAGTCGGGGAGAGTGTGGTTTTTGGGGTTGGGCCTTATGATCAAGAATCTAGTCTAGTTTTGTTACCTATATAACCAATAGAAATTAGTTAGAGGTGCTGATCTGTGGGTGTATGTGAAGCCCTCTGGACATTGCTTGCAAAAAGGGCTGTACAAATACATTGGGATCTGATATATATATATATATGTATGTGTGTGTGTATGTATATATATATATATATGCGCATATATATATGCGCACATATATATATATATATGCGCATATATATATATGCGCATATATATGCGCATATATATATATATATGCATATATATATGTATCTCAGATCCCAATGTATTTGTACAGCCCTTTTTGCAAGCTGTGTGTGTGTGTGTGTGTGTGTATATATATATATATATATATATATATATAGAAACAGAGAGGGAGTAGTAGTAGTAGTAGTAGTAGGGAGACATAAACTGGTCTGAATGAGATGGGTATGCACTTCTAAGCTGTATGTGACCTGGTGCTAAACGCTCCCCCTCCCCCAGGTGGGTCTGGACTACTCTAACCCGTACCTCAGCCCCTTCAGGGAGTTCCAACGCTGGAAACACCACCCCTACGTAGCAGCCACCCTGGAGGGGGGAACCAGGATCGCTTACGGAGCCAGGGCCCTGAACGAGGGGGGCTTTCAGGTGTGTGTGTGTGGGCATGTGAGAGTATATATGTGTGTGTTACTTTATTCTCATTCGTATCATATTGATTGTGAGTGTTCTTGTGCAGGGGACTGTTAGATTAGGTTAGGATGGAAGAGACACACTTTATCTTCTTCTCCTTTCTTCTCAGTACAGCCAGATAGCTGACACATCAATCAGCATGCCAGCCGTTTGACACTGCAGCCTGTGAGTGCTAAGACACATTCCTGTCTGTCTGTGTGTGTGTCTCTCCAGTGCCTTCCCAAGGTGACATTTCCTGGGGGACTGCTGATTGGGTGCAGTCCTGGCTTCATGAATGTCCCCAAGATCAAAGGCACGCACACAGCCATGAAGAGTGGCATGCTGGCAGCTGAAGCCATCTTCCCCAAAGTCATAGCGGAGAGTCCAGAGTCAGAGACAGCGGGTAAGGACCTGGGGAGTTTGACATGCAGTCTAGCCATCTGTTACCTAGGAAACATCCAGATGAAGTTACTATGGTATCAGTGCAGGGGCGTCAACAGCTCCTCTGTTTTCAAACCTCACACACACACAAACACACACACACTTTTTATTGAGAAAATTCAATTTTAACTGTGTCGCAGTTATGAAAAAGAAAACATTTGTTTCACCCACATTTGAAAAAAACCTACACTCCTTTATCAGTGTATTGGTAAAAACTAGATTACAACTCCACATCTATAAAATCACCAATTGTGTAACAATGTGTATGTCTCTGTGATGTATATGTGGTGTTTATTCTGGTATTCTGCGGTATATTGCGGTTCAGGACTTCATGTTTCTGAGTATGAGGAGAATTTGAAGAAGTCTTGGATTTGGAAAGAGTTGTATGCGGTGAGAAACATCAGACCGTCTTTTCACAACTACTTTGGTCTGTACGGGGGCATGGTCTACACCGGCATCTTCTACTGGATCCTGAGAGGGAAGGAGCCCTGGACACTCAAACATGCAGGTAGGCTGTTAGAGACAGGATGATGTTCACTAAGACCGTGGTCACACTGGGTTTTTTTTCTTTGGGTTGTCGCCGCTATTTTTCAGTTAACAATGGGAAGCAACCTCTAAAAGCTGCCTTAGCTAAAAGC
Source organism: Hypomesus nipponensis (assembly GCF_054491055.1). Lineage (NCBI taxonomy): Eukaryota > Metazoa > Chordata > Actinopteri > Osmeriformes > Osmeridae > Hypomesus > Hypomesus nipponensis. The sequence goes on from NC_140361.1 coordinate 2,204,346, forward strand.
TCCAACTTTTGGCAGAACACAGAAGTGGGAAATAGTCAAACGTTTGGCACTGCGCGACTCTCATGGCCGCTTTTCTCTCGTGTGACCGGAACCATGACAGATAAGACTGGCTGTCCTGCCAAGTAATCTTCTTGCTCTGTTGACCAAAGCCAAAACAACATTTGAGTGAACATTGTCACGGTCCCGATTCTCTCGAAATCATATCGTCCATAAAAACAAAAAAATAGTAATCGCCCATTTCCACAGAACAAAAAGTCCAGTGTGACCACAGTTTTCCCCAGCATTCCCCTGCTGGTTCTAAATCAACAACAAACGATACAATAAAGGTATGCCATTTGCATATGGCATTCGAATTCCCAGAAACACTTCACCTTGTCTTATCGTCGTGGTCACTGACGCGCGTCGGCAAATCCCAAACTGTCCCCTTTCAGGCTTAGATTCAGCGCAGCTGAAACCAGCCAAAGACTGTCAACCCATAGAGTACCCTAAACCCGACGGCAAACTCAGCTTTGACCTGCTGTCGTCCGTGGCGCTGAGCGGAACCAACCATGAGGGAGACCAGCCAGCACACCTCACCCTGAAAGACGACAGCATCCCCGTGGATCGGAACCTCGCCATCTTCGACGGACCGGAACAACGCTTCTGTCCGGCAGGTAGGCGCTAAATGAAAAGGGAAAATGGTGCTTTCCCCGCTTCAGTTTTACAGGTTGTTGATAAATGTTCAGCCAGTGACAGATTCTCTTTTAATAGGATGCGGTTATCGCTGCCTCACTCGGTTGGGTTTTCAATCAAAACATGTCGGAGCTAATTTACCCCTCAGTACAGGAACTGTGCTGAATTTAAAGTAATCACAGACCTCTAATGACAAATGAATTGATGCATGGGTGGCTAATGGCACAGAGACGGCTAACAGAAAAGGCAGCTAACTTGTTATTGATAGCAACATAAGTTGGTAAACAAACGCTGTAAAACTTGATTACCAATTAGATTTTGCTGCCACCCACCAACCAAGAAAATATATGGGATAGATTAGAGGGGTAGTGAGTTTGTTTGTACAGTCTTGACCATTGCGTGGAGCTCGTAAAATGATTCTCTTCCATCACCTCCGTCAGGTGTGTACGAGTATGTTCCCCTTGAGAGCGGAGAGGGAATGAGACTGCAAATCAACGCTCAGAACTGCGTTCATTGCAAGACCTGCGATATCAAAGACCCCAGCCAGAACATCAACTGGGTGGTGCCCGAGGGTAGTGGAGGACCAGCCTACAATGGGATGTGAAAGTTATACATCCATTTTTACTCTGGCATATCACCAGGACACAGTGTTGCAGGGAGTTAGCTGCATTCAGGGCTTGACCATGTGCCTAGTTGGGGCCTAACATGGCTCTTTGGGCATGGTGAAGTTGGAATAATTTGCTGTTGTTCATGAACCGTTTTCTGAATTATGTAAACTTATCTATGATCAGTTTTATGTATATATGTTTTAAGACCAGGAATGTCATAATTAGCCACATGTAGATTTTCGAAAGAACAATAACTCAGTTCAATCTGTGCCTTAGTTTGAAGTTTATTTCATTAACAATTGCAAATACATTTGATAACAGCATATTGATTTTGAGGATACTGTACATAATGTTAAGATGAGAAAGTAATGATGGTTAATAAACAATACAACCAACTCATCTGTGCCGTTTGATTCTGCACATCACATCTTCATGCCCTTTATGGAATTTTATTTGAATCAGACCCACATGTTAATTCCAACAATATGAATAAGCACAAGAGACTTATACATTTTCATTAGTACACTTAATTTGGTGTATTAAACCTTGAGTATAAATAAATAAAAGGAAGAAACAGTAGTATTTAAGTAATGTAGATGAAATTCAGCATTACCCTTTAAACTGATCAATACAGTGCAACACTGAAGTCAAACTTACAGGCATACGGTTCCTACTAAAAATATCAATATTGCCTACCATTAATTCATAGTTCATCCTTGCAATTACCGTTTATGTCATTAACTAAACATGAAATTAACCCTGGATGGAAAACAATTCTGCCAAAAGAGAGTTAGAGCTGCATCACAGTTCCTATCAGAACCTGGTATCAGCATTTCAGCACACCAGAAGACTTCAAAATATTGAGAAATCTTTTTAAGGACATCTGGGAAGCCCGCTGAAATTTACGCGAACATTTTGGCATAGATTTTCTTCTCCTTTTCTTTCTCTTCCTTCACTTTCAGCAGGACTCTCTTCATCTCATTTCCAATTGCTGTCAACGAGATAAAACATTTCAATTAACTTGTCTGAAGGAAAGTGCACCACCCACAATGACACGGCGCTTCAACGTTTACAAATGAACGTCTCCAAATTAGAGGCATGCACTGCCGATGTGTAACCACTGAAAACGTCCTATCAGTTTCAAAGTGGTCTTTTCTGGTTAATACAAATAATAGAGATGTATTAATGTGAAAATGCTCCAGATACATAAGTGTCTGGATTATTATTTTTATTTTTACTGAATGGTGCCCTACCTTTGTCCTCTGGTGCAATTTCTTGAGCTTTCTTTAGATCAATCTGTAATGGGAAAAGTTCACAGAAACAGTTCAGCAAGTCAAACAAGGATACAGACAGAAATCCCTTTACTGATCCCAGTATCGACCTCCGTTGTTGCACAGTCGATTCAACAACAAGGCCAATTTCTGTTTGGGGACAAGTGTCAATACGACATTATCAATTCCCAATTTTGCGTTTTGGGCTGCGAATGCACCATAAGGATTATGTTTTATCTTAAAGGGGTTTTAAAAGAAACATTTAGTGAGTCAGTTGGAAATTAAGGATAAGCCTGAATCGAAGTTTCTGAAACACTCAAAGGTGTGAACAGCTGGTACGCTGTGCGGTTACTAAATTTTACCGACTGCAACAGTTGGTTTTAATCCATATACAGGGGGGGAAAAAAGCATAGATTGGTATTGTGCTTCACCAGAATTTTTTGCTAATACATTTGTTCAGGAACAGTTAGTCTGTAACCAGGTTTTCTAATTACTTTGTTTCAAAGTGAGGTTAATTTTGCCAAGTTCCACAACGGTCTTTTTACCATGGCTCTGCTGTACTCCTTCAGTCCCTGCAAACCCTGGGCCCTCCTAAACAGAGCCTTAGTGTTTGACTGGTTCAGCTCCAGAACCTGGGGAGAGAAAACATGACAAAAAGGTGAGTTAATCCTTTCAGCATGAAGGAATATGCACGTTTCAGCCCTTGTCATTGCCCCTTTACACAACTAACAGCCATTAGTTAGCCAAGTAAACAACTAACAGTCATTCTTAAAATACTAAACATAGCTTAAAACTGTTCAAAATAATTCCCTTCTCCTAAACCCGATTTGCACGTCTCAGTTCACAAAAAAGGTTTCTTTGGCACCGCTACTGCAAATAACCCCTGCCCTTGGGGGGGAGGGGGGGGGGGGGGTTGTGGACGCTGCAGAGTCTAAGATTACTGCCGGCCTACTTTACCTCATCGCAGCTGTCTACAGCAGCTTGCCAGAGCTGCAGCTTCAGCTTGCAGGCAGCTGTGTTAAGGATGCAGCTCACAGCTGTCGGCTCCAGTTTCTGCTGGGTCTGCTCCTCATCCAGTTGTTCACACACCTCCAGGTACCTGGACAGGTGTTGGGGCTTTAGGCTTGGGGTTTTGTATGCATGCACTCAAAGCCACAGGTGTCATCACACCATGTGTCAGTAATCGCTTCTTCCCTCATGTGCCCCCTCCGGGAATCAAAGTAGGGCTCCTTCTGACTGTCACACGCAGAGCTTCCATAAACATGGCTTCAACCAGCTACGCTACCAAAAAGCGAGCAATTTGATGGAGCCGTTATATTGAGTGTATTTCTGCTATCCAACTGTTACATCCGGATACACAGCAACAAGTGGTGTTCTTCCAAAAAGCAAGAATTGACCATGTAAAGATCACAAAAACCATTTCACCTGAGAGCTTTTGAGTATTTCTTGATTGCAGACTGCCAGTCCTGGTTCTTGAAGAAGTTGTTTCCGATATTCTTGATATCCTCAGCAACAGACAAAACCTTTTCCACCTAAACAGGATGGTAAATTATTGTTGTTTTTTTAAATTTGTCATCTTTATGCATTCATCATAACACAAGGGCAATTCAGTATCTGTATCAGAAGAGAGACTATTCCTCAACTTTCTTGTCCCTGGGTTCTCTTGGACTCTCTGAAAATGATTTTCCAGCCTGAATCTTGAGTAGACCTTCATCCCATTACAACGTTCACTTACATCTTTGAAATCAATGTCGGAATCTTCAGGGAATTCCGGATGTGCGTCTCCAGAGCCATCGCTGGGCGCCACCCCCCAGCTGTCCCCATCCTTGTGCTCCCCACACTCTGCAATCACACACGGCTAGGAGGGAGGGAAAATGAAAAGGTTGCACGTACAGAAATACAATAAATAGATCCCGCCATACAAAACAGTGCACTATAGCTGAACGTAAACAATCACAGCACGCAGTCTTGAATGTCACGATGTATGTGCAGGCTTGAGAGGTAGTTCATCCTATTACATCTTTTCATGTCACGTCTTTGTTTGCTGTTTTGCAGCAAACTATGGAGAGTTGCATCAATAACAGTTTCAATAAGTATACAAAAATAAAGTGAGGCATTTTCTTTTAACCTTCGCGCTGTGGGGGGTCTGAGACAGCGCCGATGTTGAAAATGCTTCACTATTTTTGTAGTAGGTGAAGTTGTCTCGACGCGACGGTGGGTCACAATGACCCGATGGTTACACAAGGATTGAACATGGTCTGTTTTTGTTAGTTCACCTTCAGAGGACCATCCTCCTCTGTCTCAACGCCCTCCAGCAGCTTGACCAGGCCCATGCCCTTCAGAACCTGCCCAAACACCACGTGTTTGCCGTCCAGGTGAGGAGTGGGCACGGTGGTGATGAAGAACTGAGAGCCGTTGGTGCCTGGGCCAGAGTTGGCCATGCTCAGCAGACCCACTTTGTCATGCTGGAGGGGGAAACAGCCCAGGTTAGAAGGAAAAAAGCAGCAATGATGTCAGTCGGTAAGACTCATCTTTTAGAAATGCCTACCAGTGCTTCATAAATGCCTTGTTGAATAAATTAATAAATAACAGGTGGTGTATCACAGAAGCCTTGCCGGCCCGTGGCACTGTGAAGTTTGAGAGATGATTGTCTACTGTGTGTTTAATCACTTTACTACCTTGTAATGAAAGTTTTCATCTTCAAATTTCTCCCCATAAATGCTCTCTCCTCCTGTGCCATTCTGGTTGGAGAAGTCGCCTCCTTGGATCATGAACTGTTTGATGACTGGAATAAATTGACATATTTGTTTTAGTATGCCTCTAATGTATAGATAAAATCAATAGCGCACATTATGAGCATTTTTGGATGTAGCAAAAGAAAGAAAATTCATTGTTTTACTAGGACAACTAGGATGTTTGACAAGAACAATCTTGGTAAAAAACATTTAATACTTACTCCTGTGGAAAGGACATCCTTTGAAATGAAGTGGTTTTCCCGTGGTTTGGCCAAGCCCTTTTTCCCCAGTGCAAAGTGCTCGAAAATTTTCAGCGGTTTTTGGGACGATGTCATTGAACAGCTCGAACACAACTCGACCAGCTGAGAACAATAAAACCAATTGCTGTGAAAACGTGTACATAGTATATCGTGACCTGAGTTTATTCCGTTCTTTGTTTAAATTACACCACTATAACCGTTGATTATCTGGTAGTAGAGTAATGTGTGTAAACATAATTGTAAAAGTATTCTAATGCACACGTTATTACACGTGGGGTTGGACATGTTTATTCATTGGCGTGGTAAGCTAGCTGATTGGGCTAATGGTAACTAGTTAGCTAGCCATGCTAGCAAGAACAGCAAATGACTTGCATGCGGTATTTGCTCGCAAAAGTGTGACTGAAGTTGAGACAGATTTAAGATAGCACTTAAACTTTCATCAATTTAACGTGAGTATTTTTTGCTGTAGAAAACACCAGCGTGATTTTTCTTATCTAGCTAGCTAAGTTATTTGCAAACGTTTCATACGACAGGAATCAATGAGGCTAGCTAGCTAACCGGCTACTGCTCGGACCTTCTACTCTCTTAGCCAGTGTAGTTCACTTATCGTTATATCTCAAATGTCTAACCTCTTTCTCCACCAATGTCGACATCAAAGAACACACGAGGGTTCTTAGGGTTTGCAGGCTTGTTCAGTGGTACTGCGTTGGACATTTTTAAAACTAGCCAGATAGTGGTGCATGCAATCTAAGCTAGTTTTTCGCTAGTCGTCTGTCTGCCTGCCTTCCTCAAATCTCGTGAGAAACGCTTTTTTTCTTCAGTGGTTGATTCCCAGACTGCAATCTTGGTAATATTTTGTGGTACAACGCCGTCTACTGAGCTGGGTATGCAAGTACTACTTATCTGCAGTAGGCTACTACTTTTACGGGCAAATCTGAAACATTAAGAATACTTATTTTTATAAAAATAAACGGTGGTTGTATGATATGGTGGCATTTTGTAGTTTGATTGCTGACCCAAACATCACTTTACTATCTATCAAGCCCTTGACAGACATTTCGATGTTTTATTATAGGGATATAGTTTGGAGAGAGAAAAAAAATGAGCCAATAATACAGATATCAAATCTGGGATTGATTGGAGACGAGAGCTATAAACTGGGGATAGGATTACTAGCATATCGAGGTAGGCCTTGCGGCACAAAAGGAGCCTCTACCGGGCCTATTACGTGGAAATTGGAAATCTCTGGTGCAGTGAAAGTACCTCTCAGATAAGTTATCTCTGGGGAATTTTCTGGATGGATTATCTGTTGCTTTTCGAAGATTTATCAAAAGCTGAAATCAGGGACACTAGGAGCTGCAATACAGGCTGGTATCTCTGACACTGGCAAATTGCCATTTTATTTCTATCTTTCCTTTTTTTTTTTACTTTAAGCACTGCATCTCCTGGACATTGTGTAGACACTAACAGCACCTTTGATAAATTGTGTCTCTTACTGGGGTATAACTTTTTTATGATGAATAAGTCTGAACACCTTCCTCTTCAATGCAATATAAATCAGATTGTTGTTATATACAGGAAGCCTATAAGATGATGCACCATTATGAATACAAAATACTCCATCTCAAGTGGTACCTATATGTAATGTACCAGACAAAACGTGATGATTCCGCAGAATCTAGAGGAAAACAGTTTTAGAATGGATTATCATCACTTGTGAATTCTAAAGAATGTGTTAAGAAAGAGTCTTATAACTGGATTAGGTTGTGTATTCATGACAAGAAGGTGTTTGTCAGTCAGTCAGTTCTCCAGATGTGGCATCATGCTCCTTTAGTTTCTTTGACACTCTGACCAACTCATGTCTTATAGCAAGGTCATCCCTCTGGGAAGAAAAACAATAATATTTGAATCAACAGACTTCAACGATTCCTCATTTGTTTTCATTGGATTTTACTTCTAAACATGATAGTACAGCAAGATGCATCAATTCAAATACACTAAATCTTCCTTGATATCTTACACTATAGGTATAGACATTTCAAGAATAATTTTCTGACCACCCTTTTGAATCACCCAGTGGCAGGCACAAAGTGCAGTCGACCACAAATAATTTGAGCTTTTTTATTCCCGTGTGGTAAATTGTAAGTGCAAGGTGACAAGTAAGGGAGGAAACTTGAGAGTGTAAAGAGACCCCACACACGTTTTTTTTCCTCCAACTAGTTTCGAGAATCAGATGTGATGCAGGTCAGTGAGGGCAGAGTATTGAATAGTCTTATAGTTAACGACTAACTTTGTTGAGTAGAAACCGTTTGTTGACATCCTTGCTGTAACTGTCGTACATGTTGGGTGTCCAAGCGAGTCTGCCTCTGGCTCCGGCAGATTGCTTGTCTAGAAAGTAGGGCGGTGCAGTCCTATACAAAAGCGGAAGCGCTACATTATGCATGAGGAACGGAGCAGCCTTCATTCACCGAACACTCCACAAGCCTGAAAGGCTATATATCAAATGCACGATGTGCACGTAATATGAGTGTTGGTAACAGAATATGAAATGCAATAAATAGAAGTAGCTAATTACAAACGTTAGCTCACCATGGGTTTTGATATCTGTGAGTCACTCTGTCCTCCAGGGCTGAGCGGATTTCAGATCTCTGGATGAACAGGAAGGTAAATTAAGAACCCAGCCAACAGGGCTCTAACGGAAATGCTGTGAAAAGATCTTGTTGGTATCGAGTTTTCTATCAAAAGTTATGAACAGAAAATATAGCATATGAACCAACTTCAAATATATAGTTTAACCCTTGAACCGTAAATAAGCATGTAAAAGACAACCACAAGAAAATACGTATTTCAATAGTGATTCAAGGTGGATCGAATTTACCCTCTAGTATGTGGGCTGTTAACTAAGTAACAAACTATAAATGTATCAAGGTTTGCGGTACGCTATCTCCCCCCCCCCCTCTCTCTCTCAATCATCCACATTTGAGCCTCACCTTAATTTGCATGTTACTAAACAGCGTCTCCCTGTTCAATAGCTGGTGGTATTGCAAGCCCCATCCCACCCCTCCGACACATCTCTGCCCGAGTGGAGGTGGAAGAGGGTTTAGGCTGGCCCGAAACAGGTAACTCACATCGCTTGTAGCTTCGGGCGACATAATGCCAACATGTTGTGGGAAATCGATGAATCTCGTCCGATAATCTCCAATTCCGTCTGGACCTTGGAAACAAGATAAAGAATATGCAACTCTACTATGATTAGCTTTATGTACTGTAAATGGGGCACAATGTCACAACACACGCACAGTTTTTTTTTACAATCCTGGACTAGGACTCAAGGCCGTAATCATAATACATATTGGGGGACACACATCCCCCCCAATAATCAAATCTGGTCAAAATGCCCCCCCCCTCCCCCCAATATAGGCTATTAATGTAAAAATATGAATGTGACCAAATCCTTAGAATTACACATCTCCATAGATGTCACAATTAAACAATCATGACATAATAAGGACAAATTAATTGCTACCCCTGCCAACCGTTCTAAATCCCAACGTACCTATGCCATCAACCTCGTGTAATTCTTACCTGTAAAAAGCATCCTTTGTCCATAGGTTTGTGGAACTTTTTCTCGGACCTCTTCATTAGTCATTATGGTAGGCTACTGTTCAGACACGCAAGCCGGACCCCGCGGACAAAAAGTGAGCTCAATGTTCAGTGGTTATAAGGTCAGTGACTGTTGCCAGGCAACTGGGTTGTCTGTGTTTGGAAGCAGGTATTGTGCTCGTGGCCCGTCATAATGACCATCATGATCACCATCCCGAACGAAGATTGCAAGTATAGCTAATACGGCTAATTACACTTCCACATAGGCTTATAGGCCAGTTTATATTTTACCATAGATCAATTGGCATATTATGCATATTTAGTATTGCTGCAGTTTTAGGCTAATTCAATGGATCATTTCCCCCCCCTTTGGGGGGGACAAAGCTTGCAGCCAATGTGTGAATTGAGTCTGCGGTCTTTGGCATGATTCTCTTTTATGTCACTGGATGGCGACAAAGGATCGTTTTTTTTGTCCACACTGTATTGTCCTCAGGCTCCATTTTTGTAAATGGGTTCGTCTGAGCCTCCCCTTCTGTCAGTCACCATGGTGGCATACAACAGAAAGCTGTGGCGGCGGACTCATCTTTACTTTTAAATCTACGAAAATGCGTTTGTAAGGATTGTTTCTGTCGGCTATGTGTAGCATTACATTCAAAAACGGACAACTGCTTGTTATAAGAATAGCGTACACTTTTTCCTTTGAATGTAATTTTATAGATTTTTTTTGTCAACAGCAAAATGCTGAAGATACAAGGACTGGATATCGGTGTCGGAACAGTTTGACCGCAAACGACTTCCAATCACCAAGCATCTTCTGTGACTTTTTAAAAGGATTCTTCGAGCCGCGCCTTATAAGTTTCCTTCTGTTGGGACTGGTGGCAGCCCTCCAGAATAATCGGTTGGGAGACAGAAAGAAACCCCGAGGCTCACGTTGTGGCCTGGCTTGGGGAGTTTGCATCCACCTCTATTAGCTTGTGCTGAACAGAAGAGAAGAAAGTGGGAACAAATACTATCCCTCTGTCTGTGGACCCTGCACCGTGGATATTTGCAATTGGTCAAAGGAATAAGCAATTCAACTGTTTTTTTTTAACTCGTCTTCAACACAATGGCGTCTTATGTGGATAACAGCTTCCGCCAGGCTGTGATGATGAATCCAGCAGAAAGAACGCAACAGGTCAGAGGAATCATTCAAAAATGTTATCGATAATTCATTGCTAAAACATTCCTGGCATGTTTTGATAAAGTCACCTGGGTACATTCTAACAATGATCTAACCTTTCCCGCTGTGGCCACTCCTTCGCTACATAGCTACATTGTTTCCTTCTTTCTATGTAGCCAGAACTAGGTGCCATTCGGCTACAGTGTCGCGTATGTTGCTATTTTGCTAATCTAGTCTATCTGCAGAGATAATCAGGGCTACTTAACATAGCAGTAGCTGAAATAACCTAAGCCAGCCACTTATGGGAAACATGCATTGCTTGTCAATAAAAAAAAACGTTACAATTCCTTGTGGGACTAGTGTTTGATTCACGGTTTAGTTCGACTTGGATGTACTGTATTGTCACCCAAACGTAATAATTGTCAATGAACAATGAGAGACGGTTTATAAAGGGTTTACGATTATAACTGTCTCAGAATGACTGGTTGAACATTCGCATGCGATCTGAGATGTGTTGCAATCCAGCGCAGGCCCGGGACAATAAAGTAAAGGAACATGGACTCGTAACACTGTCCCGTTATCAGTTACCCCGTTATGCTTAAGGTGGTGTATTTAGATATCCTTCTTAGTTTGTTACTTCTGCATAGTTGATCCAAGAAGGTTTTTTGTAGTTGTGGATAAACCGATAGCACACTGATACGCATAACAGTGGGAAATCAATAGCCCACTTAAATGTAGTGGGTAAGGCAATGGTGACACCGGCACATTGCTAATGTATCTGACATTGAGTAAACAATTACCGGGCAGGCCACATGTTGCCATTGATGGTGTGTAAACCTCTGGCCTGCGTTCTTCTTGATCAGTTTTAAGGGATGCAAGTAAAGGGAAGGCTAGGGCGGTATTTATTGAGTCAGGTGGCTGAGCGGTTAGGGAATCGGGCCGGTAATCTGAAGGTCACCAGTTCGATTTCCGGCCGTGCAAAAATGACGTTGTGTCCTTGGGCAAGGCACTTCACCCTACTTGCCTCGTGGGGAATGTCCCTGTACTTACTGTAAGTCGCTCTGGATAAGCACGTCTGCTAAATGACTAAATGTAAATTGACTGTGCCGTCGCGAGCTCTCCTTCTCTGACTGCTTCATTAGACTGGGGTGATGGGGCAGCAATGACACTTGTAATCAAGCATGTCTGTTCAATCTGTCACAGACATGCCTTTTATGTTTGACTAGTGACACTATCTCGTGTGTGTACGTCAGTGCCTCTGCATGACTGTCTTCTCTCAGGCGACTGATTTCACCAGACACATTCATGTCAGCATCTCATCCTACGATCTAGTCCACAGCACAACATTCAAGATATAAAAAAATAAAAAACAATTGCATGGACGATTTGTGTTGATCACAAATCAGCTCATAGCCCATGATAAGGTTTCACAGCATTGCTTGTTAGATACCAGCTATTCTGGTTAATCTGAACATCAGTTTCTGAGACAAACCTTGCCTTGTGCCAGTGTTCCTTCTAGCCTAGTTCATATTCAAGGCCCTGGCGCGGCCTCTTGGGATTAGCCAACTGTTAGAGGCCTGTCATTAACTCAAGTTATTGAGCAGTGTGGATGTGGAAATCTTAAGGCGCCAATCTCCCTCTATTATAACCTAGCATGAGGGAGTGTTAACTATACTGCCCGCTGGCCACTACTGTTTCTTGTTTTCACTTCAATGTTCTTCCCAGCATGTTGTGTTGCAATGCTCAACGCAAACATCTGATTTGGTTCGGTTTATGAACAGCATAATAATAGCGGAATAACGGATGTGTTCTGGAAATATCACATCTTAAGCCCAAGGTGATCAAGTGAACTTCAGACCGGTCACCACCCCCCTTATCCTGCCAGGTTCCTCTGACAGGCACATGGATGTACACTCACACGCAGCCATAACCCCACCCGTGAGTCACAGTGCTTCAATGACATAGCTGCTGCACATTATGTTCTTGTGCTTTGAGCCTATAGGTAAGGATTATCCATGACTTCAAATATCCAACTGGATATGTTACGAACTGAGGGTGATGATGAGAGACTTAGTCAGACCCAGGCTCTGACTCAGAGCTGTGAAATGCCATTGTCCCCTCTTGCTCTTGAACCCAATGCAAAATCTTCAGAGGGAGATAAGGAGGGAGGATGGAGGGAAGGGAGAAAAGGGGTTGATAATTCATCCATAGTCTTAGAGAGGCTGGCTGGCTCTCTTTAACCAATGGCAACATCCTGTTATGTTCGATTGGGACAAGGAAAAGCATCAGGTTGCTTTCTGAGCCCAACCAGGAAGGAAACAGATGACTACAGGATGGTTTTGTTGTGGTTATTTTTAACATTTTCATCCTGACAGGCTTGTTTCCTCTGTGTACACTTCATAACCTCTGTCCTATTTTTAGTCTTCCAGACAGAAGCACATGAGGCTGAATGTTCAGACTCACAAAAAACTACAGCATGGTTAGCCCGAAACGTTGTTAGCTCAGCCTGTTGAATCGTATTGCTTGCGGTCACAGAATTCCTCTCACTTCCAAGGAGTCATTCAGCAAACAACCACAACCAGTCTTGGCCTCCCCTCGCTAGGCTAACTCGCTAGGCTAACCACAACCATCCTTGGCCTCCCCTCGCTAGGCGAACCTTGTGGAACTTAAGTGATGTCACATGTTATTCTAGTTTTGAAAGTGGAGGCCTAAGTGGTCACACACATTGATCACAGTGACGTATTAATCAGTTCAAACAGGAGCTAGCCTATCTTGTGCATTTTGTGCTTTTCTGGATGCCCTGACTGACTGAGTCTGGACTGGACACCCATGGTAATTCAGTGTCCTTGATTTGGTTATTATAGTTTCATATTCAATTTCGCCCCTCCCCCTTTTTTTCCCCCAGTTTCTTCCTGGTTACTGTATCTAGGGCCTGAACACTGACAAGCATATTTCACCTCATGTTTTAAAAGTTGGTGATGGAGCAATATTCTATGTTATTGACCACACACATTTAACCGCAGTTCATTAAAGATATCGATGTTCCGGAATTGTGGTGGCCTAGGGAGTTAGTTTAGAAGCGATTCACTATTCCAATCACTCGTAACCTGCGACTTCTAGATAATAAATAGTCTATCCATCCCAGTGGCGTAGAAGAGCAGGAACACCATGGAGGAGAGAATAAGGGATTGGATAATTAAGTTGTACATTGAGTGCTGCAGACCTTAGTGGAGTACTGTTAGTTCTGTGTGCTCAGGTCTGCTAGTAGGGGAATCTAATAATGAGAAAGCCAATGAGAAGCATGAACTCTGTATTCAAACCCTATCTGTACGACTACAGAACACAGGAACACCGTTACCTTACTGCGACTGTGTGGACCAGAATTAGCTGCTGTTTTCTTCTGTGGTTGTCGCAGCTCTGTAACATCACCAGCTGGAGGCCACACTGGCAACAACATAACCTGCTGGACATTAAGCTCGATTTAAATCAGTTTGTAAAGGTAAGGTTAGACTCATGGACGGATTAATTATGTTATTCATATCTCATTGAACAAGGAGAATAGGAATAGGCCAAGTTATCACAGCCTTTTATGGATGTTTAATATGGCGTAAGGCACTGTTGTAAAATTTAGAAGGTGTAGATTAATTGTTTTAATGACGGAAGTGCTTTTTGCTGGAAGGAGCAGAAGCTTATGAAACTGAAAAAATTGCATCGTTGTGAGTTTCAAACACTTTAGCTGGAGGTTGGATGCAGGCAGCCAGGTTGGATGCAGGCAGGTTGGCTTTCTCCCGTCTTTGATCTGGTGTTCTCATGCGAGTGTGTGTGTGTGTGTGTGTGCGCGAGTGTGTGTGTGTGTGTGCGCGAGTGTGTGTGTGTGTGTGTGTGTGGAGGGGCTCTAGGGGCCATGCCACTCTCTCTGGGCCGTTCCTTTCCAGCACAGTTCATCTGCTGACAGACTGTTTGCTTTGGTCTGAGGTCGGGCTCAGTACAACGCTGAGGCATGATGGGAACCCAACGGTGCTGAGTGTTCTGACTCCACCCCCCCCCCCCCCCCCCCTCCAGAATAAGACCTTTCCTCGTGCGCTGCATCCTTCAGGCTCCGTGCTCCTGGCCTCGATCTGTCAGCATTTGAAATACAGAAGGGTTGGGTCACTTCTCTTACAGTCGTACATTTGTTGGAAATGAATCAGTCATTGTGTCATGTCAGAAGTATGTTTCAGATCCTCATGGGTCACATTCCTCCGGATGTATTTTTAAAGCAAAGAAAAACAACTCTGCGTTTCAAGGCCCCCCAATAGGTCCCATTGTCCTTCACAGAAGAGAAACCGATTGGGCCTATCACCATAACAGTCTTTGCATAACTAGCATCTCCACAGGCAGGGGGATAAACCAAGCTTGAGATGTTGACATTTGTGTGATTGTGTAACAAGACTGCCTGCTGATCCTTGAGGTGAATGTGATGTGGAGGGGTGCAGAGCTACATGAAAACAAGTGGAGGCTTATCAGTGAAAATGGGCTTTTGGCCCTTGTCCTGTGCTGTGCTAGTGGTCGAGGTAATCCTTCCTGTGCTTCTACTGCTCAGACGTGAAGTGGATGAAACCATGAGCTGATTAATTGCCTGATTACGGGGTCTGTAAATCTGCCGGTGGCCAGTCCACTGTGCAGCTTAGGGATGTTTACAACGTTCTTGAGCTTTGTTTTTCAGATTTTGTCTGTCGCAACCCCGGGGTCTGAATCGGGCCACGGTAGAGTATTGGCCTGTTTGGGATTAACCTTTACCCCCTTATGTAGGTGTTCATTCTCAGTTTATCTGGAGAAGAAAAGGTGAAGCTGTTCTGTCTGCAGGATACCCGTTCACCCAAGGCCTTTATGTCCAATCTTGGGTTGTTTTAGTAACTAAAGAAACAAACAAACGGGAGCCAAACCCAAATGTAAGCACAAATGTAAGCACAAATGTAAGCACAAATGTAAGCACATCTCCACAACAGTTTCCCTTTCCCAGATGTTAAGTCTCACTCGGCATCTTTCTGATAGGAGGGTCTCAACCGATGTCAAATGGATTCAAGATCAGGCTGTGATGCGATGTGTTCTGTGTGCAGCTGTACAGAGCTGTGTTCTCTTTTGCAAGTCGTCTCTCATGTGATCCCAGGGTTACCGGAGTGCACTAACCCTTTTCACACTGCTTCTCCTGGTGGTTTGCGTAATTCATATTCATGAACTCTTATTTCAGAAAGCAAATCTGACTCAAAGGTTACTGAGCATATTTGCCAAACCACCTCCTGTTTATGGATCTTATTTTAATTTCTGCATCTGTGTTATTTCTCAATGTGGGGGACCAAATGCTTGCTTGGCGTGTCCACAAAAATAACTGATTTGTATCTCCTGATTTATGACATATGTGCGAGTCAGACAGCTGTCATTGTTCGTGGAAGCCGCTGTCATAATGAAGACAGACACGGTATTGTCAAGTGTAAAGTAAAAACAAAACAAATGAGGCAGAGCCAAAACAGTTTCTGCTATATGTAATCAGCAATGAAGAAAATGCAATCTTTCTCGGTTTCCTGTGCTCTGCGAAGTGGATTGTATTGGAGGTGTAGGATGTCTGTCTAGCTGAAACCCTATCTGCCTAAATAGGTCTTGGAGGGATTGTCTGACTTGTGGCTGGTCACGTTTCCAACCCTCTGCTCCTCCACTGGCTATCAAAGAAAATGTCCACTCAACCTAATCCAATTCTCTCTGGAATGTACGACAGTTGAAGTCCCCGGCCTCGACACCCCCCCCCCCCCCCCATTCCCTCTTTGGGAAAGCAAAGTCATTATCTGTGAGCATTGCCTGAGTTGAACCTCTAGCTTGGTTTTATTCTAACGGTTAGAGCTTTGAATGCTGAAATGTCAGCTTCAGATTAGCGGCCTGGTCTTTCCACATGCCGGGCGCCACTGAGCTTTTGCACTTGGAACTTCTGAGGGCTTTTCACTCTGAGAGGCTTGTGTAAACTGGCGTGACCTCTGAACTGTACTTCCGATGTGTACATCTCTCACAGGAAATGACACGCGTTCTGTACAAGCACCGTTTACATGTCAATATTTACTCCACCCGAGTCTGTGACTGCATGTAGTCTGTGACATCGTCTCCAACGGTATCTCCAGCTAAAAGGGCAGGTCAGTCGCAGTGACGTGATGAACTGTGTTGCGTGTCAATTGTGCGATGCGTTGCAGATCGCCGTTAAAAGAAGGTATGACCTTACAGACGTTACAACGCTCAATCCTGATAATTGACTCTTGTCTGGTTTGACCTCAAACTGCCGTCCTCTGCCATGGGGTTCCTCAGTGCTGCTGCTGTTTCCTCGCACTTCAACTGTTCCTGCCAGGAGCAAATGCTTTTCATTTATCTTCTTGTCGACATTTTGCATTCATATCATCCTACGTGTGTAGCCTGGCATTGACACGATAAAGCCCCAGAGCCCAGGATTAATGGCAGAAGAAGCTTTTCTTAATGGCAAATTAGTGGCAATTGAACTTGCTGAAGGAGGCGACTCTATAATAAGTATCATTCTTAAGCGTTGGGATCATCTATTGCTCTCTCTCAAGCAGGCAGTCATGATGGATGTTGTTAAAGGCAGGGTCGGTAATGTCGAGACGCACTTTTTGTGACATTTGCTGTCATAAATGTCACATCCTGATAGCAACCAATAACTCTACTTGTTTGACAGTAAAATGAAATCAATCTGATATCTGTGGGCTTCACAAGACTTGTCGTGTTTATTACAATAATTAAGTAAAGACTGACCTTAACGATTGGACGGCATTTGGACAGAATGCAATGATTGGATGGGATACTTGTCTGTCTCTACCTGTCTCCTGGCAGTAGTCCTGAAGCTATCATGTGTTGTGTAGGAGTGACTTTAAAGGAAGGGATGGGATATTGGCATAGGTTTGAATCCTTTCAAACTCCAGCTAAAATTGCAAGGCTCCCAAAACTTACCTACCCTGCCTTTAAGTGAAAATAACCTGTCTTGTAGCCGTGAAGTGTGAAGCAGAGACAGGCCTCCAGTGACTGCTGCAGATGGCTGTTTTTCCTGTCAGTAAATGCTGCAGCAGCACCCAGACTTCTGGAAGCTCTGTTCCTTTTGAGCTGTCTGACTGACTAATGGGCTATATCTAGACCCTTACTAGTAAACGCTTTTTAAAAATGATTCGTGTCAAAATCTTTTATTTTGAAAACTGGCAGGCATTTCTCTACTGGCCGACGTCCATCGACAGATTCAAGCTTGAAAAACGAGAGCAGGGGAGATGGAGATGAATGTCTTCGATAGAGAAATCACTTAACGTTTTTATGTAACCACCCATGTAGATGGGACACCGATGGCTCGTTTCATTTCATGGCGTTATAATTTCATTTATTAGGAATGAAAGTGTTGCTGTGGAGTCCTCTGGTCTGATGCTGGCATCCCTCACGGCTGTCTCCCTGGCCATATGCCGGATGCTTCCAGATTTGGAGCCTATCTTGGGCTTGCCAAATCTGGTTGGTCAGGCTTTGCCTTGTCACTCTCAATACCAGTCTGTGGCCATAGAGGATTAGGACTGAAATGTGCCAATGTTGTAATGAACTTAAATAAACTAAGCTTGTTTTCATCTGTTAATTTGCATATTACCCAGCAGCTCCAGCTTTTGTAAACAGGTCAAATTGACTGGTCAGAACTGTAAGCGATTGCTCTGGAGTAACCCGGTTTGAAGACAAGTACTACTTCCTGATAAGTTTATGAGACGTAACACAAAGCAACGTTCTGTAGCGTCAGTTGGTGGTCATGGCTTTGGGGCGTTCTTGTGTTTCCAGTTGAGAGCTTGTGGCTTGTTTGAAATGATACTTTGCTCTAGTCGGGCAAAGCCTGATACTGTGAGTCAGATGAATTATAACAAGAGTCTGATTTGGCTGGGTTTACAACACTTGACACAAAATTACCTTCTACCTCCGCTAGCAGAACAATGAGAGAGAAAGAAGGAGAGAAAAGGAGAGAGAGAGGGGGAGCCCAAGCTGGAATCAAACCTGGGTCGGTTGTGTCAGGGCCTCAGCATGTGCTCTACCTAGTGAGCCACTGGGGCATTCCAAACTATCCCTTTTGAGGGCAACCTTGTTTGTCATCTCACAAGTGGCTGACTGCTAACTTTTACATTGAGGCTACATTTAAGGTGCAGCGCGATGTTAAATGAAGACCTGTGTTCGATTGTAATTGGAGGGAGAGACTGCAAACAGACATTCATTCATACTTCTCCATATGTCCTAGTACATAGAGTTCAACCAGCAAGTGTGCCTACACAACAGCCCCCTGTTGAAACCAGCTTCTGCTTGTCCAAAACTGTCTACATCAGAGTAATTATGTTGTCGCCAGTCTGGGAGCGACTGTTTTTTGTACATTTGAACCAACCATCTTTTTTTCTTTTTTTTGCAAGTGGCAAAGCTTGGTCAACTTCTAATAGGCCTGAGAGAATTGGTGGAGTGCATTTGTTGTGATGCTAGATGCAAGAATTCCTCTTGAAGTCATAACAGTAAAAATGAGTAATAACCACAACGGGTCTTAGTTTTTAAACCTATTTGAGAAAAGGCTTACTCCAAATTAAATTCTACCGTCTTATTTTTCCACACAAGACCAGTGGGAATGGAGGGAATGAGGGAGTCTATAGATCTGACTTAAGCCCAGCCAGACCACAATAGTTTAGCATGGTCCGTCTTGTTTCTTTAGCAAAACAACATCCTCAGGATGTCGCTAGCTGAGACCTATTTTAGTCAAAAAGGCCTTTGGTGGAAGAGTAAGGCGGGCCAACAAGGTAAACAGGAAGTGAGCATTGAAAGGCCGAGTTAGCAGGGTATGATAAACACTGTTCCTGGAGCTAATTGTGTTGTTTTTTTTGTCAGGTGATTAGTTAGGATAGATTGTTGTTGTGGTTGCTAGGCACAGCTACATCACTACCATATAAGGTTAATTAATAATTGAGCATATTCTGTTGATTACTTGTAGGTCTAGCATGAAAGTGTGATCTCAGAGATACTTGGCATATTTTAAGTAAACTTTCAGTCACTCAGTAAAACCTATACCCTTGCATGTAATGACTCTACAGTAAGTAGTGTTTTTCTCTCCAAAGAGTCCCCCAAAACAACATGAGTGCCATTATCTCTAAGACTTGAGGTAAAGAGAAGATGACAAAAGCACATTCAGGACTGAGAGACTGTCGCAGGAGAGAGATCCGGTGTTCTTACGATTGCATGTTGAAAGAACGTAAATGACTGTCATCTAGTTAGCGTACTAGCGAAACCATCTCGGCTGGCTGGCAGCCCACTTGCAGGGGACGTGTTGCCGTTGTACAGACAATCTAAATGTCAAAGCTCCTCTTGAGAGCCCCTCAACATATGGCCAGTGACGGCTAAAGTAACCTTGCCTCAATGAAGCACGGTTATGCTAAAGTCAATGCTGTAAACCAACAGGCCTACTGTTCTCTTGGGTTCTTTCGAATTTGAGATTTGTATTTTCTTTTTCTTTTTGTAACGTGACAATTCTGAACATGTTTGGCACGACACCGCGCCTGAATGTAGCATAACTACGCATTTAGGGTAGCTAGCAGATCACGAACTAAGCACGTCCGAACGGTCAACTGAAATGGGAAGGCAGCGTGCGCCGTCCATCGATTGCGAAATAAGTCGTTGTTAGCTACATTAGATTTACTACCGAAACATTCCAGGTCCATCTGGTGAGAAGGGGGGTTAGCTTTAGCTATACCTATGTCCTTCGAGCCAGGTACAACCTCAACGACTATAGTATAAGCTGTTTTCATTGTAGTGAAACAAACTAGTTTGTACCCTTTAGTAACTGTTAGCCCTGGTATCACTTTGAATTTGCCGACACAGAATGTGGTGGTTGGAAACTAAAGGGATTGATTACTGAATTCCATAAATACCTTGGTGAAAAGTATGCGAATATTTTGAGAATTAATTACCACATTCCGGAGGGATCAGAGAAGCAAGCAGAAACGCCGCACTGCATGGCCTGCTGAGACCTGCTTTGCTAATATTTCTCTACCGTGTTGACCTATAGCTGACTCATTATTGACTCTCCTAGATGTCGGCTTATTTAATTGGGCTGAGAGTGAATTGAATTATTATGTGGCCATTAACTATAGTGTAAGTCACAACCAGATAGCCTAGGCTACCGTTCTGATTTAGATTTTAAAAGTAATTTTCGTAGGCCTATATCATACTACATGCCTATACATTTCTTTAGTTTGACTTTAAGGTTTCATGAATTGATCTTCCTGTGTTACGTAACACCGTGGTGACTGTGCTGGACTTCTTCTGAAGGCTTTGTTTGGGCGAGATGGAGCGGATTTCATTTGGTCAGACGGTTGGCATAGTTCCCAGTTTGGACCTGCTACGTTGAGGTTGAACGACAGAGCTGAATGATGCTATTGTTTCAGCCGTGTTCAGAGTCCCCTGTTTAATTCACAATGGGGTTGTGTGATTCAGGGTTGGGAAGCGGTTAGAGTTGGGGTCAGGGATAAATGGTCGTTCATGATGTGTAGTTATGTTATCACAATCAGTGAGGAAGAAGCGGTGAAGAGAGAGAGAGAACGTGCATATCCTTATTTTGAATGACTTTCGATTTTGATCAGTTCCTTGTTGATGTCCGGTAGCCTACATGATTTATTGTAGTAGTTTCTTCCTAAATGACGAGTGACCGGAGTTCAATCCACCCTAGGTAGTCCCGATCTGCTCACGCAAAGCCTAACACTCATCTCTAATTAGATAACTGAGTTCCTTTGATCCATGTTGCTTGTTCAACGTTGTGTGGCTAACGCTAAAACAACACCAGGCTGGAGATCCGCAGGCGAGCTAACCCTCGTTTAGCATGGACAGATTGGCTCATTTGCACCCAGAGGCGTTTAAGTTCTAGCATCACATCCTCCTCATGATCTCCCGTGTCATATTCAGAGATATTTGAATACTGCATTATTCAACACGGATGTGCAAACTTTGTGTTACAGTACGACAGTTAACTACACTAATTTAAACGGTGCTATACTCATTTTAATGGGGATTAAGTGAATTGTAATTGTCTAGCTGCTAGGCTACTTGGTTAATAGTCACGTTGTCTTTAGGGTTAAGTTTAGTTCAGTTTATCCAAATGTGCAGTGCTAAGCACAACCTTACGTTTCTTACAAGAAACTACGGTTAAATACGTTTTAAAGTGTCAGGCGATATTTTAAAAATACTTTCCTGATGAGTTCAGGAGAAGTGAGACCCACTGGCTACCCCACAACAGGGAACTGTTCCTAACAGCTTGGTTGTGCTTAACCGTATCAATTTTAGCATCTTCAGCTCGTTCCCGTCAATCTTAGAGACGTCCGCTAACTGAGTTATTGAAATCCAATTCCTACGTTTTAACACGAGGAATGTGTTGATTGATTCAAGTTTTAAGTGTAAACGCAGGTCCAGTGCCACCTTACATTGTTTTAGCTCTACACAGCTGCTCTGCTCTTCAGGCCTCATGCATCTTACATAAACCGCACGTTTATAAAGCCAACCGAACACCTGATGCTGTTATGTTCTTATACAGACATGATGAACTTTGTCGATAAGTCCTTTCTGGTTACAGAAAATGGGTTACAGATGTCATACGTAGATGGATGTTTATAATGTATAATATATATCATACCAAGAAATCATTGGAATATGATCCATTTTCACCATAGAGAGAGGCTTATGTTTCCACACATATTTAGATGTTAGGCTGTAGGGATGTTAGATGGTAGGGATGTTGGGGTGATGAGAGATGCCTCCAAAGACACCAAGAGGCCCTACCATCTGCTGCCCCCACACCCTGACACTACATCTGTGTTGGTTGTATGCGGCAGATCAAAGCTGTAGGTCAGAAACCCCTCACCTTCCATTTCGACATGGCCACTGCTGAGGGGAAATTGACGGTTGCCAAAGAAACGTCTTTCATGTATGGCTAGATAATTTGGGTTTTGGGGGGGAATAATGATTGGTAGCAAAGCATGATGGGAAGGGCTTTCCTGGACTCTCATCCTGGGTCTGTGGTGGCTCCCTCCTCAGCCCCTTCAGCCAGCAAATGTGGTCCCTCATTAAGACGATCACACGTTGAAGGACAGGCTGCTACCGAACAGAGATACTCATCAAATCCCCTCTAGCCCAGATAAATATTCATGAACGGCACGAGATTCAACACAACCTTTTTTTAATTTTATTTTTTTACTTCACATCTTGAATAAGTAGTATTGAGTACCATTGTATTCATAAAGCAGGTGCTTATATCCCTAGAAAGAGTACAGAGGTGTGTGTTTGCATGAAGTCAGATGACTCATTAGGTCATGGGCTATGCACCCTTACATAAGCAAATTAACTGCATATGGTCAATTTTGCTCCTTAGAATTGTTTCTATTGTACTGGCTTTTCTTCTAGCCTAGTATCCAGGGAGAGGGAGTTTCCTGGCTGATATCACATGAATAAAGTATCTTTTTAAGACCTAGTAGTAAATACCACGCCTCCTAGACTTGTCCTTATGTCTAATCTAAGCCTTGACACAATGTCTCCTTAATCCGACATGCACCAGATAAGAATGAATATCTCCCAGTTTTTAATTTAAAACGCCCAGACAGAGATTTCTTAGTGGTGGTTCATGAACATGATCCGCCAGCACAGCGAAGCATGCATCCATTTTGCATGCACCAGGAGACTCTGTGCTTTGGTGCTTAATGGCTTTATCCCGCACATCTGAACTAGATGGTGCTAAGCTCATTCACATGCCTACTTGATTCTTGTTAGGCAAGCCACGACCCCCCCCCCCCCCCCCCCCCCCCGTCTGCCCCTCGTCATTCACAAATACACAGGTTGCCATGCAACAGCTATCGACAGTGTATCCTTGAAATTAGCTTGTGTTTTTTTTTCTCTCAGTTTTTAGACAGTGTCAGGGCTGAACTGATTAACTAGCTAATGCTAACAAGACTGTTAACAAGCCAGGTGCCAGCTTCCATTGAGTGGGAACATCGTTCTTGTCTTGTCCCAAGAGAAACCAGATTGTGCTGGGTAGCTATGGGTGGAGTGTGTGTGTGTGTGTGTGTGTATCTGTGTGTAGTCCAGTGCTTTGCCGTGACCTTGTTCTGGTCCAGCCTCCACCTGCTGCCTCTCCCAGGGTGATGGTTATAAATACCCTCCAGACCTCACCCTCTCTGTCAACAGAGCCTCAGGGGCAGCTAGTGGCCCTGCACGCAGGCATGCACAAACAAAGGTATGAGAACACACACAGGAATGTGCTCATGCATTGTATCCACTCACAGAAACACACACAAGCACACACACACACACACACACATACACACACACACGCATACACACACACACACATACACACACACACACACACACACACACACACACACACAGGAATGTGCTCATGCATTGAGTCACACAGACATTCACGCACATACACACATACAGCAATGTGCACATGCATGGGGTCCACGCACACACACACACACACACACACACACACAGACACGTACTCCCTGAGTGCGTCATCTACAGTGACATGCATCCAGGCATCATCCTCTACCCCTGAGGTGGATGAGTTATCAGCTCTGTTTTTGGATAAACTGCAATCCTTGCTCTTTTGTATGCACTGGGGGTGTTTGTATGTGTGTGAGTGTGTGTGTGTGTGTGTGTATGAGTATGTATGAGCGTGTGTGTGTATGGCGAGTCCTGCCTGGCACACTGACACAGACGGCTGTGCAGGACCAGAGTGCTGAGCTGGCAGGATAACCTAGTAGATGTCATTTGCACGTTCTGCACTGTAGGCAGGTTGACCTCCCAACCTTCAGCTCATCTCTCCTGACTCCAGCTCTCTTGCTAACTCCATCTCATCTCTCCTGGCCCTAGCCATGGTTAGCACTGCTAGGTCCCACTGGACAGCAACCATGTTTATTGAGAGATACCATGGTAGCTTCGCCTGATCCTTCCCTTGTTCTACATACGCGCCAGTGATGTAGTGGATGGGCGTAGCTCAGTGGCAGAGGATCAAAAGGTCACAGCTTCAAATCCCACTCTGTCACAATGGCATCAATTCAGACATTACTGCATTGTTATCGTTACATGGTGGTGATGTGATTTTCATCACCTCAGAGGGAGAGCAGGGGGGTGTGCAGCCTAGGACCTCCATCCTAATGGATGAGCCAGATGCTGTTCTTCCTAACGTGTCCGACCACCTCCCATGCGGTTAGCTAGCCGTGGTGGGTGGGTGGGGTGGGAGCTGGCCCAGCCTCGCTAGCCAGGCGGTGTGTTTGTGTTATTTGTGAGTCCTCCGGGACATTATCTCGTCCTGTGTCATCTGAGGAATGCAGGCCTCAGCCCTCAGCCCGACACTCTAGAAGACCCCATGGCTGTCACGGTAACGAATCCTGGAACATGGCCACGCTATCCGGAGGAGTTGAAAAGGCCCACCTCCGTAAAGGTCATAACTGAAAATGGAGGCTGGGCAAAAGTAAGGATTGGGAGGTGTGGGGGAGCGTTGGAAGGGGGTTTTCTCTGTCTGTGTGCACTGTGACCCCACTGCTAGCCTAATAAGCCATGATAAAAGCGAGAAACAGTATGGAGGAAACATCAAGCCGTACCCGCGATGACAAACCAACGATTGTTTTGAATCTAGGTCGAACTCGATTCCAGCTAAAGTAGTGCAAGCCTAATTGCAGAAAGTGACAACGTTGTTTCGATCAGCTTGTTTCAAAGTTGTTTTTTTTATTAATGAAATGCTATATGAGTATGCTTTAAAATATCAGACGGGTAAAAATTTAAACTGTAGGTTTAAATCATAATATAGTTTAGGACAATTTTTTTTACTGGATTGCCTAATACTGAGAATCTATTATTGATTTACTCTGCCTTGTAAGCCAGTGAGGCCTAATCGCCAAGTGGAACTGTCACACACACGACCATTGGCTTTATGGCTGAATAACTCTAGATCGTTTTAATGCGGCCAGTCAAAAATCACTGTTCATTACCATCTATCATCCTTTAGCACATACGTAACTATTCCACAAACATTCATGTCCGTGATACAGGCACACAAGTCTCTCGCTCTCTCGCTCTCTCTCTCGCTCTCCTCTATACACACACCCATACAGTTTTTGCTCATTTGACCTGCATACAGTCTTGAAGTCTCTCCCTCCCTCACATATACTGTTTTTATATAGGCTACAGTCCTGTTTTTTGCTCAGCAGATATGACCTGTACCTGCGAGGATGGATAGCACAGCCCTTGTTTATCTCTCACACCAACCCATTGTCTTCCAGGTTCCCTCTCCGCTATCAGGGGATTGGATGCAGGCGTACGCATTGAAGCAGAACTAAATGAGTAAATGGATTGGTTATTCAGGCTGACCAGATGAAGGCCCCATATCTTGTTTGCAGACACTGTGCTGCAGGGAGATAAGAACTGTTTTCCATCTGCATTTATTGTCTGCTTGGGCTCCACTGTCCTAGCTGTTTGATTGAAAGTGAGAAGACAGGATTTAAAGCCAAGAAGAATGGCTGCTTATACGATGTACAATAAAATAATCAGTTTTAAGCCTAGACTTATATATTTTGACCTGCATTTCAGGACAAACTAAGGTAGTAGGCTATAAAGAGAGGTTTGTGATGCAAAACTTCTCCATGTCACTTTTTGTTCAGATTCTCTTTTGAGGTGAACCATCAGGATCCCGCTGACCATCGCCACTTCCTGAAAACCACCCTTACTTCCTGGTATTCATGACACAAGTCAGGTAGCCCCTTCCCCCCCAAGCTTACATAACTGATGGAGAGAGGAGCAGGCCGGGGTCGTATTGTGTTTGAGCCCCAGAAACGGGAACAGAGCGCCAGGCATTGTTTAATTCCCTCGCTGGGAGGACGTACATTCAATAGTTTTGCATAAAAAGTACAGAGTTACTCTTTTCGAGTCACTCTGAGGTGCTGTAAAACCCAACACCCCCGCCGCCCCCACGCATCTGGTTTCATCAAAAGCGTCCGGGAAATGTGTGCATCATGGAATGTGTAGTGACTCAATAAAGAACAATACTGGAGCAATTCCAGAAATGCAGTCGGTTTGCAATCAGCAAGGATCTTTTAGGGAATCCCTCGTCTAACAGGAACTGTGTGTGTCTGTCCTGAAGCGGGAAGGTAGTGTTTGTGTAAGGCTCAGTCTGGAGTGTCAGCTGATTGAGGGCCTGCAGTATGGAAGCAAGTCAGTGACATCATGTTTTGAATATCAAAAGGCATTGAAAACTTAATATTGACATTTAAACACCACCAATTTTTTATTATTATTTTGAATTCACCTCATTTCAATTTTAATGTGAAAAATCGAATTAAAATCTGATACCAAATTTTTAAGTTTAGAAATTCAGGCTTCTCGGTGCTTTAATCCAAACATGAAAGTCAGATCCCAAAAATTTGAGGTAAAAAAGTTATTGAGACGAAAATATTCAAATTCAGACCTTTTACCATGTCAGTAAAAGTAGTTAGTGCTAGCAAGGCTAACTCTGTAGCTATCTAAGATTTGAGCAGTAAAATTAGCTAGGCTAGCTGGCTAACACTTTTTAGCTACATAATGTAGCTACTCAATGATCTGTCAGCTTCCTTGTTAGTCGTTAATATTAACTGTCTTGTCAGTTTCTAACAAAAATCTGCCACAAAGTGACCGGTCGATGAAACCCCCCCCCGAGAAGCCACACAATCTGAGTGTAGGGTCAATAAGAGAGCAAGAACTAAGGGTTAACATAACCTGTTATGATTATTAAATGTCAAGTTTATAACTTGAACCCCCGGAAGTTCTAGACCTGGCCTTGGTAGTTACGTAGGTTACCTTACAATGTGTGCTTACTGTGCCACTGATGGACACTTGGTCTTGTTTGAGCGCTCTAATACATTTAGCCGTGAAAGTGTTGTTAAACGTGTGATAAGCGCAAATTAAGTGAACTGATGTGTTGGGCGGCCACGTAAAGATTTGAGCTATGCAAGTAGGTTGCAAAAGGTTGGGAATGGCTGATTATCTATGGCTAACATTATTTATTCATTTAGCAGACACTCTTTCATCCAAGGTGACATACACGGGTTGGATTTGAACCGGGGACTTCTTTGATCTGTAGTCAGATACCGTGCCACTGAGCTTTACCCTATCCCTTTAGATTTGTCCACAGTGGCTCATCTCTGACTCATAGTGGTGTCTGTGTGTGTGAGAGAAGCTTTTGTGCTCGTTCACTCATACACACACACACACACACACACACACACACGCAAACACTCATATTCAAGATGAAGGAAAGGTAGAGGGACTTCATCTCAATAACAACATGGATCAAACAGCCTGCCTGCCCTCACCTTTAATCTGGGAGGGGAGGAGGAGAGGAGGGGCGAAGGAGGGTTGTGCTGTCAGAGCGACTCACATCACCATACAAGGATGTCTGTTGTCTCTAGCCTGACATCAGGGGTTTACCAGAGCACTGATCTGGTTGTGAGCTGTCTCCAGTTGTCTCCACCTCACGTGTAACGTTCTCCTCACTTCTGCTCTATGTATTCAAGTGGCAGGACAGTCCATTTATAACGCCAGTTGAATGCTGTTTGAGTGTGTGTGTGTGTGTGTGTAACAGCGGATGTATGTCCAGGTTTTCCACATGCTTGGGGGGAGGAGCAGGCGAGATCTTCTCACTGTGTATATTTGCGGCTGATCTAAACATCTCCGAACTTGTCCAATCAAGGAAAGAGAAGCAGAAAACGCTGCTGCGTGGTTGGAACGGTGGAAAAGAGAGAGAGG